>NC_060130.1:933322406-934006044 GCF_021461395.2 Schistocerca americana
CACTTATTGGATGATGGCTTTGATGATTTTCTCAACGGTGCCATAGACTGCCCTGATGAATTGTTCATGCCGTGGAGTCAGAGCCAAAAAGGTAATTACTCACTCTCCTTATAACCATGTGTGTAATCGTTAGAATTCACCACAGTAGGCAATGTACATATTTACTTTATCTCTACAGCAGTCGACTCTCATCACGGCGTGGCGCGTATACCTGGTGTGGCTAAACCATCCGGACAGCAGAGCCCACAGAGACACGCTTCCCCGGTAATGGTGCCACTGGTCGCCACGCATGAAGCTGCCGCTGCCGAGGTCATGGAGCCCGTCCCCAGCTGCTTGCACTGAGGCACGTCCGTTAGCCCCTCACAGCAGCCACCGCGTGCGTCACCTCCATCGTGCGAGGTACAGCACGCCTCAGCTAGTTATAACAGTAGTATTAGTGATGATGATCCTGTGGCTAGTGGCAGTTCTCTCACCCACCCTTTTAGTCAAGTAGAGCAGGTCGGTGACACCATACCTCAGTTGCAGTGCTCGGTGATTGCGGACGCCTTTGAGAAGCAAATCTGGATCACTAGGATCCAAAACCTGGCAGGGGGGTACCGCGATCCTGTTGGATTCCTAAATGCATGCCTCCCTGTCCTGGAAATGCAGCTCCTCAAGGTAGTCAATAACCCACATTATCCCGCCATTAAATGCAGTTCAGTTCTATGCATTGAGTTATCACATCCCCCCAAAGTTGAGTCTGGTGATGGAGAGACCAGCATCCATTATCTTTGGGGAGATAATGGCGTGATAACGCAGAGCACATCAATCACCGAGTGGTTTTGTAAATGCGCCTTGAGTGTCATATTGGGCTGGTTTTCTGAGATGGAAGTCAACAGCTCAGCTAAGGCACTCAGCCGAATTCTACACCTGGACATCCATATACATGTCCACGATCCGTTAAATGGAGGGTCTAGCTATTTTGAGGTCCCTCAAGATATAGCTAATAAGCAGGCATGCATTAATGTCCAAAATAGAAAAGATCAGGCTTGTTTTGCAAGGTCAATCCCGGCTTGCAAGAGAAAGTGCGATAGAAGAGATTGCCGTTATCGTCCGACCAGCTACAAAGCCAGTGATATTAGCACATATCATAACTTTGATGGTATTGAATTCCCCGTCAAAATCCAGGACATACC
Source organism: Schistocerca americana (assembly GCF_021461395.2). Lineage (NCBI taxonomy): Eukaryota > Metazoa > Arthropoda > Insecta > Orthoptera > Acrididae > Schistocerca > Schistocerca americana. Next base: position 933,323,582 of record NC_060130.1, read on the forward strand.
TAAATTTGAGGCACAGAATACCGGAATATCGGTACATGTTTATGGCCTGGAGAAGAAGAAAAAAAGCAAGTCAGATCAGCCAGACAAGCATACTGTCGTCAGTCCCCTCCATTTCTCAAAATTTTCCGGTGAGCGAGAGCTACATGTAAATATGCTTCTCTTTTCTGAAAGTGATAATTATCACTATGTTTTGATCAAGGACATGTCCCGACTCCTCTCCTCCCAACTATCAACTGATTGTCATGTAAAACATATTTGTTTAAGGTGCCTCAATTATTTCTCCTCTGAACAGTTATTAGCTATGCATTTAGTGGAGGTGCATGTCCAAGGATGCGCTACGTGTTATCATGCATACCGAGGAAAACAAAATCATACAGTTTAGGAATGCTCACCACCAGGAGCGGTGTCTATTTGTAGTGTACACTGACTTTGAATGCCTCCTCGCTCCTGTGACCTGCTGTGAAGGCGATCCAATGACCTCACACATTACCTTTATAGAGAAACATGTACCATATGGGGCAGTGTACCAAACTGTATCGTCATATGACTCCAACCTTAACCAATACACATCTTATGTCGGGGTTAATCCTTCAGTTTGGTTGCTCTCTGAGCTTGCAAAACTTTCAGGAGAAGTTGATATGCTGTACAGCGCCAACGTTCCCATGGCCAAATCGAAAGAGAATGAAGATTTGTATAATAAAGCGACTGATTGCCATATTTGTGGGCTCCCATTAGACAGTAAAGTGGAAACTCCTCGTAGGGATCACTGCCATCTTACGAGGAAATTCCGCGGTGCAGCTCACAACGCTTGCAATTTGACATACCAGTTACCTAGATACATACCTGTTTTCTTCCATAATTTAAGTGGGTATGACGCTCACTTTCTAGTTGAGCACTCGGCCGATTTCTGTTTGGAGAAAGATCAGGTGAGTGTCCTACCTGAGAGCGTCGAGAAGTATATTTCATTCTCCAAATGAATGATGCCAAGAATTATGCTGCGCTTCCTCGATACACTACGCTTTATGCAGGCACCACTACAAAAACTTGTTGAGACTCTACCTCGTGGGGAAATGCATATCACTCAAGCTCCATTTTCCGACAAGGAAAAGTTACAACTTGTGACTAGGAAGGGGGTTTTCCCATATGAGTATGTGGATAGTATGGCCAAACTCAACGAAACCAGGCTACTCGACATAACTGCATTCTCCAGCAACCTCACAGGCGACGCTATAGTGAATGCAGAGTATGAGCATGATGTGAATGTCTGGCGGGAATTCAGTATTTCTAATTTAGGAGAGTACGCACGGCTTTACATGGACACAACGTGCACTTGCTTGCGGACGTTTTTGAGAAGTTCCGGGGTCTGTGTATGACCACATATTATCTGGACCCCGCCTTTTATTACACGGCACCTGGGTTGTCTTGGGACGCGATGCTCAAGAAAACGAACTGCACTATCGAATTATTGACCGATCCTGACATGTTTCTTTTCTTTGAGCGGGGGATCCATGGGGGCTTTGCCAATGTATTCATAGACACGCGAAAGCAAATAATCCCTGGATGGGTGACAGGTTCAACGCATCCCTTGATTCAAGTTACATAATGTATGTAGACATCAATAAATTATACGGGCACACCATGCAGCAATCACTGCCGATTGGTGAGTTTCGGTGGCTGTTCGAAGATGAAAGCAAGGGATTAGGTGGAAAAACCGGCGGGGGGGGGGGGGGGGGGGGGGGCGTATGGCCGCCAATTCTAATGTAGGGTATGTTGTGGAGGCAGAACTACCATACACTATTAGTTTGCATGAAGCGCATACCGATTTGCCACTGTGTCCAGAGCAATTAGTTCCACAAGGAGGCTCCACACCTAAACTGATGACAATGGTTGATTGGTTGGCTGCTTGGGGAAGGAGACCAGACAGCGTGGTCATCGGTCTCATTGGATTAGGGAAGGATGGGGAAGGAAGTCGGCCGTGCCCTTTCAGAGGAACCATCCCGGCATTTGCCTGGAGTGATTTAGGGAAATCACGGAAAACCTAAATCAGGATGGCCGGACGCAGGATTGAACCGTTGTCCTCCCGAATGCGAGTCCAGTGTCTAACCACTGCACCACCTCGCTCAGTACTGATGACAATGCTGGGGGATAAGCAAAGGTACATTATTCATTATCATAACCTCCAGCAATGCCTCAGCTTGGGTATGGAGCTGGTTAAAATCACCCGGGCCATCTCCTTCAAGCAGTCCCCCTGGTTGGAGGAGTATATTGATTTGAATACGAGACAGAGAACTTCTGTGTCGTGTGACTTTGAGAAAGATTTTTATAAATTAATGAGTAATTCAATTTTCGGTAACACTATGGAGAATTTCAGGGAACAACGTGAAATTTTTATTAGAAAGCAACAGGATGGGCGTTATTGCGTAATAAAATGCAGTGCCAGGCCAAATTTTAAAAGGTTCACCATTTTCAATAAGAACTTTGTTGCTGTGGAGATGGCGAAAACTGCAGTAAAGTTTACTAAACCTATCTATGTGGGGATGTGGATACTAGACCTATCCAAATTCCACATGTACCACTTTCATTGTCAGTTCACAAAAACTCATTTCGCAGATCCTAAATTACTTTATATGGATACAGATAGCTTCATCTACTGGGTGAAGAACTGCGATCCATATGACATAATTAGGTGCCATGGCAATGAATTCGACACGTCTTCTTATGTGGACGATAATCCTTATGGTATTGTTCCACAAAACAAAAAGGTTAATGGTCTCATGAAAGATGAGGTGAATGGATTTCCGATTGTGGAGTTTGTAGGTCTTCGGTCAAAAAGTATGTATATCACACATTGGAAAGTCCCACTCAGAGACAGGCTAAGGGAGTATGGTGAATGGCCTCGAGAGCCCTATCTATCTAAGACTATTTGCAGTGCCTACATGGTGGTGTTCGCAGTGCTGAGCTGCAGCCACCGCATGTGGTATGGCAAACAAGTATTCGTTCAATAGTGCATGAGGTCTACACTGTACTGCAGTTTAAAATCGGTCTGTTGCCTGACGATAAATGAGTCATCTGTGATGGCGGCATTGAAACTCGCCCATACTCACACTACTCACTTGTGGCAAAAGAAGAGGTGGAGGACTCAGAGAGAGAGAGAGAGAGAGAGAGAGAGAGAGAGAGAGTCTGCGGAGTAGTAGTATGACCCTTTTATCATAGTGTTCATATTGGGTAAGACTGTTTTGTAGTGTGTATCAGCGTGCATGCTTCTGTGTATGAGTGTGTAAATGTGTGCGAGCCTGAGTTAAGTGTGTCTGTGTGTAAATATAAATATTATTTATTCTACCAAAGAAAAAATAATAAAAAAACAGAAAAAAACAAAAAACTAAAATACAACTATTAAAAAAGTCTTTATATATATTTTTCAATGAGTATTACTAGTTAATGTATACAGGGTGTTACAAAAAGGTACGGCCAAACTTTCAGGAAACATTCCTCACACAAAAATAAAGAAAAGATGTTATGTGGACATGTGTCCAGAAATGCTTACTTTCCAGGTTAGAGCTCATTTTAGTTTCGTCCACCTACGCTCAATGGAGCACGTTATCATGATTTTATACGGGATACTCTACCTGTGCTGCTAGAACATGTGCCTTTACAAGTACAACACAACATGTGGTTCATGCACGATGGAGCTCCCGCACATTTCAGTCGAAGTGTTCGTACGCTTCTCAACAACAGATTTGGTGACCGATGGATTGGTAGAGGTGGACCAATTCCATGGCCTTCACGCTCTCCTGACCTCAACCCTCTTGACTTTCATTTATGGGGGCATTTGAAAGCTCTTGTCTACGCAACCCCGGTACCAAATGTAGAGACTCTTCGTGCTCGTATTGTGGACGGCTGTGATACAATACGCCATTCTCCAGGGCTGCATCAGTGCATCAGGGATTCCATGCGGCGGAGGGTGGATGCATGTATCCTCGCTAACGGAGGACATTTTGAACATTTCCTGTAACAAAGTGTTTGAAGTCACGCTGGTACGCTCTGTTGCTGTGTGTTTCCATTCCATGATTAATGTGATTGGAAGAGAAGTAATAAAATGAGCTCTAACATGGAAAGTTAGCGTTTCCAGACACATGTCCACATAACATATTTTTTTTCTTTGTGTGTGTGGAATATTTCCTGAAAGTTTGGCCGTATCTTTTTGTAACGAAAATACAATTTTGGAAAATTCATATCTGCTTCGATCTGAGTAGTTGTTATGGATTTTAGTTTGCAAGTTTCACCTGCTGCTAGCCATTCAGTCAGAACTAGTTTTAAGTATGTGAGTTCCACCAATTAAATTTATTAATAATATGTTCAGTCTATTGCAACTGAGGAAGACAGGACTACAAAAGTTGAAGATGTCTATTGGAAAAAATGTTTATAATGACAAATGTATGTTCACCTCATTGTTGTAGTGGAAAAATAATGTTTAGACCAACTTACTTGAATGAAATGTATTTTCAATTGGTCGTGGAAGTGGAAAATGTTTTAGAGCCACTAACTTGAAGTAAAAATTCGTCTGCCTATAGTTAAAAAAGTCTTTCCATTGGAACTTCACTAGCGTTATTATGTATGCTGTAAGATAGCGTAATTAGCTTATGATACCTCTGCTTTAGCTGTGATATATACATATCTCGACACAATGCTTATAAATAATGTAAAAACACCTATCTGCAGAAATTTCATATTTTTTACGTGAAAAGAAATAATATATCTGTAAGATTGTATAATGTGAAAAAGTGAATCATTGTACTGATATTTCACAAACACTGTAAAAAATTCTGAATTTGATAATAAATTCACTTATTTTATTGTGAAAAATTATATCCAATGTTCTTATTATTTCACGCTCAATCATGATCATTCTTTTTTTTTATTAAAAAAAGATATGATAAATGTATGCAAAAAACGTGGATACAACCACAGTGCACTGCTTTGAAGATACACATGAATTCTGAATGACTTGTGCTGGACCTAGTCTGCCGGTCACGAACAGACACCGCCACTCTCTTTCAGCCCCTCAATGCACACTGGCCATAACTTTAAACAACAGACATCTGAGACAGCAGCCCCCACAACTCTCGTTTTCAACGGCAGATGCATCACCGAGCAGGCGAGGTGGAAGCAGGTAAACTGGCTCAGACAGCTCCAGTGGAATGTGCTTCTCACACAGTACCACCAATAAACTTACTTCTACAGATGTAGGTATCACAGAAAGAAAACAGCATGAATTCTTATGCACAAATAAATTTATTTATTTATTGATGAGCCAATTTAAAAGTAATTTTACATTTTCACATGCAGACACAACATTGTTTTCTTCTTTTTCTTCACATGTTCGCTGTTTAAGTTGATGGAGAGGTGGACAATCGTAGTATTCCAGGTTCCAAATAGCCGCATACTTGAAGACTGGACGCAGCCAGATAATCTTCTCATCACCTTTAGTGTAGATTACTGTCTCCTTGTGAACAAATACTCACAGCACTTGCACCAAATCTTTATAAGAGATGCCAGGGCCATCCCAGTGAATTCCATGATAGAATCTTGTTAACCTCATCGTGCTTCTTGCTGTCTTATTGCACTTGACATCATTGAATGGTTTCGGCGATTCAACTCTTGATGCAAATGTTCCTATTATTCCGTCACTTTGTGGGAATGCTATTAATGAACAGTCTTTAATTATGAATCGCCTGTGATCATTGTAGTAAAATCCTTGAATGTCAGCTACGATCCTCACACCTTGAGGTAACGTCGTGATCTGCCTTAGAGTTAGCAGACTGTCTATTAATTTATACAACTCACTGCACTACACCCGTGAGCGGGCAGTAGTTAGCAAGACAATCATGCAGAACGAGAGCATATGCCAAAGTCTGAACAGGGAAGTTTGCTGAAGATTCAAATTCAATCCATACATCTACAGGCCCTGATTTAATTATCTCATTCTGTTTTGAACAGTCAATCACGATTATTGGTGCTAGCTTCTTGAAACTCTGTGGACTGAATAGGCATCCTTCATTTTCAACACCTTTGTAGTAAGATGCTCGGAATCTCGCATACATGTCAAATGCCAGACTGTATACATTGCCGTCCCACTGTAGATGTAGATTCTCGTATGGGTAGTATTCTGAATTCAAGTAGACTCTGGCATTAGTTAACTTGCAGTGGTCAAATTCAGTTGAGTCCTTCGATACATTACCACACCTTTGAGTTTGAAATGTGAGTATGATGAATCGAGGTGCTTCCAACTGCACTGATGTTTTAATAGCCCAAGTATGTATGGATGCTGCAGGTAGGACTGGGTATTCAAAAAGCTCCCATGATTGGGAGGTTAGTGACAGGTAAGTGCCGGCATTCAGAACTTTTAAGAGCTTCAAACGCTCTTCGTCAGCAACGGTGATGTGAGGCATTTACCATGCAATGCTATTAATCTTGATTTTAACATTCTCTGCAGCTGTTTGACAGAATAAATTCACATCACTTGCACTCTGCACCAAAATAAGTTCCTGTTTAGTATTGATAATTATTCGCTGCATATCCTCAAAATAACCCATAAGCATTTTTAGTGGCATGCGTGCGGTAAATCAGCTGTGTCCCCCCTCACCATCTGGTGCATCTATGAACCACCCAGCATTTTCCATGTTGTTCGAATCAGAGTGTGAGGCTGAAACGTACATCTTAAGGGTTGACGTAATACCAACAGTGAGTGTGCGGTTGATTTCAATTCCGTTGAGTTCATAACATATTTCTTGAAACAGAAATGATACAGCATTTCGAGTGAGCTTCGAGAGCACTACCGCAGCCCCGTCAGCTTTCTTAAATGTGCAGTCCAGATACAAGCAGCTCTTGCAAGGCAGTGTTGCTGCTTCCTGATGCTGGATAACAATCCTAATTTCATCATTTTTGTTAAATGTGCTTGAAGCATAGGGTGTGTGTGAATTGTATTCATGATGTATAATTTGGTCATCATACTCTACTGACTGAGTTATGTTGAGCGACGTCATTCTGCGGTTTTAAACCTGCTGAAATGAGGAATTCATAATTAAGGTGTGTTATCACCTTGCCCTTCCGTGATGCACTGATGGGTTGTGAGCTCGGTGTGCTAGCTTTATACCTTATTCCCATCTCGCCTTCGATGCAAGCATACAATGATCTCTTCTCCTCTAAAGTTAACAAGCTGATTATTCTGGCCCACAATATGCAGTTCTAGGTCATCCAATGTCTGAACTGTCACCGGGAGATATATAGTGTTTGTGGGGGGCTTGAACTATTTTATACCCTGTACCGACGGTAGGAAAGAATCTGTACATTGAGTGAATCAACTTATCGTTCAGGTATGAGTTTGTGGCGATATTACACTCAACGTGGATTGTGCTCACTGGAAGTATATCTACAGCTTGATCCAATGGGTAAAATTTACTGACATCCTTCACCAAAACACAACCCTATGCAAAACCTAGCAGTGGACCTATTGAACCTGTCTGTGTAAAGACAATCGCAGCAGTCTCTGTCTGTATTTCAGGTTTAAGGGTATTAATGTTTGCCCATAGTTCAATACCTTTTCCTGACTGTTTTAAGACTTTGTTTAAATCATCAATATCGTAGGCACCAGGTTATATTTGTAGAATCTCCTTCCGGCTGTCAGTTTCAAGATGAAGTTTATTGTTGCTCTTTGTGATATCTGGAATGCTGTTACACATCTCTAGACCAATTAGCACAATACTCCACACCCCTGCACTTCAATCAATCAGTGGAAAGTAATTTGCACGTAATACTGAGCCTTGCTTTTTTAAAGTCAGAGTGTATGACATTGCATCTAAACATCAAATGATGGTCATCCGTTCAATGACAGCCCTTTTATATGTTGCACACCTGCTCTGATGAGGATAGGAGAAAGTGCACATTTGGGACTTCTCGGTCTAAATACAGTGAGCATTCCGGGGGTTTGCCGTCGCTGTGATGAGGAACATGATGCAGAGATGCCCACACAGGTATGTGTTAAAGTCCTGATATCGCTGGAAATTGTAGAAGATGGGTCTTTTGCTGGTGAAATAGCGTTGTAATTCTTCAGTTGGCTGTAAATCCCTGAATGAATCAAAATACTGCACTGTATTTGCACTTTTCTTAACATACGCCACCCAGTGGGTCCCTGGACCACAAGCAACATCTAACTTTACAATTCCGCACTCATTACTCCATCACATGGTCTTCGGTAATGTATCGCGCATAAAGACCCCTCAGAATGCGGGAATGTGAAGTTTTTTTTTTTAACAATTTTAAGTAGATCTTTATTTGTGAGTGCTCGGTCAGGTAGGATAACTAACGGACTTTTTTTTAATTTATGAAAAGATCTTGTCCTTTCCTGTATGGTTTCAAGTAGAGACCTTTTCCGATAGCCACTGCCTCCACAGTGCGATTATGTCTTTTGGCTTCCACTAGTTGGGCCTGTGCATTATGCACATTTTTCACTGTTTTGGCGACAGCTGTGGCCCTGCCTGTAAGTGAACCTACAGTGGACAGGGCTGCAAGGGCTAAAACGAGGAACGAGATAATTCCACCTGAAGTCTTTGGTAGTGGTAGGACCCCAGGCGGTTTAATTGAAGTCTTGTTCTTCTTCTTGGTCCCACCGTTCAACACATGTTTAGCCGCACACATCAAAGTGAGAATACAGTTTTTCAAACAAGCGGGCTTGGTCTTATTGTTCTTCGCCCTCAAAGCTGTTCGCACTGCTTTCACAATTCGTTTGAAATCCATCACCCCCCAAGCCCAACTTAATTTTTCCATGAATTGTTTTATCAACTATGAATGCAGCAACGCGTTGGCCTATTCCAAGATCTTTTCTTCGCTTTATTTGCTTGGCTTTATGTGCCAATATTCGGTCGGCGATGTGGAATGCTGAGAGATCCTTATCTGCAATGTATGCGAGGTTGTGCTCAAGGCAGGCTTTGTCTGGTAGGTTAATACCTTTATCACCATGTGTCAGGCGTTTCTGAAGCTTCATTCCAGGCCCACAGAGGTTATATCCAGGGATGTGTAACTCAAGAGGCAATTTGTCAAGAACACCACCTCCACCTCTTATTATGATGTGCCTCCTATCGTGCATGGTACACTACTGAGGAGATAGAGGTCTAGGCTCCCTGTTATATACCAACTTGTCGGTGTCAATCCAACTGTTTCTGATGATGGAAACCCTAACCATTTAACTAGCGCTCTATTCCCACGATGTCTTATCACACGTTCGATGAGAAATACATCTGGTTCAGAACTCTTTTGCAATTGCTCCGTGTAAAAGCATCCTGCAATTTCTTCACCCTTGCCGTCCTTTAAGATATATGTCCTAGGGTTCATTCTGTGCACTTTGGATACTGTGAATATCTCTGCGGACCAGTTTGGTAAGTACAATTTCTCGAACGCTGTCTTCTGTTTTGAAACATGTACTAAGTTGCCTACATTGAACCTCTGTTTGCGAGGGTCCAACATTTTAAATACTGTGTCCATGAATGAATTATTGCGAAAATTGATCAGTCTCATTTATATTGTACTATGTTTGGTTCGATTATACCGTGCAATCATCTGTGGGAGGATATCTAGCCACTTATACGAACCCAGAAGATTAAAACGCATCCGCATTTGAGCTTTGACAGTTCTGTTCAAATGCTCCACGATGCTAGCTATCAGGTGGGTAAACGTAGAGTAGTGATGTATCCTGTACCGCCCCATAGCAGTCTTCAAATGTTCATTGCAAAACACACCACGGTGATCAGTTTGAAGATTGTCTGGGCATCGATTCGTTCCTGTCTGCAGCAAACGCTCAAACACCGAAGCAACATCTCTACCAGCTTTAGTTTTTGCAGGTAATGCCCATGCGAATTTAGAGTATGTATCAATAACAATTAAAATGTATTTGAATCAATTATTATCATGCGAATATTGACTCATATCTACAAGATCAGCTTGTCACAAGTCATCCAGCCCTTTAATAACATAACATGCCTGTGAGGGTATGTTTCGCATGCTGGCTTGTGCAGTTCTCAAACTACTGTCTTCATACTTATTTGATGATACCTCTTTTTCAAAGCTCAGAGATTATCGAAACAACCTCATTCGAATGAGCTGTATTACCCCAGCAGCCGAAGTCATCAACAGTCGAAGTCTGTCTGTTAGTTCATCTGGGTCATGGTAATATATATACTGCGGGACTTGATTGCTCACTCCTTTATGCTGGAAGTCTACACCCTCACCGATGCTTTTAGGTTGGTCATTCAGTAAAGGTTGTATAATGGTCGTGTATTTTGAGTTTTCCGGCTTTCTCAGTGTTCCGTCAGGATTTTTATACGTATCAGTCAAGTGAAGTATTTCAGGATAGACTTTGCGATCATTGGCAGAGTATTTTAAGTTTTTTGATAGCCTTAGAAAGATTAGGTTCATTAAGCCAGGCACTCTTTTAAACTCTGTATCCCGATGCGTATTGTGCTATTGGATAAACTTATAATTTGAGAGCTTAGCATGTACGGTCTCTCCCTGCTGACACCAAATGTTCTATCTATCTTAACGGGTGGATACTGGTTGGTGAATTCTGCTATTGGATCATTATCATGTGAAGCCATCTTGGTGATAGATTCGGTAGCAGGTTTAAAAGTTTCTTTTGGTGTTTGCTCACGATTGATATGTCCCAACTTAAGCAAACGTAATTTATGTCGAACTGCTTTGCGCGCCTGAATGACTTTATGCTTTGTCGACATCTCGAAGGATAATAATCAGAGCTCTGAATATCACGAGGTTTTATGTATGCTTTGTTGTTGTTCTTTTTCTTGTTTCCCACACTACCTTCTTCAATAACAACAGCCTCGGCTTCTATCTGTCACTCAGTTGCGCTAATTCTGTTCTCTATGCGGTTTTGGTTAATCGCAAGAAGTTTCTGAGTGTCCTTTAATCCCCTTACAACCTTAATGAGTCTCGCCTCAAGATTGTTAAATTTGATATCAGCGTACATACGAGCATTCTGTCTCTGCACACCTAACCTCACAGACTGAGCATGCACCATGTGTGCAAATTTGTCCATGCTTTAGTGTCAACTGACGCACTAAGCTATTTTGCACATTTATATATGGAGAAAGTCTTGGAAGTTCCGGCTATACCTACCATCATTCAGTTTGCGAGTTTTATCAATAACGAGAAACCCGTATTGTGAGTGGTTCCAACAATCAGCAAATATCTTTACAAATTCATTCTATGACATGTCGGTCCTTTGTGAGCATGGTAAATGTGCTTTAAATTGAGTGTCTTGTTTGAATGCTATAATGAGGTTGGTGTTATCCCTCATCAACTGTTTTGGGGTCCTGGAATACGTCTGAGTCAGATAAAATACATCAACACCCATATGACGGTCAAAGCAGAAATATTTACGGATTTGATCTTGCTTTTCAACAGCGACATCGTCAAATATGAAGACAGTGTTAGGCTTTGCCTCTTCAGGTGGGGGGATGTCATCGCTTTCACTGAATGCTCTGTACGTTACACCATCTACTCCATCTAATATTTTCTTCAGTAACTGGTACTTGGGCTGAAAGAGTGTTTTGGAGAAGATGAAAAGGTGCTCGAAGTTGACTCCGTCTACGTGCGTTAATAGAGCCATGAGGACATTTGTCTTACCACAATTGGAAGGGCCTACAATTATCGCTCGTATGCTGTCAGGAAGGAGTGGTACATCCTTATTCTATATCTTCTATGAGGTTGCTGCATGTGTGAAACCAGTTAATGATATCACTGTATACTGCTTAAACATATGGACACCATCTATTTAGTCTCTCTACCGTACTAGTTACACCCATGTCTACATTGAACAAGTTATTAACAGTCAAGTGCAGCATGAAAATACTATAACCGTCAGCACTTTTAATTCTTAGTGTAGCATCATCATACACTGATAGAATACTCACAGTTAGAGTGCCGCAGTACATGCCCTGGTAGGATTGGGATGGATAATATTCGGTAGTCATATGTTTCTTGATCTGTGTTTTTACATGACACAGTTCATGCCACTCGTAGTCAGAAAATTTCACTTTAATATTTTTGAGCACATTTTCCAGCGCTAAAACAGGTGACAAGCTATTGTATTGTGGAACTTCAAGTCCTACATGAAGATGCTTTGAAGCACTAATTGTTAACACACAGCTCGAGGTGAATAGTAAAGGTTGAGGTGCACTGGTGGTTGGTATCTTCTCATCGACGACATCCCCACCAGCACGGTTAGCCTGCTGTTCTTGCACTGATGGCGGCAAGTCTCTTGGGCGATGATCAATGGATAGTGCGTAAGAAGGAGCCCAGTACTGTGAAGCTCCATCAAGCATAGCTTCCAGCACTGACATTAACACCTCACTATCCTGCTCCAGCATACTGAGAAGCTGCGCTACAGGATCCTGCGTGGACGAGTCCGAGGTCTTCACGTGTGTCGATCGGTGCAGGTAGGAACCTGCTGATGCTGACGTCACGGGTGCAGCTAGGGGACACAGACGAATATTCATAAGCATAATATGCCGTTGGCACAGAAATAATAATAATAATAATAATAATAATAATAATCTCACAACAAGAAGTGATAGAGCAATTAGATGAAAAGAAGCAGAAATTACAAGCATTGGCCAAACGACTTAGAAGATACAAAAAAAGTGAAAATAGAAGGAAACAAAACCTAACATTCAACACAAACCAAAAGAAATTTTACCAGACAATAGATAACACACACATTAAAATAGACAATCCACCAAACATAACAGACATGGAACACTTCTAGAGCAACATATGGTCAAACCCGGTACAACATAACAGGCATGCACGGTGGATACAAGCAGAAACAGATACGTACAAGATGATACCACAAACGCCTGAAGTGATAATTTTGCAACATGAAGTCACCCAAACAATTAATTCTACTCACAATTGGAAAGCCCCTGGAAAAGATAAAATAGCAATTTTCTGGCTAAAGAAATTCACCTCATAGCATTCACATCTAATTAAATTATTTAACAGTTACATTGCAGACCCATACACATTCCCTGATACACTTACACATGCAATAACTTATCTGAAACCTAAAGATCAAGCAGACACAGCAAACCCAGCTAAATATCGCCCCATAACATGCCTACCAACAATATACAAAATATTAACTTCAGTCATTACACAGACATTAATGACACATACAACACAGAACAAAATTATAAATGAACAAAAAGGCTGTTGCAAAGGAGCACGAGGATGTAAAGAGCAACTGATAATAGATGCAGAGGTGACATATCAAGCTAAAACTAAACAAAGGTCGCTACACTATGCATACATTGATTACCAAAAAGCTTTTGATAGTGTACCCCACTCATGGTTACTACAAATATTGGAAATATACAAAGTAGATCCTAAATTGATACAGTTCCTAAACATAGTAATGAAAAATTGGAAAACCACACTTAATATCCAAACAAATTCAAATAATATCACATCACAGCCAATACAGATTAAGCGTGGAATATACCAAGGAGACTCATTAAGTCCTTTCTGGTTCTGCCTTGCTCTGAACCCACTATCCAACATGCTAAATAATACAAATTATGGATACAATATTACTGGAACATACCCACACAAAATCACACATCTGCTACACATGGATGATCTAAAACTACTGGCAGCAACAAATCAACAACTCAACCAATTACTAAAGATAACAGAAGTATTCAGCAATGATATAAATATGGCTTTTGAAACAGACAAATGTAAGAAAAATAGCATAGTCAAGGGAGAACACACTAAACAAGAAGATTACATATTGGATAACCACAGCGACTGTATAGAAGCGATGGAAAAAACGGATGCCTATAAATATCTAGTATACAGACAAAAAATTGGAATAGATAATACAAATATTAAAGAAGAACTAAAAGAAAAATATAGACAAAGACTAACAAAAATACTGAAAACAGAATTGACAGCAAGAAACAAGACAAAAGCTATAAATACTTATGCCATACCAATATTGACCTACTCATTTGGCGTAGTGAAATGGAGTAACACAGACCTAGAAGCACTCAATACACTTACACGATCACAATGCCACAAATATAGAATACATCACATACATTCAGCAACTGAAAGATTCACATTAAGCAGAAAGGAAGGCGGAAGGGGATTTATCGACATAAAAAACCTACATTATGGACAGGTAGACAATTTAAGAAAATTCTTTATAGAACGAGCAGAAACTAGCAAAATACACAAAGCAATCACTCATATAAATACATCGGCTACACCACTGCAATTTCATAACCACTTCTACAACCCTTTAGATCACATAACATCAACAGATACGAAGAAAGTAAATTGGAAAAAGAAAACACTACATGGCAAGCACCTGTATCATCTAACAGAAAGAAAAGAAAAGGCAATACATACAGCGAGACGGAAGGATTCATGATTGCAATACGGGATCAAACAATAAACACCAGATATTACAGCAATCATATTATTAAAGATCCCAATACCACAACAGATAAATGCAGACTTTGCAAACAACAAATAGAAACAGTAGATCACATCACAAGTGGATGTACAATACTAGCAAATACAGAATACCCCAGAAGACATGACAATGTAGCAAAAATAATACATCAACAGCTTGCCTTACAACATAAACTTATAAAACAACATGTTCCCACACACAAGTATGCACCACAAAATGTACTGGAGAACGATGAATACAAATTATACTGGAACAGAACCATTATAACAGATAAAACAACACCACATAACAAACCTGACATCATGCTCACCAATAAAAAGAAGAAATTAACACAACTAATTGAAATATCCATACCCAATACAAGAAATATACAAAAGAAAACAGGAGAAAAAATTGAAAAATACATCCAACTGGCTGAGGAAGTCAAGGACATGTGGCATCAGGATAAAGTTGACATTATACCAATTATACTATCAACTACAGGAGTCATACCACACAATATCCACCAGTACATCAATGCAATACAGCTACATCCAAACTTATATATACAACTACAGAAATCTGTAATTATTGACACTTGTTCAATTACCCGAAAGTTCCTAAATGCAGTGTAACATATACCGTACAGTTAAAAGGAAGTCACGCTTGATCAAGGTCCACGTCACCTTCCATTTTTAACCAGACATAATGTCTGAGACAAGAAAGAAATAATAATAATAATTTTGGGACTTACTTTTCGGCTGCTTCTTCCTCCTATTCTGCTGTGGTAAGGGACGCTTCATCTTGACTGACTGACTGGAACAGATCGAGGAGCTGCTGAGTCCTCCTTATATACAAGCCACCTACGTCGTCATGATGCTGTGCTCCTATTGGCTGAATGATGTGACCATGTGACCTATTGAAGTGTATTCTAGAGGTGAACTCGTGAACTAGATTAGTTCTTCGCTCTGCTGAATGAGAAGCAGTCATCTCTTCTGGGCTGGGAGCTTATATGTAGGCTTTAGGAAAGGCAAGCAGTTCCAACAGTAGCAGCTGTTTTCATGAGATGGGTAATGCATTTTTATAGCATCTCGCTGTAAAGAATTTATTTGGAGGACAGTATTTTTGTTCATATGTTTGAGCATTAATAAGTGGTTCCATTCCACACGTAGGCGGCAGTGCTCGACTGTATGCTTGCAAACTACACAGCTGTTAAACTCATCGCGGTCAAACACCAATAACTCATCAATAGAACACATCCTGCAGGATGGTCTTCAATGGTATATACGGAGTATAAGAATATGTTCAGACCAAAGCGAATTGACATCAACTGGACGTCTCTTGCGTTTTGGGAGAGAGAATGCTTGATGGTTAATATCTCTGCAGTTTGCGCATGCACATGAGCCTATGCTGGTTACGGGATGCATCCTGGCTCCATCCCTCTGCATTGCGAAATCTGCTGAACAGAATTCTGTACTTATTCCTCCGACACTCCTCCATTATCATACGCTTCCATAGCTCATGTAGTGAACTATGGCCACAGCCCTCCCTTGAATGTCTACATGTAATGCAGCTATTGAAAGCTGCTCTATCACCCACATTCATCTTGATGATCGAACACATGGCGATGGTTTGACAACAGCAGCTCAGCAAAGACTGAATGTAATTTAAGGTCATAAGGGTAGTTGAGTGGATGTGGCCCAATCGGCTTTCTTCCCATCAAAATCCGCCATCTTGAATGACGTCACAGAGGTGCTCCCTGGTGGCTGAGATATGAACTAAGCCAGTTGGACTGCATTCACACATGAATGATATAAATGATGATAAATGATAATGAATGATAATGAAGACAAGTATGGTTTTGCATACATTATCCTGTTGGAATTTGAATTTAGCGCCAATTTTTTCTGGAGGGTTAAGTTAGTGGGCATAGCCCAACTGACCTATTTTCCCACCAAAATTCAAATTTCCCTCCATTGTTTTGGCAGTTAGGTTAGTGGACATAGCCCAACTGACCTATTTTCCCGCCAAAATCCGCCATCTTGAATGACATCATGGGCTGTTGCCAAGTCTACACGCCACCATCTTGGGTGACGCCATCACCGCTGTTTTGAATAAATTTGGCAACAATGCAGAGTGCGCCCATACATAGCTTGTCCCACTACTGACGTGGTGCTAGTAGCAGTGAACTCAGGTAAGTCCTGTCACACTCACTCGCCTCTGTATCTCTCAAATGATACATTGCTTGTTTCACCACACCACTGCAGAAATGAAGCACTGTGCTACTACATGTAGCAATCTAGTGCATAGCCAATGGTAGAATGCCACATTACAAAATACTATGCCAACACCATTGCAGTGGCCGACTGCATAATTATGTAGGTGGCTGTTCAGCATACCACTTAGATGGATATGATGGCCTGCCTGATGCCAGTTCTGAAACATTTCCTTCGCCCTTGGGAGAATCTGGGCCTCAAAATTCTGGGCTGCTGCTGGATCAGTGAACTAATGAAACGACATGGTACTCCTGGTCTACATTTTTCCCTTGCACCTTTGGTACTTTCTCTATCACACCACTATTTGCACTTTACACACTGTCCGTTCTTTTTCCCTACACACTCCATCATATGGTGTATGGCGACTGGGACACCCACACAATGCCTTGTGGTTGATCTAATGAGTTTGCAGCTAATGGACAGGGAGATCTGGTGGGTGTATGGCTCTCCATCAGTGATGAACATAAGGCCAGATATGAAACAACCAGGGTTAAAAAAAGTTCCCAAAGACAAAGTTCCCATTACCATGAATTGGTGGTGGTACCCTCTGCACTATTGCTGAATATACTGTTTTGCACTAATGTGCCCATTCTATGATGCTAACAGCTTGTCAAGGGAACTAAGTGTACTGGAATCAACGGTATTATTCAGGTAGGTTAGGTTTTTGAAAGGATTTTTGGGTAGATGCAGCAGAGGATATGTCAGTTTCAGAGCTGTAGTCCCTGTTATTGATGCTGGAAGCTGAAAAGTCTGTCCTGAGATGCCATATTGAATCCTGTTAGCAATGTCATGTAGTTGCATAATTCCAGTCATTCTATTCCCCTCAAGTGTTCTTGAATGTAGCATGTAGCAGGTGGTGATAGCTACAACTGAGTCATACACATACTATACCCAGTGAGGTTCTACTTTCTGGAAATATAGTTGGTTTGTAATGATGTCCTGTGAGCATCCTCCTGCATCTGTTCCCCTGAGAGACAGTTCCATTTTTCGTTTCCTCATGACTGTTTGTGCCCCAATGGAGGGGAATAGTGTAACATGTTCCCTCCAGCATTGGCATAGCTCATCTATTGTGATCGATGCACGAGTTTTCATGTGCAGCGTAACTGTCAGAATCCCCTTTGCTCTGATATGTACAGATTTCCCTGAAGTCCTCCATTGCACCAAATATGAGTGTACCATACAGCATTCGTATCTGTTGTTAGTACCTGCTACTCCAATTGCCCTCGTCTGTTTTCCATGTCAGCTTACCTCTTGAATTTAGCATTTTTGGCTGCACGACCGCCGGTCCCGCTTCAACTCCCTCAGCACCGGATCCCACGCTGTACTCAGCTACAATCCACCGTCTCTATTGAAGGTGTTGTCAGAAACTCTAATCTCTATGTCCTTGTTTATCACGCTACCCCACAAGCCATTAGTCCATTTAAAAATAGATATCTTATTGAATGCAATTCGGTGTCCGTTTTCCAGAGCATGTTCTGCTACAGCTGACTTTTCAGGATAGCACAGACGATAACACCTTTCATGTTCTATGTGACGCTGTTCAATAGTGCAAACAGTCTGTCCGATATAGAACTGCCCACATCCACATGGTATCTTGTAAATTCCTGGCATTCTGAGGCCTATATTATCTTTCACAGATTTCATTAGTTGCCAGACCTTTGCCAGAGGCCTGAAGATTATGTCTATTTTATGCCTCTTCAGGAGCCGACTAATCTTCCCTGGTCTTGAACCACAAAATGGTAAGAATGCAACCTGCTTGGTGTCTTCTTCAGAGGTCTTCTTCCTTTGAGGCTTGGATGACACTGCTTGTGAGAGCCGTTTGTTGTTGTAACCGTTTTCATTAAAAACTTTGTGTAAGTGCCTTAATTCTCTCGGCAAGTTTTCGGCGTCTGAGATGGTTTCGCCTCGATGTACTATGGTCCTCAGAACTGACTGCTTCTGTGCTGGGTGATGGAAGCTGGTGGCGTGCAGATACCGATCCGTGTGGGTGGGCTTGTGGTAAACGCTATTACCTAGAGACCCATTGAGTTTACGGTGGACAACCACGTCCAAGAATGGCAGGGAACCCTCCTACCGTACTTCCATTGTGAAGCTGATGTGGTTATGTAAGCTATTGAAGTGCTCCAGGAACTCTTCTAACCTTTCTTGTCCATGTGGCCAAATGATGAAAATATCATCGATGTAGCGATAAAAACAACTTGGCTTTGCAGGAGCCGCTGGAAGAGAATACTATTAAGAACCTCCTCCCCAAGGCTCCAAGACCGCCCACGTTCTATGGTCTGCCGAAGGTGCATAAGAAGAACAAGCTGTTGCGGCCAATAGTGAGTACCATCAGATCGCCGACGTATAAACTTGCTAAACATCTGGCCAGCCTCCTCTCTACGCATGTTGGACACTGTGGACACCATATAAAGAATACGGCGGACTTCATCAGTCGGATCAAAAGTCTGCGACTTGTTGAAGAGGATATTATGGTTAGCTTCGATGTGGTTTCTTTATTCACATGTGTTCCCATCACAGACTCTATTGACTTGCTGTCCCAGGTCTTTGATGACATCATCATGGATTTATTTAAGAACACTCTGACGTCATCATATTTCTTACACGATGTAGAATATTTTAACCAAACTGACAGTGTGGTGATCGGAAGTCCATTAGCTCCAGTAGTAGCCAAGCTCTTTATGGAGCATTTTGAAGACATCGCCTTGGACATGGCTCCTGCAAAGCTGAGCTGTTTTTATCACTATGTCAACAATACCTTCGTCATTTGGCCACAGGGACAAGAAAAGTTAGAAGAGTTCCTGGAGCACCTCAACAGCGTACACGAGCAGATCAACTTCACAATGGAAGTAGAGAAGGAGGGTGCCCTGCTCTTCTTGGAAGTGCTTGTCTGCCGTAAACCCAATGGGTCTCTAGGTCATAGTGCTTACTGCAAGCCCACCCATACAGATCGGTATCTGCATGACGACAGCTTCCGTCACCCAGCACAGAAACAGTCAGTACTGAGGACCTTAGTACATCGAGCTGAAACAGACTGAGATGCTGAAAACTTGCCAAGAGAATTGAGCCACTTGTGTAAAGTTTTTAAGGAAAACAGTTACAACAACGAACATCTCACAAGCAGTGTCATTCAAGGCTCAAAAGGAAGAAGACCTCTGAAGAAGACACTAAACAGGTTGTATTGTTACCATTTTGTGGTTCGACAACAGGGGAAAATTAGTCAGCTCCTGAAGAGGCATAAAATAGATGCAATCTTCAGGCCTCCGGCAGAGGTCCGGCAACTAATGAAATCTGTGAAAGATGATGTACACCTCAGAATGCCAGGAATTTACAAGATACCGTGTGGATGTGGGCAGTTCTATGTTGGTCAGACTGTTAGCACTATTGAACAGCGTCCGATAGAACATGAAAGGTGTTACCATCTGCGCTATCCTGAAAAGTCAGCTGTAGCAGAACATGCTCTGGAAAATGGACACCGAATTGCATTCGATGAGACATCTATTATTAAATGGACTAATGGCTTCTGGGATAGCGTGATAAACGAGGTCCTAGAGATTAGAATTTCTGACCATGTCTTCAATAGAGACAGTGAATTGCAGCTGAGTACAGCGTGGGATCCGGTGTCGAGGGAGTTGAAGTGGGCCCAGCGGTCGTGCGGCCAACATATATGGTGCGGGACTTAGCACCACCAGTGACATCATGAGCGACAGCGTGGCTATATAAGCACGGCAATGACAACAGTCATTCACTTGACAATGGCAGAGGAGATCTCTGCCAAAAGCTCAAGCTCGGCTTGAAACCCGAGAATGTTTTATTAACGGATATCGCCATGAAAGCATGCATTCATACATAGCAATATTTGTGTTTGCAAGCATAGATATGATAAAAGCTAGGACCTATTTCTTCTCATGCAGCTCTTTTGTTAAATCTATAGTTTGTATTAACAAAATAAGCTGAAAACCGTGTGGTACTTTAGAGTATTGTCTGTCATGTGCATATTTTGTGTACTGCCATACAAGCGTGATTTGTTGCTTTCTTTGATATTTTTTACTTTATTTTACTAGAGTTGTCGATCTAGTTGAATATGCATAAGGATCCTTATAGTGTTAGCATGGTTCTTGTTATTGTAAATATTGTTTCACAGAGAATTACCACTTTTTGAGGATTGTCAATGCTAATACATGACTTAATTGTTGCAGATTTTCTAAAACATTTGTCAGATGATAATGTTGTTATAGAATTAGGGGATGATGAAGGCAGTGATAGTGATGGAAATGATGCTAATAATCCTAGAGGTTTATGTTTTGTCGAGATTCTTGAGAAATCGTTAAGTTTTGATGACATTTTTCAATGAGTTTTGACAGAATGTGCACCAGTGAAGCTTTAAATCAGTTTACTTGGAACTGTAGAGAAATGTGAAAACCAAGGGATAAATAATTGCTTACATGAAAACCTACTCAAAAGTAGAGAGATGTCTGAAACTCAAATTGACACATGGGGAAAGAAATGTATGTAATTCAATTAGTGTTTTCAAAGTAAGAAACTCGGTGAAACAACACAATGCAATGAAGCCTGTACAAAGTAGTTACAGACTATGGCACACTGTAGACCTGAAATGCCATAAAAAAATGGCTCTGAGCACAACGGGACTTAACTGCTAAGGTCATCAGTCCTCTAGAACTTAGAACCACTTAAACCTAACCAACCTAAGGACATCACACACATCCATGCCCGAGGCAGGATTCGAACCTGCGACCGTATCGGCCGCGCGGTTCCAGAATGTAGCGCCTAGAACCGCTCGGCCACATCGGCCGGCTGAAATGCCATATTCTCTCTCTTGATTCTCATCAAGGGAGTAGTAATTTAAAAATTTTGTGTTGTTGTTGTGTCAGGGTTTTCAAAGAAGTTTTGGGGCAGAAACAGGAGACTGGACTTCGATAACTTTTTTACTTCCTTTTTCCTGCCCAGCAGAAAAAGTAGAGTAAATCTGGTTTGTGACTTAATGAGGAAAAATAGGAGAAGTTCCCAGCAGGACTTTCACCTTCCAAGGAAATCAAAAGATATGACTTTCATTTATATACCATCCTCTGGAATTGGGGTTATTTGTGAACCATGCTGACAGACTTAGATCTGCTTATGTGCTGGGAAGAAGATGCAAACAGTATTTGTAACTGCTCATAAACTGCACTATGAGCTTTATAGAAAGGCTGCACTTCTGGAGTTTAGGAGAAATCTTGCTCAGGGACTTATGGGACAGATGGATCCAAAGCATATCAATCCCAGAGGTGGAAGCCAAGTTCTGACAGAAAGCAATACATGCAGCAAAAGGAAGAAACCAGTCCCAAAGGGTGTAAATTATGAAAGAAAGTTGTTAACTTTGTTATTTTTGCAATTTTATTCTGGACCAAATTGGAAATATTTATTTTGCGGATTATTTCTCTGCTGCCATAAAAATCAAATAATTCTTGCTCAGTTCCTTTCAGTAATTGTTTAACTACCTTCCTAATGTTCAATTTGTAGCCATAGAGCCTTCAATCACATTTGGATATGTTCCATAGGAAAACTGCTTTGCTAGGAACTGTTCGTTGTCAAGCCACTGAAGGGCCAAACAGTACTCAAAAGGAGGACCTTTGTTAAATGGTAAAAAAATAAAATTCTGAAACAAATTCACACTTGTTTTGTTAGTATTTAATGCTGTTAGCCTTAAAAACCCAGGAAATTTGTGTCTTCTTGATAGTTCAGGCAACAAAGGATAAAAGAAACTGTGTGCTGGTCTGGCAAACAGTTTTAATTTGCCAGGAAGCTTCAAGTCAGTGCACGCTCTACTGAAGAGTCAAAATTAATTCTGGAAACAATTCTCCAGACTATGGTCAAACCATTGCTAGTTCGCAAAGTATGCAGGAGAGCTTCTATGAAGTTTTGAAGGAAGGAGATCGGGTACGGTGGATAGCTCAGTTGGTAGTCCTTTGACCATGTAAACATGTAATTGGTGTCATCATATGTTTTATAGTTACAACATCACAGTTATTTTACAATATTCTTGTCTAATTATGTCAGGAGGCTTTTACATAAGCAACTACTTCAGAAAAGTACATTGCAACACAAACTGATCACTTTTTGCAAACCAGATACAGTATGCCACAATGAATCAGTATATCTTGTTAGTCTCTTTGTATTTAAATGATCTGTATACAATTATAATAATCATAAATGTTATCTCTATATTGCCTTATATAATATGGCACAGTGAATCAACATACTGCCCTGGTAGCTTCATAAAGTATTACAATTTATAATTTAGTATAGTCTCATCTCAAAACTCCAAATAATCTGTTACACATTCTTCAAATTCTTTAACGGTATAGAAGGCTTTGTTTTTTACCCACTTTGTTATTATTATTATTATTATTATTATTATTATTACACTTTTGAATATATTCAGGGGCACTCAGTGGGCATTTTAGGTAGTTTGTTAAAACGTGTAACACCAAGATATTTATAGCTATTGTGGATCTTTGCTAGTCACACATGGGGCTTGTCAATTGCATGTCTCTGTCTAGTGTTATGATGGTGTACTGACATCATACGATCAAAATTATCCAGGTTTTCTTTCATGTACACTAGGCAATTATAAGTATATAAACTAGGTACTGTCATAATATTCATTTCCTTGAAGTAGTGTCAACATAATTCTTGTAGTGAGAGTCCTGCAATGCATCTGATGGCCCTTTTTTTTTTTTTTTTGCATTGAAATACAGTCTTAGATCCAGTTGAGTTTCCCCATAGCAAAATTCCATATGTCAGAAAGGAACTGAAGAAAGCAAAGTCTGCATAGTGCAGCAGAGTTTCACTTACATGGCCTCTCAACTTATAAAGCAGATAAATCACACTATCTGTATGTATAGCACAGCTTAAACTTTGATCAGTATGGAATCACTAAGTTTCACTGATTTATTTTCCTTCTTGGGGGCATTCAGATTAATTACAATGTTCTCTATTTTGCTATTATTTGTGTGTAGTGCATTAGCCTGGAACCAGGAGGTACACACATCTACTGCTATTGCTATGGCTACATTCAGCTCTTACTCATCAATGTTAGTATTCTGAGCTATTAATGTGGTGTCATCTGCATGTAGCATTTTTGATTATTCACACACACTAACTGTTTTCTATTACTTAGGTATGACTGCAGTAGGAGAAGGGCCTTCTCCCCAGTTCCATAGTGCTGTAGCTTTCTTATTAGGATAACATGGGACACTGTATCAAAAGCTTTCTGTACGTCCAGTAGTGTCACACAACTTACTGACTTATTTTCAAAACAGTCATATACTCTTGTTATAATGCTGTCAATTGCTTTCACAGTGACTCTTAAGACATACTGTGTGTGACAGATTAGGTTATTATGTTCAAAATATTGGTTCATTAGCTGGTGCATACAGTACTCTGTTATTCTGGAAATAATTGGGACTAGTGAAAAGGGTTGGTAATTGTCGGGTGATGTGCTACCTTTCTTATGGACTGGCTTGATTATGGATATTTCTAGACATTCTGGCCATGGCCCCTCTGTTAATATTTTGTTTATTAATTTTGTTAGGGGCATTATTATCTCTTTTCTTATTTGTTTAGTAAGAAAATTAGAAAAGCCATTGTAATCTTCTGTTTGGGAATTACTGAGTTTAGCTATTGCTTCGAGGATTTGTCAACAATTTGCACGACTCCATTCAAAATATTCAATTGGTTTATTGTGTAATGGTGGAAGCAGTGCTTCAGCCTTGCTTGCACCTTCCTCGATGTCGGTTTCTAGTATAGGATTTGCAAAGTATTTATTTAGTGTGCCAGGAGGAATTGGAATGCTGCAATCTTTCTTTTGACAATTTATTTCAGTTTTGATAACTTCCCATGGTGCTTTATATTTATTTGAACAGTTAATAATGTATCCATCATTGGCCTTGCATTTTTCTGTTTTCACTGCAGTTCTGTAGTGATCTTGTATTTATACCTATCTGCTTTATTGTGTTGTGATCTATCATAATATAAGAGCTTTGAGATACTCAAGTTATTTAGTTGTGGTGTACACCAGTGTTTTAAGCTTTCTGGCTTAGAATGGTGGTTGGGGGTTGATTGGGGGAAGAGACCAAACAGCGAGGTCATCGGTCTCATCGGATTAGGGAAGGACGGGGAAGGAAGTCGGCTGTGCCCTATCAAAGGAACCATCCCGGCATTTGCCTGGAGCGATTGAGGGAAATCACGGAAAACCTAAATCAGGATGGCCGGATGCGGGTTTGAACCGTCGTCCTCCCGAATGCGAGTCCAGTGTGCTAACCACTGCGCCACCTTGCTTGGTAGAATGGTGGTTATGCTTGTAATCTTTCTTATAATATATAGGGCATACCTCTCCAAAGATCTCAGTTACCACTTCTAAAAATCTTTTGGCTAACTCATTAACATCCATATCATGAGCAAGTATTTCATTCCAGTCTATTAATGTTAATCTAGATTTTAGATTGTTTAGCTTCTGTTCATTAATGTGTCTAATTAGTCTTTCTTGGCAACTATCTTTTTCATGATCTAGGGAAATTCTTAGCCACAATCCTTCGTCGTCAGAAATACCTAATTTGATTGTATTGAACTGACATATGCTTGTGTGAAATTACAGATAATGTTGTCCAAACATGCATTCAGTCTGGTGGGCTTGTCATTTAAGAGGTGCTATCCAAAACTTTCGGGACTGGTGCTGCCATCTGTTGAAAACCTTACCTATGAACTAATGGTTACCATCACCCTCGAAGTAGTTCCCATCCGCACATACACACCAGTCCCAGTGCTTCTGCCACTGGTCAAATGTTTTCTGGAAGTCCTGTTCTTTGAGGGTGTTCATCACCACCAGCAACGCTTCTTGAATCCTCTCTAGAGTGTCGAACTGATGGCCTTTCAACCTGAGTTTCAGTTTTGGGAATAGCGTGAAGTTGCAATGTGCCAAATGTGGCGAGTACGGTGGGTGGGTTACAACCACCATGTTGTTTTTTGCCAGAAAGGTCCTGGTGAGCAAGGACATGTGACAGGGCATATTGTCATGATGCAGCAGCCAGTTCCCTTGACGCCAAAGTTCGGGCCGCCGTCACCGCATGTTTTCACGAAGCCATCGCAAAACATTACAGTATTATGTAGAATTCACTGT
Organism: Schistocerca americana; assembly: GCF_021461395.2. Lineage (NCBI taxonomy): Eukaryota > Metazoa > Arthropoda > Insecta > Orthoptera > Acrididae > Schistocerca > Schistocerca americana. Next base: position 933,349,563 of record NC_060130.1, read on the forward strand.
TTGGTTGGGTGGGATGAATTCTTTGTGCACAATTCCCTTGTTATCAAAGAAAACGATGATCATGCTCCTCACTTTGCTCTTCACCAGTCTTGCTTCTTTGGGTCTTGGAGAGCCCAGGCTCTTCCACTGGGACAATTGTTGCTTTGTCTCTGGGTCATAACCAAACACTTGTTGAATCTTTGCAAGGGTCTCTGTAGCACTTTTCCCGAGATTTGCACAGAATTTGATACATACATGCTGTTCTGTTCGCGATCCATCGTAAAATCGACACACACCAAACACAGAGTATTACGGAAATCACTGTGGACACGCAACACGTCCTCCCAGCTGAATGCCGCTTTGCACACTGACTCATCAGATATGCAGCTCTCGCCACCTAGTGGTGCAAAGATCTACTATCTCTACTTTCCAGATGGCAGCACCAGTTGTGAAAAATTTGGATTCCACCTCATATACAGTAAAAATTTAGTGATCTTAGTGAATTGAGTAAACTGCTTACAGTTCTATTGCTAATCCTAATGTCTATATTAATGTCACTAAATATGAAAACTCTGCAATTTTTATACTTAAGTAACATGATAAGTTTCTGAAGACTTTCTATAAACAAATCATCATTGTTATTGGGAGGGCGATATACACACACTGCTATATTTTCCAATTTTGGCAATCTATAATTTCATAGTTTACTTTTAGAGGTTTATTAATGTAGACAGACATGTCACCGTGTTTCATATTTGTCCTGCTGTAGCCTGTAACTAATTCATAGCCATTTGGTACACTTAACTCTAGTTCTCTACATGATAACCAGTGTTCATTTTTTGTGAGCATGCTACAGTTTAACTTTTCCAGCCAGAATTGGAGTTCCAGAAGTTTATTTTATAAGGACTGTGCATTTACATGAAGGAACATTAAGTTTGTCTCACTGCAAGCCATTAATAAGTCTACTTCAGAATTATCCAGTGCACTTACTCTACTTGTCAGTTCTAGTTGTTCTACATTATTTTCTTTTAACACAGACGAATACCTATTTGTAGAGGTCACCTTACTGTTTATTGTAGTTTTTGTTCCTGAAACACTGCTATAGTGTTTATCTTCTCTAAAACAGCATTATGATTGTAATGTAGGGCAATTGGTTCCTCCTCCTTGCAAAACAAGGCACAGAGTCATTTTATTTTATTCACTTATCTTAATTTACCTTTCATGTTCGGGTGAAGTCCATGCTGTGTGTGTGTTCATCCCTCTTCAGTTTACTGACATCTACCAAGTGTACATAGCTGAATTTTTTTTACTCTGGAAGGTTGTACCATACTGATACATTAGTTATCACAACATTAGTGTGGTGCAATTGTGGCAATAACTTCCTGTAATTCTGCAGTGCAGATTTGCTTTCACTTTTGCATACATAGTTGGCCCCTCCTATGATCACAATACAGTCATTTTTGTTCAGTTTCTTTGTTTGAATGGTTAATTTTTGTACAACAGACTTAAATGGAGCACCAGGTTTGACCTTCCCTATGACAGGCAAAGGTCCCAGGTTAAAGCGCCAGTCCAACACACAGTTTTAGTTCACCAGAAAGTTTTAAGCACAATTTAGTCTGAAATTTTTCAGATTCATGAACCAATATGTAGTTTTTATTTAAAGAGATATTATGACCTAAAATGCACCAGTTTTAATGTCATCAAAATTTAATGTGATCAACAAATTAGCACACTTGAGTTGAAAAACTCTCTTTAAACTGAATGAGGAAAGAAAACTACCTTTGAATATTTATCTTAGCTATGCTATAGTAATGTTTACACTTCTCAACACTAGGCTTCACTGTACATATCCAGTCAAATAGATTACTTAAAATGTGTGACAATTCATGGTTTGTGAAGGGTAGGATATAAGCATCCTGTCTGGCAAGGATACATACAGAACAAAAACCTCTTCTGGCTTGGGAAAAGCTATTCAGCCAACCACACAGTTCACACTAAAGATATCTCCATTTGCACTAAGGACTGTAAATTACAGGACCAAGAAATGGCAAGACATGTACTGTAAAGAGGAAGGGGAATTCAGTGAAGCCCAAAATTTTCACTGTTTGTCTTACCCCTCCACACTTAGCCCCAAGACATAATTCTATGTAGAGAGGCAAGACAGTCAGTTTGGCAGGTGTTCAGCACAGCCATTCCTCTGTTACTGTAAGCTCTCGCCATGCTTTAGCAGCAAACATTTGAAACACTGTGTATTCCAGGAGGGGATATTGGCTTAAACTGTCAAATCACATAGATGATACAAACTTCCATAACGACACCTTGATGACAGTACGTGCTGATGGCGAAAGTGGCAGTTTAAACAGTCTGTAACAGGTAACCTCCACAGTATTCATGCTTTACAGTTATGTTAGACACAACAGAAGACCTTTTTTTCTCCCTTCACTGAAAGAGACCTGAGTGGAATCTGCTAATCAAATAATCAAAATTCCTAGTTTTGTTAGGCTACTGGAAGCCTTAATATCCATCCAACTAAGGGTGTTAGTTACACTAGTCTCGCTGACTATTAATGTATAAAAAGTAGTTATTTGATTAGTAGAGCAAAATCATACCAAACTGGAAGAAAAGAAATAAGATGAAACTGACAACATGTGAAAAAGTGTTTTCTTTCCAAATTCAAATACACCACAGAGGATTGTAAGTCCATAAGCACCTATGTAATTGTACTCCAATTGTACAGACAGCTACCTCATGCCAATAATTCCAGCTTATTAAGAGTAAGATTCTATTAGTGTAGTCAGTTGCAGTCAAATGACAATTCCCATAAGTTCAGTAGCTGGATCACATCTTTCATGGACACAACTGAAATAGATGATGAAGAGCAAGTGGGAGAAAGAAGGTATAACTGAGCTGAACAACAGAAAGAGCCAGTGGTGTGCTGGGAAGAATATGTTTCATTTTAACAGTTATCTGAACAGTTCTTCCATGCAATATCAAGACCAGATTTATCCATCTGAAGATGAGCCTTATAATGGTAACCCTACAGTCTGCTTTAACTGTCAGGGATATGGACCCATCATTTTGATGTAGAAGGTTACAGTGTCATGTGGACAACATGCAATATAACTAACTTGGGACACAGTTTTTGTCTCTCCATTATATATCATCTCTTCAGGGAGCCATCATGTTGCATTATATCACATTGGTCATAATCAGAGCATCACGCAGAAGGAACTCTATGAGATGTAGAAAGAAGTCAAGGAAGTACATCTTATGTAAGTGCAATATCATGAAATGATTTATCATCATTATGTGTTAATGTATTATAGTGGCAATATTAATTATAAAATACCATAAAATATTTATTTTAAAAATTACTGTAAGATATTATTGAATGCAATAGCGGTCATTTCCAATAATTTTTTAATTCAGTCTTCAACTACACCATATTAGGGCTTAAGACATTTAATATTGTCCGACAAGTTACTGAATACATGTGTACCCATATATCTGAGACCTTCTGTACCAATGTTAAGCTCTAAGTCTATGTCGAGGACGTGTTTAATACTAGTAGTTGAGGACGTGTTTAATACTAGTATCATGTTCATGCTCTCCACCATTTTTTGATAAGAGAAATACTGATAACTACAAAGAACATTAATGGACATATATGTATTGTTGGAACAGTTGTCATAATACTAAATTGTTTAAGGTGGGTGTACCAAACCTACATGTTTTAGCCTTGTAACTCTGTGATCTCACAGTCACATGCTTAATAAAACTTTTAATACAGACCTTTTAAACAGATTTTTTGAAAAATATGAGGCATATTGTAAATTTTAATTGGTGTCCCTCATGAAGGAAACAATTTTTGTGGACAAAGTGAAGACCATTCATGTGTGTATTTATTGACCAAACTTTCATTGTCCAATATGGCAAGAAGGCCATGTAGACGCAGGATCAATAAGGTATCTGAATGAGTGTTTACCATCCTGTAAGGTTTTCTGGAGCCCTCAAGTGGAGGGTGCTGAAGAAAGAGATACTGCATAGTTTCCCAAGCACGAAATCTCCTGGGAAGGAAGAGGCCACCCAGTGTCCAGAAAATGAATTAAAGCTTGTGCTGTAAAAGATCTACTGGGAGAAGATTTAGGACACAAATTTAAATTTAAGAAAATAAGGTTTGGAATGGAATGCAAACAACTGAGGCTTAAGGATGCTATGTAAGACCCAACCAACACACCAGGAAGGAGAAAATTAAGTGAAGGTTCTTGAACTTTTGTGTTACAATGTTGCAGGTTGCAGCACTAGACTATTCCCCTACAGATGGGGCATCAGCAAAACACAACATACGTTGCATGAGCCCTCTTTTTGGTAACCAATGTATGAGTACTTGGTAGCCCACAACCTACTGTGATAGTCTACACTTGAGTACCATACTTAGAAGGCCACATAAGGAGATTATAGGAGCATTACTTTTAAAGAACATTAGTTGTAAACTAATGAATGGTAAGATGCCATACCAATTTCTTTGATGCCTCCCCATTTTGTACTACATCTTTTCAATAGCTTTAAGTGCTAAGAGATTTTATTACTGTTACAATCTTATACCAGTGTCTGGTAAGTCAAGCAGAGAAAGTTTAGAGTGGTTCTGACAGGCAGTCCCATTTTTTCCTCCTTTCCTCTGATGCATCATCAACCTTGTGAGAACCCAAAGTTTATCAGAGATCTTTATGCAGGCAAATATGTTACAAAGTATCCATGGAATGTTCTAGAGCTAACACCAGATATCCTCTCTGGGAGGACCACCTTGTCAAAGTCCCATGCTGGACATGCCTCAACGGATGAACCAGACAAAGAGTGTTCCACAATGCCCCATCTTGCCCATATCCACTCCCACAGTCCTTTCCCAATTCCCCAGATACCCAACTCAAGGCATGATGTGATCTGTGCCAAGAGGTGTGTGACACATGGGAAGATGTTTAATTAATGAAGCCCAAGGGATACCAGGTGACCTCCCTTACTAACCTTGCACCCATTGGGTTCTGTCGTGTTGACCAAACAGATCCCCAATTCTCATGGGACTGAAATGGAGAACATAGAAAACAAAACAAAAATGAAGGATTTGATGAGACCTCAAACACCCACACATGCAGCTTGGAACTGATGGAAGCTTTTCTGCAATTGGATCAGGTGACAGACCAGTCCAAGAAGTGAAAACTGTTGACTGAGGCTCAGAGCAGGAAACTTCTCAAAGGAAAAAAAGAAAAGGAAGGTAAGGCATGGCTTCCTAAACACAAATGGAGGGAATGGAAAGGTCTTGAATCCAAGACCTCAAAACAAGACCCTCTCAGAGTGAAGGGCATAATCAGACCCATTCCACCTCTAAGACAGCGAACAAGAGAACAAGGGAGATGTCTAATACTTCCACTTCTCACAATAAATGGATCCAGAGAAAGTTGAGGCAGGAAATAAATAGGGAAACAAACCTCTAGTACTGCAGTCTCCATTTTCAGGATGACGATCATCCAACAAGAACATCCACTGATCATCACTTCACATCAGGTGGAGGTTGTTCACAAGGCGCTCTTTAAGAAGAGCGATGGGTGAGGGTAGAACACAAGCCCAGGAACAAATTCAGAAGAGTCTGTCAGGACAAAAGTCCTCTTATCTTTGGCTGTGAGGGGATAGGAACAGTGGATTAGCTCAAGGAGATGATGCCCAAGACACCTCTGTGGCAGGACACAAAGCTGCTGGTCAAGACTGTGGCTGAGTCCCGCAAGACCACAAAGGTATCTATTTGGCTGCCAAAACTTCTTAAGGATACTCCTCCAAAGACTCTGAGAAAATAAAGGCACAGAACCAGAAGGCCTCAACAGGAGATTGGAGAGTAATCAACTGAAAGGTGGAACCAAACAGCCAAACCCTTGTGGTAGAAGATGGCGAAAAATCCCTGATGGCAATGCGAGAACAGGACCTGAAATTGTACTTAGGATTCTCACAGGTTACCATTAGGATAATCAAGGACATCTTAAGTGACCATGGCAGCAAATTCAAGGCTGCGAGTGTTGCAGTTAAATCTGCAGCACATGAGAGTGGCAACTGCTGCCCTGAGTTATCTTCTTGGGAGGGAGTAGGTGGATGTCACCAGAGCCCTATCTACATAAAGGGGACATTTCAGTCCTTGGAGGAACTCAAAGTATGTTGACTTATGCTATAAAAATAATAATTCTGGAATGTGTATTTATGCTAAGAATGGAATTTCATTTATGCTGATGGCATACTTTTGTTTCACAGACTTAATTGACCATCAGGATGAAACAACATTAAGAAGGAAGCACGAGGGAAATTGTATTGGCCTCAGCTGACCTTCCTTATGAGGACTGCTAGTCCTTCCATGGAAGTGAGGAGAATGGTAGATAGCTGCCCCCAGCAGAATGAACAGCTGCTGGTTGGTTGCGATGCCAGTGCCCACCAGCAGAGGTGAGCACTTACTAGAGAACAATTTGAAAATCTTGAATACGAGTAGGGAACCTACCTTCAGGAATAGAAGGGAAGAAGAAATTTACATATCTTTTGGGTCCACTCTAATGGGTGGTTACATCAAACAATGCCACATGGTGATAGAGTCATGCTTATCCAACTACACATATATTAAGTTCGAGGTTGAAATAGGTGTTAAACAGACTGTGGTCAATAGAAATCCTGGGAAAAATCACTATGACTCAGCTTATCTGGAGTCAGAACTTCGACAAGGAAGCCAGTAGATTTTTAGGAAATGGCAGATGCAGTGACATCATATTTAGAAAACTGCCAAATAACCAAGAAAGGCACAAACAGAAATGTTCATTGGTGAAACAACAATCTGGAAGTGCAAAGGAAGCAGCTATGAAGACTGTTCAACCTCATAAGAAAGAAAGGGCAATGGGCAAAATATCAGGAGCATCTTGCCAAATACAACCTTGTAATCAAGCAGGTGAAGCTGTCATTCTGGAAGGTATTCTGTGAGGTAGTGGAAGGTACAGTTACTTGTGCTAGATTTCATAAAATTGTCACTAGAATACCAACTAATCCAAGAAGTACTATAAGGAGGATACTGGGTATACAAGGACAATGAGTGTGGTGCTGGATGTGTTCCACAAGATTTATTTCCATCAATGCACTCTGGAAGATAACACAGACCAGCAGTCACTCCCTCAGAGACAAAGGTTTACATGTAGTCAAAACTGGGAGTCTGCCAGAGACCATGTTGATTTAAAAAAAAATCTAGTAGGTGGTTGGAATGTTTCAACCATCAATACCACCCAGCCCAGTTGTATCTTTCCAGCTCAATTGCACTAAGCAGGAGAGGATTTAATTAGTCCTATGTACACTGTTTGGAGTCAGCATGGCAGCAGGAATCATTCCTAATGCTTGGAGAACAGTGAGGATCATTTTCATTCCAAAGTCAGGGAGAACAGATTTTATGAAGGCTAAGGTCTGACCTCCTTTCTTCTAAAGACATTAGAAAAACTGATTAATCTGTATGTTAGGTAGAAGAGGTTAACTGAGGTTCCTCTGCACATAAGCCAACACACATACTGATCAGGTAAGTCATGTGACACAGCACTTCAGCAACTTCTTAGGAAGGTGGAAAAAGCTCTACACTTTTAGGACAGCTCTCTGCATCTTCCTGGACATTGAGGGGCTTTCATCAATAAGACCTTAAATCCATGGTTAGAGCTGCAGAAGAGCATGGCTTTTAGATGACAATATGTAGATGGATAAGGCCACGTGAAGTGGAATAAAGGTAGAAGCCAACATGATGAACGAGGAAATGGTGATCAACATCACCATGGGCTGTACACAAGCAGGAGTTTGTCCACACTACTGTGGAACCTAGTGATGCATGAACTCATTGACAAGTTAAATACTAGAGTCTACTTTTACCAAGGACATGCAGATGATTTAGTCATAGCAATACTTGTCAAATTTGCAAGAACTGTTAGAGCAATGACACAATGTGCACTAGATATTCTTGTCTATGTCTTTATGAGGTGTCAAAGACAGCAGATAATACAATCGGTCCAAAGGTTACAATAAAAGAACATTTTTATTGGTAACACATAAATGAACAGTTCACAGTTCTGACATGAAATAGAAAACAAACCCACATCTGGTAGAATGACAGAGTTCTCACTATAGTCCAAAACAGTGTCCTAGGCCAGTGTCTGGTCAATGTTTGGCTGATGTCCTATACGGTGATCCAGCCAGTGTGCAGTTTGGTTGGGTGCAGGCAGGTTGGTTTGTTGTTCTGAGTCCTGGTCCATGCTGGGTTCATGTCCAGCTGATATTGGGACAGTGTTGAAGACTGCTGCTGAAGACTGCTACCGAGGATGGGCTACAAGGAGCAGCTGGTGTTGAGCATGGAGTGAGTGCTGTGACTAGAGGTCCTGCAGCATATTAAGTAATCTGGTGGAAGGATTTCTGTGAGGGTCCCATGAGGTGTGGAAACGTGTCCTGTGGTGCCGGCATAAAATGTGGTGCCATGTTTGCAGCACCATGATCAGCTGTGCAATTGCTGGCAGGTGATGCTGGTGGGTGCTTCTTTTTGAGCACGCTTGAGTCTGGTATGTACACATAGCAGTGTGTACAACCACAGCTGAGACTGCTGGATATGTCTGGCTTTGGGAGAGGACTCCTAGGGGTATGGCAACCTGCCAGCTGTGGATTTGTTCCATGTGGCCAGGTGAGTGGTGAGATACTACCAGACATTGTGGAAAACTGGTGCAGAAAACAGGATCCAAGGGTCAGTCCCAGGAAAAATGTTGTTGTACCATTTATGAGGAAAGAAGTCCAGCATACATACTGGAATCTCAAGATCCTCATTGAAACTCAACCAGCAGAGTGGGTAGTGAAGTGCAGAGTGGTAACCCTGGATGCAAAACTATCATGGAGCCCACATAGAAAGAATATATGTTACACAGAGAAACTACTCTTATGAGCACTAGAAGGGCCTGTGGTAAAAACTGGGGTCTAAACCCCGTGTGTATGTACTGGATATATACCACTGCAATAAGATATATGATAATTTATGGGGGCTACAGTATGATAGAATAAACCAGAACAGAAGGTGGCCACTAAGGAGCTTGGCACCATGCAGAGACTGACCTACTTAGCCATAACAGGCCAAATTAGCAGCACACCCACTGCTGGAATGGGGAACATGCTGGACATGTCCCCACTACACCTTTTGGTTATGATGGAGGCAGCTGTAGAGCCATACAGCTTAAAAACTTGAAATAACTGGATTCCTTTAGGACATCCAGAATCTCACACCAATGTAGTGACTGTGGTAAATATAGGAATGGTTAGGGAAATGCCAACTGACCACACAGTAACATCCAATCCCACCAACAAACCTTTCTGTGTAACAATTAGGAGGGAGCAGTGGAAGAACAAACCACAGTACCACTCAGGAGACAGTCTGGTTGACTGACGGTTTGAAAACAGATGAAGGTGCTGCGGTCAGAGTATATGGGGTACAGTCTAGGCTAGAGAGAGAGAGCAGTCTCTCTAGGCAAGCTGGACACAGTATTCCAGGTGAAATTATCAGCTAGCAGAGTGCATGTAAAGGAGAATTTACGGAGGCGATACAAGGATTGGAGCATCTACATTTATTCAGACTGCCAAGCAGCTCTCATATCTCTATCGGTCCCTGCAACAAGAACTAACATTGTTGCTGAATGCCATGAAGCCCTTGGAAGACTAGGGAAAAGCAACAGGATAAACCTACAGTGGGTCTCTGGTTACTCAGGAATTAGTGGCAATGAACAAGCCGATAGACTGGACAGCACAGGTGTGATGACTTCATTTACTGGACCAGAACCTGTCCTAACCATCACTAAAGCAATAGTAAAATCAAAACTACATAGATGGATCAGAAGGCAGCATGTAGAATATTAGACTATGATCCAAAAACTAAAGCATGGCAAGCTAATAATGCCAAAGCCAAGTTTCAAGAAAAGGTCTGCAATCCTGAACTTGAATAGAAAACAGGTTAAACCCATGGTGAGAGTCAGAACTGGCCATGGGAACTTTAAGACACGCCTGTATATGATGGGTATAGTGGAAGAAGCCCCTAAATGAGACTGTGTGGTGAGGATGATGAAACTGCACATCATCTAATCTTCCAGTGGAAAGTTCTGGAGGGCAAAAGACACAGAACTAGTAAAAGGTCTCCTACTGCTTCTTAAGGATACTAGTTTGTTTTACTAGAATCACAGGGAACAAAACTGCACAATGAACTCAGTTTCTGTGCAGACAACAGGGCAGTAAGACCACTTGTTTCTTCATTTTTAAATCGCCTATGGCAGTAATTACGCATCCTCCAACTGTTGCTGAACTAAAGTGCTTCACTAATTCCATGGTGTGTGTTTTACAGTTAAGTTTGTGCTCTATTGGACCCAAAAATTTAACACAGTCTACTCTATGTATTTTGTTAGACTATTTTTATAGTTTGTGGAGTTGTGAGAACTCTGGAGTCTTACCACAACTTAATGGAAATCTATTTGCCTTAAACTAGTCAGCTGCTGATATCAAATATTTCATTAGCTTCCCTTTCAGTAAGAAGACTAACACTTTTGATTCATATACTTGTATCATCTCCAAAAAACAAAGAGCTGCATATTTGGACAGTGCAATTGAAAGATCATTTATGTATATCAAAAACACAGAGGACCAAAAGTAGAATTTAGTAGCACACCTCGTTTGATTACTTCTAATTCTGAGTGCCTATTATACTGTGATTAACATGAAACTGATACACACTTTTGTAACTCCCTGGGATGCATCAATGGATGATGCCATACTAGCTATATGCCTCATTACACCAATGACTGGCAGGGTTGCTGCGAGTGATGAGCATCACAGCATTTCTAATCAGCTTGTCACATGGGCCCATTGGCAGGTAAGGCCAGGTGGCCACAGGTCCATTCTCACTTCTACAGGGACTTATTCTGTAGGCTACATGATGCTGTGTGGTGCAAGAGACCGGACTTGCAATGGAAAGGAAATTGGCATCTCCATCACAATAACGCTCCAGCGCATTCCTCACACTTGATTCAGACATTTTTTGGTCAAAAACCAGATTTGTGTGCTTCAACATGCTCCTTTCTTTCCTGATATAGCTCCCAGTGGCTTCTGGCTGTTCCCCAGACTCAAGAAGCCACTGAAAGGAACGCAATTTCAGATAAGAGAGGACGTTATAGCAGCAACAAAAGCTGAGCTGACCTCCATTCTGGAAGAGTTTTTTTCCGTATGCTCCCAAGAATGGGAGCACTGCTGGGAGAAGTGTGTGGAGTCCCAAGGGAACTACTTTGAGGATGATTAGGTGTCCAACATTCCAGGTAAGCCAGTTTTTTCCCCAGCCAAATATCAGATACTTTTCTAACAGACCTCGTAGCAATGTTCACTGACCTCTATTAAGTTCTACTTCAGCAGACTGTGATACTATTTAGACCAAGTGATTGATATCAGCCTCACCTACAAGTTGTGTTGATTCTGTTTGTTTTTCATTTGCAGTTATGTAAAATTCACAGCCTCAGTAATTCACAGCCTCAGTAATTCACAGCCTCAGTAATTCACAGCCTCAGTAACTGCTACGAACTATGCATAATTTATTCTGTGTTTCATTGTATTCAATAAAATGTTAATAAGTAACATTTATTATCTGAACTGGGGACCACAAAATTGGCAACAAAGGAGGTTCCAGTTCAACTGCAGCTTTAATGACACACAGATGGTCTGGGACATTTACCATAAGTAATACTGATAATACCTTCAGCTATAAGTATTAGTTTTTATTTTTATTTCCAACCAGTTTTGATGATGCAGTCCACAGTCTTCAGGCCCCTCTACAACTCAGTTGCAAATAAATGGTGGGCTGCATCCTGAAAACCAGTTGCAAATAAATTAATATTACTACATAAAGCTGAAGGTATTACCAATATCACCATAAATATGCAACTGCTGTCCCTGTACCCATCAGAAGGGGGGCATCCAGAAATTTACCTTAAGTGATTAGCACTACATTTCCAGGCAAGTAACATATAGTGCCCACAACAATAGTGGACTTCACTGTTACCCACCTACTTCCACATGTATTATCTAGTGCAGAAACATCCTCCTGTCTGAACCCTCAGAGTTACCTCTTTTGGACATTTACACTTTGTTAACAGGACATTTTTCTATTACAATGCATGCTTTATGGAGCCAAGATCTTCAAGGATTGAGTGGGAAGTGTAAATTTACATGTGCTTGTGATGTATCCTATGCAGAAGGTTTTATTAGGGAAATTGTAATTTGTTCCACGCTGGTAGTTATGTACACACACAGGCCTTACATCATTCAGGTCCATTGTTAGCATAAATGTTCCATACAGCTCATGTTTTTGAAATTTCCCAAGCCACCCAGTAAACATTTTCCACCTATTTGGAAATGTCTATGATGCCCCAGTGAGGACTTGCAAAATGCATTAGAACTTTCCTTCCAAACCTGATACACGAAGTCAGACTTAGAAGATGGGGGCTTGTATTGACTCATGTCTTGTTGATGCAAAAGAAAGTGAAGATTATACAGGTAAAAGCAGCATGTGCACAAATTGTAGTGATGAAATCAGGAAGTTAAATGGTTGCCTAAGTAGTCTTCAACTAACAATTAACATCCTATTGAGTGATAAGGAAAGACTTACATCTGAAATGTGTGAGCCATCATGAAATCGTGTACACTTTTGCATGAAAGCCAAACTGTTGCATATATGAATATGAAGAACCTAATGTCTAAAAAGTAGTGTGAACTGTTATCACTATTACAGTGTACATTTCCAGATGATAGTCAAACTCTTCCAAATAAGTGGACTGCAATTACTGCTGAAACAACTGTTACTGATAAAAATGAAAATGTGAAGTGTGATGGCAATGAAGTTCATAAACAACTTGACGGTGGGACAAATTAAACAACAGCAAGACAGAGTGACGACAGAATCAAGAATCCATCACAGAAAAGGTACAGTGTTCTTTTCTTGACAGACAGCTACAGAAGAAATTTGGTGAGTATTTTACAAGACAATAACAAAGACTTCCAAGCAACATAAATAGTAAAATTGTGAAAAATGTTACAGACATCAACCTGCAGGAAAAAATGAAAGTGAATAAGTGGTGTGCACAACTGGTGAAAATGATGTCACAAGAAATGAGACACAAAATTTCTTAGCAAGACTGGAAAAGTTCTTAGAAGCTAACAAATCTTGAAACACTATAGTTACAATACTATCTCACAGGCATGACCTGATATAAAATTTGTGTATCAACAAGGAGATACGACAAAGCTATGCTGATGACTTGGCTTTTGTCAGTTGGGGCCACAATATACAAATTACCACAGGCAGTAATGAAATCAATTACAATTTTTTGTCAAGTTATCTTACTGCAAGTAAGCTACTTGTAAATAAAGAGAAGACAGTGACAATGCAATTTATGCTTCACTATAATCAGAACATTTAGATCTCCATCAGCCCTTTGCTACACAAACAAACAAATCTTTGGATATAATTACTGACGAACACCTGTCATGGAAAGAACATGTAGACCATATATGCCAGAAATCAGTACAAATGTGTATCTACTGAAATGAGTCTCTGCCTTCCTGGACCATGACAGCTCGAGACAAATATACTTTGGAGTGATACATCCACATCTTCCGTATTGTATTGAGATATGGGGCCAGGCACCAGCGGTCTATACAGAAAGGCTCTTCAGACTATGAAAAAAGGAAATAAGAGTGGTAGCCAAGGTAAACAGGAGAGAGCCTTGTAGAGAAATCTTCAGAAAATATAAAATACTGACTATCTACTCTATGTAAATCCTATAGGAAATAAGGTATAAGGTGTGTGTGTGTGTGGGGGGGGGGGGGGGGGGGGGGGGTGAGGGGGGGGGGGGGGAGACAACCTGCAGACTGTAGTCCACATGCAATAGAAACAGCCTTTAATAACAGACTACCATCTGACTCAAGAGAGCTAATTTAAATACCTTAAAGAATAAACTTGAGCATTCATTAAGAGAAAAAAGCTGTTATCCAGTAGAAGATTTTAAGTTTTAATATCCCTTTCTAAAACAGTGTATACAACATAAGGCTTTTTTTGCTACAACAACAACAACAACAAAAATGATAATTTCTGATCTTCACACACTATATCAATGAATGCATTTATATTTCAAGTTGTTATGTGTCTATGTAAAACCATGTATATAGTTTGAGTTTGTTTTGAAACAAAGAAAAATTAATTCCTGACCTTCAAGATTTATATCCATGTGTGCACTAAACGTATTTTAACTATTGCCCAATTGTCCTGACTTTCACTTTACATCAATGTCAGGGTTACTAGTACCAATAGTCTCTTATCAAGAAACACACAGCAGAACTATGTCAGAGTCCGAACGGTGCCCAGCTTGTGTGTTTCTGCAATAGAGATCAACAATATTACAGAAAGTGATCATGCAATAGTTCCACAAAAAATACTGTTATGCATAGAAATCAGGAATGTATCTAGTAGATTCTTATTCTGCAAAAAATACTGTTGTACACAGAAATCAGGAATGTACCTACTACATTCTTATTTTACACAGGTGTGTTCATCAAACATATTTTTGCTCTGCCTTTGAACAGTGCAGGGTCTGATGGGCACCCTGAAATTCTATTGATATCCCAGTCTAAGGTTTCTGTGAAGTATGAACAAGTGATGAAGACAATGACATTTATTGTGATCACCGCTCATTTCGCAGAAAATTTTTTTGGACTTTATTTGTATTCGGATTTTGGTTTTTCTGTTCAGCATACTGTTAATACTTTCCAACTTACAGTGCCATGTGAAGATATTGACACTTTAGATTTCCAATCTGTGCGATTATTTGAGCCTGGTCCAGGGAGATCCTTGAATTCTGCAGTGCCACATTTTTCAAAATGTAAACCAAATTCTGTTGGCCTTTCAGGGTGAAGTGAAAGTGGAAGTAGATTGGTTTGAACAACATTAAGTACTTTCATCTATTCTTTTTAGTCAACAGGCCTCTCTCTCAATAGTCACACAGAAGTCCGCACCTGTGTGGTGACATTAAACTTACTGTCAGTGCCCAAACATAAATGGATTCATATTCCTTACCATAGCCAGATGAATGCTTTTCCAAACTGGCTGGCAGTTCTTTTTAAACACTGATCCTGCAAGGGCTCATTTTCAGCTTTCATTGGCCGAGGAGACAAATAAAATCTCAGTATTACACACCTTTTGGCCTTTTCCAGTATAACGGGTTGCCATTTGGGGTTGCGTGTGCATCTGCTACCTTCCGAAAGTTTTTAGAACAGTAGATAACAGATATTCCCAAATGCATCAGCTATCTTGATGACATCCTAGTTTAGATTGTACAAACAAGGAACACTGACACAATCTTCACTGGGTTTTTGCAGTTCTGTCGGCAGTTTTTCCAAAGGTTCTTTATTTTGACCTGCCACTTACCTAGCACATGCACTCAGTAAAAGGGGACTGCAGACCTCATAGGAATATGTTGAGATGATCAAAAATATGCTGGTTCCCAAATATGTGAAGGGTCTCCAGCTGTTTCTCAGCTATTATGCCCAGTTTATTCCTCTGGCAGCTTCCATTGCCTATCCTTTCAATCGGCTGCACTGCAAGTGTGTTATTTTTCAGTGGTCCAAGGCTTGTCAACAAGAATTCCAAATTTTCAAAACTTGCCTAAGTCAGCCCCTTATTTAAATATGCACCAGCCTCAGTTGGCATTGGTTTCAGCAATGGATACCTCTCCTTACTGCATCAGGGCAGCACTTTCCAATAGGTTCTGAAAAGCCTGTAGTGTTCATTTCAAAACCTTAACTCTAGCTCAAGAACACTAGCCATATTTTCCTTTACAGAAATAAGTTTCATTTACATACTGATCACAAACTTTTGCTGTCTTTATTTGGACCCAAGAGTAAACTGCCGGAATGGATGGCTTGTGGTCTTCATCGAAGCGCTTTGTACTTATCCAGCTACCAGTACTCTGTAGATTACCACCCTTGCCATCAACATTCTAACGCAGATGCTCTCTTCAGAGTCCTTATGGTTCAATACTTGGAATTTGACAGACAGGAAACTGTATGTTTTAGATTGACTCCCATATTGGCAGTCTTTGAAGGATTTCTCAATAAATTGTAGAGATGTCGCAGCAGCATACCTGAAGAATCCCGTGTAGCATGGTATTTTCCAGCATGTTCAAGCAGGACAGCCTAAGCACTGCCGGGCCTCTAATGTTTTTTCACATGAAGCCACCAGCTCCAGATTTCCTGAGGTATCCTGCTACTGGTGGAGGATGACTGTCAGATAGATGGGTTCATAATTCTCCAGCACTACATGCTGCAGCTCCTTCATCGCTCTGCAGGAGGACCTCCCATATGAAACAATTAGTTCGCCATTATGTGTACTGGCCACGAAAGTATGACAACATAACATAGATGGTGTGCATTTGGGTGACCTGTAAGGCACACCAACCAACATCTCTTCATTCATATTCCCCTCAGCTGGTATCCTCTTGACAATGGCATGTGGATTTTACCACACCTTTCTCACATCTCTTACATCCATCCATGACTCATTTTTGTTAATCATTTCTCCCACTTCCCCTATGTTGTCACATTGTAGCATTCAATGATGACAATGATGATCACTACTACCAACAGAACTGTCAAGCAAAAATTTTATATTGGACCTTAGTCACAGATAATGGCCCAAAGTTTATGGCAGCTGCCTTCCAGCAATTCTGCACCTGTAATGGCATCGAACCTGTCACTCCTACTACATTTCACCAGCCTCCAGTGACCTGATGCTATGTTTTGTCCACACTTTTAAGACCCAAATGTCAAAGGATAGGAAGACAGCCACATCCAATCTAGCTCTTAACGCTTTCCAAGCTTCTCACAGTGTGACACACATCCATCCATCGCTGAAGTCTGGAGAAGTGTCTGCAAAAGCATTCACATCTGATGCTGCTCAACCTTTAATACCGCTGCCTGCTTGAGTTGAAGAAGCAATGCTATTTTGCGTGGACACCTCAATCTGGATGCGTAATTTTGGGTGGACCCATGTTGGATTCGGGAGTTAATTTTGGAGTAACAAGGCTGCCAACTGGTTTTGGTGGCCACTTTGTGGGTGTTACTCCACAAGTGTTGGAATCAGCTTTGGTTGTAGCATTTCTGTCAGATGTGTCCACCATTCAACGTGCTACCTCAGCAGTGGCTGGCTCCATGCCATGATCTCCATCTCACCAGGCATGATGGGCATTTGGTGCTGCTGCTGCTGGTAGTCCTTGTGGACTTCGACGTGGTTCTCCAGTGGTCAAACCATCTGTGCTTCCAGCACCTCAGTCTGACCAGCCAGCTCCAGCTTCTTGACCACCTCTCCCAGCCAGAGCATCAATGTCCAGAAGGTGCCAGCTGGGACCACATCTGGCACCGACAAATTGCCACCATGCCATCCTCTAATGGATCCACCAGGTCATTTTCAAGTGAAGAGGGATCTGGTAATGCTGCAGGAAGTATTAACAGATAAATCCACACTACTGATATGCCTTGTTACACCTACGTCCAGTAGGGTCACTGTGAGCTGCAAGCAGCAAAGCATCTCCAGCCAGCAGCTTAAGTGGGTTTGTCAGCCAGTCAACGTAAAGCAAAGTGACTGCAGGCCAATTTTAATTTTTTTTTTTGACAGATAAAAGTGACAGAATCAGTAGCTCTTATGAACCATGCATCATTTATTCTGTGTTTACATGTATTCAATAAAGTGTAAATAAATTTCTTTCTCTAAATTGGGGAATACAAAACATTCTTCTTTCTATATTGCAAATTAGGTAAATGACACAAACCTGCTTTCTACTATTCCATATTATTTTAACTTTTGCATGAGGCTATCATGATTCACACATTCAAAAGCCTTAGCAATATCACAAAATATCCCAACTGACAATGATTTCAAATTCTAGTACATCATCTGTCAAGGCAAATATAGATTGTTCATTTGACAATCCATTTTGAAAACCAAATAGTTTCCAGTTCGCCATTTTTTCTGTATTAAGTGTTTATAAATTCTATTGTATATTATCTGTAAACAACAATGAATATTTGAAACTTCACAATGCATTCTATAAACAAAAACTTTTATTGTTAGTAACACACAGTAATAGGCACATTAACTTTGGCAAACAACATACAGTTGAAATTAACAGAAGCATTGTGAAAGGGAAGGGAGGAAGAATGGAATTTAATGTCCTGCTGAAAACTAGGCCTTAGAGATGGAGCAAAAGTTCAGGTGGAACAATAATTGGAAGTACTTACCTTAAAATTTATAGAAAGCATGAAAATTTGTGTAATCTCATGGAGATTTCAATCCTACTCTATCTTAATCCAAGTCACTGCCACCGATGCACATTTCAGGCTTAACATTGCTGCACTGTTCATGCTACACTTGATATATGGTGCTAAGCAACTAATCACATTCTGACCTTCAATAGGATGCTGGCATAGTTCAGCAATGATGCAACAAATGTGAAAACGTTTTATGAAGACAATGTACAAAATATGTTGTTATATTAACAAAACACTTTCCAAGGTCAGTTAACAGTTCTTTGTCCAACTTCCCTGTTTTCTATTATTCCAGCATCTGTCTGTCTGTGTGTTCGAGAAATAACGGGTAAAAGTATTCCTAATAAAATGATCATCTAATGTTACTTGTGAGATGATTGAGGAATGTGTTGTCCAGGCAATCAACAAAGCTAGTCAAAATTGGTTTGAAGAGGCTATTTATTATGAAGTGGCATTAAATTATAACATAGGTAATTTTACTGGTTTATCCGATTCAACACGTATAACCCAAATTCACATAAAATGAATATTTTCACAATATAATTCTGATGTTATTTTGTATTTAATGACTTGTATTCCTCAACTGTTCCTAGTATTATGGTTTCTGCTTTAATATTATCTTCTTTACATTTTTTAAGTTGTTGAGTGCGTTTAATTCTTTCACGCAGTTTTGTACACATTTTACTGGTTTCCACTACTTTATGGATATTCTTTTCTTTCATTCTTTCTGCTGATTGTGGATTTGTTTGCAGATCTTTCCTAGACAGTGAGCCACCATTTAGTGCACTAATAGTTATTTGCAATGGACCTGTATTATGGAAGACAGATTCTACTCCTGTAGAGTTATGAATACATGATGATCCTGAAGTGCTAGGAAGGCAACTGTCACACCCAACTGTTTCATTATCACCACCTTTCCCATTTCCATGTGCCACTTCCGTTGAATTGTTTTCTGGAATTTTAGATTCCAAAACTGTGTAATCACCAGATACAAGCACTGCATTGTGACCAAGTCTCTCATATACTGTAAGTTTACTTTTACAGTTTAAATCTGTTCCGCTTTTCTTACATGATGTTAGGACCACTTTAGATCCAGGTGCACATACCAAGAAAAGAGGATCTAATTCTTGATGCTTCTGGGTCACAGTCATACCATCTAAAATATTGTGTTTTCTATTACCAAATTCAGTTGAACCAATTCCTGCGGACTTGTCACTAATTTCAGATACATTTTCTCTTTCAGCATCACACTGCATTATCAATGACCGAATTGAACGAGCTCGATGTTCGAGCTCCACAAGCTCCAACGAATCCCCACCAGGGGCATCCGAGTCAACTTCCACAACATTTAAGGCATCCTTGTCAATTGTTGAGACATCATCTGACATATCGTGTTTTTTGCCACTGACTGATGCTACACTATGTGATGGTGAAGGCGTAGCCGGAGTATCCTTTGAAGTATACTGAGGATTTGGAATTTCTGTAAAAAAGGAAGAACACTAGAGTTAAAATTATTTCTTTACAAAAATATTCACAAAGAACAGATATTTCAACCCAATTTTTGTACAAACAACACTGATATAGAAAATACAAAATTGATACTAACTGTCCTCAGTGGTAGGGTAGGGTGCAGACAAAAGAGGGAGGGGGTGGAGTTATAAATTTATGCCTGTCAATGCAACTGCAATTTCCAAAAGCATGAGCTTTATTTCGTTCAAGGTATCTCAATATCTCACGTCAACAACAGGGTGCTGAAGGCATTTAGCCTACCAGTGGAAAAATGAATATGGTAGTGATATCAGAGGCATGAAGAACCATTTGGCAGTCATTTCGCACCAACACTAGGCAAAAAAACACCTAAACTCTTTTACTGCAGGGAACTACGCATACCATCCATATTTTTAAGAACCCGTGTGTAAGAATAAGGAATCAACTGACATGAGAGACCAATCAGTGACAAGTATGAGTTGAAATGTTGAAATTGGTTGAATCTTAGTATCTTTGAGATTGAAACAGTTTGTTTAAACGGCAAATGGCTCTGAGCACTATGGGACTTAACATCTGAGGCCATCAGTCTCCTAGAACTTAGAACTACTTAAACCTAACCAACCTAAGGACATCACACACATCCATGCCCGAGGCAGGGTTCGTACCCGTGACTGTAGCTGTCGCGCGGTTCTGGATGGACTTAAGTGCCCAGAACCGCTCGGCCACAACGGCTGGCAAAACTGCTTGTACATAATATATTTGAGTTTCAATTTGAGTGACATTCAATAAATATGTAGAATCTGTGGGGCACCATCTAAAAAACAACTAATAACTTGTATTTTTGATGAGTTTACCATAAGATTTTACATTCTATTAAACAAGACGTTGCAGCAGTACAAATGAACACTATCCTCAACTGAGATACCATGCTGCAATGGTGCGGTAACATTTCAACAAACTGAAATAGTGCCTATCATCTTAAGATGGCAACCAAAGTGGACAACTGAATAGTCATGTTTAGCTAAATGCAAAAACTAACAGTAACCTGATAAGAATAAAATAAAATATGTATAGGTCTTGAGGTTAATTTAATACATTAAATCTGATTATAATGAACTACATATGGACCTTAAGTCATGAGTATTTCCTAGTCTAAAAATATGGTGAAGCACTTTCTCTTACATATCAGCTGGCAGCAGCGCCCAAGGAACAAGGTCTGACATTCACATCTGACAACTTCACTAGTTTGTAGGCTTGCTGACTGCATTGCTTTAACTTCAAAAAACATTAAGTAAGGGCTAAGGCTCTAAATATTTCTGTTAACCATGCAATCAAAAGACACTGGTCTAATGAGCAGCAAAGGTTAAACATTTCATATTATAAAAAAAAAATTCTTAAGCACAGAATCAACACACGATTTCCAGCTGAATAAACAAATGTAAATTACGAAAAAAAGGTTATTGCTCAGGATAGTTTGATCTCTTAGTTTTGATCTATGTTTAGTGCTTTTAATTTCTTTGGCTGTTTTTGTTTCAACAGGAGCTATGATCAAGTGTGAGTTTCACTAGCAGATGAGACTAGGGACTGCAGCCAAGTTAGTTCAGCCTGACCAAGTGAAATGAGACAACATTGTTGTTGTGTGGTACAGTAATGAGGCAGTTGGAGAGCTGTGGCATGTGCTTGTGCTGTGGCATTTGTAGAAAGAAAATTGCCATTGTGTCTTTCCCATGACAGGAGCAAAATTGTCATGTTTTCACAAAGCAGCATCGAAAAACGAGGCAGCCAGAAGTAATCTGAAACAGTGACGGGGCCTTCGGTCATTAAATGCAGCAATACGCCGATAGATGAAACAAAGATGATGACCGTACACCTGTCCCTCCCTTGTAAATACAATGCAGAGGTACAAGAGAGATTTATGACAAGATTGCTAGCTGCTGCAAGCACGAAATCGGCATTGAGTCTGTCGATTCTGATGCCACAAACCAGCTGCAAGCACTGAGCATTCCCGAATACAGGGTAGTCAAAGAGCGCTGTGGTCA
The DNA here is from genome assembly GCF_021461395.2 of Schistocerca americana. Taxonomy (NCBI): domain Eukaryota; kingdom Metazoa; phylum Arthropoda; class Insecta; order Orthoptera; family Acrididae; genus Schistocerca; species Schistocerca americana. The sequence continues at coordinate 933,371,501 of NC_060130.1, forward strand.
CCCACATCATAGAGGTGCTCAAGAATAAGAAGTCGCCACCACAACTCCGTGTCAAGATGACCAAAGTGCTCCTCCATGGGTTGCCTGGATCTGTAATGAGGTGGTAGTCAAAGAAGTGCTGTTGCGTGCTGGTTTGGAGGATGTGGCAGTCAAGCTGCATTACTAGACCAACAGGAAGAAGCTGTCACTATTTGTCAGAGCCATCATGGTCTCGCGGTCGCATTCTTGCTTCCCGAGCACGGGATCCTGGGTTCGATTCCCGGCGGGGTCAGGGATTTTCACCCACCTTGAGATGACGGTGTGTGTGTTGTCCTCATAGTTTCATCATCATTCATGAAAGTGGCGAGACTGGACTGAGCAAAGGTTAGGAATTTGTATGGGCACTGATCACCTCACAGTTGAGCACCCCACAAACCAACCATCATCATCATCATCATCATCATCATCATCATTTATCAGAACCATACAAATGGCAGGTGACATCTTCACATTTCAGAAGCACCTAGTCTTCTCGATTCAAATAGAATCTCTCCCTACAGGCCTGGGCCCTAAGCCCGAGTGCTTCAGGTGCCAAGAAGAGGGACATGTGGCTAAGTTTTTGCTGCAATGCCCTGAGATGCATCAAGTACTCAGACAGGCATTACAGCTGCACCTATGACAGAAGGAAAGAAGCAGCTTCGACATGTGCTAACTGTGTTGGGCCGTATATTGCAAACTGGCACGGCTACCCAGCCTTCTCTCGTCATAGCTGAGCCAGGTACGAGAAGACCATAACCAAGAAGAAAAACTGTTGAAGATGAAGGCACAGATACACAGCAGGCAATTGTGATTGCCTGGAAAATCTCGCCAGTGGCAGTGGTGGGGAAGACTGGCTGCAAGCAGAAGAGAGGGCAGTTGTAAGGGGTCCATAGGCCCTTACTATAAGTTTTGCGACAGCACAGGTTGACAGGACAAACAATCGATAGTGTGCGTCGGGTGGCGAGAACGAGAGCGAGTGTTGAGTCAGTAGAGAGTGGAACCCAGGCTGCGGGCCGGGCCGTGGGGCGGCCGGTGGCCGTAATGCAAGGCCGTACCGACAAAGGGGGTGGCCATCGCCGCGGTTTAACCCCTTTTGTGTTAGAAATATACGGGAAAGTGAACAAGTACAATTACTAGTGTGATTCAGTGATATTTCAGTGCCGATATTTGTATTTTCGCGTCTACCGCGCCGGCATTATTTGGATTGCAGTGTTGGATTGCAGTGTTGGATACAGTGATTAAAATTTGCGTGTGACGATAATGAATAACAAAGAGGCCTGTGCTGAGATTAGCCGTTATTAATTTTGTATGACGAAGGCAGTGGCTGTCTCCTTACTTTGTGTTTTTGGTGATAAATATAGGTTGTTGATTAATGAAGCTGTGTTGTTGTTGTTCTTGGCACCAGACATATCATTATTACAGCATTTGAGAAGAACAAAATGGAATGTAACAGCTCCGTAGCAGTCCAATCCGATTGCCAGCCCCATTAGGTACACGGTCACATTAATTATTATCTATTTGGGCTGCTATCAGATCCCGATCGAGCGGGATAAGTCAGTAGAATAAACCGGAGTGTTACACCCTTGGCTTACCGTGACAGGACAAGTGCAATTTTCGGACGAATCGCAAAGAACAATAGGTAATTTTATCTTATTTAACGCGAAGAAAATATTTTCCAATGTTGAATCGGGACAGAGCATAAACTTTATTATCGCGACAAGAAACAGTGCATTTTGAACAATACGAAGTAATAGCACCTTACGATTGTGACTAAACTTTTTCTTGCCATTTTAGATGAAAATAATAGTGTCAACAAACTGTGTTATAATGTGCAAACGCGTAAATCCGCACGAAAAACTGTGAAAAGTGAACACTAAAGAAAAACACGTGTGAACATTACTATAGCAAAACGAACTAAGAATTCATCACGAAAGCTTTTGAAGAAGTGTTTAGTGGTAATATTTTGACTAAAATTGCCTTTTGAATAGTGAAAATCAGACAGCTTCATGCGGACCCATAAACTGGTATGCGGACGACAATGTATTGTGGCGACGCAATTATTGAGTGACGTCACGCAGACACGTGTAGCAGTTGCGCCAAAGAGCTTCAATCTGCGAGGTGATTTCACACGTCATCCCAACTACGTGTGCAAAGAGTAGTTCAAGCACAGACGCACTACACCGAGCGCCGTCCCGACATCTAGCAGCCGAACTATAAACTACGCCCGCCTGCAGCGCTACGGAGCGGCCGGCTGAGAACTACGACGTCCAGCCACAGCGAGCAGCGCGACTTCACGCGGTTCCGGCGGCAGTACAGCGCCACGCCCACTTCAAACATCAAAACATCGCGACTCGTGGTAACGTCGGTTGGTGAGTGGAGACAACTGGTTGACATAACATTAAATTGCAATGTGCAGTTTTCGCGGTAAATAAACGTTTGTAAACTGAATTGCGTGTTAGGAAAAGTGCCCAATTGCAGTAATTTCCGAAAAGTTTGCGAAAAATACTCTGAAATTGAACATACTTATTTATGCATACTGCGCTGTCTAAATGATAATTATACAGATATGCTTATTGTTTTTGGGGGATTTTATATGTATAGATTTTATGAATAGTATGATTAATTTTATTTAAAACATTTTACATAAACTGTGTAGGTGAAAATTAATATGTGAAGTGATTAAGTAGTTAAGGTGTAGGGAGCTAGCAACTCTTTTGCTGGTATACCAAATGGCGACTGGTACACTCCCAGCTGGGTGAGACTTTAATTTCAAGTGTCACTCCTCTACCATCTTTCTCTATCCTTAGGTTAAGAAAATTAGTGTAGTAGTTAGGATTGGTAGTGGTCATCCAAGTAATTCAGTCAGGAACCATGTAGTAAATTTGTAGTAGTTGCTGTTAAGTTGAGGGAGTTATGTGTAATGATGTATATTGAGTATGAGAGGTTTGAAGTGTTGAAGTATATGGAGGATTGATATAGGTTGAAGATATATATGTATTTGTAGTTGAAGTTGGTGTTGAGTTATGTGTAATGAAGAGTATGGAGTATGAGATGTTTGAAATATTGAAGTATGTCATTTAGCACATGAGCAACATCTGTTTGCAAGTTATTTGTAGGTATACATGTTTATCTGAAGTATGCTGATAAAACAAGGTGTAACTAATGAATAATTAGTAATTCATGTATCCAATTAGCTATCAGAGTCAATTATGGTTATACGTAGGTCAAGCTTTAGAAGCAGAATTCTGGCACTGAGTAATGAATGACAAATATCCATATAGTGGATTTAAATTAGTGTGAATATAACAGGAGATATTGTACCTCTCATCTAAGCTTTCTTGATAACAATTCACATATTGAAGTGATGTTTGGCAAAATGAAATGATCAGTAGTTTAAAATTTTTCATTGGGTGACCACATTAGTTGTAGTGTTGCAAATAATTATGTAAGACATGCTTAGCGGTACAATGTAGCATTTAAATTTATGGAATCTGTAATGAACAAGTTGTGAATTTCTTCCTTAACTTTTATAAGTGTTGGCCAAGTGAGTTATAAATTAGAGTGATAGTAGTGTGGACGGCACAAAGCCCGCTGAAAGGACGGCATACCAAAGGGGTAGCTGGCATTCAATGTATAAATGTCATATTTTGTCTCAATTTCAATTTGCTTGTGTTAAAGATTTAAACAAGTTGTGATTTTTTCTTCCTTAACTTTTATATGCGTTGGGAAGGGAGTTATAAGTCAGTGTGGTAGTGGTATGGACGGCACGAACCCCGCTGAAAGGACGGCATACCAAAGGGGTAGCTGGCATTCACCTAGTTGTTTTCTTGTCTTTGCTGTAGCAATAAGTTGTGAATTTCTTCCTTAACTTTTATAAGTGTTGGCCAAGTGAATTATGAATTAGAGTGATAGTAGTATGGATGGCACGAACCCCGCTGAAAGGACGGCATACCAAAGGGGTAGCTGGCATTCAACTAGTTTCTTTTCTTGTGTTTGCTATAGCAAGTTATAACAGATATGTAGTTAATGACTCGTACAAACCTTTGAAAGTGAAAAGTTTTTGGAAATTTTTGGTAAGATAAGTTTATAAAAAAAATATTTACCATGCTATGTTAAGTAAGTAGGATTGATGTTGTGTGTTATTTGGACAATGCCATATTTTTGAGATGTAATAGCTTTTTGTAGAATATTATTGTAGAGGCAGCCCACTACCGGAGTCAAGGTTTTTCTTGGTGATTGTAATTTCATTACTTATTTTCACTGTGTGTTTTGTTCATATGTAGTGATGTCTAACTCCCTAGCAGATTCTTTTACGCCTGTGGCTTCAAAGAAGTTTTCGAGGGCGGGGATGTAAGGGGTCCGTAGGCCCTTACTATAAGTTTTGCGACAGCACAGGTCGACAGGACAAACAATCGATAGTGTGCGTCGGGATGCGAGAGCGAGTGTTGAGTCAGTAGAGAGTGGAACCCAGGCTGCGGGCCGGGCCGTGGGGTGGCCGGTGGCTGTAATGCAAGGCCGTACCGACAAAGGGGGTGGCCATCGCCGCGGTTTAACCCCTTTTGTGTTAGAAATATATGGGAAAGTGAACAAGTACAATTACTAGTGTGATTCAGTGATATTTCAGTGCCGATATTTGTATTTTCGCGTCTACCGCGCCGGCATTATTTGGATTGCAGTGTTGGATTGCAGTGTTGGATACAGTGATTAAAATTTGCGTGTGACGATAATGAATAACAAAGAGGCCTGTGCTGAGATTAGCCGTTATTAATTTTGTACGACAAAGGCAGTGGCTGTCTCCTTACTTTGTGTTTTTGGTGATAAATATAGGTTGTTGATTAATGAAGCTGTGTTGTTGTTGTTCTTGGCACCAGACATATCATTATTACAGCATTTGAGAAGGACAAAATGGAATGTAACAGCTCCGTAGCAGTCCAATCCGATTGCCAGCCCCATTAGGTACACGGTCACATTAATTATTATCTATTTGGGCTGCTATCAGATCCCGATCGAGCGGGATAAGTCAGTAGAATAAACCGGAGTGTTACACAGTGTAGCCAGCACCTGAGAAGTAAGAGGGGGAAGCAGACGACCACCCCATTTTCTGAAGTCATCACAAAGGCAACTGTGCACCTCGAGGCTACTGAGGCAGAATAGGTCACTTACAAAGCTGCCTTCACAGTAGAGGCTGAGGAAGCCTCCCACCAGTTGCAGTAACAACATGCAGACCTTGCGGCCGTCCTCTGTACCACAGCAGCAGCTCCCTGGAGGAAGCCGAATGTCTCGACAGGAAGCAGGGCTGAACCACTGGAGCTCCCCACCAGTGGTCTACAAGGTGGAGTTGGGAAAGTCATAGCTTGCAATACTACCTAAAGAGATAATGCTGGGAAACAGGCTGCAACCATGAAGGGACAGCAACTCTACCCTGTCACCCCATTGACTGAGTTGTGACAGGACACAGCAGTGGCACCAACCACAGTAGCACATGGTATCGCAACACAGATGACTGACCTCTTTATGATGAGCAGATGGCAAGGACACTGGCATCGAGCTGCACGATACCTGTTACTAACGTAACATGATCAGTCACAGATAGCAAGCAATTCACTAATGCTCCTACTACCAGATTATTTGGCTCTTGCCATGGCACTTTTTGCCCTCTGCCCTTAAACCTGTTATTCTTCAACATTTCTGTCCACTTTCTATCTCTCAATTGGCCCGTATTACTGGGTAATCATACCTAAACATATAGACAACATCACAGTCCTGCATCCTGTGATAACCTCAATTCAAGTAACTAACCAATGCAGAGGTAATAGCAGAATTTTTGTTATGATCACCACGGTAGTGCAGGTGTGGAGAGACTCCACCCTTCCTGGATTGCAGGCATTACTTCAATTAAGAAATAACTTGTGTGTGAAAAGCTGGATGCTGAGTTAGTAAGTATCAGCCAGTTTCATATGGCAGCATCTGTGCCTGTGGTGGAGCAGCAGTAAGCGTTACAGAGCTTGGCAGTATCTCCCATTGTTTATGGCATCCACACAGAATCTCTATCACCTGTTGGTGGTGGGTTGCACTCTGATGTGAGTCTCTTTGCATAAAAATATTGTTTGTAGGAAGTGTCAATAAGGCTTCACACTTTTACGAAACAAATCTGGTGTATTGCCTCCATATGACAAAGAGGTAAGAACCAATGAGCCTCATCTCTTCTGCTTGAGCAACAGCCTCTTCTTCATTGAGATTCAGGCTGACACATAGAGGGGTGGGGTGGAGGAAATGGCTGCTGGATGCAGGCACTTGAAATATTAGGGACACAATGGTCTCTCCTACACAATTAGTACGATGGGAGGCTAATGAAGCTGATGTACACACTGTGTGTGTCTCTTGTGGAATAGGCCGTCTTGGAAGCAACTCAGAGCACAGGTTATAGTCAGTTGCAAATTGTCACTTATATTAGCACCAATGATGTCTGTTGCTTGAGACTTGAGACTATTCCCAGTTCTTTCTGGAGACTGGTGGTAATGATGACACCAAGCTTCACTTGTGGGGTTTCAGCACTAATCAGGGTGCTCTGGTGTGGAGTCAAGTGAAGGAATTAAACTAATTGCTTTATTGTTGCAATACAAGTTTGGCTGTAAGTGTCTCAATCTCTTCTACAGGGTGAAAAGTTGTGGAGTTGCACTTGACAGTGTGTACACTATGTTCTGGAAACAACCACTCAGGTATCAGAGTGCGTGTGGAATCTATACCTTTTCTTCTCAAAGATTTTTTCCCCCAGGTAAATACTCATTAACGGAGGACCCATTATTAAAACCCTTTAGTCATCAAATGTGGCAGATGAGAATATTATGCTACAAGTTCTGCTGAAGAGTCCCAGAACACCTCACATAGATGGTTGGCTTCACATAATGCAGCTTGCCACTCCTCCCCAAAAGCTGCAAGGCTTTTGGACTCAACAACAGAATGACAGCCTTAACCAGAATTTTACACAGAGCACACCAATTTCTATGTTGATCTTCTTGGCTGCCACATCTGATATCTCATTTCTCCAAATTCTTTCATGCCCTGGTACCCATTACAATGTTACCAGCTTCCCTTACTGCTGAAAGGGGAGCACTTTGTCCCACATTAATTGAAACTGGATTATTTCATCTGCTGAGTACATTTGTTCCAATGCTTGTAGGACACTACGAGAATCAGAACAGATGAACTTCTTGCCTGATGATGTCTCATATGCTCCAATGCTTTCGGGATCACATACAATTCAGCATCAAAAACTTTAAACTGATCAGGGATTCAATACCTGAAGATGCAGCCAGGGAATACCACCCAAAGCCAAGGGTATTCACTTGTTTTCAGCCATGTGTGTACACTTCAGTAAGAGTGTGGCACTTGCCTATAATATTATAAAAACAGATTTAAAAATTACATTTGGACTGCACTCTTTCTTAAGTATAGCTGAGTCTAAAATAATTATATGCCTCTTAAGAAGCCAAGTGGGATTTTAATCCCAAACTTGTCATGAATCATCAGTATCTGTCAAAAGCATTTATAAAAGAAAATTCTTTGCATGTATCCCAAAAGACCTCACTGCTCAGCGACTGTTGGAGAAGAGTTGTTTGAAATGCAGGCAAGCAATATAGTGGTAAGCTGTTTGGGGTGGGGAGTATTACATTTGTGTCACACATCAAGGAGTTGCCACCTGATGTGAGGAAGCAGCTCATCAGCCTCAGCAGAGAGGCTGAAAATGGGGCTGATCTTACATGCCCTGATGGCCAGCCTAATTCTCTCATGGTGGGCGGCATTTAATATTTTTAAATATAATTCTCTAACTGACCCATAAATCCATAATGATTAAAATTATTCTGGGTGTTTTACCATGACATTGGTATTAGTACATTATATTTGTGAAATTTTACTGGCCCAAGAATGTAATACATTAGTCATTGTGAAAGGAAGAATGTAGTAAAGAAGCTACCTGTGGACTATTTGGCTTTTAAGTGATTTTCAGACCGTCACCAATTACTAACAAGCTTATTTCCTATGCTCTCCCTTTTGTAATGACTAATGTATTATATTCTAGGGCCAATCAAGTTCTACAGATACGACATATTGACATCGATCATCTGTAATAAATAAAAACATCTTTCGTCCTCGCAAACCAGTCTTGCCCTGAGGAAGGCCACTGTAAGATGGCCAAAACATCAGTTTTATAGTTTATAATTACAGTATTTTATACAATGATGTAGTACAATACCCAGCGGAATTATACTCATTGAGACACCAACAGCGGAAACCTATTTAGTTATATTGTAAATCCATATCCGAGCTGGAATTGTACAAAGGTTTGATAAAACTCCAGCAGATAAGTTTTTCCTGCGTATCCAGCCCTCTGACTAACACATTTCAAAACATTTAGGGCTCTCAGACAGATTGCTTTCAGACTTGCCAGGTGTGGCAGCCAAGTAAGATTTTCATCAAAATTAAGGCCCAGAAACTGAAAGCACTATTTAAAAATTTAAATGGTGTCCCTCATTCTTAAAAACAGAGAATTGACAGTTAAAAAAAAAGGACACATACAGATTTCTCAGTCGAAAATCTAAAACTAAAGACGTTATCCACAAATAGGGAGTACTAGATGTTGTTCCTTGCCGAGTGCGGTAATACTGTTAATAGCAGTTGACAATAGTGCCACACTTAAAACACTATGTTGAGTCAAACCATTCCCTTATTCAAGATGATTCAAAAAGATATTTCCAACTCTATACAGGGTGCTTCATGAGGAACAGTAAATATTTTAGCAGGTGGTAGTATAGACTTATTTGAGTAAAACATTGCATATAACACTTGTTCAATTTTTATTGGTTACAGAGACATAGCCATTTGCAGAGAGAAAATTTCATTTTTGTATTTTGTTACACCAGTTGCTATGAGTTTATTTATCAACTATCATTTTTGTTTTGAAGTCACAATTGTGAAGCTGTGCTTGAATTAACGTAATTGAATTTTTCCATCTGTGATTGTCATTGTGATTTATTATGCAATTCTATTGTACCTTTGAGACACATTGCACATATTTACAAATGCTGGTATAGTACCTGTATATGACTATTGTATTGGAATTGCTGCTGATGCTTGTAGAGAATACAGCAGATAATTTTCTAACCACAGGGTGCCATATTCAAGAGTGTTTCCTCAAGTTTTCACTGAACTGCAAGAGACTGGTTGTAAGGGATACTGCTACTGATATTGGGATGATGAAGTCAGTTGCAGCCTTTCTGATTTGTTAGTTCTTTAGAATATTCATAGTTGAGGATACTTTTTCCTGTGGGAAGCATTATCTTGCTGTTTTGCTCAACAATGTAAACTGCCATTGTTCATGTGCCTGCATGCAATGTGAGGGCAGCAGTTGTTTGGGTTTCACACGGAATAGTCCAATGCAATCCACACACCAAAAATATATGAACAGTTTGCAGTTGTTGATAAAGATACAACAACAGTGAGTGATTAATCAGTTTATCTGCAGCAAATTTGTGCAATGACACTCAAAAACGGTGAAAAAATAAGTATCATCATTCTTACTCAGCAGTATCTGTTGAAGGGTTACATTATTGTTTGAACAATTATGAAGGCTCCCATGAACTGTTACAAAGCATAATTTGGAAAAGTCCACAAAGAAATGGCAAACTTGAAAGTGGAATTGATTTTAGATGCTAATATGAGCACGATTGGGTCTAACCACTGTTAGGAAGTGCATTACAAACTCAAAAAATGAAATAAATGGTATGAACTGTTATCCTCTCAAAGCAACCTTTTCACTTAAAATTAGTAGTCATAAAGGCAAAAAAGGACACATTCCCATTTGAGGCAACATGGTCAGGTTTCAAATGAAGTGTGTTGCTCATGTTTGACTGTTGCAAAGAAAACTGTTTCAATTAAGGATCACCAAAATTCAGCAGATAAAGGTTACATGGTGCAATCAGTGCCCAGCAGTCAAACCTCATCTGAGCATGCAAATGAACAGTGTGTGTCAAAAAAAAGACAACATTCAGTTGGTCAAATGTAGTCCCCCAAAAAGTACATGCAGAATTTCTATGTGTATGAGCATGCCACATACACGATATGGCGGATATTAGGTATGAATGGCCACTATCCTTACAATTTATTATGGATTCAGTACCACTGAGAAGGAAATGAAGGTACATGATTGGAACATTGTTCTTGCCTCATAGAAAATTTCTGAGTAATCCAACTAATACTGTTTACTGATGAAGCCACTTTCACTTATGACAGTATCAATAAGACTCTTAACTCACATCTGTGGACCATTGAAAAGCCACATGCCTTTGTGGAGACATTCTCACAAATGCTTCTTTGTAAATGAGTTGTCTGGTATGATAGACAATTGGTTAAGGAAATGAGCTCACAGTATTATTGCAAGAGGTTCTTTTGGTTACAAGGATGAGTATGTTCTCCCAGTATCACACTTAAGCTAGGGGGAAATTTATGAAAATCAACTTTGAACTTAATCATTTGGCTTTGCTTAACAGCTTCTGTGAGTTTTTGTTTAGGTTACATTGTTATAGTTGTAACTCTGTAACCGATTGAAAAAAGCAGGACAGATATTACACTTTATGTTTTCTTCAAATTAGTCTAGATTACCACCTCCTAAAATATTTAATGTTCCTCCTAAAACACCCTTTATATAAAATGATGTAAGGAAAGAAAGAACAATTGAAATACAGGGAAATATCTAAGAATGGCTGATTTATTGAGCTCTCAAATTATATTTTGACTCCTAGTAGTATCACAGGCTATCTCAAGGTCAAAGAAAACAACTATTAGGTGACATGTACAGGAAAGCCTGTTGTATAGTCACTTCCAGGAGGGTCAGATTATCAATGCTGGATTGCTATATTTTGGAAACATTTTGGGGAAACAACATTCAGTTTCACAACTGTACTTAGAAATACAGTCTAGGTGACGTAAATAAATGTGATGTGTGTGATCTAGACTCTCTTTCTAAGTATGATTGATATATGTTGAACTCACACTGGATGCAAACAAGAAACTGCCTGGACTTCAAAATCCAAACAAGGCAGCAGTTGATCATTCACACTAGGGTTTTTCCCATGCAACTACGAGGGTAGCATTATGATGGCTACTAGGATTTGTATGGTCCTCTCCAGATTTCAGAAAGGATGATTAAAATGGGTTCTCATCAAATTAAAATGGGCTAGGAGAATTTCTTTGCACTAGTTGTGAGGTGCCATACCATGCTGTAATGGATCCTATCAAGACCAGGTGATACGTCATGAGCCACAGACAATGACTTCTAGCTCCCTGAAGTGGTAGTCATTACTCCACTACGAGACAGACTGTCTTCATAGCTGACTGAAGACTGTGTGAAATGTGATCTAACTGCAAATCTTTGTTCTGTTCTTGGTGTCTCATTGAAGAAAACATGTTAAACTGCTGTAAACTGAATATCAGGAACTGCTCTAACAATGAAAGCTACACACTTTTTAACTAACTTTGACTGTTTTCCATATTTATTGTCACTATATACGACATGATAACCAGTTCCAATTTTCACACAAAATAGTTGTTTACAGACAGACACGTTCAAATTCCTACAAAACAGTTTGACAATCACAGTGCACTTTTACCTAGATAATCTCACAGTTAAATATCAAAGTTGGCTTCTGATTACACAGTTAGAGGCAACATTAAGTTGCAAGATGATAGATATTAATGCACAGAAACATTTTCAGTAGACATGGAAAATTAATACAATATATACAGCTGATAACTTTGAAGTACTGCACGATCAATGATTAGGTGCGAATTAAATTTTGATGATCGAGATTCACAAAGATACGACAATGTCAATGACTTCATGGGATTTTCACAGAGATGTCAGTATGTTACGAGTGGAATTTGGACTTTGTAACATTATTACATATATTGATATACATACTGTTTATTTACTACTCGTCCAGGAGTGACTATTTTGGGGTGCAGTGTGCCACATAAAGACGGGAATGAACATGTTGTGATTCAGAAACAACATTTTGGTTTGAAAAGTTACTAGTTCAAATTTTGCTAATTCAGATGGGCTATATGTTATGATGATACTTTTGTTTATAAAATATGCAGCAGTTTATAAAAATGCAAAATATAATGAAACCATTTTATACATTTGCATTGGGAAATTCATGTGGAATTTTTAGATTTATAATCATAAATGCAAATTCTTAATTACTGGATCATTCAATTAGTGAAAGGTGTCATCTGATTCAGAAAAACTGGGCAACAGAAGTAGTGCTGAAATCTGGAATGTGACAGGCATAATGTAACCAATGGTGAAAGTAATTGAGAGTGTTTTGATTAGTTGCGTTAATTTCTTCTTTTTATTGGTGAGTATGATGTCAAGTTTGTTATGTGGTGGTGTTTTATCTGTTATAATGGTTCTGTTCCAGTATAATTTGTATTCATCATTCTCCAGTACATTTTGTAACTTTACTTCTTATGTACAGAATGAAAAACTGGTACTGGTGCACAGTGTAACCACTGTGTAAAGAAACAGCCTTAAAACTACTTTTAGAAGAATGTATTAACAGTCTCTACAGCTACTTTTTATAGCTAATTTGAAATTCATTAATCAAACCAGAAGTATCTGAGAAATACCCTATTTAGTATGCAACCTGTCATATGGGCACTGATGGAAGTGTTTACCTGCAGGTGACAGTAAGCTGGGCAGTGCAATTCTAACGCTGAGTTCAACCACTGTCGACCTCACCTTGCACCTTGTGCTGTGTGCTATTTCCATGTGCTCAATCATCAGCCACCTGAACTTGCCATGGGTTGTGTTCATCCTCATGCACATCTCTATGATGTACAGACATTCTGCTTCCCTGCAGATAGACTCACATGGTGAGTTTTATTTTCTTGCTGAGGGGTTCTGTCCCCCCATCTTCTTGTCACACCATTGTGGGCCCACACAGTACCTCATGCCAACACTTCGTTTAGCAGCATTGTCACACCTGTGCAGGTACTAAATCATGAATCATTATTTTTGAAACCTAGATAAAATGGCTCCTCTCTTTTCCTATGTATGGAGCTCTTATACACAAATATCTGTTCCTGCACCAATACGTTCTTTCCAACTAAGCAGTTCATCTTTTTCATTTTTGCTTCTAAATTGCGCAAAGTGCAACAAAACTCACAAGGACCCGGTTCATCTGCAGAAAATTGGATATGTCTATAATTATTCAGGGTATCATCAAAAACTTTGTTGGCAGTTCAGGAACAGGAAGATATGGACTAGAGTTCACTGGCCAAATGACAGATAAATTACAACCTTTATATATATTGAGTTGTAGCCAGTTACATCAAACCTACAAGAGCAACATCACTGTAATTTTTGCTTGGCTCCCTGATATCTTCAATGCATATATGGAATACCTCATGCAGCAAAATGACTTATCATGATCAAATTTATTTTCGAAGTATGAGAAACATACTTTCTTTATGAAATTCGTAATGTTCCTCAATATTTCTTAATCATAAGCTCTCCTAAAACATAACAAAAGTTGTTGTGACAGCTTTATCAATGACTAGCCATTGTAAACTTCACAGGCACTAAAAGCAAGGGAAGTGCTAAGCAGTTACAAAATGAACAGTTGTAAATAAAGGACAAGAGCTACAGAGCTTGCGATAGTAATTATGATACATACTAAGCAGTGCAACTGCTTTCATAAGTTTCATCTTCATATTATTAATTGAAATAATGTACGAAATATATAGTGTTAAAATGAGTAAAGACTGCATTTTTTTTTAAAAATGTGGAGTGTTAATTATACAAAAGTGTCCAGTGACACAAATTTTTGCACTAAAACCCACAAGACAAAGCCTTTTCCTTAAAAAACTATTCATATCTGTTCTGTGTAGTCAACATGGGGAAATAAATACAGTACCGAATCTTACCTAACACCCATCAGCATGACTATTATCAATTCCCAAATAATTCCAATTACACAAAATTAGCAAAGCATTTTAAAATATTATTTTGTTGCAACAGCACTTCAGCTGCACGGCAATATAACTGGCAGCATCATGTGCAATATATACATAAACTATTAAAAGATTTTGCAATAGTCTGTTGTAATTATTCACAGCTGTGTCTTGTACCTCACATTGTGATAAATCACCTTCACATTCAAATAAAAAATCTGATAAGTGAACACTGACACATGAGGAATTTATTAGCAGCAGAATTTAAACACGTCCTTTAGTATTTTGAACAACACATACCTTTAAGCAAATGACTCACTTCCTCCTCAGAGATTCCTATTTCTAGGATGTCTTTATTCTTTGAATCGGTACTAGTGATAGTGTCTTCCGAGTCGAAAGCCCTGTAAAACAGATAACTGTGCAGAATACACCACACAACATCTAATCATGTCAAAAATATAAGTAAATAAAATTGAACAGTGCATTTGGATCAAATATCTGTGAAAATAATGACTCCAAATATATGAAGTTATCTCAAATGTAGTCATGTTTGTCTGAAAATGAATTACGGAAATGGAAATCCCATTAGCCACGTATGTGGAAATGATCTTTACAGTGAAAAACTTCATAGCAGACAACATTCATCATGTTTTCTGTGCAAAGGTGTTGCATATCAATGGTGCTGTATGTTTGAAAAAGGAAGGAAGTAAGATTAGAATTTAATGTCCTGTTGACATCATGGTCATAGCACATGAGGCAAGACATCGGAATACAAAAGAATGGGAAAGGAGATTATATTTGGCCTTTTCAAAGGACTCATCCCAGATTTTGCTGGGAACGATTCAGGGAAATCATGGAAAACCTAAATCTGATTGGCTGGATGGACATTTGAACCATCGTCCTGCCTATAAGGCAACAGATGCTGAGGGCATTCAAAGGAGCACTTGTTTCTAAATGCGTGCACCTGGCAGTATGGGTGGCGATAGTCCATCCCAGTGGACGGAGCTTAAGCACAGCTGCTGGCTTCCTGGTAAACAGTGAGGCATGAGAAACACTTGACAAGCAGTGAATTTCCCTGTTGCCAAATACAACACACACATGCATGGAACAGAAGGGGTGTCACGGTGAGAATACTAACTAAAATAAAATGTCATGAAAAGTAACCACTTCGCTGCTCTTATAATTGATTTAATGACCAGTTTTGTTTCATAAAAGCCACATCATCAGGTTAAATATGGTGAATGGTGACATTAAAGTTGCAACATGGACAGGACTGAGTTTCTTTGTCTATTAATAGATGAAACAATTAGTGGATTGTCAGATAAAGTCACAGACAAGGAACATTCACTCCCATCCGTGTTGCAACTTTAATGTCATGGCTCACCATATTTAACTTGATGATGTTTCTTCTAGGCTACAAAACCAGTCATTAAATAAATTGTTTACAAGAGCAACCAAGCAGTTATTACTCAAGATGTCTGCTTATGGCTATGGTTGTCCCTCATACAAGATAGTGTGACATAAAATATGTCTACGCAAAAATTTTGGATATTTAGTGTCACACAACTCAGTAACGCTACATTAACTCCAGCAGACTGAGCATGATAATGTGATGAGTCCATCACTGCTTACAATATTTTTATATGCCAAACACTACACAAGTTAGAGCAACATTAACATATGTCATTTCTATTAATTCCTTAGCTGATAAATTGTAGGAGAATCTACGAGCCTACTACCTCAAATGAGGTGGAAAATGAAATATACTTGTTTATACTGTAACCTGTGAGCTCCATGATACAATAAACTTAATATTTTTAACATTACAAGCAATAAACAATTTTGCAGTTAGACATATTAAGCCAGAATATGCAACTCTCCACACTAAAATGGATTATGAACTTAGCATAGTGTAGGTACATCCATTACTTGTTTCCTATCTTAGTTATTTTACAGCATTCAGTGTTTTCAACAGATTTCTTAAATTTATTTGAATTAGCCATTAACAAGGGCTTTTGTGATATGAGTATGGTGCACATATTGTAAATTCTGAAGGCACTAGATGAAAGGTCATCTAAAAACAATGCGGAACAACTGGCCAGTTTTTTTAATGTTCCAGTGTGCAAACCAATACTGGAAAAGGGTTTCAATATGTACAATTTTTTTTACAAGGAAAGCAAGACATATAAAGTAGTTTGTAGATGGCAAATGACCACAAGGAAGAGGGCTCTCTGTATGTATGGAGTTTTAACGTTTTATTTGCAATATTTAAAAGGTGACCATAAAAGTAAATTTCATTGTAATGAACAGACAAGTGTGATGTCAGCAACATATACAAGGGAGAGACATCAGTGGCAAACGGTCTTTTTATGTGGCAGTTGTGGGTATTGTCTGTTGGTGATTAGTTCGGAATAGGCAGTGCTGGAGATACATTTTGTTTGATGTATTGGCTGTGTCACGTGTGAAAGACTAAGTTTTCTACTATGTGGTGTACTCTCAATGTAATGTATTACTCACAAGTGACAGTTGTTGATAGACTGCAAGAACTTTTATCTTTCAATGAGTACTAGAAAGTTAGCTGACACATTACGGTTCAAAAATGGTTCAAATGGCTCTGAGCACTATGGGACTTAACTTCTGAGATCATCAGTCCCCTAGAACTTAGAACTACTTAAACCTAACTAGCCTAAGGACATCACACACATCCATGCCCAAGGCAGGATTCGAACCTGCGACCATAGCGGTCGCACGGTTCCAGACTGTAGCGCCTAGAACTGCTTGGCCACTCCGGCCAGCGACACATTATGTTTTGCGGTGTGTGTCTCAATCTGCTGAAGTGAACTGTAAAGCCTGTTTAAATTAAATTCTTGGGAACTAGCAGTGCTAAACAGAAATTAAATACATCATCGCACAGTTTTGTAATTGCCTTTCAGGGACTACCAAATTAAACAACAATCTATAATTTCCTGTTTCCCGGAAGTTATGTGCTTCCAGACTTTGAAACTGAGCACCAATGCATGATATTTGCTTGGTATGGAAGTAGGCATTGCTCAGATCACAAGTACTGCTAGCATTACTGCACACACACACACATAAATGAAACTTGCTGACAAAGTGTTATTGTCAAAACCGATTTACTTTACCTCTTTTATTGTAAGGGCACCACTCACTAGTGAATTCAGTTTTATAGGATAAAACGAACTTTATTCACTTTCAGTCATAACCACTTCTTGTCTTTAATTACTTAGCTTAATTATTCTATTTTATTCACTAATGTTGCTGTATTTTGCAATTATTATCAGTTGCTTGGAAACTCAGTAAAATCTAGCGATTCTAGAGCAAGTTGGCCAAAGTGTGATAAATGGAGTGATGAGTAACCACTCAGACATGTTATCAAGCCAAAATTCTACTAGAGTGCACCTTTACCTGACCCTCTGCTATTTCAACTACAAATCAGAACACTAATTTTATCAGTTGAAAGAGAGATGACAGCTTTCACCCAAAATGTAAGTCCAGTGTGCTAACCATAGAACCACCACACTCGTAGAAATGGAATGATCACATAGTTTTAGTTGTAGGTAAAGCAGGTGGCAGACTTTGGATTACTGGCAGAATACTATGGTAATCTGCACCAAATATGACTAACAGGGGATATTGAACATATACAGAGGAGGGCAAGAAGAATGGTCACAGTTAGTTTGAGCCAGAGAGCAGTGTCACAGAGAGGCTGAAGAAACTGAACTGGCAGACTCTTGAACATAAGATATCAACTATTCCGAGAAAGCATATACATACAAAGCTTCAAGAACGAGTTTCAAATGATGACTCTAGGAACATACTACAACCCCCTATGTATCATTCCCATACAGGTCATGAGGACACTATAAGATTAATTGTAGTCTGCACACAGGCATTTAAACAGTCAGTATTCATGTGCTCCATATGTGAACGGAACAGGAAGAAGTCCTAGTGACTGGTACAACGGGATGTACCCTCTGCCACGCATTTCATAGTGGTTTGCAGAGTATAGCTGTAGACATAGACAGAATGAAGTAAATATGCACCACTAATGAGAAAGGAACTCTTTTAGAAAAGTGATGAAAGACTTAATGAAAACATTACTTACTGTGGTGTCACCGCCAGACACCACACTTGCTAGGTGGTAGCTTTAAATCGGCCGCGGTCCATTAGTACATGTCGGACCCGCGTGTCGCCACTGTGTGATCGCAGACCGAGCGCCACCACAAGGCAGGTCTCGAGATTCGGGATAGCACTCGCCCCAGTTGTACGGACGACTTTGCTAGCGACTACACTGACGAAGCCTCGCTCATTTGCAGAGCAGATAGTTAGAATAGCCTTCAGCTAAGTCAATGGCTACGACCTAGCAAGGCGCCATTAGTAACAATGCATGTATCTAAAGAGTCTCACTTGTATCGCCACAATCTCCAGATGTACCAAAAGGATGGATTAAAGTTAAGTATTCCAGAAGCTACGTACTTTTCTTTATAGCATTCATTACGTATCCTGTTTCAGACCTCACGCCATCCCGCTTTAGCTTAGCGCGTGCCTTTCGGCTTCCTCTCATTGTGTCTAGGCTGTCTTGTCTAGACACAACACTTACAATACCGTATCTCAGGCTGCAGAACAATTTCCTGTATATTTTTCAACACTAAAAAATCACTTGAGAGGTACTTATTTCTGAAAAACCACAAACACTGCATACATAATCTCTTCCCAAATCTTTCTGTTGGAAGTGTTGTGGCTAACATATTTTGGGATGTGAAAGGACTGACAGGAATGGGAAGAACTGTATAGTTTATGTAATAAAGATTGATCATTTTTTGAAGACTACTGTTAAACTTAAGATAGCAAACACACACACACACACACACACACACACACACACACACACACACACACACAGCCAAAACTTTATAACCACTGCCCACTGCAAGACTGAGTGCCATCTGGTGATGTAGTGGGCATGTAACATATTAAGTAAGTACATAGCAGGAGTAGAGATGAATGGGGAGTCATTTTTGTGATGATATGGGCGGCAAAGCAGGAAATCCACTGATATAACTTTCACAAAGGGCAGATTGTTATGGCCCAGCACCTGGGAAGAAGCATCTCAGAAATGGCAAAGCTGGTTGGCTGTTTGCATGCTACTGTTGTAAGGTGTCTGTGGAAAGTGCACGGAGGATGGTGTAACCATAAATACACAATAAGGTGTTGGGTGTTCACACCTCATCACAGAACATGGAGGTCAGCAGCTTGGTCACACTGTAAAGCAGGGTAGGTGGCAATATGTGGCAGATATGATGATACAGTACAATGCTGATGCAAGCACAAGGGTTTTGGAGCACACCATTCAGTGCACATTATCGAACACAGGACTCCACAGCAGATGACACACGTTTGTTTTAATTTTAATCCAGTGATTTTGCCAAATATGATTGCAGTGGATACAGGATCATCAAGAGTGGACTGTGGCTCAGTGTAAATCTGTTGCCATGTCAAATCGGTTAAATTTCTTGTTAGACCAGAGTGATGGTTGTGTCCAGATATGCCCTCGTCCAGGTGAATGGCTGCTCAAGCATGTACCACAACATGGACACAGGTCTCTGCGGGCAATATTATGCTATGTGGGATGTTTACCTGGGTTTCCATGGGACCTATGTTAGTAATTAAATGCACCATGACAGCTATGAACTGTGTAAACACTTATGCTGATCCCAGCTTTCCTTCACACTTGTTGTATTCCTCAGTGGTGATGGCACCTTCCAGCAGGATAACTGTGTGCAGCACAAGACTAGAATTGTGTTACAGTGGTTTGAGAAGCACCTTACTGAACTCACAATGATGTCTTGCCAACAAAATTAGGTTGATCTGAACTTGATGGAATATATCTACATCTACATCTACATCCATACTCTGCAAGCCACCTGACGGTGTGTGGCGGAGGATACCTTGAGTACCTCTATCTGTTCTCCCTTCTATTCCAGTCTCGTATTGTTCGTGGAAAGAAGGATTGTCGGTATTCCTCTATGTGGGCTCTAATCTCTCTGATTTTATCCTCATGGTCTCTTCGCGAGATATACATAGGAGGGAGCAATATACTGCTTGACTCTTCGGTGAAGGTATGTTCTCGAAACTTGAACAAAAGCCGTACCGAGCTACTGAGCGTCTCTTCTGCAGAGTCTTCCACTAGAGTTTATCTATCATCTCCGTAACGCTTTCGCGATTACTAAATGATCCTGTAATGAAGTGCGCTGCTCTCCGTTGGCTCTTCTCTCTCTCTTCTATCAACCCTATCTGGTATGGATCCCACACTGCTGAGCAGTATTCAAGCAGTGGGCGAACAAGCGTACTGTAACCTACTTCCTTTGTTTTCGCATTGCATTTCCTTAGGATTCTTCCAATGAATCTCAGTCTGGCATCTGCTTTACCAACGATCAACTTTATATGATCATTCCATTTTAAATCACTCCTAATGCCTACTCCAAGATAATTTATGGAATTAACCGCTTCCAGTTGCTGACCTGCTATATTGTAGCTAAATGATAAGGGATCTATCTTTCTATGTATTCGCAGCACATTACACTTGTCCACATTGAGATTCAATTGTCATTCCCTGCACCATGCGTCAATTCACTGCAGAACCTCCTGCATTTCAGTACAATTTTCCATTGTTACAACCTCTCGATACACCACAGCATCATCCGCAAAAAGCCTCAGTGAACTTCTGATGTCATCCAAAAGGTCATTTATGTATATTGTGAATAGCAACGGTCCTACGACACTCCCCTGCGGCACACCTGAAATCACTCTTACTTCGGAAGACTTCTCTCCATTGAGAATGACATGCTGCATTCTGTTATCTAGGAACTCTTCAATCCAATCACACAATTGGTCTGATAGTCCATATGCTCTTACTTTGTAACGACTGTGGGGAACTGTATCGAATGCATTGCGGAAGTCAAGAAACACGGCATCTACCTGTGAACCCATGTCTATGGCGCTCTGAGTCTTGAATAGCGCGAGCTGGGTTTCACACCAGTGTCTTTTTTGAAACCCATGCTGATTCCTACAGAGTAGATTTCTAGTCTCCAGAAAAGTCATTATACTCTAACATAATACGTGTTACAAAATTCTACAACTGATCGACGTTTGAGATATAGGTCTATAGTTCAGCACATCTGTTCAAGGCCCTTCTTGAAAACGGTGATGACCTGTGCCCTTTTCCAATCCTTTGGAACGCTACGCTCTTCTAGAGACCTACGGTACACCGCTGCAAGAAGGGGGCAAGTTCCTTCGCATACTCTGTGTAAAATTGAACTGGTATCCCATCAGGTCCAGCAGCCTTTCCTCTTTTGAGCGATTTTAATTGTTTCTCTATCCCTCTGTCATCTATTTTGATATCTACCATTTTGTCATCTGTGCGACAATCTAGAGACGGAACTACAGTGCAGTCTTCCTCTGTGAAACAGCTTTGGAAAAAGACATTTAGTATTTCGGCCTTTAGTCTGTTATCCTCTGTTTCAGTACCATTTTGGTCACAGAGTGTCCCACAGTAAAAGAAAATCTTAATGTAAGTAGTTATAAATTAACTGCATACTCTTGTAGTTCCAATACGGGTAAAGAATAAAATGCCACTCACAATTAAAATACATACAGGAACATAAAAACAAACAAATTCTAGAATTGTGCGCTTTTGAGCTTAAATTGGAAAATCTAATACTTGTGACAGTTATAGCAAACAGAGAACTTTTATGAACAATTTGATAACTTACAGTGCTACCGGATAGAAAGAAGAGATTATGAATTTGTGGGTATTTTAATGTTTGTTTGTTCAGTTTTACGATTAGAGTACACTTTATCGGCAAAACCTATGTCAGCATCTTAATACTTACGCTATCTCTTATGAAAAGCTTAATTTTTTCCACTGAACTTAGTTTGCAGCCTATCTCATATTCTTATTAAATGGGGTAACAGGCTATCTCTGCCTGAAGAGCATAAATCTTCACCTCATGTTCTACGATTTTCCTGTATTTTACACATAACCTACACACCTATAGGAGAGCTTCACTGGCAATCCCTCCTTTTGTCCCACTGAATTTACCCCAGTGAAACAACAACTGACAATCCCCGCACATCAACACCAAATTATTAACCAACCTGCAGCACCATGCGTGTGTCATTCACAGTCATACTACACGGGGCATTCAGTAAGTAATGCAACACACTTTTTTATGAAAGCAGGCTGGTTATATTAAGGGTTCCAATACACCAAATTATTCCCTACTCTTTTTGTTACAAAACCCTATTTTTCAAAATAATCTCCATTCAATGTGAGAGTCTTGCACCAATTTACTAGGAGGGGCTGTATACCTGCATGGTACCACTCTACTGGTCGACATTGGAGCCAGTGTTTTGCTGCGTAAATAACTTCCCCATCATACACATACTGATTCCCACAGAGTGCTCTGTTCATTGCGTCAAACAGCTGGAAGTCACAAGATGCAAGATCCGGGCTGTAGGGTGGATGAGGAAGAACAGTCCAATGAAGTTTTGTGAGCTCCTCTCAGGTGTACAGACTTGTGACAGGGCTACCAACACAAACCTCTAGTTGTGCAGTGAAGTGTTTGATTGTGATGAGAATGTCCTCGCATTCCAACATCGCAGGAGTCACAGCTGTGTGCATGCGGCCCGCAAATGGCAGATCAGACAAGTTTGCGTGACCTTGTTGGGAAGATGACAGGCTCGCAGGGCTTTTCTTCGCTGCCAGGTCTCCGTAGACATTTTGCAACCGCCTACGAATACCTGTGATACTCTGGTTTTCTGGCAAAAGAAACTCAGTGACAGCTCTCTGCTTGGAATGCACATCCATTATAGGTGCCGTTTTGAAGGCTATGTATAGGACTGCCACCTATTTGAACTTCATGAAAGTATACCAGGAATATTCCACGAAGTCCCACAGCAAATTCCACATTTTTTTCAACCAAAATTGGACAAGAAAAAAAATGGTTGCATTCCTTATAAGTGGATAGGCGTAAACAAATTAGTCTTACAGTTCATGACTTCTGGCGCTGAATAACGTTACACAGACTTATCCAGAATTAGACTGTGGTATCCACTACTATTAAATCTCTGCAATGAACAGCCACACGCTCCATTACGCGCAGCTTAGAAACGCATCATTGGCTACACTTCTCCGTGCACAGCCCACTGCTAACATCGCAGGCCGCCTTCGTGCCCAAGCACTTCAAACCAGAGATTGGCCACCCATAACACACTGTGATTGGCTGCTCAGAATATACAGCAACCCCAGTCACTGGTTAAATTAACTATGGAGCCTTATTTAACGCCACTACTCACATCTACAAGCCAGTTCTCATCATGCTGTTTTACTCCACAACGCTGGAGTGCTATACTACAGTGGAGCTGCTGTTCGATGTTGATTTGGCTGCTCCCTGGACTTAGAATCCGAATGCTATAATGGAACTTGGACTTCAGCGTTCACTAGGCTTAGTGTGCCAACAGACTTGTGATTTCCACTGGAATTCTGCGTTTCACTTGCACTTCCTAGACACTGGTATAGCTACCATCAATTTATATAATTTTCCATAAAGTGTTCATCTACAACTTTGGACTATGTAACACAATCATCTGTATCAGTTTTGTGTCAATAAACCATAGAACGGTGATATATTTACTATATTATTCCTGGTTATAACACAATAAAATGGTGATGAGCTAGCAACCATCTACAGTGGAAGCTCTACTCACGCAACTTATGAATAAGCAGGATGAGAACCACAAGCTGCTACTGATCATCCTCCAACCACCTCTTTAAAGCTTACTGCAGATGCAAGCAACATAGCTTTTCCTTCCTTTGATGAGGATTTAGAGGATTGGGAAGCCGCTGAATCAAGTTTACTTGAGCATTTCCATGCACTCAATGTAACTAATGGCAGCCTCATGAAATCTTCATTTCTGTCTTGGCCAGAGCCTGAGATTTACCTGCTACTGTGCAAACTGGTGCCCTTATCTAAGCTTTCAGAGCTCACCTTTTCAAATATTCCTTCATTGCTGATTAAATATCACCAGCAGCATAGCCATGTTATTTCCTCCAAGGCGGCATTTTACCAATGCAAGAAATAGCCAAAAAAGACTCACTGAGAATGAGATGCAGAGTTTCAAGGTTTATGGTGAAAATGCCATTTTGTTACCCCTAGAAGTAAGGCCTCCTATACAGAACAAATGATCAGTTACATGATCATCTGGGGTACTCCAGGCAGGGATTTCCAGCATGAGGCATTTGAACTCTAAGGACTGTCTTTAGACACAGCTTTGGACTTAGCACAAAGCTTTGAAGTGACCCGAGCAGCAGGCAAGAAATTGGAGTCCTGGATCGACATACCAGTCATAATTAACACAACTGAGCCAGCAGTCAATGGCCACATTAGTGGCGATTTGGGCGTAGCAATGGTACAGATGGGATGCCGTACCATTAACCAACAATGTCCTCCGGCCGACTCGAGCTGATCAAACCGGTCTTGGGTACTGAAATGATTGCCATCATGTCCAGATTGTTTTAAATACAATCAACATGAAGACTGTCTTGACAGATAGGCCTATTGCCCAAACTGTTCTGCCAATGGCATTTTAGCTTCTGTATGTTGTAAGTCCTGTCAAGCAAGACAGCCTCCTGTCCAATAGATGGATGTTAATCTGGTAGTCAGTATAGACCATTAAGAGACCTCCAATAAGCTTTTTGTAAAAGTGCAAATTGTAGAGAAACCAGTTCAATTACAAATAGACACCAGAGCAGCCGTGAGCATTCTGAATTACAGTACCTACCTGAAGCTTGGAGCTCCTCCCTTGCAAGAAACAAACAGATGTCTAATGACGTGTAATAAACATACCATTCCAGTATGTGGTCAAGTCGAGCTGCCAACAACATATCGTAATGTCACCCACCACATTACCTTCTTAGTCGTTAACAGCAATTCTGCTGAGAATTTGAATGGACTTGGCTCTTTTCAGAAATTTGGATTTTCAATAGATGATTATGTGAATTTGGTATCTGAAGATGTTCTATACTTGGACCTAGAGACACTTTACCAGGATAATGAGGACCTGTTCACCCAGGAACTTTTTACTGCAAAGGATTTTGAGGCACACATCGCACTGAAACATAATGCATGGCCTCAGTACTTTCAAGCCTGCACTATTCCATTAGCTCTCAGAGACCAGATACAGGAATAATGGGATCACCCAACTGCAATTGGAGTTCTAGAACCTATTCCTTCTAGTCAAGGGGTTAACCCATTAGTCCTAGTGCGAAAGCCATCCAGGAAGATCAGCCTGCGTGGTGACTTTAAAGTAACTATCAATGCCCAATCAGAGATTGAGACATATCCTATTCCAAAGCTAGAAGAATTACTGCCAAAATTTAATGGTGGAAACTACTTCTCTAAAATAGTCCTAGTGGATGAATACCTCCAACTTCCCCTTGATGCAGAATCTCAACAGTTGCTCACACTTAACATGCCGCAAGGACTTTGTAATTTGAAATGCCTAATTTTTGGTATAGCAAGTGCCTCGCCATTTTTCAATGCTTCTTGGAACAATTAGGACTCAAAGTGGATGGTTGCATTAACTATTTAGACAGCACTATTGTAACAGGGAGAAACACTGAGGAACACCTTTGCAATTTGAAATATTTATTCGGCATCTTAAGGGAGGCTGGCCTAAAATGCAGAAAAGAAAAATGTTTTCTTCCAGACTGAGATTGAGTACTTTGGCCACATCATTTCCAGCTCGGGCATTCGTCTTCTGGATAAACATGTCGAAGCCATAATCAAACTTCCCAGACAAACAAAGCTTAAGTAACTTTGTTCCTTTCTGGGGAAGATATTGTGTTACTGAAAGTTCTTACCTTCACCAGCAACTGAAACTGCCCCCTTGTCCCAGTTATGCAAAGAAGGGGTGTCTTCCCAGCGGACACCAGCTTGCATGCACATCTTCCACAGATTGAAATCTCAGTTGGTGATGGCTCTATGCCTTGCACGTTTTGATCCAACAAAGCAGATAGAGAAGTGGCACACAGGGAAGTGGATGGCTCTGAGCATGCTGTGGCATATGCATTGCAAACATTGACTGACACCCAACGTGGGTACTCCCAAAAAGGAGAACCACTGGCCATCATCTTCACATTAAAGAAATTCCACGTTTTTGTTTTTGGTAAAAGTTTCACCTCATCACAGACCATAAACTGCTAATCTCCTTATTTGATCCAGCATCAAAAATTCCAGACACAACTACTCACCGCCTCCAGTGCTGGCCTTTATTTTTGGTGCACTATCAGTTTGAGATTCTCTTCTGCAACACGACTGAAGCATGCCATCACTGATGCCCTCTCCCACCTTCCATGGGGACCTGATCCTGAGTTCGAAAAAGAAGAAATTCTGCATTTTCACACTGATGAAGAGGCAGAAGCTGCCATAGAGTCTTTTCTCATTACCACCTACTGGGTCGCAGACACAACCTGTAACGACAAGTTACTCCAACAAGTCCAGAGTCACATACTTCATGAATGGCCTAAACAACCACCTTCCGAGGCTTCAACGGCATTCTGTCAGTTCTTTAATGTCCGCCATCAGTTCATGTTGATTAACAGAGTAATTTTACTCTTTTCTATTGAGGGACACCCACAAGTAGTCATTCCTTATTCTTTATGCCAGCACATCCCGCAATTATTGCACCAAGGCCACTGGGGGCAGGGGGGGACGGGGGGAGGGGGAGATCCCAAACTCAACTCCTGGCTTGTAGGTTCACTTACTGGCCAGGCATGAACCAGGAGATTGAACAACTCACCCAAACATGTCTATCTTGCCAAAGCCAGCAGACAGACCTACAACATACATTTGCTTCTTGGCCACGATGTGCTCGCCATTGGGGAAGGGTACACACTGATTTTGCAAGGCCAGTGTTTAACACCTGTTCTTGATAGTGGTTTATAATTACTCCTGATTTCTGTACATTGTCCAATGCAATGCTACATTAACAGCCAACACTATCATAGCCTTCGCAAAAAATTTGTGATTGAAGGTCTACCAGAAGTGCTCATAACTGACAATGATCTACAATTCCTTAGTGAGGAGTTTCGTGGTTTGTGCACTCAGCATGGCATTCACCACATTTCAGCACCCTCTTTCCATCCACAATCTAATGGAGAAGCCGAGAGGATGGTCCGCACTATCAAATCTCAGGTGAAGAAATATCTTCAGGAACACTCCATCGATATGTAACTAACTCTTTTTTTGAGCAGTTATTGGTCCACATTCAGCGGAGACTAAAGTCCTGCAAAACTTCTCCATGGACAGCAGCCCTGGACCCTCTTGAGCCCGCTCATGCTGGCATCACAGCAAGCACCACCACTGCCAGCTTCCAAGTTCTGTCCTGGGACCTTGGTGTGGGCAAAAGGATTTGGTCAGCAACCAGCCTGGATTCCAGAAACAATTGTCCAGCACCAGGGCCGTAAGGTATTTGGGGTGCAGTTTCCGGACCGGGAGGATCTGCGACATGCAAATAACCTTCATCCGCAACTAGATTCCAAACAGTTTTTTCCGTCTCCCTCTCCACACCACCATTACGAGTCACCTTGTTCCTATCCTCCCCATGCCACCCAGCCAGTGTAACACTGGACTTATATATGCCTTTTGCCCACAGCCAGCTGACCAACATCACACCCCAACAAGAGCAATTTACCCCAGACATCGCCCATCCCCAGAGGCTGACCTTCCCGGACTATGAGATGTTGCCTGGTCACCAATCTTGAGTAATTCCGGATAAAGATGAAGACATGCCACTGGCTGCTCCTGCTCCACTTGCTCTGCTGCTGAAGTACACATCATAACAACTTTCACCAGTGGCCGGGGCATTTTCATCTGTATGCTCCTTGGCCCCGAGTCACCAATGTCACTGAGGACTCTGAGAATGACCCCAAGGATGTGGCATTCGTTCACAGTGGATGCTTCCCCACTTCCAAAAGGGAAAAGGGGTGTAGTATCCACAACTATTAAATCTCTGCACCATGCAGCAGCATGCTCCATTACGCGAAGCCAAGAAAAGTTTCCTTTGGTGCACTTCTCTGTGGAGCCCACTGTTAACATTGCAGGCCACCTTTGGGTGCGCTTTCAAGCCACAGCGATTGACCACAAATAGCCAAATAACTAACTATATTTATAGTCAGTCAGACAAATCTGTTAGATCAGATTTCATAAAAAGGAATATATAATATTGTAAAACTAAAGTCAGTGGCACAAGCCCATTACTGAATCATTGGCCTGCCTGAAGGTAGAGGGGCAACCTGTCTTCACCACGGTGGTGGGTTCATCATCCTGATAGCAGACTGAGTGGATAAGAAATAATGTTCTATGTCAACCACACAGCATGTTTGTCAAATGTGACTAAGATGGTGGCAGATGAGTGACATAGGTTAGTTTGACTTGCAAGTTTATCTGAATTTTTGAGGTGGTGGTATGCAGTTAGGTCACTCTATATATCACAAGAATCAAGTGGTGAGTGCCTAGTGTCACATTAGCATTATATTTTAAGAATCTGCAACCTGGAACTGGATTTAAAATGAATAACCATCAAACTGTGCAGAATCACCATCAGTCAGTCTTAAGATAGTTCTGGGGTCGAGTCGACACTGGGAGCTGTGGCTGCACAGCCTGGCATCGGCCATGTTGATGTGCTTGTGAAGGCTGAGGGGAGTGCCATGATCCAGTTACAAGACATGCTCCGGCTCGTTATACAGATGCTGTCACTGATGCTGCCACTGCAGCAGTGATGGCCAAAATACAGGAAACTCTGGAAAAAAATACGAGGGCTATTCACAAAGTACATTACGTTTTGGAATTAAAAATTAATAAAGTATTGGAAATTTTTATTTTATATACAGATGAAAGCCACACTTAAATACTACTTTTCTACACAGTTGCCATTTAAATTAAGGCACTTATCATAGCGATGGACGAGCTAGGAAATTCCTTCATCGTAAAATTCGGCCGCCTGTGCCTTCAACCACGTGGCGACTGTCTTTTGGGACAGAAAAGGTGTGATTTTTGTGGATTTCCTGGAAAGAGGCACTACAATAAACTCTCAAAGGTATTGCCAAACTCTGCACAACCTCAGAAGAGCAATACAAAACAAGCACAGGGGAAAGTTGGGCTCAAAGATCTTGTTGATTCATGACAACGCCCGGGCTCACACGGCAAATGCCACTCGTGAAGTTCTTGAATCTTTTAAGTGGGAGTTGTTTCCTCATCCGCCGTACAGCCCTGACCTGGCACCGAGCGACTTCCACTTATTCCCAGCAATGAAGAAGTGGTTGGCTATGCAGCGTTTTGATGACGACGCACAGCTTCAAGAAGAGGTAACCACGTGGTTGAAGGTGCAGGTTGCCGAATTTTACGACGAAGGAATTTCCAAGCTCATCCATCGCTACAGTAAGTGCCTTAATTTAAATGGCAACTATGTAGAAAAGTAGTATTTAAGTGCGGCTTTCATCTGTATATAATAAAAAAAAAAAAAAATTCCAATACTTTATTTATTTTTAATTCCAAAACGTAATGTACTTTGTGGATAGCCCTCGTATTAGCGAGGTCCATGCTCTGAACAAATCTTTAAAAGAAACCGAGAATACGGCACAACTGTTCAAACAGAAGCTGATCGAGAAATCTGACAAACATTAACACCACTAGAGATGCAATAATCTCAAACCGTTTGGGATTCCTGCGAACAACAGAGAGAATACAGATGAATTAGTGATCAATCTTGGATGAGAGGAGCTAGGCCTGCAGGTGACACTGAATGACTGACAGAAATCAGAGTGGGGCATGACACACCAGGATCTTCAAAACATAGACTCATGACAGTGAAGTCTGTGTCATACAGGAAAAGATCTGAAATCTTCACAGTGAAGAAGAAACTTGCAAAGTCAGGTCTGACAATACACAAAGATCTCACCTCCGAAAGACTAAAAGATTTTGAAATGTGTGGTCTCGAGATTTGGGTGGCAAAACATGTGGATAAATGACAGCATGATAATGCTGAAGACTGAAAATGGGAAAAGATCCATCTACAATGCAGGTGAACTAGAATGCCTGTGCTGTAAGAGCTAAAAACATGTCAATTCTTGCTGCCTCTAGTTCATGTGTTTATTTCTGTGTTTTCATTTTTTTGTAATGAAACAATCTTTTAACACTTTCTGTTCAGTTTTCATACTTCCAATACCAATATAGTTCATTAGTTCACTATTACTTGACTATCAGCATAGGGCTATGATACAGACAATTATTGTTGTACTTCCATTTTTATTTAGCAATTTATCATCATATTATTGCCGTTACTTATCATTAGAAATATTAAAACTGCACTCTGTTTTTATTCCATTTATCTTGCTTTTGGTACTGTTGTGCACAAATTATTCCAGCCCTGTCTAGCAAGTTTCTTTTCCTGTTAACAGCTGGCTGTTTAACGACCACTAGCAAGTTTCTTTTCCTGTTAACAGCTGGCTGTTTAACGACCACTACAAAGTTTGCTGGCCTTGGCCACAAAACCTCCCTTCTCCCTGAAGATACTTGCTGCTTTCACTTCCGGGAACCTGTGCTCCCCCACCTCAGAGTGCTCCATTATGCTTTGTTCCCCCGCTCGTGCAGCCTAAGAGTCGCTAATGTCCAGCAGCAGCATCCTTACGAGTTATGCATCAGACTGCATTAAGCTCCACATTGCTCAAGCAAATGTCCAATCTCAGTCAGATCATCTCAACAAGTTCACACACATCCAACAATAATGAAGATAAATAAATGGAATATATGTTCATAAAGATCAAACACTTGAATGCCTCCAAGTGTCTGATGTGTGTCCTCTACAGATCACCTAAGGTAGGCAGGTTTTCCTGCTTCAAAACTGATTTTTCAAGCCTCAAATTAACATATGAGCTTATAATTATAGGTGGTAACACTAATGCAAAAATTTCTATGTAATAGTTCTTACAGGGTGAAATTTAAGTGGATACTTTCTTTTTCAAATGTATCATTACCTCAGCTTTCTCCTATCCATTATACACATTGTAGGCACACTCTCAAATATAGTCACAACAAAATCCCCAAACAGAGTAATTCTTACCTCTCAAATATCTGCACTTGGTGTGTGCGCTCATGACAATTTTCATTGACAAACTCACTAAAATGTCCCAGAAAGAAACTGACTTAAAACGTATTAGTTTATTTGAACTTTCAATTGAGGCACAAGAAATACCTGGGGGATATCTTCTTTTCCCTTCTCAGTCATAAATGAGAAACTATCAATTTACGAGGGCCATTCAATAATTAAAGAGACAAATTGGTCTGGAGAAAAAAAAGCGTTTATTTTTACAAAACAACAGTTCTCCTAATTTTCAATGTAATCCCCTTGAACATTTATCACCTTCTCTTTCATAACGTTCCTTTAGCTCTGTGCACACACTCAACCTGTTTCCTCGTGTAGCCGTGTCAACTCCTTTGAGACCCATCTCGCACGTGTTTTGCGGTACTTCAGCTTGTTACAGATAATGTTATGAACTGTACCAGTACCAACTTGAACATTATCAACTATCATTACCACAATCACATGGTGGCCGGCACGAATAATGTCATCAATTCGACTTTCAAGTCAGGGAGCAGAAACTGCAACTGGTCGGCCAGCACAGTGTTTGTCGCGAACATTTTTGAGCTGCTCTACCCACTTGTAAAAATTTTCATGATTCATACTACCTTCACCATAAACTTTAGACATTCTACAGTATATATTCACTGGTTTCTCGCCTTCAGTAAGTAAAAAACAAATAACAGAATGTTGTTCAACTAACGTGGACGTTTCAAGTGGACTCGCCATCTTGAAATGTATTTTTGAGGTTATACACAAAACAACGTTGATACATCAGCTGATCAGGGTTCATCCCAGTGATGCCAATTTAAAGCCATAAAAGTACCAAACATGCCTTACAAACTGTTTTTTCCCCAGACCAATCTGTCTCTCTGATTACTGAATGACACTCGTACTAACAAACTTACTTAAGTATATGACAAATCTGCTCTCCTAAATACTGGAAAAGTAACAGGGAAACCTGCATCTTTGCTAACTGAAGAACTAAAGCGGCTCACGAGTTTCAGACACTGCACACTGGGCATACAAACTGCAACCCATGCCTGAAAATTCTAATACTTACAAGAAGAAGTGGAACAGAGTCAGTTACACTGTGAGAAATTCAAAACTCAGGCATTCCCATGCATTAACTGACAACACATATAGACCAGCTGTCCTATGGAAAAACCTGCATGGTCTTGGAACAGGCAAAGTAAAAGCTGTAGCCAATTCCATTGTCCCAGCCGAAGAACAGAACTGGTGCTTCAAATTACCTACAACCACAACTGAAACACATAGGAAAAAGATAATAGGTGATTACTTCATGGGGTAAATGACTGTAACCACAAAAAATCTATCTAAAGTATGTTACTTGCAATACTGTCAAACAAAGCCATCATGATATCACATCACCATCTACTGAACACAATGTCATCACAGTCCAAATGATGAAGCTTATTACTGACCCACTTCTGCCCACTGTAAGAGGTATCTTCAACTACTCATTAACAACAGTTGTTTTCACTGAGGTCTAGAAACAGGAACTCGATAAGCCTCTACCTAAAACGGACACCACGACCAGATAACAAATTAACTACAGATGACCTTCTAGACAAATACCAACCAGTTTATGCAAACTTCGCCTTAATAAAGGTAACAGATGACCTGAAGCTTGCCACGGATGCACAAGGGGCAGCTATTATGTGCTTCTTAAGACATCTTCAAAGCCATTGACACTGTCAACTTCAACATTTTAATTGCCAAACTTAGTAGCCTAAATTTCTCAGCCAAGTGCAGAGCAAGGGTTCCACTCATACCTGACATCTCGCCACCAATGCATCATGTCCAGCACCATAAAGTCTCAATGGGGTCAGGTAGTATCAGGCATCCCCAAAGGTTTGGTACTTGTTCCTCCACTTTTTTCATTGTATGTCAATGATGTGCCATCAGTTTTGTCCTGTTGCAAATACTACACGTATGCTAGTGACCTGCAGTTGTATCCAAGTGCAAAACCAGTAAACTTGAAGACAGCTATTGAGAATCTTGATACCCACCTGTGTGCACTATCAAAACAGGCACAGGATATAGGGTTTAATGTTCAACCCATCCAAAACTCAAGCAGTACTGATTGGTCATTCTAGGCTAATTAGCCTTAAAGATTGGGAATCCCTACCATCTTTGAACCTAAATGGGATAAATATCAATTTCTCTCCTTCAGCCAAGAGTCTAGGTGTAATAATAGATGGAAATCAAAATTTGACTGAGCACATAACTGTAATGTGCAAGAAGGCATCAGCATCTCTCCACGCCCTACAAAAATATAAAAATCTCTTCCCTCTTGCCTGAAAAAGAAACAGATTTCTATACCCTCTATCTTCTCTACCATCTTATCAACATACACCGTCTGTTGAATCTCTTCTCGACCTTAACACAGTTCTCTGAACAACATAGCAGAAACACCAATTGCCAAAGAAGTAAAATCCTTTCTGTCTCACTTTGTTGTTCAGTCACTTTCTCGAAGTCTTTCTCAGTAGCAGGAACGCAACTCCGGAGTAAACTCCCACGTTATATTAGAGAACGGAATAACATTTCCAGCTTCAGAAGACAGTTAACAACATATCTACTTGAGCAACAATAAGAATTGCCATTGTCCCTTTATGCACTTGTTACACCTGTACACCATCTTTCCAATCCAATCTCGCTTATTTACCAGTATGCTTAGCTGGTGCAGTCTCATTAAATTTCCTTTATCCAGAGCTTGCCGTATCAGAAAATATCTATTTTGTTCACCTATAAATTCTTTCTACATATGTCAGTATCATTATTGTTACTATTGTCATTATCATTATTACTATTACTATCATCATCATCATCATCATCATCATCATCATCAAGATCATCATCCTGATCGATCATTATTAGTGGCAGCAGCTGAAGTAGTAAAAGTACCGTCAGTATTAACTTTATTAGTTCACAGTCAGGATTATTTAACATTGCCACTTTAGACACTTAAATCAGTTTAATACTATTTGTCATAGCAAAATTATTGTTTCTTAGATATCTATGATGCAAAAAAGGTATTGTTTGTGTGAAATCCTGGTTTGATGTAAGACAGGACCTGATGGCCCTGATCATACCAGGTTATATGTGTAATATCAATGTTCAGAGGGGCTTTAAACAAGTAATGCAACACACTTTTTTCCCAGCCTATTTCAGTTGTAAAATGCAGAATTTATTGTGGGAAGTGATGAAATATTCGCATTCAGTATCTTTTGGGAGAAAACCTGAGCATCACAGATTTTCACAGGTGCTTGCAGAATGTCTATGGAGACCTAGCAGTGAATCAAAGACCACCGAGTAGTTGGGCGAGGCACCTGTCAGCGTCGCAACCAGGTCGCACAAACCTGTCCAAACTTCAACGTGCCGACCAGTTACACACAGCTGTGCTACCCTCATTACATTGAAGAAATGACTTCAGTGTGTGCAAGTGAACTCTTTCTCTACGAAAACACAAGGCCTTGCACAAGTCTGTGCACCCGAAAGGTGCTCACAAAACTTCACTGGACTGTTGCTCCTTGTCCATCCTACATCCCTGATCTCTCACCTTCCAACTTCCATCTATTTAGCCCAATGAAGGAAGCACCCTGTCGGAAGCAGTACATGGATGATGGGAAAGTTATTGATGCAGCAAGACACTGGCTCCAATGTCGACCAGCACAGTGGTATCATGCAGGTATACAGGCCCTTCCAGTAATGTGGGGTAAAGCCAGCACATTTAATGGAGATTACCATGTACACTCTATTATCTGTGATAATCGGGGAGCTGAAAACTGTGGATAAAAATTAATTAACTGATGTTTACAATAAATTCTACTTTGTTCATCACATTATGTGCAAGAATACAGTACTTAAAAATAATAGAGTGCAAGCCAGTTTCACATTACACTACACTATTTTGAAACCAAATACTTTTGAATTAATTTCTGTCTCAGTGAGGTAGCTTGTCTTTTACGTATCACACCAAGAATTATACCCAACACCAACTTGTTGTCAGAAAGGGGAGCATCTTTTTACTGTTCCAGGTAGTCCAGTAATCCCTTGGCCAATTGGAGTGCTGATTTCCAGAATTAGAGGAATGTCGCCATGTTCATCATTGCCATTCACCTCCTTGGATTTCCCTTGCACCTTCTGAACAATAGCACTATCACTCAACATCTCATGACATTGCTCTGTGCAGTCTATGTCAAACCATTCAGAAATATTTTCTTTGTCGCCGATTTCACACCCTTGAGTACTTTTCAAAAAAGCAGCTAAGGTTGCTCATGAGCAATCTCCTGGATATCATGACACTGTTTAAACCTTCTTTGCCAGCCAGAAGAGGCATTAAAATCTCCTTCAATCCCCAACGTTTTGAAGAAAAACTGGACCTGTTTGAGCCAGATAGTTGTGTATCCTCTGTGCTATTTTCTGCTGATTGGTTGGTTGGTTTGGGGAAAGAGACCAGACAGCGTGGTCATCGGTCTCATCGGATTAGGGAAGGAAGTCGGCCGTGCCCTTTCAGAGGAACCATCCCGGCATTTGCCTGGAGTGATTTAGGGAAATCACGGAAAACCTAAATCAGGATGGCCGGATGCGGGATTGAACCGTCGTCCTCCCGAATTTTTCTGCTGAAACCATTCCAACATGGCTTTGTCAATTTCTGCATATGTATAAATTTTCATAGCCTTCTGCTTTGACAAACCTTTAGACAAGTCAGAACTGCTAGCAAACTGAATTATTTTGCCTTAGGTTTCCTTAAGATCATGGATCGTAGTTTCACCCACACCGTAAATCAGTGCCAGATTCCCTTTTTAAGTATACATAGTATTTCCAATTTCTGCTGTATTGTCAGCACATCATGTTTTCACTTTTTCAGACACTGTTTTGCATTCACAAAAAAAAAGACTACAGTATCCACTGCAACAATACAGTCTGCTGCTTGAGGTTTCTGAGCAACACATTGTTTACCACAATTGTGTTGTTATGTGACATCATCATTCATCTGCAACCACTCCTGGGTAAGAGAAAAATTTTCAGCAGTTAAAAAAAAAAAATGTTAATTAAATAAAATAAAATTGGGAGACATAGGCCATGGATAATCCTCAAAGCAGATAATCTGCCTGTGGATAATCTATGGTTAACTGTATGTGTTAAAATAGGGTTTTGCAGTCAAAATAGTGGGGAATAATGTGGCGTATCAAAACCCAGAATAAAATGAGCATGCTTTCAGAAAAAAGTGTGTTGCATTACTTATTGAAAAACGCTAATAAAAGCACAGCCTGATACAAAATACATGACAAATCAACAATAGTCACAAACAAAAAAGTTACAAGAGTTTGAAAACATATAAAGCAAAAAGAGCATAAAACCCAAATACAATGAAACTGTAAGAGGTCTTACAGGAAGAGCCTGAAATTTATGTAAATAAGCAAAGTGGATAAAACTTAATGACAAAACAGAAAAATTTTCTTTAATCTTGCTTAAAAAGCTTTTTAAATGTTCTGGAAATATCAATATACTACAAATAATATTTGCACATCTACATGCACTTTTATTTTAAAAAGAAACATCATCTGTAATAGGATTAAAAATACACTGTTGTGCAAAACTGAAGGACAGAAGTAACTTTTGCAGGATGAGCCACTGCCAAGTAAAATAGCTTGATGAAATATAGATAGGAAGAACAGCTACAGCATAGTACAGAAGGTAACTGTAAGAAATATGCAATGAGACGAACATACATGGCACTTTTACTGAAAGACAATACTTAAACTGAAGTCACCATGATTTATGATGGCCCCTGGCCATTACAAAAGGCAGGACATGGTTCTTATTACAGTGAGAGATCACCACAGATGGCAATGCCTGCTCTGCAACATGCTCCCATACTGGTCACAAGTTTGGTAAGGAGTTCTTGTGGTAGTGTGTTCCATTCCTCCACCAGCACAGTTGACAACTGCAGGATAATCACTGGTGCTTGTGGGCACGCTGCAATGTGTCTCTTCAATGCATCCCAAGCATGCTTGTGCTCAATGGGATTTAAGTAAAGGGAACAGGCAGTCCAGTCCAGTCCAGTCCAGTACAGATCATTCTACATCTACATCTATATCCATACTCCGCAAGCCACCTGACAGTGTGTGGCGGAGGGTATTTTGAGTACCTCTATCGGTTCTCCCTTCTATTCCAGTCCCGTATTGTTTGTGGAAGGAAAGATTGTTGGTATTCCTCTGTGTGGGCTCTATCTCTCTGATTTTATCCTCATGGTCTCTTCGGGAGATATACGTAGGAGGGAGCAATATACTGCTTGACTCTTCGGTGAAGGTATGTTCTCGAAACTTGAACAAAAGCCCATACCAAGCTACTGAGTGTCTTTCTTGCAGAGTCTTCCACTGGAGTTTATCTATCATCTCTGTAACGCTTTTGCCATTACTAAATGATCCTGTAATGAAGCACACTGCTCTCCACTGGATCTTCTCTATCTCTTCCTTCAACCCTATCTGGTACGGATCCCACACCGGTGAGCAGTATTCAAGCAGTGGGCGAACAAGTGTACTGTAATCTACTTCATTTGTTTTCAGATTGCATTTCCTTAGGACTCTTCCAATGTCCCCCAGGCCGGCATCTGCTTTACCGATGATTAATTTTATGTGGTCATACTATTTTAAATCACTCCTAATGCCTACTCCCAGATAATTTATGGAATTAACTGCTTCCAGTTGCTGACCTGCTATATTGTAGCTAAATGGTACAGGATATTTCTTTCTATGTATTCGCAGCACATTACACGTGTTTACATTCCCTGCACCATGCGTCAATTCGTTGCAGATCCTCCAGCATTTCAGTACGATTTTTCAGTTACAGCTTCTCGATATACTACAGCATCATCCGCAAAAAGCCTCAGTGAACTTCCGAGGATATCCAAAAGGTCATTTATATATATTGTGAATAGCAACAGTCCTACGACACTCCCCTGCGGCACACCTGAAATCACTCGTACTTCAGAAGACTTCTCTCCACTGAGAATGACACGCTCCGTTCTGTTATCTAGGAACTCTTCAATCCAATCACACAATTGGTCTGATAGTCCATATACTCTTACTTTGTTCATTAAACGACTGTGGGGAACTGTATCGAACGCCTTGCGGAAGTCAAGAAACACGGCATCTACCTGGGAACCCGTGTCTATGGCCCTCTGAGTCTCGTGGACGAATAGTGCGAGCTTGGTTTCACACAATCGTCTTTTTCAAAACCCATGCTGATTCCTACAGAGTAGATTTCTAGTTTCCAGAAAAGTCATTATACTCGAGCATAATGTGTGTTCCAAAATTCTACAACTGATCGACGTTAGAGATATAGGTCTATAGTTCTGCACATCTGTTCGACATCCCTTCTTGAAAATGGGGATGACCTGTGCCCTTTTCCAATCTTTTGGAACGCTACGCTCTTCTAGAGACCCATGGTACACCACTGCAAGAAGGGGGCAAGTTCCTTCGCATACTCTGTTTAAAATCGAACTGGTATTCCATCAGGTCCAGCGGCCTTTCCTCTTTTGACAGATTTTAATTGTTTTTCTATCCCTCTGACATCTATTTCGATATCTACCATTTTACCATCTGTGCAACAATATAGAGAAGGAACTACAGTGCAGTCTTCCTCTGTGAAACAGCTTTGGAAAAAGACATTTAGTATTTCGGCCTTTAGTCTGTTATCCTCTGTTTCAGTACCATTTTGGTCACAGAGTGTCTGGACATTTTGTTTTGATCCACTGACAGCTTTGACATAAGACCAAAATTTCTTAGGATTTTCTGCCATGTCAGTACATAGAACTTTACTTTCGAATTCGTTGAATGCCTCTCGCATAGCCCTCCTCACACTACATTTCGCTTCACGTTGGGTGGCTTGCGGAGTATCAATGTAGATGTAGAATTTTTGTTTGTCTGCAAGGCTTTGGCAATGTTTATGTTTGACGTGAAGTTCCCTTTGCTTCCATAGCAGTTTTCTAACACTGTTGTTGTACCACTGTGTCTCTTTTCCATCTGTTACGATCTTGCTTGGCACATACTCATCTAATGCATACTGTATGATGGTTTTGAACTTTTTCCACTGATCCTCAACACTATCTGTACTTGAGACAAAACTTTTGTGTTGAGTCGTCAAGTACTCTGAAATCTGCTTTTTGTCACTTTTGCTAAACAGAAAAATCGTCCTACCTTTTTTAATATTTCTATTTATGACTTAAATCATCGATGCAGTAACCGCTTTATGATCGCTGATTCCCTGTTCTGCGTTAACTGTTTCAAATAGTTCGAGTCTGTTTGTCACCAGAAGGTCTAGTATGTTATCGCCACGAGTCGGTTCTCTGTTTAACTGCTCAAGGCAGTTTTCAGATAATGCACTTAAAAAAATTTCACTGGATTCTTTGTCCCTGCCACCCATTATAAACATTTGAGTCTCCCAGTCTATATCCGGTAAATTAAAATCTCCACCCAGAACTACAACATGGTCGCAAAATCTACTCAAAATATTTTTCAAATTTTCCTTCAGGTGCTCTGCCACAACAGCTGCTGAGCCAGGGGGCCTATAGAGATATCCAATTACCATGTTTGGGCCTGCTTTAACCGTAACCTTCACCCACATTATTTCACATTTCGGATCTCCATCAATTTGCTTTGATACTATTGCACTTTTTATCGTTATAAACACGCCTCCCCCTTCACTGTCCAGCCTGTCTCTGTGGTATACATTCCAATCTGAGTTTACAATTTCATTACTGTTTACATCCGGTTTCAGCCAACTTTCCGTCCCTAGTACTATGTGGGCATTGTGACCGTATATTAATGAGAGCAGTTCTGGGACCTTTCTATAGACGCTCCTGCAATTTACTATTACCACATTAATATTTTTGTTCCCTGTTGCATTTTGCCTACTACTACCTTGTCACATCTCAGGAGGCGTCTTGTTGGACCTAGGGAGGGAATTCTCTAACCTAAAAAACTCACATGTGCACTCCACACGTACTCCACTAACCCTTGTAGCCGCTTCCTGTGTATAGTGCACGCCTGACCTATTCGGGGGGATCCTACATTTCTCCACCTGCTATTGGAGGTCAAGAAATTTGCACCCCAGATCTCCGCAGAATCGTCTGAGCCTCTGGTTTAAGCCTTCCACTCGGCTCCAAACCAGAGGACCGCGATCGGTTCGGGGAATGATACTACAAATAGTTAGCTCTGATTCCACCCCATGAGCGAGGCTTTCCGCCTTCAGTAACTCCGCCAACT
The DNA here is from genome assembly GCF_021461395.2 of Schistocerca americana. Taxonomy (NCBI): domain Eukaryota; kingdom Metazoa; phylum Arthropoda; class Insecta; order Orthoptera; family Acrididae; genus Schistocerca; species Schistocerca americana. Next base: position 933,412,048 of record NC_060130.1, read on the forward strand.
GCCTGTATGAACTGAGGATGACCTCTGAACCCAGACGGCAGGAGTTATTGGTGCCGACATGAGCAACAATTTGCAGTCGGGTGCACCCAGTGCTCTCTATCGCTGCCAGCAGGGCCTCCTCCACATCTCGGATGAGACCCCCGGCAAACAGACAGAGTGAACACTGGCCTTCTTTCCCGACCTTTCCGCTATTTCCCTAAGGGGCTCCATCACCCGCCTAACACTGGAGCTCCCAATCACTAATAAACCCCTCCCTCTCGTGTGCCTGCTCGGACCTTACTGAAGGAGCCGCCACATGTCCACTCACAGGCAGAGCGGACGATGACACACAGCCAGCCTCCAAATTGACCCTCTGTCTCGAGCGATGTGAACACCGCTAAGCCCGCCACTCCCCTTGTGGAGAGGGTGGCCCAACTGCGCCCGGTACCCGTGAAGATGTCTCGACAGCAGGACCATGGTTGAAGCATATAACACCTGGGGTGTACCATGCGATGCCCCTGATTCCCCACTGCCACTACACTCCGAGGCAGCAGCCTGAAGACAGCTGACTGTGGCCATCAGGACGTTCAGCTGCTCACGAACAGTGGCCAGCTCCTCCTTCATCCGTACACAGCAGTCACAAATCCTATCCATCCTAAGAAACCAACAATTTACTGTAGAGAGTTAATCAACTTTTAGCTAGACTGCTAATTCACTAAAGGTGGCAGATAGCTGACTAAACTGTGGTTACTAAACACTTCTTGTTGAAAATAATGAAAATAAGCACTATCTGTCTCTGGATTGTATTCAAAACAAACACAAAATCTATGGAACACTATTACTAGTACTCGAAAATTAAAGCTTCCTAAAAGCAAAAACACATGGAAAAAGAAGTGACAAGTAAGAAAAACACAGTTAATACTTAAATTTACGTAGCTTGCTGCACAGCAGATGTGAAGCAGACAGCAGTTACGACGACACTGGCACTACAGCTGACTAAAAGGACTCTCTCTGACTGTATTCAAAACAAACATGAAATCTATGGAACACTATTACTAGTACTCGAAAATTAAAGCTTCCTAAAAGCAAAAAACACACAGAAAAAGAAGCGATAAGTGAGAAAAACACAGTTAATACTTAAATTTACGTAGCTCGCTGCACAGCAGGTGTGAAGCAGACGGCGAATAATTTCTTGTTACAAGACTCCCTTCGCTGTCTGATGTGGTCGTGTTGTCTTCTACAAAAATTAAGTCAGGGCCAAAAGCACCCTTGAAAAGTTGCACATGGGGAAGTAGTACAGTGTCAAAATAATGTTCACCAGTGAGTGTATCATGTTCAACAATTTGAAGGTAAGTACTCCTGTGGAACATGATGCCTCCCCACACCATAACATAACACCTGCACCAGCAAAACAGTCATGTTTGACATTGGGTCTCAATGCATCACGTGTTTCCACTTCTCGCCTTATATAGACTCATAATGCTTCCAAGAAAATTGTCAAACATGATCATTTTGGTGGTCCAGGTGTTGTGGTATAATGGCGCATATTCATTGAATGGACTGTCCTGCCCGTTTCCTGGACTTAAATCCCACCGAGCACATGTGGGATGCACTGGGGAGAAACAATGCAGCATGTCCACATCCACCAACAACCATCCAGCATTTGCCAACCATGCTGATGGAGGAGTGAAACACCTTGACACAATAACTCCTTACCAACCTTGTGGCCAGCATGGCAGCACACTGCAGAGCATGTGTTGCGGTCCATAGTGAACATACACCCTATTAAGAATCATGTCCCACATTTTCTAACATCCAGAGGACCATCAGAAACCACAGTAACTTCAGTGTAATTATTGTTTTTCAATAAAAGTGTCATTTCTGTTTACCTCTTGTGTATGTAACTTCTGTAGTACACATTATCATTTCTTTCTAAATAAGGAACCAAGTTTCATCAAACACTGTTACTTGGCAGTAACACTTCATGTAAAAGTTATTTTCATTCTTAACCTTTGCACAGTAGTGTATTTTTATATGTAAAATTGCCAAAAACCTATACAACGCTGCATATTTGGAAATAAGATGCTGTTAAAGATGCTAATCAAAGGTAATTTTCTTAATTAAAAGTATTTTAATGGTACAGATAAGGAATATCCTATACAAATTAAACATTTCGAATCTTTTTCAATTTAATTCTTGTAAGCTTGAAAACAGCTAACACCTTTGCCTAACATGAGCTGCCAAAAAATGATGTATCTGAATGCATAGTGACAAACAAGTTGTGCGCTATGGCAGACTTTTTCTTTCATTATTATTATTATTATTATACAGTACATATAGTTTTTTGTTACATGCAGAAATTTTACTGACATTCTTCAGTGCTGTTTCTAACATGAGCACTTCAGCATAACTGCAACATAACTACACCTTATCTCCAGACTGCTGGTTGCCAGACACATCACATGGACATGCCGTGAGTGAAATTTAAAATAAAGAGCAGGTTGAATGTCTGGTCTGTATTTATCTTCAAAAGGAAACATTTCAAGTACTGCCAACTGACAAATTTAAAAACAGCAGAGACAACACCTATCTTCTGGAACTTTTAATCCCTCCCTCATCAGTAGTGAGGACAGAGCATCTCTATCACCCCTTCTTTACTACAGATTTTCTGACCTTCCCCCACCAATCCACCTTTTCTCCCTAAAGGAAGAAACTAACAGTTCCAAAAGCTAGTTACTGTTTTTTTTCTTCTTTTTCCCCCCTACTCTTAAATGTCTATAGGTACTTCTGGGAATGTCATCTCCTAAAGGTAAGCACTGGCCAATCAGTCTGACTCCTAATTTTACAGTTTTCTCAAGTGAGTTTCCCTTTTGATATATTTAAAATCAAGAAAGTAAAAAATTCACCAGATGATAACATGACTACTGACTGTCGTGTTGAACAGAAATAATGTGTGGGTGATACAGAAAAAAATTGTTTATTTGTGCATTATTAACCAGTTGCAGCCCTCTAAAACCATTCCATTACAAAGACTATTGTAATGCAAGATCTGCTGGATACAATATAGCTTGGGAGACACATTAAGCTAACCGTGAGATTTTGAAATCAGAAGAACCAGTTATCCTTGAATGATACCAGCAACAACTTTGAAGATAATGCAAAAGATTGAGACAGAACAAGAGGGCAGGAGGAGGAAGATGATGTCCACCTATCTTCCAAAAATCCACATTTGTGTTCAACCTAACATCTGTGTTACAGTTTTATACAGGCTGTATTAACCTATTATGAACCTAGCAGTGGCTCTCAGGAATTGTGTGGTTTCTGCTGACATGTTGTTGTTGTTGTGGTCTTCAGTCCTGAGACTGGTTTGATGCAGCTCTCCATGCTACTCTATCCTGTGCAAGCTTTTTCATCTCCCAGTACCTACTGCAACCTACATCCTTCTGAATCTGCTTAGTGTATTCATCTCTTGGTCTCCCTCTACGATTTTTACCCTCCACGCTGCCCTCCAATACTAAATTGGTGATCCCTTGATGCCTCAGAACATGTCCTACCAACCGATCCCTTCTTCTGGTCAGGTTGTGCCACAAACTTCTCTTCTCCCCAATCCTATTCAATACTTCCTCATTAGTTATGTGATCTACCCATCTAATCTTCAGCATTCTTCTGTAGCACCACATTTCAAAAGCTTCTATTCTCTTCTTGTCCAAACTAGTTATCGTCCATGTTTCACTTCCATACATGGCTACACTCCATACGAATACTTTCAGAAATGACTTCCTGACACTTAAATCAATACTGGACGTTAACAAATTTCTCTTCTTCAGAAATGCTTTCCTTGCCATTGCCAGCCTACATTTTATATCCTCTCTACTTCGACCATCATCAGTTATTTTGCTCCCCAAATAGCAAAACTCCTTTACTACTTTAAGTGCCTCATTTCCTAATCTAATTCCCTCAGCATCCCCCGACTTAATTAGACTACATTCCATTATCCTTGTTTTGCTTTTGTTGATGTTCATCTTATATCCTCCTTTCAAGACACTGTCCATTCCATTCAACTGCTCTTCCAAGTCCTTTGCTGTCTCTGACAGAATTACAATGTCATCGGCGAACCTCAAAGTTTTTATTTCTTCTCCATGAATTTTTATACCTACTCCGAATTTTTCTTTTGTTTCCTTTACTGCTTGCTCAATATACAGATTGAACAACATCGGGGAGAGGCTACAACCCTGTCTTACTCCCTTCCCAACCACTGCTTCCCTTTCATGTCCCTCGACTCTTATAACTGCCATCTGGTTTCTGTACAAATTGTAAATAGCCTTTCGCTCCCTGTATTTTACCCCTGCCACCTTTAAAATTTGAAAGAGAGTATTCCAGTCAACATTGTCAAAAGCTTTCTCTAAGTCCACAAATGCTAGAAACGTAGGTTTGCCTTTCCTTAATCTTTCTTCTAAGATAAGTCGTAAGGTCAGTATTGCCTCACTCTGCTGACATAGCTATATGATAAACACTCCATATTCTAAATCAGTACTCTAAAAATGGTCACACTAGCATCTTGCTTGCAGATTTCTTTGCAGATGCACTATACTTCCCCCAATCCTTCAAGAGGGTGTATATGTGGACAACGAAAAAAATTCCCAGATTTCCCGCTTAAAAGTACACTTTCTCCCGGGTGACAGTTTATTTTCCGTTATCAATCCTTTGAATGGTTGTGGTTTTATACACCGGCGTACAATTTACCGGCACTTTAGAGAACGAAACTCAGGGAAAAAGGCACGTTTTGGAAACATCTTTGATGTGCAGCAACATGTACGCTGCGTATTTTCGCATTACGAAAGTATACACTGGAATTCCACCAAACAACGCAAGTTACTTTCCGAATCATTGAAATCGAGATTTTCATGCGCTTTTGTAGGCAGTTCGTAGCTCATGTCACGTGATCTCGCCAGCCGATGACAGCGGATATTCAGAGCATATGACACGTGATGTAGTCAGCCAGCAGCAACATCACTGTTAAGAAGCACGAACACACAAACAGGGAAAGTTAATAGTTTAAATTAATATACATAGTGTTGCTACAAGAAAAGCAAAGTTTTCACATATAATATTGTTCTCAAGCTGCAAGAGAAGCTAAGCTTTCGCATATATTGTTGATCTTTTTTGCGCGTGTTACACTTTAAGATATATCACACAAATGTGCCAGTAAAATTTTTAATAATGACATAAATGTCTGATCTTCAGGGTTCGAAATTCTTCTAAATGGAGCGTCATCAAAAAGTTGATTTTTAAATGAGAGTCAAACGCTCTGTGATTTAATAAATTCATGGTACATTCTTGCACATAGTTCAACTTACGTAAAAAGATATTCACTTTCAAAGTAACGCTTTTCAAACCACTATTTGCAATATTTTCCCGCGACCTGTTAGAAATTGGTTCGTTTCAGCAGTTGCCAGAGAGCGCAGATAACAGGTGACACCGCGCTTGGGTAGCTATCATGACGTAGGAAGCCCGTATGTACGTAAGTGTAAAACATTGAAAGATCATACATTATGTCATAAAAGAAACAAGACATCAGAGGATACTGCAAGAGCATCGGAATTTCATGAACAATATTAAAATGTGCACATTTAAAGTGCATACTTAAAGTACACACTCGTATGTCCGGATTCCCAATGAAGTAGACCTCGACCTGATATTGAGCTTTTCAGTGTGGTTTTCGGGATGTAAATTTTCTTGGAGCACCAGTACTGTATTATATCATGTTTGGTTCTTTATTATGACATAATGCCATACCGGTACGTGCTAGAAAATGAAAACGTGCACTTGAAATGTAGCGTACAGTTGAAACTAGCCAGTACTGTGGAATTAAACATATAGTCTCAAATACATTGACGGCCTCTGCGGAAAAGGTTACCAAAAGTCAAATTTTTTTAGCAGACAGACAAAAATAACTTCATTGATCTGCAAGGCGATTAATGCATGCTGTCAGAAAAGTGGAAATAAAATAAAATCTGAAACTAATGACATATTTTGGCCTTCCGTAATTATGTGAATGTGTTTTAATTCACTTGATAGCTCCCGGCCACAAATATCCGTTTTGTTTTCATTTGACGTGAGAGTAAACGAAGGGGAAACAGCAAAATCACTAAATGGAAACACGGGTCATGTGGAGACTACCCAATGTAACTCAAGACTGCTCTGCGCATCAGCCCCGGATCTACGACATTTGCGAACCGAGTCAATACTAAAAAAAATTGAATTTTCAAAATATGTTCACCTTGTAGTGCACATCTGTCTGAAACATAAAACATATGTATTCAAGGAAATGTAAGACATATTATTTGGTCTTAAGTATGCCAAAGTGCAGTGCCACGCCTCTTCATAAAGGATTTTTCTACCGCACGTCCAAACTATATTCAGGCGAGTGAAAATGAAATGTCCTGTGGTGCCTCTCCTGCTCCCAGTAGGCCGGTTTCACAGCCTGCCCCTCTTTAAAAAAAAATCTCGCAATTAATAGCGGATGGGATTATTTGTAATCGAGAGAACAAGAACTCTTCAGAAAGTCAGAACTCTTTGTTGCCTATTAGTTAATAACTTGCTGTTTTGTGTGACATAAAATTAAATATAGGATATATAAAACCAATACTGACAAGAGATAAGCAAGAAATTACACATTTCTTAAAACCTTAGCTACTAGCATTTTTTTCTCTCTAATCTTGCTACAGCTTTCTTTACATGGCGTGCTTTCCTTTCTGCGAAAGAATCTATTACCTCGTCAAACGTTTTGCTACATGAAAAATCGAAATTTCACTATCTAATACTGAAAAAGCTGTTAATACAAATAATACCCGAGACTGGTGTGGTTTCTCGATCGTCTATTTTGTCTCTGTTTGCTAGATAAAACAAAATAGGCCTTTCTAATATGGCAGCAATTTATAACACACCAAATAAGCGAGACTGTTTTGGCACAAATGGCCATTTTTATAACACGACAGAATATAATCCACGAAGTACCAATATCAAATGGCTATTAGGCCTACTACAAGCAAAAGGCTTTATGTTAGGAAATAGATTCACATTTCATTCATACGCACCAGCTTCTCAAGCATGAGATCGAAAAGTAGTATTACGAAATTTTTATATAAATTTGGAATCGTCTTATTCTTCCATAATCTGTGTGATGTGCCCGTTTCTTCTCCTTCCTCGTTCTAACAATCTTGTCATCACCAATTCTGTAGCTATTGCTGCCACTGTCAAAATTTGTTCGCCGATTAACTTCTCTAACCCTGTCAGAATCACAGGTTTAGTTATCCTCTGCGATTATTTTCCGGTTAGGCGTTATCACGTGTTCGAACAACACGTTTTCTGAGTTACTTCCAGAATAGAACTTATACGTCTGCTAGCCGGCGACTGTACAACTGGTCCTTACTAGTGTAGCGATCTGGCCAAAAATTTGTCAAAATTTCATTTTCTTGGATACACCGAGAACATAATACGTAATCTTTCTCACCTGTTATTCCTGTTAGTCGTTTATTTCCATTCTGATAGTCTGAACTATGGATTTCGCTAGTAATTATAACAATGCTGATCATTCGCAAACCCAATCAACCACATAATCAGACAGCGATTGGCATTCATCCTTTCGGCTTTACTCCCTCTGCTCGTATTACCCCGCCCCCTTTTGTCTGCGGAAAGTTTATTTCAAGATGCGACGAGGATTCTCCTGACAGAGACATAACGTACACTACGCATGCATTCAAAAGTCAACTTATCATTCATTCAGAAATAAACTTAAAATGTGTTGAAAAAAGTTCAAAACCAACAGGGAAGCGTTTCAAAATCATATGAATAATCGATAGACAAACGTGCGCTGGATTTCCCTCAAGAATATGAATTTGGCGCCCCCTTTTCCCGGTAGCATCTAGCTGCTTGCTGCGACTGTTTGCACAGCCAACAGCCACATTCCTGTAGCCAGAAATGGGGGACTCTACTACTCAAACGTGACTCAATTGTGCATGCGCATGAGCCCGCGCGTAACTGCTAAAACAAATCGAATGTAAACAGTTGCGACTTCACGCTCATTGGAAGCAATTTGTTGTTATGGAACACTGCATTGTCTTCCTAAAGCCTGGGACATATTTTCAATTGGCAGACGCTTGCATGAGCACTGTGTGTCGTTGTTGTATATGGCGCATTTCCATTGCAAAAGTTATTTTCGTTTTTTTCCCTCGTTTATGTTTTATTGATGAAGTATCACTCAGATTTGGATACCCTATCTGATAAATTATTCGTGTATGTTGAGAATATTGGTGGCCATGTTACACATTACTGGAGCACAGCAGATACTAATTTAATGAATGTTAATTACCACCATGAAATACAACAAAGTGGGTTCCATTAATCAAAAGTTCTCCAAGCAATCACAAATTTATGAAAATATCCTGCAAGATCACAGGTCAGCTGGCAGTCAATAATGTTGTACAGTGCCGAATGACTTTTGAAAATCTAGGTAAACAGAATTCACTTATTCACCTGCATCCACTATATTCAAGATATTGTGAAAAAAGAGTGTGCTTTACACGTGGTTTTTCTAAGTCCCTGCTGATTCTTAAGAGCAGTTTAATGGCATCCATAAAAGTCACAATATTCATGCTTACCATATGATCTACAATCCTGCAACAGACTATAAGGATATTGGCTTACAGACTGTGAAGTACATTTATTTACACTTTTTGCAACAGGGATGACCGGCACACAATTTCTGTCATGTGAGACAATGCACAGCGTGAATTCTCAATAACTATGAGCTAAGACATAGGCTAATTTTCCAATATATTCATGTAAACTGAGGTGACAAAAGTCATGAGATAGTGATACGCACACATACAGATGGCAGTAGTATCACATGCACAAGGTGTAGGAAGACAGTGCACTGGCGGAGCTGTCATTTGTACTCAGGTGATTCACGTGAAAAGATGATGAGAATTAACTGACTTTGAATTCAGAATAGCAGTTGGAGATAGATGCATGGGACATTCCATTACAGAAATCTCTAGGGAATTCAATATTCCGGGATCCACAGTGTCAACAGTGTGTTGAGAATACCAAATATCAGTCATTACCTCTCGAGAGCAGCAGTGTTTGGGTAGAGTTGTCAGTGCTGACAGATGAGCAACACTGCATGAAAGAACAACAGAAATCAATACGGAACATGCAATGAATGTATCTGTTACAACAGTGTAGCAAAATCTGGCATTAATGGGTTATGGCAGTAGATGACATAAGAGTTTTTGCTAACAGTGCGATATCGCCTGCATTGCCTCTCCTAGCCTCGGTTGGACCCTAGATGACTGGGAAACAATGGCCTGATCAGATGAGTCACAATTTCAGTTGGTAAGAGCGGATTGTAGCGATTGAGTGTGGTGCAGACCATGTGAAGCCATGGACCCAAGTTGTTAGCAAGGCACTCTGCAAGCTTGTTGTCCTCCATAATGGTGTGGGCTGTGGTTACATGGAATGGACTGTGTCCTCTGGTCTAACTGAATCAATCATTGACTGGAAATGGTTATGTTCAGCTACTTGGAGACCATTTGCTGCCATTCATGGAGTTCATGTTCCCAAATAATGATGGAACTTTTATGGATGACAATGCATCATGTCACAATTATTCACGATTGGTTTGAATAACATTACGGACAGTCTGAGTGAATGATTTGGTCACCCAGATCGCGTGACAAATTCCACTGAACATTTACGGAACATAATCAAGAGGTTAGTTCACGGACAACGTCCTGCACCAGTAACACTTCGATCATTACAGGAGGCTATAGAGGCAGCATGGCTCAATATTTCAGTGGGGGACTTCCAATGACTTCTTGAGTCCATGCCACGCCTAGTTGCTGCACTAAGCTGGGCAAAAGGACGTCCAACTCAACATTAGGAGGTATCCCATAACTTTTGTCACCCGAGTGTTATGCCCGCCAGCATATGACGAGAGTCTCTACTGATTATCTACGTAATTATCAAAATATTTTGACCAGCAAGGCCCCTGGATATCTCCTCAAAGAATGTCTTGAGCATTGTGGGTAGGGCCCTCCAACCAGTTCAGTATTGTGACAATCTAACATACCAATTGGACAGAATTAGGCACAATATCCCTCATGAGGACATCTAATAACTATATCAATCAATAGTTAAAATGAAACTCCATCTGAAAAGGCCTCAGAAAGCCCAACAGTACCAATCGACTGCGTGTAATCCTCTGCCAATAGGCATCACTGAATACGGATTGGAGGGCATGCGGTCAGCACACCACTCTCCCACCCATTGTCAGTTTTCATACCCCAGCTGCTACTTCTCAGTCAAAAATCAAACAATGGAAAATTCAGGATGGAATGTAACAGTATTATGGAAAGGAAAGCTGCTACTCACCATATAGCGGAGATGCTGAGTCACACATAAGCACAATAAAAAGACTTTCAGAAATATAGCTTTCGGCTAGTAACATCTTCATAATTAGACACCCCCCCCCCCCCCCCCAACACACACACACACACACACACACACACACACACACACACACACACACACACACACACACACGTGACTGCAGTCTCAGGCAACTAAGGCCACACTGCAAGCAGAAGCAACATTGCATGATGGGAGTGGCGACTTGGTGAGGGGAAAGGGGGAGGCTGGGGCGGGGAGGAGGAGGGATAGTAGGGTAGGGGTGGCAGACAGTGACGTGCTGTTGGGGAGCGTGCAGAGACAAGATGGAAAGAGGGCAGGGCAGCTATGTGCAGCCAGGAGGTTAGACGAAGGGCAGTGGAGAAGTGAGGAGGGGCATAGCAGAAAAGAAGGACATTTCTGTGTCCTATCCACTATCCTTCCCACCCCTCCCACAGTGGTATTCCGCTGTCCACCAAACCTACACAATATACTCGTCCATTCCTACATAACCGTGCCACAGGGGAGTGTTATGGGACCATTGCTTTTCACAATATATATAAATGACCTAGTAGATAGTGTCGGAAGTTCCATGCGGCTTTTCGCGGATGATGCTGTAGTATATAGAGAAGTTGCAGCATTAGAAAATTGTAGCGAAATGCAGGAAGATCTGCAGCGGATAGGCACTTGGTGCAGGGAGTGGCAACTGACCCTAAACATAGACAAATGTAATGTATTGCGAATACATAGAAAGAAGGATCCTTTATTGTATGATTATATGATAGCGGAACAAACACTGGTAGCAGTTACTTCTGTAAAATATCTGGGAGTATGCGTGCGGAACGATTTGAAGTGGAATGATCATATAAAATTAATTGTTGGTAAGGCGGGTACCAGGTTGAGATTCCTTGGGAGAGTGCTTAGAAAATGTAGTCCATCAACAAAGGAGATGGCTTACAAAACACTCGTTCGACCTATACTTGAGTATTGCTCATCAGTGTGGGATCCGTACCAGATCGGTCTGACGGAGGAGATAGAGAAGATCCAAAGAAGAGCGGCGCGTTTCGTCACAGGGTTATTTGGTAACCGTGATAGCGTTACGGAGATGTTTAATAAACTCAAGTGGCAGACTCTGCAAGAGAGGCGCTCTGCATCGCGGTGTAGCTTGCTCGCCAGGTTTCGAGAGGGTGCGTTTCTGGATGAGGTATCGAATATATTGCTTCCCCCTACTTATACCTCCTGAGGAGATCACGAATGTAAAATTAGAGAGATTAGAGCGCGCACGGAGGCTTTCAGACAGTCGTTCTTCCCGCGAACCATACGCGACTGGAACAGGAAAGGGAGGTAATGACAGTGGCACGTAAAGTGCCCTCCGCCACACACCGTTGGGTGGCTTGCGGAGTATAAATGTAGATGTAGATGTAGATGTAGAACCCCTGCTCCCAGCCCCTTACCTCATGGCTCATAACCCTGTAATAGACCAAGATGCAAGACCTGCCCCATACATCCTCCCACCACCACCTATTCCAGTCTGGTCACAGTCATCATCTATCCCATCAAAGGCAGGGCTACCTGTGAAACCAGTCATGTGATCTACAAGCTAAGCTGCAACCACTGTGTTGCATTCTATATGGGCATGACAACCAACATGCTCTGTCCGCATGAATGGCCACTGACAAACTATGGCCAAGAAACAAGTGGACCACCCAGTTGCTGAACACACTGCCAAACATGACATACTTCATTTCAATGACTGCTTCACAGCCTATGCCATATGGATCCTCCCCACCAACACCAGCTTTTCTGAACTGCACAGGTGGGAACTTTACTTGCAATATATCCTACGTTCCTGTAATCCTCCTGGCCTCAACCTTTGTTAGTTATTGTCCTCTCCATCCAGCCCCTTCTCTGTTCCCAGTCCAGCTCTACACAGCCCTCATTCCATCATCACAATCAGTCTTTTTACTTCTCTCCTTTTTCCCTATCTAACCCCCCCCCCCCCCCCCCCCAACCTCACTGCTGCACTCCATCCAACCTCCTGACTGCACATAGCTGCCCTACCCTCTCTCCACCTTGTCCCTGCACTCTACCCAACTGCATGTCACAGTCCGCCACCACTACCCCACTATCCCTCCCCCGCTCCAGCCTCCTCCTTATCTCCAGTCGCCACTCCCATTACACACCGATGCTGCTGCTCGCAGTGTGGCCTCAGTTGCCTGAGACTCCAGTCATGTGTATGAGTTGCATTTGCGTGAGTGTGTATGTGTGCATCTGTTGTCTAATTCTGACAAAGGCCTTACTGGCCTAAAGCTATATTTGTGACAGTCTTTTTTATTGTGCCTATCTGCAACTCAGCATCTATGCTATATGGTGAGTAGCAACTTTCCTTTTCATAACACTGTTACTTCTCATTGAAGTAGCTCTTCAACTGGCCTCACAAGGGCTGAGTGCATCCCACTTGCCAACTGCACTCAGCAGACCCAGATGGTCACCCATCCAAGTGTAAGCCAAGCCTAAAAGTGCTTAACTTTGGTGATCGGACAGGAACCTGTGTTACCACTGCAGCAAGGCCATTGACAAATTGTATGGGTTATATTACACGATAATGTAACTGATATTAAACTTAGGTTTAGGGTAAGCCTGAGTCCTGCTCTAATACACCACAATTTACTACATAGATGGAACCTTGCAATTTTCCTATCACTTTTCCCACCTTAAATTTCTCTGCACAAAATTTACACCTTGCCTACCAATTCTGACAACATTCCAGAAGACTAAAATGGAAAAATCTATGGAACATAAACTCAATGAGTCCTGAACTGAGTGGCTATCATAGGTTGATAAAACACTACACATGTATTTTCTGATTATGATGGCACGGCAGAAACTCAAGTCCCTGGAGGTCGCATAATGACTGATGTGTAGTGCAAACACATTTCCTTACCAATTATTTCTATTAGGAGCAGATGAAAAGAAGAAACACAAGCATATTACTCAAAAATACCTACATTGAATGAGGAAATGCTATTTTCTTTAATATTGCCTCAATGGTATCAGTGTCAGTCTTTACTGGACAACACATATAAAAGAGAGTTATGGAGACAATCCCAGATCCCACGAATCATCATTTCCTATGTTTCTGCTCCCTTGCCCTGCTCTGAATGGGGGCTGAGCAAGTTACAAGCTTCTGGGTGAACAGCCTCTTTGTCAGCATACTGATATACTGCTTCTTAATTCAGCTTCAGAAGAAAGAATGCACAATTTTAAGAGCTTAAGAAATGATCTTTAGTACAGGGTTATTACAAATGATTGAAGCGATTTCACAGCTCTACAGTAACTTTATTATTTGAGATATTTTCACAATGCTATGCACACACATACAAAAACTCAAAAAGTATTTTTAGTCATTCACAAATGTTTGATATGTGCCCCTTTAGTGATTCGGCAGACATCAAGCCGATAATCAAGTTCCTCCCACACTCGGCGCAGCATGTCCCCACATCAATGAGTTCGAAAGCATCGTTGATGCTAGCTCGCAGTTCTGGCACGTTTCTTGGTAGAGGAGGTTTAAACACTGAATCTTTCACATAACCCCACAGAAAGAAATCGCATGGGGTTAAGTTGGGAGAGTGTGGAGGCCATGACATGAATTGCTGATCATGATCTCCACCACGACCGATCCATCGGTTTTCCAATCTCCTGTTTAAGAAATGCCGAACATCATGATGGAAGTGCGGTGGAGCACCATCCTGTTGAAAGATAAAGTCGGCGCTGTCGGTCTCCAGTTGTGGCATGAGCCACGCATGAAACTTGCCCGCACGCGTTCAACCGTTTCTTCGCTCACTGCAGGCCGACCCATTGATTTCCCCTTACAGCGGCATCCAGAAGCTTTAAACTGTGCATACCATCGCCGAATGGAGTTAGCAGTTGGTGGATCTTTGTTAAACTTCGTCCTGAAGTGTCGTTGCACTGTTATGACTGACTGATGTGAGTGGATTTCAAGCACGACATACGCTTTCTCGGCTCCTGTCGCCATTTTGTCTCACTGCGCTCTCGAGCACTCTGGCAGCAGAAACCTGAAGTGCGGCTTCAGCCGGACAAAACTTTATGAGTTTTTCTACGTATCTGTAGTGTGTCGTGACCATATGCCAATGAATGGAGCTACAGTGAATTTATGAAATCGCTTCAATCATTTGTAATAGCCCTGTACTTAGTATGTCTAACAGTTACACCAAGTCGTTTGTTCCATCTTGTGAAGTACAATTTTAATATCTATTGTTGTTCACACTCAGTTTCTTCTTACAACATTCTTATAGAAGAAAAGGGGGAAAAAAAGCTGTTTAATTTTGGGGATATTCAATATTTAATTTCCCTTTAGTGTTATCATTACTTACTCCAATCCACAAACTGTTCTCGGTTCATGGCTGCCTGTGAGGAAAAAGAAAGAAAGAGACATGGTATTCATTTCAAATGTTTTTCCATCACTATACAAAAAAATATTGTAGTAATTGAATGAAAGCACAAAACTCACTTAGCATGATTAAGAGAAACACTCATTCAGCAACCTACAGTTAAGCAAATGGTTCATAAAACTCCTATAAAAGTCTGAACAGCACCATGAAAATAGTTAACGGTAAGAACATGGCACTCACGCATATATGGTAGACAAAACACATTGTTCAAGTTTTCTTACATGGATTGCTTTCAGTTATTGGAGAAATTTTATTCAATAGGCACAAAATAAAACTAGAAAATTGTAAAGATGGTCTCTCAAAGTTATTAAACTTTTTGGTCATATGCCCCACAGATACCAAGGATGTGGCAATAACTTCAGAACAAAATGGCTGTACACATTAACTTTTTTATAGTGAAGTTAAAGGATATTTTTATAATTTCTACATACAATATAATTATGATACATGGCACTCCACATAATAAACTGTGGACCAAACAACATGCCTGTAAGTCTTATCACCTAATAAAAAACATTTCAGCAATGAAACTGTTCTGATAAATACATAGTTTCTAAAATCACATAAAATGGACAGCATAACACAAAAGCACAAATGACTTATCTTTTCTAACAAAGGAACTTCATACAAACAGTAATGACCCACAATGATTGAAGTATGTATATGGTCAGCTGAAGAATGCAGCAAGAATAAGGTCCTGACATACTTTCCCTGTATCATACATTTCCCTCTCGACTGTTCAAAAGATCACACAGTACTCTCATCTTATGAAAAAATAGAAATATGAAAGGTGCATATAAGTTACTAAATGGCAAATTCAAACTGAGAAAGAGAAGTAACAGTATGAAAGAAGAAGGGGAAACTACTTACCAACTGCAAATACTGGAACAGTCAACTTAAGAACCAACAGAACAAGTAACAAGTGTTTAGTTTTTGGAACTGTTGTTCAGCCTGATGAATAATTATTTCATCTTTGGAGGCCATACTTATGAACGATATAGGGTACATCCAAGACAATGAAGATCTCTGTGTCCCTGTTGCTAATCCCTGCATGGGTCACAGATTAAGGCCTGTGTTTATCAGTTTCTGATATGGTCCAGAACTAGATGAAACCTTTGCTATCATAAATGGATGAAACATTTGCTATATCAACTAATGTTGAGTCAGGAAAATCAAGTCAGGAAAATCAAGATACCCCCTGATTCTAAACAGTACCATAACTGATTATCTGGAGTATAAAGTGATATTTCTTCAGGATTTTTTAATATTAATGTTTTGTTAAGTCTTGGGGGAGGGGTGGGGTGTGGCGGGGAGCGGCAGTGATGTATCTTCACTCAGGACATACACAATTTCAGACAGTGCACATCCATACATTTCACAGGCTCGTTTGAATGGGCCACCTCAGTCAGCCACCCTGGCGCACTCTAGTCATCCGCCAAAGAGCAGCATTATTTAAGCGATCGCTAACGAGAGCTAGACCTTTTCTTTACGCTGTATGACTGTCGTCCAGTCAAAGTTTTCAGTGCTATGCACAATCTGTATCTTATGTGTTGCTCTATAAAGTACTATGTTCTGTACATCATGTTTGTTCTTGCTATAGCAGGGGGCACCTGTGCACTACTGTTCACACACAGCACAAGAATACAACAATAGACTGATTCAGTCATTGTCATTCCTTCCATATTCAGAATGTTCTCACTGTGAAGTACACACCTTATCTCATGAATAATTCCACTTACAGCAAGTACCCATTTGGGTACACATCCAACCCCATGAATAATATCACTTACTTCAAGAATCCATTTGAATATGCACACAAATATATTTCTGTGATTAACTTGGTTCAATCCAATCTCAGACATTCCACAAACACAGGAGAGGGATAATTCTTCTATAACACATTATTCTACCCGACTGTTATATATTAACAGTTCCAATGCTGCCTGCCTAACCTGCCATTCAGTGCACAATGTAAAGCTGAATACTTCTATTTAGTGTAACATAGTCCTATAATGTTATTTCTTGTATTATTTCTTTGGTCAGTCCTTGAGAAGAACAGCTGTTTAAAACTTGTAGGAAACAGTACACAGAATTTCCATTGGTTTTACACTGTACTTTTTCCTCGGGTGAAGTACTCTGATGAAAAATTGCAACATTAGTTTCATCCCAACTAACGTTTCTTTTTATGTGTCTATTTCCTACTATTTTATTACAATCAATATTGTTCTGCACTAGTCCATTTCATAATAACAATGATCTATGCATAAACACAAAACTTCCAGAAAAACGGCACTAAGTAAATACAGTTTTATACACACTGCCTGACCGAAAAAACAGGAGCTCCCACAAGGAGAGGAGGAGCCAAAATGAAACTTCACAGGCTGAGAGGGTATGTGATGTGACTGGAATGATTACAAAATTGAATCCAATTCACAAATAACTTGGCATTATGAGCCTACTTACCAGTATGACATTGCACCCCCTTTGATGAATGACGAGGGATGATACACAATTTTTGCAGGGAATCCATTACTTGCTATCAGATGGCAGGTGGAGATGTGGAGGTGTTATCATGTGCTTCGTGCACAATTATGATGAGTCTCCCTTGTGGTGGTCAGATGTGGTAGATCAGAACTTTGACAACAAGTGTGAGTGCCCTCATGTTCCCATTCAATCTAACATCAGGCTATCACACCTGAATGCCCCACAAATCTGGATATTGCACAATTTGACTAACTGGCAAAATGGAGACCCACAATGAGACCCCTTTCAAACTCTGTCAGGTACTTATAATGCTGCCTCACATGAGTGCATGGCATATCTGTGTTCTTCACAGGGCTTACTCAACATACTGTTCTCCCCCCTTATACACCTCACCAGACTTGGTAACAACACTAAACATAAAGAATACTAATGTACTCTGGTGGCCATTCAACCTGTCCTAGAGAACTGCAACTATAAGCATTTACATATCCACCAGTGGTGTGTATGTACAAAGTGACAATGACATCTTACTATGTTTTCTAAATGTATCACTGTTTTTGTCAAGCAGTGTAGATTGCTCAACAAATAAATGAATTTATTTCCAGTATTAAGACAACACATTTACACTGAGAAAACTGTGGCTGGGTTAAGTCACAACATGCACCAATGGTAGCTTCTACAACATATGCCATGACTCTGATTAGAAAAGATTATGGATCTCCTCACATGAGGACAGAAGAAGTAGCATTTTGTGATTTACAAGCACATCTTTTGTCCTGCAGCCCAAACCCTCCATGAAAAATCCAGTGACTTTCAGTTTTTTATGTGAGAATGTGTAGGGCACTTTTGGTGAGTTATGTTGAGCAAACACAGCTCTCAAAACACCACAAGGCTCAATATCTTAATCTCTGAGGTAAGCAGATGATGAATCTCACAGTATGCTGTGCACATTAAAATTTAATTGTTGCAGACATAAGCACAGGTGGCAGTCTTCCCTGTGCACATTAATGTTCCATCTTTAGCAGTAAGAATCTTTCCTACCTTTTCATTTTGTTATGGAAATTGACAGTTACAGTGTGGCACTATCTGACAGAATTTCTTTGGCTGTTGTATTCCACAGGGTATACTGTATATCATTAATTATAGATGATTGGCTAGTTTAGTACATAAAACACTGTTTATCCTCCTTTTAGTAACATGCTGAGATGAAGTACTAGATAGCACAAAGTTTTACATAGTGGCCACAGGTGTTGTCAACCCCCCCCCCCCCCCCCCCCCGCCCCCTCCCCCCCTGGATGTGGTCACGGGCATAGAACTGTTATATCTTTGCATTTGCATTTACAGCTGCACATACTGATGACTGTCCTGAAATGAGGGACATCCTACCCAAGATCCTTCCCACCCCTCCTAAGATGGTGTTCCATTGCCCACCCAACCTCCACAACATTGTAGTCCATCCTACCCTACTCCCAATCTCAGCCCCTTGCCACAGGGATCATATCCCTGTGGAAGAACCAGGTGAGAGATCTGCCCCCTGTCAAAGGCTTGTTCTATTCCATCATAGGCTGAGCCACCTGTGAAAGCAGCCATGTCATATACCAGGTCTGCTGCAATCATTGCACAGCTTTTTATATTGGTATGACTACCAACCACCTATTGACATCAACATTGACATCTACATCTAGATCTACTTCTACATCCATGCCCTGCAAGAGGGTGCCTTGTACCAGTACTAGTCATTTCCTTTTCTGTTCCAATCACAAATAGTGCAAGGGAAAAATGACTGTCTCTAAGCCTCTGTATGAGACATAATCTCTCTAACCTTATATTCATGGTCCTTATGCAAAATCTACGTTAACGGGAGTTTGAAGGGCAGGTATACAAACAAATCTGCAGCACAGCCGTGGGCAATCACATGACACCCTCCTAGGCCAACCTGTTTATGGGCTATCTAGAGGAAATCTTCCTAGCCTCACAAAACCCCAGACACCTGGTATGGTTCAGGTTCAGGTTAACAGATGATATCTTCATGATCTGGACTCAGTAGCAAGACACCCTATCCTCAATCCTTCACAACCTCAAAACTTTACTTCTCATTTACTTCACCTGATCCTCCTCAACCCAGTGTGCAATGTTTCTGGACACTGATGGGTTCATCCACACCTCTGACTACATTAAACCCACCAACCAACAACAGTAGTTGCATTCTGATAGCTGCCATCCCTTCCACACCAAAAAATCCCTGTCATACAGCCTGGGCACCCAGAGACAGCATATTTGCATTGACAAGAACTCCCTCACTAAGTATGCTCAAGGTCTCACAAAGGCCTTCATAGCAGGCACTGTGCCCCAAACATAAGACTGTAAACAGGTTACCTGTGTTATATACCCACACACCCCCAATCCCGCCATCACCTCCAATAACCAGCTACAAAGGAGCGTCCCCTCCATCACCCAGTACCACACTGTACAGGACCAACTGAAACACATACTTCATCTGGACTTTATCTATCATCATGCCCTGAAATAAACATCCTACCAAAGATCCTTCCCATCCCTCCTAAAGTGTTGTTCCATCACCCATCCAACCTCCACAACAAACTAGTCCATCTCTATGCCACTCCCAATCCCAGTCCTTTGCCACAGGGATCATATGGCAGACCCAGGTGCAAGATCTAGCCAACATACCTACGCAGCACTTCTTATTCCAGTCCTGTTACAAGCTCATCCTGCCCATCACAGGCTGGGCCACCTGTGAATGCAGCAGTGTTATATATCAGCTCTGCTGCAATCATTGCATACCTTTTTAGATTGTTATGACTACCAACCAGCTGTCTACCGGAATCAATGGCTACTGCCAAACTGTGGCAAATAGCAGTACAGCTCACCCTGTGGCTCAACATACAGCTTAACATAACATCCTTGATTTTAATGGCTGCTTCATAGCCTAGGCCATCTGGCTCCTCCCTTCCACTGCAAGCTTTTCTGAACTGCACTTAGTGTGTAAACGTCTTTTCGTTGTGCCTGTCTAACTCAACATGTCATCTTTATGGTGAGTAGCGCTCTATCCTTCTCTTACACTTACACTTACACACACACACACACACACACACACACACACACACACACACACACACACATTGTCAAATTTTTTTACTATACACATGTGGTTCTAAAACTTAGCAGGCCTTTTGCATTTTTAATCAAAGGATATGCCTGATCAATATTTTCTTTTTCAATTTTTACTTCTCCAAACAGACAGGGCTTTCCCTACTCCAAATATGATGATTACCAGAAGAATTAACAAGAACTCATAGAGATTAACAGCTGGCCGCGGTGGTCTAGCGGTTCCAGGCGCTCAGTCCGGAACCGCGCGACTGCTGCGGTCGCAGGTTCGAATCCTGCCTCGGGCATGGATGTGTGTGGTGTCCTTAGGTTAGTTAGGTTTAAGTAGTTCTAAGTTCTAGGGGACTGATGACCACAGATGTTAAGTCCCATAGTGCTCAGAGCCATTTGAAGAGATGAACATGACACCCTTACTTCATGGGCAGTCTGTCTGTACTTTCCATACAGTGTGTAATCTTCATATGACAACATGGTATGACACTGGCATTTGAAACACACTATTGGATTCAGCACAGCAGATAGCAGGAGACAGGTAAAGCCTGTTTTAATGAATTTTGGAATACCAGGGTGGTGAATGCCAACCCAAATTCTGTCTTCTGAAGCTCCAGTATGTCACTTTTCTGTTATATTAATGACATCAACTCTCTTCTGTTCTTACTTTTCAGGTCTCCTATTACCTGGTAGTCTCCCACATATTTCGTAATTAAGTGTGTTGGGCAAGTCTGTCAGAACTGGGGCCTCTCTAAGAAATTTTGCATTTAAATGCAACATGGAATGATTTCGGAGGAAAGATTGGGGGGGGGGGGGGGGGGGGGGGCATCTTTTGAAGTATTGCGCTAATCATTAATTTTTCACTAATTTTAGTGATCCTGCATCATCCTGCAAGGCTGACTTTCTCTCCCCTTTTTTTAAAGAGTTATTAGGACTCATGAATGCCCTACAAGGAGCTAGGAAAAAAAGTAATCTCAGTGAGGGGCCCATGAGCATAAGCACATCTAATACAACCATAGGGCTGCAAGTGCTCAAACACTTACCCACTATGAAGTGTTTCGCCTCTGTGCCCATTCATATCGCACTGTTCACCTCAACGTAAGGTTACAGTTTTATTTGCTAGATATATTCAACCAACCACACGTTAGGTCATGATTTCCATTCTTCTAAATACACAATGTTCCATCACAGTGTCTAGTGGTGGTCACTGAAGCACACGAAGATCTTAATGACATGGAGGACTCGTGTTACCCAAACCAAAACCCAGCCATTAAATGTTGAGTTCCCAGAAGTGCTCAACATTTAATATGACACAGAGGTCAGGTGGAAGCTGCAGATGCAGGGAGCAATATCTTCCATAAGTATTATTGTCCATGACAGCAGGGACTCAGATATCGCTCTCAACACTCCTCAAAACTCAGATCTCTATCATTCACGTGTACTTAATGCACATCAGTTTCTTCTACATCTAAGTGTTCTTCCACTAATGTACACCACACTCAGATATTAATAAGCACCAGTTTACTGTTTCCCTATTCCAAACGCAGATTTTACCACTGACTTAAGACTTGGCTGCAAAACTGAAACAGGAGTACAGTGGGGTATAGCACATTCTGCCAGTGCATGTTCTCTAAAGGGCTCTATGGTTGCTGAACTTTGATGTTTATTTGCCTAATTTACCAGATATTATAATCTCCAAAAGAATTATACCACCTTTGCTCACTTCTGTAGTCCTGTGAATAGCTTGGTTGGTTGGTTAGTTTAAAAGAGGGGAGAAGGGACCAAACTAGGAGGTCAATGGTCCCTTGTTCCTAATAAAACAGTGCTGCAAGTGTGAAAATAAAACAGACAAGACAAATAACAAAAAATGGAAAGAAAGGAAAAACCACAAGAACGAAAGAAAGGCAATGAACACTAAAAGGAACAAAGGAGGAGAAGAAAACAACAGAGGCGCAAGAAACAAGAGAGTAAAACAAGAAAGCAGATTACAGTAGCTTGCCGACCACAAGAATAAAAAAGGAAAAGCCAGCCACTCCGCAACACATTAAAACCTCCACCCTAAAAGCACTAGGGTGGAGGACACAGAAAGACAAAGGACATGCACTAAAACTTACATCAAATGATAAAACCCACCCTCATGAATAAAACGCAGAACTAAATCAACCATTGTAGCGTTGTCAGATAAAAGTAGAGGCAACAAGTCCAATAACCTATGCTTTCGTTGCTGGGCAGTCAAGGGGGACAGTGCACCAGAATATGGACCACTGTCAAACGGGCGCCACACCGACACTGAGGTGGGTCTTCACAGCACAAGAGGTAACTGTGGGTCACCCAAGCATAGCCAATGCGAAGCCGGCAGAGGACAACTGATTTTCTGCAAGAGGCCTACATGGAAAACTTCTACACATTCGTAGTCTCCTTAATGACACGCAGTTTGTTGTGTGTACTGTAATGCCATTCTATCTCCCAAAGCTGAAAAAACCTGCGGCATATGTCAGAACGCAGGTCAGGTTCAGAGATGACCATCTCCAGAGGTGGTTTCCGTGTAACCTGTTCGGCCAGCCTGTCTGAAAGTTCGTTGAAAGGGATGCCGACGTGTCCTGGGGTCCACACAAACACCACTGAATGACGGGACCGGTCCAGGGCATGGATGGACTCCTGGATGGATGGCGAGGGTAGCACTGATTGATAGCTAGTAGGCTGCTCAAGGAGACAGTACACAGAAGAAACGATTCCTTGGAGCATGAACGGATATCCAGAAGTGCATGAGATATGGCCACCAGCTCTGCAGTGAATACACTGCAGCCATCGGCCAAGGAATGCTGTTCAATATGGCGTCTGTGGACAAAGGCATAGCCAACATTATCATCAGCCATTGAGCCATTGAGCCACCAGTGTAAAAAAACTTCAGAGCCCCGGAACACTTCAAGAATCAAAGGAAGTGACAGTGGAGGGCTCCAATGTTAACAGAGTCCTTAGGGCCACGTAAAAAGTTACAGGCGAAGCTTCAGTCTACAGCTACACCATGGAGGTGTACGTGAATTGACCTTGAGGAGAGGTGGTACAGTCAAGGACTCCAGTTCAGACAGAAGCAATCGCACGTGAACCACAATTGTTAGCGCTGACCTGGGCCAACTATACGGGAGGTGAACTGCCGAGGTTGGGAAAAGAAGACTGTAATTAGGATGCTCAGGAGAGCTATTAATGTGTGCAACATAACTGGCGAGCAGTTGTGCATGTCTGATCTTCAATAGACGGACTCCAGCCTCCACCAGTACGCTTGTCACCGGACTCATCCTAAAAGCTCCTGTCGCTAGTCTTAACTGCGCAATGGTGCGATGGGTCAAGCAAACGCAATGCTGAAGGCGCCGCTGAACCATAAATAACACACCCACAGTCAAGGCGGGATTGAACGAGTGCTCTGTAGAGCTGCAGCAGCATGGAGCGATCTGCACCCCAGGTGGTGTTGCTAAGGCAGCGGAGGGTATTGAGGTGCTGCCAACACTTCCATTTAAACTGACGGAGATGTGGAAGCCAAGTCAAACTAGCATCGAAAACCAAACCTAAGAATTGATAGGTCTCAACTATACTGAGTCGATCATCATTAAGGTAAAGTGCTGGTTCCCGATGAGCAGCACGGCATTGACAGAAATGCATGACACACATCTTCATGGCAGAAAACTGGAAGCCATGGGCTACAGCCCATGACTGCACCATGCGGATGGTTCCCT
Organism: Schistocerca americana; assembly: GCF_021461395.2. Lineage (NCBI taxonomy): Eukaryota > Metazoa > Arthropoda > Insecta > Orthoptera > Acrididae > Schistocerca > Schistocerca americana. The sequence continues at coordinate 933,436,280 of NC_060130.1, forward strand.
GTAGGCGACACTCAGCAACACCAGTACTGGAGTAGCCATATGAAATGCAGAAGTCATCTGCATACAGCTGCTGATAGACCATTAACGGTCACTAAAAATAGAGAGACACTCAATAGAGAGCCCTGTTAGACCCCATTCTCCTAGATATGGGAGGAAGTATGGGAGGCACCAACTTGGACACAGAAAGTACGGAGTGATAGGAAATTTTGGATAAAAATCGGGAGTGGGCTCCGGAGACCCCACTCATACATTGTGGCAAGGATATGATGTCACCGGGTCACGTCGTATGCCACCATGTGTTGGCATCTGGAAAAGGCAGTTCAGATGGCAGACTTGAGGGACACAATATTATCAGTGGTAGAGCAACCCTGACAGAAGCCGCCCTGGCATGGAGCCAGTAGGCCACCTGACTCCAGGACGCAACCCAACCGCCAACACACCATACATTCCACCAGCTTAAAAAGAACATTGGCGAGGCTGAGAGGCCGATAGCTATCCGCATGAAGTGGGTTTTCACCAGGTTTGAGCACTCGAATAATGGTGCTCTCCTGCCATTGCAATGGAAAGACTCCATCACACCACATCTGGTTGAAGATGACGAGATGTCACTTGTAGTCAGATGAGAGGTGTTTAATCATCTGACTGTGGATCCCATCTGACCCAGGAGCCATGTCAGGGCAATGTGCAAGGGCACTGAGGAGCTCCCACTCCATACATGGGTCGTTATCAGATTCACTGTGGCGTGTAGTGAAAGAGAGGACTTTCCCTTCCTGCCACCGTTTGAGAGTGCGAAAGGCTGGGGGTAATTCTCCAATGCAGAGGCTCCAGCATAGTGCTCGGCAATCACGTTTGCGTTGGTAGATAACACACCATTTATGGTAACACTGGGAACACACGTTGGGGTCTGCTACCCTAAAATGTGTTCGATCTTTGCCCAGACTTGGGAAGCTGACATGAGGCACTCGATGGTGGAGACTTATCTCTCCCAACACTCCTGCTGCCATCGTTTGCTAAGTTGCTGAATGCGGGCACGGAGCCGTTTAAAGGCTATGAGGTGCTCCAGGGAAGGGTGTCAGTTATGCCGCTGTAGAGCTTGCCTACACTCCTTAATTGCCTCAGAGACTTCCGTCAACCACCGAGGGACTGCCTTATGCCAGGGGCACCCTGAAGAGCGAGGGATCACATTTTCCGCCACAGAAACAATTTTTGTAATTACGTGCTCAACCACCACATCGATGATCCCGTGTGGGGGAGATGCAACAGTGACAGCAGAGGTGAGAGTTTCCCAGTCCACCTTGTTTAAAGCTCATCAGGGCAGGCATCTGTGGGCATGACACCAGGGCAGTGAGAGGAAGATGGGGAAGTGGTCACTACCACACAGGTCATCATGTTACCCTCCGCCACACACCGTCAGGTGGCTTGCGGAGTATGGATGTAGATGTAGATGTAGATGTAGATGTGCTCTCTGGTGGATAGATGGGAGAAGTCCTGGGCTGCAAATTGATAAACCAATGGCCGAGTAACTACAATGAGCCAAACTGAAATATGTGGCGGCCCTAGTATTTAAGAGGCAGAGGTCGAACTGAGACAGTAAAGTTTCTACATCACTGCCTTGGAGAGTAAAAACTGGTACCACCACACAAGGGGTTATGGGTGTTAAAATCTCCCAAAAGTAGGAAAGGGTTAGGGAGTTGGTCAATATCTGCAGCTAATACATTCAAGGGTACTGACCCATCTGGAAGAAGAATACATTTCAGAAAGTTATTTCCTACGTCATACTTACCCTGACAGCCACAGCATCAAGAGGGGTTTGAAGGAGCACAGTGTCACTACATACTGAGTTTAGGACATAAAAGCAAACTCCACCTGACAATCAATTATAGTCGCTACAGTTCCTGTAATATCCCTTATAGCCACAGAGGGCAGGGGTCCGCATTGCCAGGAACCAGGTTTCCTGGAGGGCAATGAAGATAGCAGGTGTAAAGCTTAACAGTTGCTGTAGCTCAGTCAGGGGGTGGAAAAAATTGCGGCAATTCCACTGGAGAATGACATCGTGAGACTGGGAAGACATGGAACGTTCCCTGAGGCAGTTTACACCTCAAGGTCACCTGCTGCTACCGACTTTTTGCCTGAGCAGTCTATATCCATTGTGTCTGAGGGTCTGGCGAGATCTAGGTCCTCAGCAGACGCCAGAATCTCCACCCCATCCTCTGACACAGAGCTTGTTGGTAGCGGTGGTATGGGTGCCACCGCAATTTCCTTGGTCTTAGAGGCCTTCTTTTTGGATTTCTTTCGTTGTTCCTTGGGTTTCCCTGGCTGGGAGGATTTCACTGGCTCAGACTCCGGGACTGAGGATGAACGTGAAGCCCTCCGACCAGCAGCTTATGAGCTCTTCAGCCACTGGTGGGTGTCATCTTTCCCACTAGCAGAAACCTGGGAAGGGAGTGACCCAAGGGACCCCTTCCTAGTGAGAGAAGCTGAAGAAGACTTATACTTCTGTGGCTTAGAAGTGGGGATGGACATCCCCGATGGTTGGGGGTAGGTGTTGCTCCCTAAGCTTGTGGTGTGGGAGCAACAGGGAGGGAAGTGGCCCCCACCATCAAGGGGGCAGATGTAGTCTTCCGGCTCTGAGAGGTGACTGGGGATAGCGGAGCTGATGGTGCCAGAACTGTTGTAGCGGTGGCATAAGACAATGTCATACATACAGGATGCAGGCGTTCAAATTTTGTCGTAGCCTCAATGTAGGTCAGTTGGTCCAGGGTCTTGTACTTCACGATTTTCCTTTCCTTCAGGAGAATCCTGCAGTCTGGCGAGCAAGGCGAATGGCGCTCTCCGCAGCTGACAGAGATGGGAGGCGAAGCACATGGAGTATTAGGATGTGATGGGCGTCCGCAATCGCGACATGTGACGCTGGAAGTACAGCAGGAAGACACATGGCCGAACTTCCAGCACTTAAAGCACTGCATCGGGGGGAGAGATATAGGGCTTCACATTACAGTGGTAGACCATCACCTTGACCTCCTTGGGCAACCTATCCCCCTCGAAGGTGAAGATGAAGGCACCGGTGGCAACCTGATTATCCCTCGGACCCTGGTGGACATGTCGGACAAACTGTACACCTCACCGTTCTAAATTGGAGCGCAGCTCATCATCAGACTGCAAAAGATGGTCCCTGTGAAATATGATACAATGAACCATATTTAAGCTCTTATGGGGCATGATGGTTACAGAAACATCCGCCAGCTTTTCACAAGCGAGCAACGTCCGTGACTGGGCAGATAATATTGTTTTGATCAAGACTGACCCAGATCTCATTTCGGACAATCCCTCCACCTCCCAAAACTTGTCCTCTAAATGCTGAACAAAGAACTGAGGCTTCATCGTCGTGAAAGATTTCCCATCAGCTCTCAAACATACAAGGTACCAGGGCGAATAAGATCCGCTGCCACCCCTAGCCTGATGTTCTTCCTATGGTGTGTCCATGGAGGGGAATGATTTGGGGTCACACTTCTGTGCACTGAATTGAGCTCATGAACGCTTAGAGACAGCTGGTGTTTCACCACCAACATGAGATGATGGACTACGCTTCAGCACGCATCATCCGCCCTGATGCCACCCACTCCGACCAGGGGCCCTCCCCATGGGTGCCACCCAGCCACAGCAAAGGCCACCAGGCAGGATAGCCATTGCCGGGAGTCCCAATGCCCCAGGGGGATGGGAACCTACTCCTTGGCATACGTGGGGAGTTAATGGCAGCAGAGTGATCCCTGTGTGGTCAGGGGGCACAACCAACATGGCACATGGCAGCCCCACCACAACGGACTGGCTGGCGTGCTGGGTATCTGGCGTAACCAAGCAAACAAGTCCATTATCATCGTCAGTGTAGAAAACGATACTACACAGTTGATGGAAAAATACGCACCCAGGAGGGTGACCTCGAACAACAGTTGGAGAATGAACAGAAGTGCAGATCCACGTCAATGAAGGATGCGATAGGTCTCAGCGCATGATGGACACGGTGCACCATGTAAGATGCCTTTCCCCAATTGGCTCGCTCTTCAGGAACATTTTGAAAAATGGAGGTCAAACTCTACAGGGGGACTCTTTTGACAGGCACGAATACCTCGGGCCTATTCTTACCCCCTGACCCGCAAGGGGCTATTGTGAATATTCCAAGCAACTAACCCTGGTAACTGGATGTATTGTTTCAGGGACACTTAACAGAACTTAAATTGATGAAGAACCTTACTGTATTAACATGTGGAGAGAAAGTGAGAAATACCTTAACTTTTAGGCAGAGTGTTGCTGTGCAGTTTTGAGAAGCACCTTTGATAAGTTTCCATGGAACAATGTTTAAAGGAAATGCAAAATAGAAACCACAGTAAAGAAATAAAGTTTGTTTCTAACATGATGGCTCTTTAATTTAGATAGCTGGAGTTTTTGTCTTAATTATGTACTCTCTTGTAATACATTCCGCTTACTATGTACTGTCACCAAAAAACGATTAAGTGAAAACTGCAGTATACTAACAGATGACAACAGTGCACCAATCACTTATAAGAAAATCATTGTATATTATGTCTGTCTCCTTTGTGACTACAGCTTCTGCTTTTAAGCAAAATCCAAACTCAAAGTCAGATTTATCAGAGATGTACACCAACTACAGACAGACTCTGAAAACAGGTATGTTTTAGCAATATGTACCAGTTACAATCTTCCCAAAGCAGTTAAATATTTTTTTAACAAATATTTTCATTCACCTATGAAAATATACAGAATATATAACTTACCGATTTCCGTACTGCTTGTGGTTTTCTCATCCTCCGAACTTGATGATTCATCCCAATTATTACCTGGAAGAAATCACACCCATTTATTCAGTTACTACAGATGATAGCTACCACTGAATATGTGTAGGACTACCGTCAAACTTTCCAGAACAAATATCAAGAATCAAAAACCTTTGTAAATGAATCAAGAAAACAATTCAGTTAAAAAATACATTTTCAGCATAAACTGGAATCCACAGAATCAAAGATCAAATTGTGAAACAAAAACTGCTTACATGATGCACAAACTTGTAAATCCTAACAAGTAGTGCATTCAGTGTATAACAATAGCTGTCAGATTAACTGGAATTCAAATTCAAATCATATCTGCTCAACAACTCCATCTACTCCAAAGAAGAGTTACTCAATGTGCAACACTATTGTGTGTGTTTCATTCATATTCAGCCTGACAAAAAAAAGTGAAGCACCAACAGAGGGAGGAAGAAACAGAACCAAACATCACAGGTTGAGAGGGTATATAATGTTATTTCAGTGATTACAAAATTGAGTCAAAATTTAAACAGAACTTGACAGCATGAGCCCACTTATCAGTATGATGTTGCAACCGCCTCTGCGGTTGAATTCTAGTGTGCAGAAAAAGAAACCGTTGTGAAAATCCATGAACATTTGTGTGCAGTGTATGATGATGCTGCGGTTCATAGGAGTACAGTTGGGTGTTGGGTAAAGAAAGTTACAGCCTCAGGAAATGCTGAAACAGAGCTCCTTGATCAGCCATGCTCAGATCATCCTGTCACAGACAATGCTCCAGACATACTGAATCGTGCGGATGCCATTATTCATGCCAACTGGCCCATCAAAACTCGACAATTGGCTCTACAGTTGTCGGTCAGCATTGGAAGTGCATCTGGAATGATCAAGACACTCAGATATTCAGAGATGTGCTAATGAAGGGTTCCATGAATGCTCACAGTGGACCACAAGATTCAAAGAAAAGCCACTTGATCTGAATTATTGGAGTGTTTTGAGATCAACAGAGAGACCTTTCTGTCACTGATCATTACAGGGGACATGCAGTGAAAACAAGGCTACACCTACAGGGCAAGAGCTTTTATCAGCAGGGAATACATGCTCTTCCACAACGTTGGTGTACGGCCATAGAACATGATGGAGACTATGTAGAAAAAGAGGACAGGGACAAGACATACTGATGTATGAGAGAAAAATGTGGGCCATTACTTATTGAACAACTTTCTTATTACGGTTTCTTCTAGTTCCATTCACATCTGGAGAATGGGAAAAATGTTTGCTTATATGTATCTGTGTGTGCCGTCATTAGTTTAATCTTGGTTTCACTGTCTTTACGGGAGTGAGATATAATGGGTTGCTGTATATTTCTAGATTCCACACGTGCTCTGCTGGTTCTTGAAACTGCAGGTAGGCTCTCATGGGATAGTTGGCATCCATCTTCAAGCCTTTGCCACTTCTGGCTTTACAGTGTACCTTTGATTCTGTCCCCTGGGTCTAAGAAACCTCTGACCATTTGTGTTTTTTGGTATGGGTCCCATATACACTTGAGCAGTATTCTAAGGTGATTTTCACAATTGTTTCCTGAGCAATCTCCTTTCTAGACTAACTGCATTTTCTCAGTATCCTACCAACAAACCGAAGCCTGGCACCTGCTTCCTCCACAACTGAACCCATATGAAAATTCCATTTCATATTTCTTCAAGTTGTATGGGTTGACCGATTCCCATTGTGACTCAGTGATATTTTACTAACAGGATATTACATTTTTGCATTTAGTGAAGTGCAAAAGTTTACATTCCTGAACTTTTAAAGCAAGTTGTTCATCTATGCACCACTTTGAAATCTTCTCAATATATGACTGCATACCATATTTGTGCAAATTTTCTCAGACAGTACTTCTTTACAGATAACCACATCAGCAACAAAAAGTCTGAGGTTACTATTAATATTTTCTGCCAGGTCATTAACATACAACATTAACAGCAAGGGTTCCAACATACTTCTCTGGGGCATGCCTAAAGCTGCTTATACATCTATCAGTGCCCCAACTTTCTGTGCAATGAGAACTCAATAATACAGCCCTGGATCTGCAATTTTTAATTTTCTGCTTATTCTCCTAATTTGTTTACATACTGCAAGTACTGTAATAATTAACAAGTGATACAAGAAATAATGTTCTTATTCCCACTCAAGCAAAACAGTCTAAATGGCAATATGTAGCATGGCAAGAATTTTTGCTAAGGTCGGTGAGAGGCTGCTGTCAGGTGCAACAACCTGTGCGAGGCTCCTCATACACATGCACAGATTTAGTACATGTGGTGTAGCTACAATATGCACACAGTAGAAATGTTCGAGGCTGTATTTTGATATTTCTCGTGTGCAAGGGGGAAACACAGGTGGGTAGGGGATGGGGGCTGAAGAACCTGAACAAATGAGATTAAAAGCATGGTGGATTAAGACAACTGTGGAACTACCACATCTAATTCTCCTCAATAATTAACTATTACCTACCATATCTTTAAACATGTCACTGCAAACATGGCATATCGCTGGGACACTGGGAACTATCACATGCAATCAACTGGAAAAACTCAACCAGAATGGCTCTAAACCAGTAGCAGTAGCAGCCATAACCATTGCTGATAAGCCATAGCAAGTTAGACTACACAATTTAAAAGAATTACGCTGTTAGCTACTGTAATTACAACAAAGAAAGGATAGCAATTTAAAATTTTTTACTTATTCTGTATACACAGTATAGTGGAAAGTGTTGTGGTATAGACATAGACAGAGTACTGCAGGGACAAGCAAATTTGGGACATGGTATTCCAATTACTGCCCTGAAGTCATGGAGCTGATGACACAGCTGACCTGCAATGTGCCCCACACATTATGTCAGTTGGTGATGCATTCCTCCACCACCAGACAGCCAATCATCAGGGCATTATTTATACCCACTGATGAAGCCACAAGACAGATTCAATGTGGCGACCATAACTAGATGGCTGCTGTGCAGCTTTAAACTCCAGCATATGTTGGACAGCTGTCATCATCATCATCATCATCATCATCATCATCATCATCATCATCGCCCACCTTCATACTGCTACCTCCGCACGGCCACAGCTGGCTGTGCTAAGCACAGTTGCGTTGGCCTGTAACAAGAATACTGCACTAGCTTAAACTGGTGCTACTAAGCACTGTGTAAGCATACTGCCTCCCACAATGTGCATGACCTTCAGGCATGTCCACCACTGGCACACTGACATGAAGATGCCATGGATTGATTCCAGGCAGTGTTACCAGACAAGAGTGTGCACCTGTATCTCCCCTATAGCTTGTTGCAACAATAGAGTTTTTAAGCAGCCCACTGCACCCACAATACCCAGATGGGAGAGGCAAATGTTATCCTGACAAACAAGAAGAATGGCTCCTCTAGTGCCCACACCCCAGGTCTCTACAAGTGGTGTCAGAAACAAGATTGGAGGGAGTGTTACCATCATTGTCAATACTGTCAAGAGTAAGTAGCAGCATGTATGTTCTATAACTACTCATGAGTTCCTTGTATATGTTGTTTCTGGATTTGTGTCCATCCTCTTCCCTCTGTCCTCTAGAAATACCATACTTAAATCTGGAATAGATATGGTTGTGGTACCGGCCTGCATTGACACCCATGTAGACTACACCAGGTACTAAAAAGGTTGTTTCAGCATGGGTCGATACCTGGTACCTCAGAACCACTTGTGCTATTGATCTATAAGTGTTAAAATTTCATGTACTCCATGTGCACTGTTGCAACAATGGATCTTGAGTGAATTTGAAACGTCTAAAAGGGTGTACTAACTTTTTCTTTCCAACAGTGTATTTTGGGTTAGTCGAACATCTACCCTGTCCTCTGGAATTTTATCATCTTCCCAACTTTCATTTAACCTTATCTGATTGCAGCTTTCAGGACCCTCATTACACTGGACACTCAGATTATTAAGTTTTCAAAGTAAAGGTAAACCCTCATTTTCCAAATATCAGCTGTCAGATGTGTCATACCTTTCTAGCAACTGTATACTTACTTTCACTTCTTGCAGAGGATTCCTCAAGTAGTATTTCTGCAGTTCGAAACTGTGTATCGCTATTGCTTGTGTTAGTACCACTACTTTATTAATAGTTCTTCAAACTAGCATTTCTATCTGTCTTTCGTATGTTTAAGTCCCATTAATAGTTTCCAGTTTCTAATTGTACTAATCTTTTTTTTCCATTTATGCAGCTTTTACATGCTCAGAAAGATGCCCTTGTGTCTGTCTGTCTTGCCATTTCCTATTTTATTCAAAACTTCCCACTGATCAAGGTAGTGCAGTGGTAAGACACTGCTCTTGCATTTTGAAGGATAGCTGTTCAACTCCACGAGCAGCCATCCAAATTTTCATTTTCCATGGTTTTCCTAAATTGCTTAAGCTGAATGCCATGATGGTTCCTTTGAAAAGGACACAGCCAATTTCCTTCTCCTATCCAAGCTTGAGAACTGTCCCTAATGACATTATCGAGAGAACACTAAACTCTAATCATCTCTCCTTTTCAAAATTTCCTTAACTGAAATTGCATTTTCTTTTTATGGCAGAGAAACAAGCTTTATGGTTTTGGGTTAAGGAGGATTTGTTTTTATTATCGGGATTTTGTAGGAATTTCATTCTTATTATCTTTCCATTAACAGAAGCTTCAGCACATTCCTCATCAAACCATGTACATGTATACCTGCTTTGAGGTATTTTCTGTCGTACCTCCTAAGCATGTCAGTCCTGTTCAATTGTAGTATTTGGTTGGCTATTTGCAGAGGAACTTGTGCTACTTTTATTTATCTAATCTTTTATGAATTTCTGAGATATTACAAGATTTTGGAGCACAATATAAATCTAGTTGCAGGAGTATTGCTTGCAACTCAGCATTATATGGTCAAAATGCTTGTATTTGTAGCACCGAACAGGGTTAGATACATGAGACCCAACCCTAGGTCAAAGAAACTCTTAGATTAGCTTATATTTAGTTTTCATTCCACAGACCCAAAAAATGAGATGATTCTTATGTGTGAGGAACATGTCAGAAAGTTTAACATAAAAACATAAAACATTTGAATATAATACTTACCACCCAGATCATTTGTCAGGAGATTGTCAAAATACGTGAATACAATGCTCTAAACTGGAATAGCTAATATTTACAGAATTACATGCTGTCAGAATGAATCATTGTTATGCACGATTAATAAATTTATCATAAATCAATACCTAATCTTGACTGTTGTGACCAAGTGATGTCAAGACTGAAGTCTAACAGACAGTTTTACTTAAGCTGGTTTAACAGTCTCTGTTAAGATATTCATCTACGGAATAGGAGGAGTTGCCTATCAAAAAGTCTTTCAAACACTGTTTAAACCATGCTTTATCTGAAACCAAGTTTTTCATTCTTGCTGGCAATTTATTGAGAATCTGTGTTCCTGAATATTGGTCCCCTTTTTGGACCAAGGTAAGTGATTTTAGGTCTTTATGTAGATTGTTTTTATTCCCAGTATTGATCCTATGTATTGAGCTATTGGTTGGAAATAAAGATATGTTACTTGCAACAAATTTCACAAAGGAATAAATATATTGAGAAGCAGTGGTTAGAATACAAAGTTCCTTGAACAGGTTTCTACATGATGTTCTTGAATTTACACCACAAACAATTCTTATCACATTCTTTTGCACCCTAAAAACTTTTGCTCAGTTTGATGAGTTACCCCAGAATATTATCCCGTATGACACAATAGACTGAAAGTAAGCAAAGTATGAAAGTTGTTTTTATATTTGTATCTCCTATATCTGAAATCATTCTCACTGCAAATACAGACTTGTTTACTGACTTGTTTAGGTGCTTAAGCAATTCTGTGGTATGCACTTCCCAACTGAATTTATTATTGAGTTGTAATCCCAGAAATTTAACACTGTCAACCTCTTTGAACTACATATCTTCATATGTTATACACATGCTGAAAGGCAATCTCTTCCAGGTTCTGAATGGCAAATAGTGGGTTTTCTCAAAGTTTCACGACAGTGAATTAGCTTTGAACCATTTATTAATGTCAATAAAAATTTGATTCGCAACTATATCTAAATCTGTACTTGACTTGCTACTTATTGCAATGTTTGTCATCAGCAAACAAAACAAATTTAGCATCTGGCAATGTAACAGACGAGAGGTCACTAATGTACACAAGATAAAGCAATGGACCCAAGATGGAACCTTGAGGAACACCATATGTAATTAATTCCCAATCAGATGAAGACACTGCTTATGGCACACGTATTTCACAACACCACCCTTCTTTCCTGTTAGATAGATAAGACTCAAACCACTTCACAGCATTGCCAGTGACACCATAATATTCTAATTTACTTAAGAGACTGTTGTAGTTCACACAGTCAAAGGCTTTTGACAGGTCACAGAAAATGCCAGTAGCCTCTAATTTATAATCTAATGAATTAAGCACATTCTCACTGTATGTGTGAATAGCTTTCTCCATATCAGAGCCCTTAAGAAATCCAAATTGTGACTTGGACAATATATTATTTGCAGTCAGATGCTTAAGGAGACGCTTGAACACGACCTTTTCAAATCTTTTTGACAAAGCCAGCAAAAGTTAAATTGTTCAATAGTTTGATGGTATCTCTTTATCCCCCCTGTAAAGAGGCTTAGCTTTAGCATATTTTAGCCAGTCTGGAAATGTTCCACTGATAAGAAGAGATTGAGTACACAAATAACTTAAATTAGAACTCAACTTGCATTAGCACTCTTTGATTAACTTCGTTGGTATGTTATCATACCCACTGAAATACTTAGATTTTAATGATTTTATGATGGCTGCTACTTCTTTGAAGACGTGTCATTTCCATTTTACTGACATTATTTTTGAAGACTGGTCTGCCATTGTGTGTTCGGGCAACACTGAAGAATTGAAGGTCACAAAGACGGTGGCTGTCTTCTCAGTTTCTCCATTATTCCTGTGTGTGCTTTGCTCCATATTCCCTATCCCTTGTGATACCCATTCTTCTTTCTTCGGCTCTGTTACACCCACATCCATAATGTCGCAATATGTGGCCGTACCCTTGCTGGAGTTAAGGGTGTTATGTAACTCAACAATTATGCTTTAGTCATCTAGTTTCTGTGACTTCCTAAGTCCTTCCACTTGCTTTGCCCTGTCAGTCCCTACCAGCAAAGAACCATTGCTTGATAGATTTGAAGGTACCAAGCAAGCCCTTATGGATACAGAAGGGGGACACTTTTTCGAACATCCTCTCCTTCCTCTTCATCACTGCAAAAATATTCTGGTTTAGATTAGATTTACTTTCATTCCAATTGATCTGTAGTGAGGAGGTCCTCCAGGATGTAGAACATAATACATGACAAATATTTATAACTCAACAAATAAGCTAATGTACCATTCCACAGGTCCCAAGTGGAATGATCGTCATTTTTTAGTGAACACTATATCAAAGAATCATTTTACAAAAACTAATGCACTGAATTTAAAATGAAAACTGTTTTTTTATTTATTTATAAGGTAATAAATGTGTAATACAACTACTATAATACTTACATACAATGAACACATTACTGCACTGAAATTATGCAGAAGTTATATTGTGTGTGTGTGTGTGTGTGTGTGTGTGTGTGTGTGTGTGTGTGTGTGTGTGTGTATTTTTGTTATTGTTTCTATCAACGTACCAACGCTTTCGTTTGGTAAGTTACAGAATCTTTGTTTTACCAAACGAAAGCGTTGGTACGTTGATAGAAACAATAACAATAACAAACACAAACACACACACACAAATTTCAAGCTTTCACAACCCACAGTTGCTTCATCAGGAAACAGGGAAGGAGAGGGAAAGACGAAAGGTTGTGGGTTCTAAAAGAGAGGGTAAGGAGTCAATCCAATCCCGAGAGTGGAAAGACTTACCTTGGTGGGACAGGTATACACTCGCGCACACACATACACACACACACATATCCATCCGCACATAACAGACACAAGCAGACATATGTAAAGGCAAAGAGTTTGGGTAGAGATGTCAGTCAAGGCGGAAGTACAGAGGAAAAGATGTTATTGAATGACAGGTGAGGTATGAGCGGCGGCAACTTGAAATTAGCGGAGGTTCAGGCCTGGTGGGTAACGGGAAGAAAGGATATATTGAAGGGCAAGTTCCCATCTCTGGAGTTCTGATAGGTTGGTGTCAGTGGGAAGTATCCAGATAACCCGGATGGTGTAACACTGTGCCAAGATGTGCTGGCCGTGCACCAAGGCATGTTTAGCCACAGGGTGATCCTCATTACCAACAAACACTGTCTGCCTGTGTCCATTCATGCGAATGGACAGTTTGTTGCTGGTCATTCCCACATAGAAAGCTTCACAGGTCAGTTGGTAAATCACGTGGGTGCTGTCACACGTGGCTCTGCCTTTGATCGTGTACGCCTTCCGGGTTACAGGACTGTAGTAGGTGGTGGTGGGAGGGTGCATGGGACAGGTTTTACATCGGAGGTGGTTACAACGGTAGGAGTCAGAGGATAGGGAAGGTGGTTTGGGGATTTCATAGGGATGAACCAAGAGGTTACGAAGGTTAGGTGGACGGTGGAAAGACACTCTTGGTGGAGTGGGGAGGATTTCATGAAGGATGGATCTCATTTCAGGGCAGGATTTGAGGAAGTCATATCCCTGCTGGAGAGCCACATTCAGAATCTGATCCAGTCCCGGAAAGTATCCTGTCACAAGTGGGGCACTTTTGGGATTCTTCTCTGGGAGGTTCTGGGTTTGGGGGGATGAGGAAGTGGCTCTGGTTATTTGCTTCTGTACCAGGTCGGGAGGGTAGCTGCGGGATGCGAAACCTGTTTTCAGGTTGTTGGTGTAATGGTTCAGGGATTCAGGACTCCACCTAAAAAACTATCCAATCTTATGGTTTCCCACTTCCGGAAAGGCAACTCACTCACCCTCCCCAACCTTTCCAGCAAACCTCAACCTCCTCTCACTGCACACAAACCCAGTCTCTCCCATCTACTCAATCTCCCACCTCCAGGTCCACTCCACCCAAAACCTCATAATTCTAATCAACACAATCTGGAACCACAACACCCCAATTCAGTAGTTAACCTTTCCTCCAAACTTCTCTCCTAATCCGAAACCTCTGTCCTATCCAAAGGCCTCACCTTCAGCCCTACTCCCAGATTCAACCAAACAGCCCTCATCAAAGATTTACTGTCCTACACTCGTACTCTCTGCTGGAAATATCACTTTGCCACGAAGAAAAATAACCCTGATCCTACTCCTTATGATCCAACTCCCCAAGACACTATCCAAATTGAACCCTGCCTGGAACAGTTCAATCCTCCGTCACAGCGGGACCCACCTCCTCTTCCTCAAAATCACCCTCTCCAAACCTTCCAGGAATTTCTCACTTCCAGCATTGCCTCTCAATCCTCCTTGAGAAACCTTAATTCTATTCCCAACATCACCACAGCTGAAGCCCAGGCTATCCGTGATCTGAAGGCTGACCGATCCATCATCATTCTTCCGGCGGACAAGGGTTCCACGACCGTGGTACTTGATCGTCAGGAGTATGTGGCTGAAGGACTGCGTCAACTTTCAGACAACACTACATACAAAGTTTGCCAAGGTAATCCCATTCCTGATGTCAAGGCGGAGCTTCAAGGAATCCTCAGAACCTTAGACCCCCTACAAAACCTTTCACCTGACTCCATCAACCTCCTGACCCCACCGACACCCCGCACCCCTACCTTCTACCTACTTCCTAAAATTCACAAACCCAATCATCCCGGCCGCCCCATTGTAGCTGGTTACCAAGCCCCCACAGAACGTATCTCTGCCTACGTAGATCAACACCTTCAACCCATTACATGCAGTCTCCCATCCTTCATCAAAGACACCAACCACTTTCTCCAACGCCTGTAATCCTTACCCAATCTGTTACCCTCGGAAATCATCCTTGTAACCATTAATGCCACTTCCTTATACACAAATATCCCGCATGTCCAGGGCCTCACTGCAATGGAGCACTTCCTTTATTTATTGTTCCGTGGGACCACATTAAGGAGAAGTCTCCATGGTCATGGAACGAGTCAATACATGAAATTACAACACGATTGTAGAAACAGATAAAATGAAATATAAGAAACATATTCAGTTGTAGATTGTAGAAACAGATAAAATGAAATATAAGAAACATGTTCAGGCGACACGTCGTTAGTTTAAATAAAGAAAATCAAGAATGTAACACTGGAATTTGCTTAATTTTTTAGCTCTTCCAGGAGCTCCTCGACAGAGTAGGAGTAGTGAGCCATGAGGAAACTCTTCAGTTTAGACTTAAAAGCGTTTGGGCTACTGCTAAGATTTTTGAGTTCTTGTCGTAGCTTATTGAAAATGGATACAGCAGAATACTGCACTCCTTTCTGCACAAGAGTCAAGGAAGTGCATTCCACATGCAGATTTGATTTCTGCCTAGTATTAACTGAGTGAAAGCTGCTAACTCTTGGGAATAAGCTAATATTGCTAACAACAAACGACATTAAAGAAAATATATACTGTGAGGGCAATGTCAAAATTCCCAGACTATTGAATAGGGGTCGACAAGAGGTTTTCGAACTTACACCACACATAGCTCGAACAGCCCGTTTTTGAGCCAAAAATACCCTTTTTGAATCAGAAGAATTGCCCCAAAAAATAATACCATATGACATAAGCGTATGAAAATATGCGAAGTAGACTACTTTTCGTGTTGTACTGTCACTTATTTCAGATACTGTTCTAATGGTAAATAAAGCAGCATTTAGTTACTGAACAAGATCCTGGACATGGGCTTTCCACAACAGCTTACTATCTATCTGAGCTTGAACTGTTCCGTCTCGCTTACAACATGCCCATTCTGTCTGATTAAAATATCAGTTCTTGTTGAATTGTGAGTTAGAAACTGTAAAAACTGAGTCTTACTGTGATTTAGCATCAAATTATTTTCCACAAGCCACAAACTTATTTCATGAACTACATTATTTGATAATGTTTGAATTTTACACACAAGATCCTTCACCACCAAGCTGGTGTCATCAGCAAACAGAAATATTTTTGAATCACCTGTAATATTAGAAGGCATATCATTTATATAAATAAGAAACAGCAGTGGCCCCAGCACCGATCCTTGGGGAACGCCCCATTTAACAGTGCCCCATTGGGACTGAACAGCATTACCACTCTCAATATTGCGGAGAATTACCTTCTGCTTTCTGTTCTTAAAGTAAGAGGCGAACCAATTGTAAGCTACTCCCCTTACTCCATAATGTTCCAACTTCTGCAGTAACATTTTGTGATCAACACAATCAAAAGCCTTCGTTAAATCAAAGAAAACACCTAATGTTCAAAACCTTTTATTTAATCCGTCCAAAACCTCACAGAGAAAAGAGACAATAGCATTTTCAGTTGTTAAGCCATTTCTAAAACCAAACTGTACATTTGACAGCAAATTATGTGAATTTAAATGCTCCAGTAACCTTGTATATACAACCTTCTCGATAACTTTAGCAAACACCGATGGCATAGAAATAGGTCTAAAATTGTCAACAGTATCAATGTCTCCCTTTTTATAAAGTGGCTTCACTACCGAGTACTTTAATCGGTCAGGAAACCGACCACTCCTAAGGAAAAAGTTACAGATATGGCTGAGAACTGGGCTAACATACAAAGAACAATACTTCAGTATTCTGCTAGATACCCTGTCATATCCATGAGAGTTCTTGGTCTTTAGTGATTTAATTATTAACTCAATCTCCCTCTTGTCAGTATCATGGAGGAGCATTTCAGGTAACAGTCTCGGAACACTTTTTTCTACGAGCGCTATATGATTCCCTGTTGGGACTAGGTTTCTATTTAGTTCACCTGCTATATTCAGAAAGTGATTATTAAATACTGTACATATATGTGACTTATCAGTAACACGGACATTTCCACTACGCACCGATTCTATATCCTCGACCTGTTTATGCAGACCAGCCACTTCCTTTACGACTGACCATATGGTTTTAATTTTATCCTAAGACTTAGCTATTCTATCTGCATACCACATACTTTTTGCCCTCCTAATAACTTTTTTAAGCACCTTACAATACTGTTTGTAATGGGCTATTGCATTTAGATTGCGACTGTTTCTAACGTTTTGATATAATTGCCACCTTGTTCTACAAGATATTCTTATACCTTTAGTCAGCCACCAAGGCTGCCTGTTTGTGCTACTACCCTGTTTTGAACGTTCTAACGGAAAGCAACTTTCAAAGAGCACGAGAAAAGTCTTGAGGAAAGCATTCTATTTATCGTCTACTGTATCAGCACTATAAACATCTTGCCACTCTTGTTCCTTGATAAGGCTTACAAAAGTCTCTGCAGCAACTGGATCAGCTTTCCTAAAAAGTTGGTAACTATATTTAACATGTGTTGCAGCACAAAAATCTTTTAGACTTAAAATTTGTGCATCATGATTTGAAAGGCAATTCACCATTTTGCTAACAGAATGCCCTTCTATTAATGATGAATGAACAAAAATATTGTCTATGGTTGTTCTACTGTTCCCTTGCACTCTCGTTGGAAAGAATAGGGTTTGCATAAGATTATATGAATTAAGGAGGTCTACCAGCATCCTTTTCCTTGCACAATCACTTATACAATTTATATTGAAGTCACCACATATAACTAACTTTTTGTATTTCCTATAAAGTGAACCAAGAACCTCCTCTAGCTTTAGCAAAAATGTTGTGAAATCGGAGTCTGGGGATCTATAAATAACAACAGTAAGAAGTTATAGCTCCACTAAATTTAACCACACCTGCACAACATTCAAACACCTTTTCAGTGCAGTACTTTGAAACATCAATTGACTCAAATGGGATACCGTTTTTCACATACACGGCTACTCCCCCCCACCGCAAAGAGCTCCTCGAAAAGCTGCCAGCCAACGTGTATCCTGGTAAAGGAAGCCTCTGAATTATCTCCTTATTTAAGAAGTGTTCAGATATACCAATAATTTCAGAGTCAACATCTATAAGCAGTTCACTAACTTTATCTCTAATGCCTTGTATGTTTTGATGAAATATACTACTTCCCTCATTAATCGGATACCTAAGCTTTGTTGAAAGTGGTTTCTTTGTTAGAGAGACTTCCCTTAAGCAGGAATACCTGTCAGCTGACTTTAATCTAAAAAAGGTACAGCTCTAACACCCACAACTACCGGAATTTTCCCATGAGTGATCCCACCACCCCCACATATGCTGTCACCTATAAGCTTTGCCAACCTCCCCTTTCCATACCTGTTGAGGTGCAGGCCATGTCTAGTGAAACCCGTCCTGCTGATAGACCCCACCGACACCACTGAAATGTGACTCATGCCTTCTGTCATTAGCGCACCCCCAAGTCTCATGTTATTACGCTTGATGGCTGTATTAAGATGAGGCCATTCGTGACACTGAAACAGTTCCACGAAATGCACATTTGTGTTGCCAGTCTGAGTGGCTATCTTTTCCAGGTCACCATCTATGTCATACTACCCATCCCTATCAATACTATTACCAGCCCCACCCACAATCACTACCTGATCCTCTTTTGTAAAATCCCTACATAACCCCCCTATGTTAAAAGTCACCTGAGCCAATCCTGCATTAGGCTTCACAATGCTGGTGACCTGGTACTCACTCCCCAGCACTTCCTGCAACTGCTGGCCTACACCTCTACCATGAGAACTACCTAACAGCAGAACCTTCTTCTTTCTCTTAGACTTTGCAACTGTCCTAGCCACCGTAACTGCTGAGGTCTGCTGCATACTTCCTACATCTACAGCTACTAGAGATTCCTCTCCACTAGACTCTGACAGTTGGTCATATCTATTACAAACACCAATAGTAAAACTATCTGAAAATCTCCTTCACCTAGCAGATCTCTTGCCAATAGCCAGCTCCCATTCCCCAACCCCCTTCTCCCTCTTCATCCTATCTAGCTCCTCCTGTGCGTTTTTCCAACTGCACCTGAAGGGCACAGATCTTACGCTCCTGCTCCTCTATCAACTTACTCTTGCTACATAACCTGCAGTTCCAGGAGAGGATCTCACCAGAATGCCCACTGGCTTCCCCACTGCATTCCCCCCAGTGAAAATACTTCGAACAAGTCTCACACCGCAATCCACTACTCACGAACCTACGGCAAAGCCCACACTTCTCACTCATGGTAAAATTTTACAGTTATTGAAACAAGAAAACAACTTTATCTAAGTTCCACTACTACAATAAGAAGATGTTAAAAACTGACTACAATAATCACAAACTTGCTCTACAAGGAAAGTAACTACTATTATTGACAGTATTAATCAACAACAAATGAGAATATAACAAAATACTAACAGAGAAAGAAAATCAAACGTCTAATGACAGTAGCGAAACTGAAAGCAGTTCGCAAAAATTTCTTCTGAAGTTATTTCACCGGAAAACTCATGGTAAAATTTTACAGTTATTGAAACAAGAAAACAACTTTATCTAAGTTCTTTCACGCCGATCACCTGCCACCCTACCTAAAACCTCTTTCCTCATTACCTTAGCCAGCTTCATCCTAAGTCACAACTTCTTCTCTTTCGAAGGCCAGACATACCTACAATTAAAGGAAACAGGCATGGGTACCAGCATGGCCCCCTCATACGCCAACCTATTTAAGGGTCGCTTAGAGGAAGCCTTCTTGGTTACCCAAGTCTGCCAACCCAAAGTTTGGTACAGATTTATTGATGACATCTTCATGATCTGGACTCACAGTGAAGAAGAACTCCAGAATTTCCTCTCCAACCTCAACTCCTTTGGTTCCATCAGATTCACCTGGTCCCACTCCAAATCCCATGCCACTTTCCTCGATGTTGACCTCCATCTGTCCAATGGCCAGCTTCACACATCCGTCCACATCAAACCCACCAACAAGCAACAGTACCTCCATTATGACAGCTGCCACCCATTCCATATCAAACGGTCTCTTCCCTACAGCCTAGGTCTTCGTGGCAAACGAATCTGCTCCAGTCCTGAATCCCTGAACCATTACACCAACAACCTGAAAACAGCTTTCGCATCCCGCATCTACCCTCCCGACCAGAGCCACTTCCTCATCCCCCCAAACCCAGAACCTCACACAAAAGAATCCCAAAAGTGCCCCACTTGTGACAGGATACTTTCCGGGACTGGATCAGACTCTGAATGTGGCTCTCCAGCAGGGATACGACTTCCTCAAATCCTGCCCTGAAATGAGATCCATCCTTCACGAAATCCTCCCCACTCCACCAAGAGTGTCTTTCCGCCGTCCACCTAACCTTCGTAACCTCTCGGTTCATCCCTATGATATCCCCAAACCACCTTCCCTACCCTCTGGCTCCTACCCTTGTAACGGCCCCCAGGTGTAAAACCTGTCCCATGCACCCTCCCACCACCACCTACTCCAGTCCTGTAACCCGGAAGGCGTACACGATCAAAGGCAGTCACGTGTGACAGCACCCACATGATTTACCAACTGACCTGTGAAGCTTTCTATGTGGGAACGACCAGCAACAAACTGTCCATTCTCATGAACGGACAAAGGCACGCGAGAGAGTGTATACCTGTCCCTTTTTCCCACCAAGGTAAGTCTTTCCGCTCCCGGGATTGGAATGACTCCTTACCCTCTCCCTTAAAACCCACATACTTTTGCCTTTCCCTCTCCTTCCCTGTTTGCTGATGAAGCAACCGTGGGTTGCGAAAGCTTGAAATTTGTGTGTGTGTTTGTTACTGTTAGTGTTTCTATCAACTTACCAATGCTTTCGTTTGGTAAGTTACAGAATCTTTGTTTTTAGATACATTTTTCCCACTACTGAGAAATTCATCAATGGAGTAGAAGGAATTGGCCACCAATAAATCCTTTAGGCTTCTCTTAAACTGAATTTCATTGGTTGTTAAGCTTTTTACGGCTGCTGGCAAGTGGGTGTTCCTAAATAATGCACACCTTTTTGTACAAGAGTAAGTGACTTTAAATCCTTGTCAAGATTATTCTTATTTCTAGTATTGATTCCATGAATTGAGCTATTGGTTTTAAAAAGTGATATATTTTTAATGACAAATTTCATTAAAGAATAAATATATTGGGAAGCAGTAGTTAGTATCCCTAGTTCCCTAAACAGGCTTCTGCAGGATGTTCTTCAGTTCACCCCACATATAACTCTTACTGCACATTTGTGTGCCTGGAAAATTTTAGCTTGGCTTAATGAAACTGTTGTGACTTGGCAAGACAGCCAAGTCACTAGGATGTAGCCGAAAGGCACGCGTTTAAGCTCACGCAGGCTGGCGTGAGGTCTGGAACAGGTAAAGTAATTATATTAGCAAAAAAGGTACGTAGCTTCTGGAATACTTAACTTTAATCCATAATTGGTGAACATCGGTCTGATGGTACATGCATCACAAGATAAATAGCAATTGATAATGGCGCCTTGCTAGGTCGTAGCAAATGACGTAGCTGAAGGCTATGCTAACTATCGTCTCGGCAAATGAGAGCGTAATTTGTCAGTGAACCATCGCTAGCAAAGTCGGCTGTACAACTGGGGCGAGTGCTAGGAAGTCTCTCTAGACTTGCCGTGTGGCGGCGCTCGGTCTGCAATCATTGATAGTGGCGACACGCGGGTCCGACGTATACTAACGGACCGCGGCCGATTTAAAGGCTACCACCTAGCAAGTGTGGTGTCTAGCGGTGACACCACAGAATCACCCCAAAAAAATAATCCCATATGACATTATGGAATGATAGTAAGCATAGTATGCCAGCTTTCTCATTTTTATATCCACTATGTCTGACAATTCGAACTGCAAATAGAGATTTGTTAAGATTCTTCAGCAGTTCTGTAGTGTGCTTTTCCCAGTTGAATTTATTATCAAGCTGTAATCCCAAGAATTTAACACTGTCCACTTCTTCTATCTGCTTATCATATGTTAGGCATATACTCGTGGGACACCCCTTACAAGTTCTGAACTGCAAGTAGTGTGTTTTTTCAAAGTTTAGTGACAAGGAATTGGCTAGGAACCAGTGATTAATGTCCACAAATATTTTATTAGCTGATCTTTCTAAGACTACACTTGATTTGCTATTTGTTGCAATGTTTGTATCATCGGCAAACAAAACGAACTTGGCATCTGGTAATGTTAATAATGAAAGGTCATTGATACACACAAGAAAAAGTAAGGACCCTAAAATGGAACCTTGTGGGACCCCACATGTAATTAGTCCCCAGTTGGATGATGCCTGATAGCTTGATACATGTCTCTTTCCTAATAACACCCTTTGTTTCCTACCAGAGATACAAGATTTGAACCATTTTGCAGCATTTCCTGTTACACTATAATATTCTAATTTACTTAAAAGGATATTGTGATTTACACAGTCAAATGCCTTTGACAGATCACAAAATATACCAGTTGCCTACATTTTCACTGGAAGTGTAGATAGCCTTCTCAATATCAGAACCCTTTAGAAATCCGAACTGTGACTTTGACAGTATGTTATTTGAGATAAAATGGTTATAAAGCCAATTGCACATTACTTTTTCTAAAATTTTTGAGAATGCTGGCAAAAGTGAAATTGGTCGGAAATTTGATGCTATTTCTTTATCTCCCTTCTTAAACGGTGGCTTAACTTCAGCATATTTTAACCAGTCAGGAAATATCCCACTGATTAACGACAGGTTACACAGATAGCTCAAAATGTTACTTAACTCAGAATCACATTCTTTAATTAGCTTTGTTGATGTTTCATCATATCCACTAGATGTTTTTGATTTTAAAGATTTTATGATGGACATTATTTCTGCTGGGGTAGTGAGGGTCACATTCGTATTACGGAAGTCACTTGAAATGTCTGGTTTGAGGTATTCCATAGCAGCAACTACAGAACCTGACAACTCCATCTTTTCAGTAATAGTTATGAAATGTCACCAATGTATCATTTACTCTTAATGATATTTGTCCCTCTTCATGTCTGGTTCTACCGGTCTCCTCCTTCACTATATCCCATATTGTCTTTATTTTGTTATCTGATATGACTATCTTTTCCTTGTAATATATTTGCTTTGATGTCTGTATTACAGTCTTTAATATTTTGCAGTATTTCTTGTAATGTGCTATAGCATCAACATCGGAACTGTTTCGGATTGACAGATACAGTTTTCTTTTTGTTTTACAAGATTTCTTGAGCCCCATTACTAAAGAAAGTTGATTGTCAGGACAACCAGCCTCTCTCACTTGTTTGGATGAGTGGCTGCGAGTATTCCCAGGTGGTACACCCATCACACTGGGAGGACAGCCATGCAATTCATCGGCACGCAGTATATCTTGAGATTGAGGTTTTTTTTTCTTCTTCTTCTTCTTTTTCTTTGAGGTTTGTCCCATCCTCATAATCTGGACAGCCAAGCCAAGGTCCCCATTCCCTGTGGCGAACACAATGTTCCACCGCCATTCCAAATGGTGATTACTGAACTATGCCCAGAACTTACAGTGAGACAAGACTGGTGGCACTTACCAGATCCAGATCAGGAATCCCGGGGTCAACAAGCCCGTAGCCAGCAAACAAATGCTGAGCCCCTGAGTGTAAGAGTGTTAATTGAATGTAGTTGAATTAAATCAGGCAATGCTGCAGTAATCAGATTAGGAAATGAGACGCTGACGGTAGCGGATGAGTTTAGCTATTGGGCAGCAAAATAATTGATAGTGAATGAAGTAGAGAGGATATAAAATGCCGACTGGCTATAGCAACTAAAGCATTTCTGGAAAAGAAGAATTTGTTAACACTTAATGTCAATTTAAACATTAGGATGTCTTTCTGAAGGTATTTGTCTGGAGAGGAGGTGGGTACAGAAGTGAAACATGGACAGTAAACATTTCACGCAATAAGAGAGAAGCTTTTGAAATTTTGTAGTACATAACAATGCTGAAGCTTTAATGTGAAGATCAGATAATGAAGAGGTACTGAATTGGGAAGAAAATAAATTTATGGCACAATTTGAATAAAAGAAGGGATAGGTTGTTTATGGGGCACTCCTAAGGCATTGTCGTCAATGAATCATAAGTTTTGCAATGGAGGGAAGAGTGAGTGAGTGAGTGAGTGAGTGAGTGAGTGAGTGAGTGTGTGGGGGGGGGGGGGGGGGGAAGAGGGAGAGGGAGACTAAGGATTTACTATAGAAGGGAGGTTTAAGTGGATGTAGGATGCAGTAGTTATGCAGAGCTGAAGAGCCTTGCACAGGGTAGACTAGCATCGAGAGAAGAATTTTAAATTCTATTTGCAACCGGTTGGCTGGAAATCTGTGACACTGTAATTAATTACGGTTGCTGATCAC
Organism: Schistocerca americana; assembly: GCF_021461395.2. Lineage (NCBI taxonomy): Eukaryota > Metazoa > Arthropoda > Insecta > Orthoptera > Acrididae > Schistocerca > Schistocerca americana. The sequence continues at coordinate 933,460,545 of NC_060130.1, forward strand.
AGCCATGTTCAAAAACACACATTGATCCTAACTTTGTATTCAATTTCTCAGGCATATCAGCAATCCTACCTGATATTATTTATTCATGTAGATAAGTTCTGAAATTGTGCATTAGTTCAAGGAATGGAGTTCTAGTAAGTCATTTTTAAATAGGGCTTCTATTGTCTGTTTTTGAAAGAAGTCTATGGCTGAGTCATTTACAATTCTTTCAAAAACTAAGCACACACAACTTATAACATTACTACAGTCTCTTTTAAAAAAAAAAAAAGTTACACAAAACGATGTTTGTTTTTCAAAATAAATTTTCTGTGTGCCATAAAAAACAAAAATCTCATCTCATTTTCATAAAAGTTTCACTTCTGCCATATGGCAATTTACTACCAAACCAGAAACATTTTTCACAATTTTTAAGTGCAAGGTGGCTGACATATATTACAAAGTCTCACTGTAATTCCTACGAAAATCTTAAAAAGAACTTTTGTCATCACAACTTTCAAATGCAGATGCACTCTTACTAGTGAAGTAGGAAGATAGCTTCTATTGTGAGCTTAGAGTGACACATGCTGCCAGATTCTATGAAGTTCAATTACCAGGTAACAGGTAATAATCAAAGTTTAAACCTCACACATCTCCTATAGCAAATATATTGAACACATCACCTGAGGCATTTGCCACACTAGCGATATGGACTCTGCCTCTCTACACACACACAACAATTTTCTGCTGGTGGCTGACTAAAATTACATAGGTTACAGCTTCTCAGGTCCCAACATATGTCAGCCAGTTCTTTCAAAATTGGTTACAGCTGACTGACCTCAAAACATCAAAACTGTATCACTTCCCATCACACAGAAGCTATCAACATGAGACCACAAAACTACTGTCCTTGCATGAAACTGATTGCAGTGAACCACTGACAAAATAACTTTGAAAACTTATAAACTTTCGCTATACATGTTGTTGGTGTGGTCTTCAGTCCTGAGACTGGTTTGATGCAGCTCTCCATGCTACTCTATCCTGTGCAAGCTCCTTCATCTCCCAGTACTTACTGCAACCTACGTCTTTCTGAATCTGCTTAATGTATTCATCTCTTGGTCTCCCTCTATGATTTTTACCCTCCACACTGCCCTCCAATGCTAAATTTGTGATCCCATGATGCCTCAGGACATGTCCTACCAACCGGTCCCTTCTTCTTGTCAAGTTGTGCCACAAACTTCTCTTCTCCCCAATTCTATTCAATACCTCCTCATTAGTTATGTGATCTACCCATCTAATCTTCAGCATTCTTCTGTAGCACCACATTTTGAAAGCTTCTATTCTCTTCTTGTCCAAACTATTTATCGTCCATGTTTCACTTCCATACATGGCTACACTCCATACAAATACCTTCAGAAACGAGTTCCTGACACTTAAATCTATACTCGATGTTAACAAATTTCTGTTCTCGCTATACATAGTTCCTCAAAAAAAAACAAAAACAACAAGAAACCACTATGTCTCCAAATTTAGCTTGACATTTCTACAAATTAACACAGGATGGGTATTATTTTATGGTCTCTATTGATGTTATTAGTTTACTGTACTGAACTGAATCTGTAATTCTATAAAAATGATTGAAAACACAAATAATTAGTGCACATCTAATCTGAGACCAATATGGTTTTCAGGAAGTTGTTTTTAGACAGACACAGATCTTATTCCATAGTTGCAAAACATTCTCCCTCTATATACACTGCCGGGGAAAAAAAGTATACCCGCAAAGACGACATCAATTTTCTTCCGATGACGCCATATGCCTCCTGAGGTATGGTAGATGTACTGATAACGGCTTCAACATTGTCCTCCTGCCGATAGCACAGTGGCACAGTTACCAGAGTGCCATCTGTGTCTACCCTTTAACAGTGAATGCTCACAAACAGAAGGTTGCAAGCATGTGAAGCAAGCAGCCAACCATCCCATGGAAATGCACTCTTGCTTTCTACAGCCAACTGAGCGAGTTTGAAAGGGGTCAAATTGTGGCCTTCCGAGCAGAGGGTGGTCCTTTTGCAGAACTGTCACACAAGTTGGATAAGCTATGTCAGTTGTGCAATGATGCTGGTATCACTGGTCACATTAACTTTCTCACAGCCCTAGACAAGGCTATGGATGTCCACACAGCACACTAACCAGGGCTCGGTACATGCTGAATGTTATTAGACCCGTTCTTTTGCAACTCTTTAAACAGGAAGGTGATGTGTAGTTCCAACAGGATAATGCTCACCCACACACAGGCCACGAAACTCAATGTGCTTTGCAAGATGTACAGGATCTTCCCTGGCCATCTCGATCTCCAGACTTGTCTCAAAGTCAAACATAAGTGGGATATAATTGGATGAGAAGTGACTCATGCGACTCATGAACCAACATCTCTTACAGAACTACGTGACCTGGTCAAGCAGGCTTGAACAACACACTCCACGACAGTATTTGCCATCTGTACAATTGACTGGATGCCAGAGTTAGCACCTGCATTGTTACCCATAGAGGCTACACCACGTACTAATATGGATGTTCAGCACTGGTCAATACCGGGTACCTCAGAACCACTTGTGCTACTGATCTGTAAATGTAATCATTTTATGTACTCCATAAATCTTTAGCGAATTGTGAACCTGTAAAAGGGTGTCCTAAGTTTTTCTGGCAGTGTATTTCAAACAACACTGATAACTACTAATTTCACTGCTTAACAACTGAATACAGAAAACAGTACTGTCTCTACTGATTTAATCAATTAATCAAATTTTTAGGATGAAACAATTTTGCAATGAAATTGTGTAATTCTACTATGTTCTCTGCAGTGGCCAAACAATGGAAGAAATTATTGGTTACAATACAGTGGAGATTGGAGATTCACTTCACGAGTTTCGTCTGAGACGATTTACGTATCCAGAACTTAATATTGATATGTGTAACAAATCAATAATATATTCATTTTGCACCTCTAAAACTGATGATTCATTAAACTAGTTGCTATTGTACAGAATACAGTATCTGCAAGTCCTTGCATTCAATTCTTGCAGAATAAAGTTATTACAGCTTTTAATAATGTTTGATTATAAAAAAAATTGTTAAGTTTTATGTAATTATTCACAATATGTACTGAACTCTACTATTTACATACTCATATACTCTCCATGGACGCATAGGTTTGTCAGCAGAAAAATTATTCACATAGTCTTTTTCTTTTACATCACAGCCCATTTTAGTTACTTATAACAGGAAGGAGTCAGAAATAGTATTTGTAACAAACGTTATTAAATATTTGTCATTACTGTAGGAGAAAATGATTTATGAAGCTGTTTGGGATGAGGTCAGATCATTATATTCAACTAAGACAACATTCCAATAGAAAAGTCAATTATGAGATGTTATAAGTCTCATTTCTGGCAAAATACCTTCACAAAATGATATTATCAATAGATCTATAGACTAACAACTCTTTACTAATATTCTGAATACAAGAATTGTGAAATTAAGTGCAACCAATATGATTTTTGGGTGTTTCAAAAGTGAAAGGTATGTTCAAGCAGAGATTGTATTTTTATGCAGTGACAGCAGCAAAACAACAGTCAAGTACTGTTTACAAACTTTCATATAAATATCTTACTAACCTTCCAAAATTGACTTTAAAGCTTCATCTGTAAGACTACAAAGCTCTTCATAGCAGATTATCTTCAATTCATCAAGTGTAGCATCCTGAAGAGAAGAAGATATAAAAAACTATTTCAATAGTGAATTTAAGAGATGACACAAATAAAAAGATATTAAGATAGCATCCAAGGGAAATGTGATAATTGTTGGTTAACAAGAGAATGACTTAGTCATAACCATTACTCCTACACAAATATCAAGAAATACTTAAGGAAAAAATTTAAAAATGTCACTTGCAAAGGTGCACCAGATTTTCCAGCTATCACATATGAATAATTACTGTAGATACATCATAACACAAAGAAATTATTCACAACTACAGAAATCTTTTCTAAATCTATGGAAACTCACTGATTCACATTTATCAAAAAGCAAATATGAACTAATACAATATGCTGGATTGACTATGTAAGTATGAAGCAAACGCTGGAATTCCAATCCGTGCTGTGGCATATGGCCCCTTTACCCTTCAACACCACCAAAATACTAACCGCAAAATAACCTCATGAAAAAACTAGCTTATTGAAGGTAACAATAACTTGGAACACCTGCTGCTAGAATAGAAGGTAGTGGATTGGATTGGATTGGATTGGACTGGAGTGGAGTGACAAGCAAGAACATCTTCAGAAGTTTAAATTAGTGTGCAGTGTGTCAACAAAATAGCATAGCTAAGTGTCTGCCCTCTTTGCCATGTGTAACACTGGGCACAAGGCAGATGTACAGTGTGTAAACTTTTAGATGGCAGACCTCTCCCTAGTCCTGAATCGGTAGAAGTCGGTAAACGTCGGGAGGCATCGGTAGGCACACAGTTTCGACTGCTGCCAACATTACGTAGCTGACTGTGTTGTACAAGGTAGCCATTGTCGTCTGCTTCATTATTGTTTTGCACTGTACTGTTCTACGTGTTTTTATTGTGCAGTTGTGCTAAGCATTATTAAAATGAGTGAAGAGGCAGTTGCTGGCCCATCTCGGGAGTCGCCAACATCCCCTACCGGTAGGCCTAGAAGGAAACCAGTATTACGTAGCGATGCTCGCAAAATTATATTGCGTGTGATTGAATGCTGCGAAAGGGAAAGGGAGCAGAAAAAACTGCTTCACCCCATTTACAATCTTCAGTGAGAGCTGCTACATACACAGGACAAAGCATGCGTAGCATTGGAAGATTCAAACAATTTTCCAAGAATCATCCTGGCGTATCACCACAAACGCCTGGCAAAAAAAGGTGAGTTTCCATTTCAGATATATAGATTTTAATGTACATGATGATTTCAGTTTCGTTTACAAACAACATTTAAAGCGAGTTTTACTTCCAAGCCTTTCGTTTGCTTTCGTGTAAGCATGACGTGCAATTTGTAGTGCCAGCACTGTAACTGGTAGCTTTTCAGAGCATTCACACAAGGTTGGCGCCGGTGGCGACACCTACAACGTGGTGACATGAGGAAAGTTTCCAACCGACTTCTCATACACAAACAGCAGTTGACTGGCATTGCCTAGTGAAACGGTGTTGTGATGCCTCATGTAAGGAGGAGAAATTCATAACATCTCGTTTTCCGACTTTGATAAAGGGCGGATTATAGGTGGTGGTGGTGGTGGTGGTGGTGGTGGTGGTGGTTAGTGTTGAACGTCCCGTCGACAACGAGGTCATTAGAGACGGAGCTCATGCTCGGGTTAGGGAAGGATTGGGAAGGAAATCGGCCGTGCCCTTTCAATGGAACCATCCCGGCATTTGCCTGAAGCGATTTAGGGAAATCACGGAAAACCTAAATCAGGATGGCTGGAGACGGGATTGAACCGTCGTCCTCCCGAATCCGAGTCCAGTGTGCTAACCACTGCGCCACCTCGCTCGGTGCGGATTATAGCCTATCGCAATTGCGGTTTATCATATCGTGACACCGCTGCTCGTGTTGGTAGAGATCCAATGACTGTTAGCAGAATATGGAATTGGTGGGTTCAGGAGGGTATTACAGAACGCCATGCTGGATCCCAACGGCCTCGTATCACTAGCAGTCGAGATGACAGGCATCTTATCCACATGGCTGTAACGAATCGTGCAGCCACGTCTCGATCCCTGAGTCAACATATGGGGACGTTTGCAAGACAACCACCATCTGCACAAACAGTTCAACAACGCTTGCAGCAGCATGGACTATCAGCTTCGAGACCATGGCTGCGGTTACCCTTGAAGCTGCATCACAGACAGGAGCGCCTGCGATGGTGTACTCAATGACGAACCTGGGTGCACGAATGGCAAAACATTTTTTCAGATGAATCCAGGTTCTGTTGACAGTATCATGATGGTCGCATCCATGTTTGACGACATTGTGATGAATGCACATTGAAAGTGTGTATGCGTCATCGCCAGACTGGCGTATCACCCGGCATGATGGTATGGGGTGCCACTGGTTACACATATCGGTCATCTCTTGTTCGCATTGACGGCACTTTGAACAGTGGATGTTACATTTAAGGTGTGTTACAACCCGTGGCTCTACCCTTCGTTCGATCCCTGCGAAACCCTACATTTCAGCATGATAATGCACAATCGCATGTTGCAGGTCCTGTACAAGTCTTTCTGCATACAGAAAATGTTCGACTGCTGCCCTGGCCAGCACATTCTCCAGATATCTCACCAACTGAAAACGTCTGTTCAATGGTAGCCGAGCAACCAGCTCATCACAATACGCCAGTCACTACTCTTGATGAACTGTGGGATCGTGTTGAAGCTGCATGGGCAGCTGTACCTGTACACGCCATCCAAGCTCTGTTTGACTCAATGCCCAGGCGTATCAAAGCCGTTATTACGGCCAGAGGTGGTTGTTCTGGGTACTGATTTCTCAGGATCTCTGCACCCAAATTGCGTGAAAATGTAATCGCATGTCAGTTCTAGTATAACATATTTGTCCAATGAACACCCATTTATCATCTGCATTTCTTCTTGGTGTAGCAATTTTAATGGCCAGTAGTGTATTTTTTTTTTTTTTTTTTTTTTTACCGAACCCCCAACTGTGTTTTATCTAATTAATCCTTCAATGTATAAAATGTATCGCATAACAGGTACTTTTTAGCTGTCTTTTTAAATAAGTGTATTTTTGCAATTTCTTTTCTCTCTATTGGTAATTTATTGTACAGTTTTATTCTTTGCCCTCTTATTCCCAATGCTTCTAATTTATTTAATTGAATCTTGTGGTCAACTGTATCAAAGGCCTTATTAAGACCCAAAAATATGCCTGTGACACACTCATCTTTGTCAAGAGCATCAAGTACCACCTTTGTGAACTCTACTATGGCTGACTCCATATTTTTGCCACTTCGGAAACCAAATTGTGATTCGTTTAAAAGGTTGTATTTATTCAAGTAATTCATTAATCTGCCTTTCATAATTGCTTCTATTATTTCTGAGAATGGTGACAGCATGGTAATGGGCCGGTAATTTTCTACATCTTCTGCATTATCTTTCTTAAGCAATGGTACAACTCTTGCCTGTTTTAACTGTTCGGGAAATGTCCCTGATGCAAAGGATTCATTTATTACATTTGTTAAGGGGCCTTATATTATCTCTACGCATTGTTTTAGCACACACATTGGTACTTCATCTAAGCCTACTGACTTTATTTTTTAGTTTTTGAACAGTTTGCTTCATTCTCTGTGGTTGGAAATAACATCACTGTATTTAGTGCAACATTATTTACAGGTGTTATATTTGTTTGGGAGAATTTTTGTTGTAACTTCTCTGCAATACTTTAAAAATATTCATTTACATGGTTTGCTAAGTGTTGTGGATCATTTATTACCCTAGCCCCCTCCCTTAGCAGTATGTTATTCTGCGTTCCTTTGCCTCTCCCCATTTCCTTTTTTATAACATCCCAGACTGCTTTGCTTTTATTCTCTTCATTATATATTATTTTGTAATTAAATGACTTTTTTGCGGCAATCAGCACCTTCCTATAGATCTTTTTGTATCCATGATAGAAATTTAAGAATTCTGGATTATTGCAGCTTTTTAATGGAACTGAGGTGTAAGAGTGTGGGAGGACTTCTTAATACCTGCGGTTATTGACCTGTTTTTGTGAGATGTTGATGTAGACATGCATACTTTTGGAAATGCCTTTTCAAAGTTCAATTTAAATAATGTGGAGAATTTAGAGAATTTCACATTCACATTGGTTTCCCTATACACTTTATCATAGCTTTGTTTTGCAAGTTCCTTTGAAAAATCTTTTATTTTGATTTCTGATAGATGTGGTTTCTAGGCTTGTAGTTTAGGGAATGATCTGATGCCTGATTTTACTGTTGTTATTTGACAGGGATGGTATGATAGTCTGAGATCTTTTACAGCTACATCACATTTTTTCCTGTCTATATTTGTGGTCACATGGTCAATTACTGATGCAGTAATCCTTGTTGCACTATTGACCAATAGGGACATAGCAAAACTTTGAAGGATATTTAAGAGGGTGCTGCTGGATTCATTTATGATATTAGTGTTGATGTTAATGTCCCCATACAGAATTATGTTTACCTTTGTACTTGAGACTTTATCTAGAACTTCTGTTAATTTATTGAAAAAAGTGCCAACACTACCACTGGGAGAGCTATAAACACATAAAATGATTAATTTATTGGTGGTATCAAAGCCCTGTTATTTCAATAGCTGATATTTCAAAGTGTTTGTCTTCACTTGCTGTACTGAGGTCATGTCTTGATTTGAACTGTGTTCGTTTTTGGATATAAATGCATGATCCTCCACCCTTTGAAGCAGTTCTGCAGCACATTTGTCCTTTCATAAGATGATAACACTACATGTTGGATTTCTGTCTCTACACAAGTGCTTAGTAACACAAATTACTGCGCAGTTCAAAGACTGGAGCTCAGCTTCGAATAGTTGAATATTATTTTTTTATTGATTGCATGTTTTGATGGAGGATTGTTAAGTCTGTGAAATGCCCCATGTTACTCTTTCCAATTGTTTGTTTTTCTTTGCGACATCTGGTATGTGCGATATTTAGAGTGTTGAAATCTGTCTTGTGAGTGAGTGTTTCAGTATGTTTTAAAGTGCTGGAGATATCCTTTAGGCAGGGGAACCTGTTGTCTGGGTTTATCCTAAAAAGACTTACTTTTCCTACCCATGACAACAGGTATTTGACCATGTGTGGCCTGAGATCCACACTCTATACTTTCATGAATCAATTGTACCGATCTCCCTTCCCAGTCCTGTTTATATGTAGGCCATGCCTAGTGAAACCCCATCTCTTGATAGTCCCAACGGGCACCAGAGAAACATGAGCAAAGTTTGCTGCCCTCAGTGCCATCCCTAACCCCACATTGATTAGCCTCATAGCTCCATCAAGGTGTGGCAGATCATGACGCCGGAACAGATGAACAAAGTGTATGTTGGTGCCCAGAGTCGGGGAAGCTATCTTGTCCAAGTCACCACCTATGTCATATGCCCCACCCACTGTCATTACAGGATCCTCTTTTGTAAAGTCCTTATATAAAGACCCTAAGCCCTCTATCACATGACTTAGTCCTGCACATAGTGTGGCAAAAAGGGTGATCTGCCTTTGAGCATCATCATGAGCAAAATCCTAAACATGATATTGAGAAACAGTATGAAAATTCTTTAGGTGCATTGCTTTGCACTATCCTACAGGTTCACTGGGCAGTGACAGAAACCTTGATCTGAAAAAACAGTCTTGTCAGAATTACAGCAAAATTATGATCACAATAGAATGCAGCAGTAAGTGCGTGTTCCAAATTGTCATTAATCACTTCCCTAAAAGACAGAAAATGCTGCAGTGCATCAATGCCAGTTCTTTCCAAAGTATTTATGAACAAAGCCTGTATGGCACTGAATTTCACAGACATATGGAGAGTTGCATGCAAGGTACATTCTTCGTTTCTGTCAAGAAAGTTGACAAATTACACTGGGTGAAGAAAGATAAAAAGGGGGGCCACAGAGGTCTGGAAATGTGTTCTCTGATCAGATAAATCACATTCATGCTCGTCACGTATAGCATCTGGCTTACTGTAAACATCAGGAAACCTTACGACGATCTGAGTACAAGGAAAGGAGGGTCTGCGGTGTTCTGGAGACATAAGTCTTCCCTCAAAAATTAACTTATTTGGCCAGCTTCCCGTGGTCGAAACAGTGAAATGTATGCTCCCATTTTGTCCCAGGTATGCTTCTTTCTCTTGTCATTTATCAGTCTTTCATGCCACAGTCTTTTCCCCAATCTTCTTTACTTGTGTTTTATCACATTCCTCCTCCTCCTCCTCCCTCTACCGCCCCCCCCCCCCTCTCTCTCTCTCTCTCTCTCTCTCTCTCTCTCTCTCTCTCTCTCTCTCTCTCTCTCTCTCTCCCTCTCCCCCCCCCCCCTCTCCCTGCCCACTCCCCCTCCCATTCTTCCACCTCTTCTCTTAGCTTGTGCTCACCTGGCTGTAATTTGCCTTTATTGTTGGACCTGTGATGTATAAATATAAACTGTGTGTTTTTTTATTCCCCTCCCCCCCCCCCCCCCCACCCTCCATGTTATTTATGTCCCAATAATTTCTAAGTTTTGGGGTCTATATTAGATTTAATTTTGTATTGTGCTTGTTGTAATGAATGTAGTGTAAAATATGCAAATGCCTTGTTAGACATAAGAGAAGAACTATTGGCCATAATCTAATCAGGTTAAAAAATTTCTATTAGAAATAAAAATAAATTTTATTTATCTAAAAATGGGTCTTTCAGTCATGGTGACAATGATCTCAAACTGTTGGCCAATGAGATTTCTCCCATTTCAATGTGGACAATGACATTGCATCTCTTTCTTCCAAAATGACAGTTGCCATATTCACATGCTAAAACTGCGATAACTCAGCATAAGTAGCATTTGCCGGCAATCACAAATCAGAAATTACTCGTCTAATTCCCAAATAGCAATCCCACTAAAAATTCATGTACTGCCTAGAACAACAGATTGCTGTACATTTTACAAGCGAGCTACAAATTCTCTTGTTGGCTAAATGTTTAGTTTCAGCCCATCAATTTCTAAACAGCATGGTCGAAAGGTATGTGGAATGTCAGGGGTTCAAAAGTGTTTTGAGTGTCTTTATGGTATCTTACACAGGTTTTATTTGATGGTCTATAAGGGTAATTATGAGTACCTTGTCACAAGCTGAACAAGCAGAGGAAGAGGGCTGACTTACTCGAATAATCGCAAAAGAAAGGGCTCCAAAACATTGGGGATGCAGAGAGAATGTTGGCCACACTTTTGTTATTGGTGGTTTCCCCCATTCCAAAACAAGCACACATGCACCTTACTGGGATGTTGAGTTCTAAATCAATAGCTGTTGAGAATGGAACTCCAACCTGAGCATTCCACTTTAAACATAAGACCAAATGACAATCAGTGGCAGTGTTGTTCTTCACAAAATTCAATCAAAAATGGTTCAAATGGCTCTGAGCACTATGGGACTCAACTGCTGAGGTCATTAGTCCCCTATAACTTAGAACTAGTTAAACCTAACTAACCTAAGGACATCACAAACATCCATGCCCGAGGCAGGATTCGAACCTGCGACCGTAGCGGTCTTGCGGTTCCAGACTGCAGCACCTTTAACCGCACGGCCACTTCGGCCGGCTCAATCAAACATAGTCTGCCAGTAAAGTCTTTTGAGATCAAAAGGGGATACCATCAGTAGACTATGCCTGGTGGTACCACAAAAAATGCAGACTGGTACTGTAAACCATCAAAAAAACATGAGACAAGCAATCCAGAAATGGAGAAGAAAATTTTGAGCAGCGCTCATCCACACATTACCTGACAAACTGTCACTCTCTTGCTAAAATTTGAATGGAAAATCATCACCCACCCACCCTGTAATCTGGATGTGGCACACAGTGACTACCACCTGAAGGGCAATTCACCTCCAATGATGAAAGGCAAGGTTCCATGCCTTCTCGATGACACAGTGGTGAGCTCGTATGAGGAGGGTATGCAAAAACTGTCACGGCATCTACAACATTGCATCAACCAAAATGAAAATTATGTAGAAAAATAGATAAAGTACAACTTTTCAAACAGGGGTGTCCAACATATGGCCCGCGGACTGCATGAGGCCCAAAGCAGGTATTAAAAGTGGCCAAAGAAGTGAGCATCCATCACACAAATATTCCGTGTATGTAAAGTTATGATAAATCAAATATTTTTGGTATGACCCTCCTGCCACATTATGCTATTCTCTCTCTCTCTCTAGTCTATTTTTTCTAGTGTTATGTCTATGTCCCGTTTATTTCACATTTTATGCGAGTCTTTTGCACTTTTGGGCATTCTGTATTAATGTTGGACCATGCCTCTTTAGGCAGTTTGTAGTTTTAGTGTGTTCCGAAGAAGGCATCATTATCCGTGCCGAAACCTAGATCAACATCCAGTTTCCATTTGCATTTCTATAATGCAATATATTGTCGTAAGATAATTTCTATTCAATATGTTTTGTACGTTTTAACTGTTGAGACAATAAACATACAGCTAGATTTAAGTCAGCATTCAAAGCCCAAATCTTGCCAAGAATAAATAAATATAAAATATAGTCTCCATAGATATCTAAAAATAATAATGTTGGTCTGTTTGAAATTTCTCCCAGACTTGAATTTCCAACACGAAGAGAATGCAAAGACTCATCCCTCAGTTCACCAGTATGCCATACCTTCATACATTGACTCTACTATCTACATTTGAACTTCACATCATTAACATAGAACACACAATCACAGCCATTTTTAGACACCATTCAACACCAAAGTCTAAATGCTTAAATTTTGTTTGTTTATTAGGTATTTCACTTTTTGCATTCATTTATTACTGTCAAGTCTTACAACATTTTACATATTGTGACACGTTAGTCTTTCCCAGTGCATCTGTTGAATATACAGTTCTCAGGTCTGATGTCATATCACATAGTGTAACTCCCACAATATTACCTTGAGGCAACTGCTTGCCACCTTCAGGTAGTTGCTGCTGGCAAATAGCAACTGTAGGAGTTCACTCTGCAGTGCTAGTCAACATTGTCTCTAATCACAAAAATTCATTTCTGTAAACTCTTTGAAACTCATTGTCAGCAAGTTTGAGGATGATATTATGGCCAAGTGCTTACTTCAACATACTCCTTATCCTTTTTTGGAACATTGTTCCAGGAAAAACAGCAATCTCTACAATATTATAACTTATTTCAATACATACAGTCATTATCACTTTCAAGGTATGCAAACTGATTGAGCAATTCATACTGTGTAATAGTGTTAGAGGTGTTAAAACTGTTAAAATATAAAACTGAATGTTAAGTCCAATGGTCTGCTGTGGCTGTATTTATTTAAGTTGATTACAGACACACACAACTTTTAAGTTGCATCTTCTGGTGTATATCCGTACAGAAAATGTTATGAATTAATATTTTGATAATGGAGAAATGAAGTTATCTGAAATCTCAAAGTATTGAGTGAACAAACTTAAGCAGGGAAGAAAATATTATGCATCTAGTTAGGAAACTAGGCGTGGATCACATATGCCCCACAAAGATTGAGCCAATATGTATTTAATAAATAAAATTTGTAATTTCATACCAAAAGAAGATTGGTTACAAATGCTGTGTCATTTGGTATAGGGAGTTGTTACAGAATGTCGCAGAGTAACAGTTGCAGTGGCTAGGCAGAGTTCTCAGCCTCCTTCAATTGACAAAAACCATCATCAATGATGAATGTCCACTCTGAAAAGCTAAAGAATAGAATTGCGAATTAAAAACTGGTACCTGATTAAAAAAACAGTGAAGCAGTAACTAAAATAAAAGAGAGATTGAGACAGTCCCCATGCAACATGGAACAACAACTGGATAACATTTATGAAGGGCATTGTCTGTTGCTTTACAAAGGCCCACAGGAACATATTTTAATGGGTAAAGTGATGACAGTTCATGATTTTAACACAGGTCACTTCCACTCTAAAAGTATGTGTATAGCATCTGAAATTACTAATTCTGAAAATAAAATTAAAACAATCTGGAATGTGATAAAGGGAGAAACAAGGACTGTAAACTACACCAAAGACAAAAATATTGTTTTAACTGTTGACAACTCAGAGATAACTAATAGTGAGGAAATTGCTGAAATCTTTAACCAACATTTTTTAACTGTCCCAACACAGATAGGTTGCCATGGTTCTGTAGATAAAGCTGCCCATATAATGAAAAATAATTTTCCAGAACCTTTCAGTAAAATAAGTGTGCTTCCCATTACTGCCAATGAAATCAAAAAAATCATACAGTCTTTGAAAAATAAACATTCTGCTGGTATCGACGATATTTCAAGCAAGCTGTTGAAGGCTTGCTGTAGTGAAGTGACCAAAGTTTTGTCTCACATCTGCAACACATCCATGCAACAAGGAGTGTTTCCAGATAGAATGAAATACTCTGTTGTCAGGCCCCTGTACAAAGCAGGGGATGTTACAAATGTGTCAAACTATCGCCCTATCTCTCTATTAACAACATTTTCAAAAGTCCTAGAAAAAGCTCTGTACAACAGGATTGTGGCACACCTTGGTGACCTGAACATCATTAACAGTCAGCAGTTTGGTTTTCAAAAGGGAGTTTCAATAGATAACACAATTTTCTCATTCACAAATGATGTTCTAGAGTCTATAAACAGCAAGAGGCTGGCAATTGGTGTCTCATGCGACCTATCAAAGGCGTTCGACTGTGTAGATCACCAGATACTCTTCAAGAAGGCCTGTCATTATGGAATTACAGGACCTGTAGGGAACTGGTTAAAATCGTACCTCGAAAATAGGAAGCAGAAGATTATTCTAGATGTTTCAGATAGTGTATCACAATATACAGTGGACTCTGAGTGGGGAATTGTGCAGCATGGAGTGCCACAGGGATCAGTGCTTGGGCCCTTGCTGTTCCTCATATATGTTAATGACCTGCCTTTATCCATCAATAAGAAGTGTAAATTTACAATGTTCGCTGATGATACGAGCATTGTGGTGGATAATGTGTCAGCTACTGACTTAGAATCCGAGGTCAATGATATCCTTAAAGAAGTTCTGGGTTGGTTTAGTATTAACTCCCTTTCAATAAACCTGAAAAAACCAATTTTATCCAGTTCCAGACAACCCACAAAAACCCAAAAGAAATAGTTATCACACAGAATGATCAGATGATAAAGCAAGTGTACTTATCAAAATTCCTAGGCGTATACGTGGACAGTAGGCTGAACTGGGAACATCACGTTCTACAAACACTAAAACGGCTGACGTCGGCAACATTTGCTTTACGAATTTTGTCACGCTTCAATGACATTACCATCTCAAAGTCAGCTTACTTTGGCTATTTTCATTCAGTCATGTGTTATGGCATCATCTTCTGGGGGAATACACCTGCCGCAAAGAAAATCCTCACAGCACAAAAAAGAGCAATAAGAATCATTTGTGGTGTACCCCCACGAACCTCATGTCGAAATCTTTTTAAACGACTTGAAATACTGACAGCAACATCTCAGTACATATATTCACTGATGTGCTTCATAATAAATAACCCCACTCTGTATGAAACGAATTGCCTACATCATGAACATAACACCAGAAGAAAAGAGGATTTCCACTGTGAGTTAAAGAACTTGACACTTATTCAGAAAGGGGTAAAGTACGCTGGAACGAAAATTTTCAATTCCCTACCCAACAGCATCAAAAGTATAAGGAGTAGTACATCAGTATTTAAACGTAGCTTGAGAAATTATTTACTTGAGACCTCACTTTATTCACTAGAGGAATTCTTTCAGAGAAATAAGTAAAACCCAGATTGGAAAGATGTTTTTAAATTTTTTGACACTGTTTACTGTTAAACTAATGTAATAATGCCCTAATGTAAAAATTCCTGTTTTTCTCATTTCCATTTTTGGGTCACTTTTAAACCCAAAGTGGGGAGTTTTGATTACTGTTCAAGGTTAAAATAGATGCAATAACGCCCTAAATATGAAACTGCTATCTTCACATTTATGTTGACTAGTTTTTAAGCTAATAAGTGACTTTTGTGCACTGTTATTAATACTATAACAATGTCTTTATTCTATGTATTTTATTATGTACATTGACACGTTCCACATCTGAGTGACTTGCTCACATGTACAGATCTATGGAACAAGTATATAAATAAATAAATAAAATAAATAAATTTCTGGCAGCTGTTCCATTTTACATGGGGACTGTCCCAATCTCTTTTTTTATTTTAGTTACTGCTTCACTGTTTTTAATCAAGTATCATTTTTTTATTCCTAATTGTATTTCTTAGCTTTTAGCTTTTCAGGCAGGACATTCATCACTGATGGTGGTTTTTATCAACTGAGGAAGGCTGAGAACTCTGCCTAGCCACAGCAACTGTTACTCTGCGACATTCTGTAACAACTCCCTATACCAAATGACATAGCATTTGTAAGTAACCTTCTTTTGGAATGAAATTACAAATTTTATTTATTAAATACATGCAGGCCCATTCTTTGTGGGGCCTATGTGATCTACATCAAGTTTTCTAACTAAATGTATAATATTTTCTTCACTGTTTAAGTCCTTTCACTCGGTGCTTTACGATATCTGAAGTAACTTCATTTCCCCATTATCAAAATATTAATTTTGTGTAAAGATATACACCAGAAGATGCAACTTTAATGTAGCAAAACCAGTTGTGTGAATCTCTAATTGACTTAAATAAATACAGCTACAGCAGACCATAGGACTTTTCGTTCAGTTTTATACTTTAAAAGTTTTAACATCTGTAAATAGGCATCTGTTGCACTGTATGAATTTGTCAATCAATTATGTATAACTACTTTAGCTCTGCCTGCCCTAGTTTCAAAGTTATCTGTAACACATTTCAATTGTTTATTTTTATTTTTAGATAACTGTTTTCAATCTACTTAGAGATCATCTTCAGATCTTAGTTTCTGTGAAGAGAAATAAAACATAATGCTTCAGTAACAATCAAAACAGACACTAAAATAAAATAGCGTAGTAAAAAAGTGCTGCTTATATACCATCGATGACCATAGGATGGGTTTGTGTGGAGCAGGTCCACCTGCACCACTGCTAAATACAGTTCGGCTGTTGGTAGTTAAATAGCAGAAGCCCCACCCATTGTCTCTGTCATAACGTCATTGGTAGCCAATGGCAATGAGATTTGATTACATTATGCGAAGAACGTGTATTAGGTGTATAATTATGAGGAGTTCAGTCCTTGAGAAAACAACATGGAATATTTTGATTTTATAAAGAATAACATACATTTTAAAAAGTGATAAAATAGAAATGAAACAGTCACTACCCAATGACAGGGCTCATTTAAACGAGGGCTGCCCTCTGCAGGGCCTCCTGGTAAACATAACCATAGCAGAGACAGGCAGTTGGATGCCATCAGCTTTGTAACCAAGGAGGCAATTCCATCATTAGTCAAACACGTTATGAAATCACACTGGAAATAAGGACCCCAGCTAATAACCATGGAAACAATGGGCAAGTACAGTCATCTGCCAACATCTGCAGCTTGTGTAATATATTTCTGTAATGCATATTTTCCATCAATTAGCTGCTGGATATGTCATTACGTTCACCCAGATATAATTGTTTCTTGTTTAAATGGACGAGTCACAGCTTACAATGAAAATGCAGACCTAAAGCATGGATTTCAACACACATCCACTTTGTACCAGTGGAAGATACTTGTATATACTAAGCCTGCACTAGATTCAAGATTGAAATAAGTTTTAGTTGCAAAGAGCAATAAAATTAATGACAGTGAAGGGGTGGTACAGTAAGAGCTATCCTGTATGACCATTTGGTAAATATTTATATATGTACATATAATTTGCAGTCTGTTATAGTGTTTTGTTTGCATGGAGATAACATTTGTCATTTAAATGGTCACATTGCTGTTTACAAATATAATAATACAGTCTTACATAATGGATAATGAAATATATGTTAACTTTTATGAAAGCACAAAATACACGCATACATCAAGAATCCAAATGATTTTAGAACATAGTTAAGTCTTAGCCACAAAGAATTATTAATAACAGTGATGAAGTGGTATAGTGAAAACGGTTCTGCAGAACTGTTAGGTATGTGTTTAGGTTATTACTTGTAATATGAAAGATTGAACCTGCAAGCAAGCAAGCAAACAAACAAACAAGAAAACACTGTCCGAACAGGCTTTCTAGGCCCAACAGTACCACCCGGCTGCCGTGTCATCCTCAGCTCTTGGGCATCACCAGATGCATGTGGTCAGCTCACCGCTGTCCTGGTCGTCATCAGTCGCAGGCTTTCAAGTTAAAATGAAATGGTGGCCCTCAACTACGTACCCTCCGACTCAGAGTTGAAATATTGAAAGTTTTGGCTGGTTTCATTGTCTAGAGGCTGGGCTACGTAGTTGCCGCATCACAAGCCAAATACTGCTGAGTCTACAGTATACAATATGAATATACACAAGAATCGAATGGTCGAAGGTTCTTATCACTCAGCAATTGCGAATTTTGAACGTAACATAAACATTTATACATGAAAGATTGCAATTAAATAAATTCTGCAGGTACTATTTTAATGACTTTAAATGATGAGTACGATAGCAGAAGTACCTTTAAGAATGCCCTTTATTACTATAAAACACTTATTGGTGTCGATGGTCCAGCCATTAAATAAAAGACAAGTTGAATAACAGGGAAACAATAGATTCCTATTTCACCTAATTAGTTATAAACAACAACATAGCCCACATGATATTCACTCTAAACACATACTACAACTTCACTGCAGAAGCCACGGAAATCTCACAAGTGCACAAGTCGGCACTACGAAATATTTCTATCTCCCGTGACCATGTGCAAACTGCTCCACTCTTCAAGGCTTTCCCGCAACCATGCGTCCGTCAAGCCGTACTGTCCAAAACTCTCCTGTGTCCTCTTCCGTACTGACCAGAACTCCTCTGTCCTCTCTCAAAATAATGCTCCTCACCCACCTCCATACAGTCTCTCCATGCGTCCTTTTTGGAACAATCGCTGTGATTGGCTAGAGCACTCCCGCCCTGACTCCAAGCCAATGCACACTCACAAACATAATGAAACCCATTCAAAATACTGGATTTACATTTAAATAATGTGAAACTAAATAAATATTCCTATATCTGGACCATAAACACACACTAATACACGTTATTAAATACATGAACAAATTAAATAAACATATATCAAAGGAATAGAACAGAAGTAAGCCTGAAGCTTAATGTCTCTGTGCTTTCTTTGACCTCCAATAACTCATGTACTATTCAAGTTACATGCCTGAAATTTATACCAATTTAGGTTTACACTAACAGTTTTCTAAAGACACATCAATCAATAAATCGGATGAACTGTTTAGATTTTGGAAATTCTTTGCTGGGTGTTACTTGTATCATTTATCATTAGATACTAAACTTTAAACTAATAAAGACATTGAAAATCTGATTACACCATCAGAATCATCATGCAAATAATGGTAATGTACATGTTTCTTTTTGAGGTATCATGATTCATTGGCTACTATTAATTTCTATACGAACTGTGAAATGTCTGCCATGATGGTTTCACAAAGTCCACCATCTTTGGCACTCTCGGCATACAAGTCACTTTCACCGGCACAGCATCACCAAGGAATTCCCAGCCACGTAGTCAGCCTGGACGCCGGCTAACATTCAGCACCACGTGGCCACCGACGAGCCACGGCCCACCGGGAGAACCCAGCGCCGCCACGTTAACTCCCAACATAGAATATTTTCAGGGCGCCACAACTCGCCCGTTACCTCACACAGTTTTCGTGACCAGTACAGTACTATACTTACACACTATACAGAGTGTTACAAAAAGGTACAGCCAAACTTTCAGGAAACATTTCTCACACACAAAGAAAGAAAATATGTTATGTGGACATGTGTTCGGAAATGCTTACTTTCCATTTTAGAGCTCATTTTATTACTTCTCTTCAAATCACATTAATCATGGAATGGAAACACACAGCAACAGAATGTACCAGCGTGACTTCAAACACTTTGTTACAGGAAATGTTCAAAATGTCCTCTGTTAGAGAGGATACGTGCATCCACCCTCCGTCTCATGGAATCCCTGATGCGCTGATGCAGCCCTGGAGAATGGCGTATTGTATCACAGCCGTCCACAATACGAGCACAAAGAGTCTCCACATTTGGTACCGGGGTTGTGTAGCCAAGAGCTTTCAAACGCCCCAATAAATGAAAGTCAAGAGGGTTGAGGTTAGGAGAGCGTGGAGGCCATGGAATTGGTCCGCCTCTACCAATCCATTAGTCACCGAATCTGTTGTTGAGAAGCGTACGAACACTTCGACTGAAATGTGCAGGAGCTCCATCGTGCATGAACCACATGTTGTGTTGTACTTGTAAAGGCACATGTTCTAGCAGCACAGGTAGAGTATCCCGTATGAAATCATGATAGCGTGCTCCATTGAGCATAGGTGGAAGAACATGGCGCCCAATCAAGACATCACCAACAATGCCTGCCCAAATGTTAACAGAAAATCTGTGTTGATGACGTGATTGCACAATTTCGTGCGGATTCTCGTCAGCCCACACATGTTGATTGTGAAGATTTACAATTTGATCACGTTGGAATGAAGCCTCATCCGCAAAGAGAACATTTGCACTGAAATGAGGATTGACACATTGTTGGATGAACCATTCGCAGAAGTGTACCCGTGGAGGCCAATCAGCTGCTGATAGTGCCTGCACACGCTGTACATGGTACGGAAACAACTGGTTCTCCCGTAGCATTCTCCATACAGTGACGTGGTCAACATTACCTTGTACAGCAGCAACTTCTCTGACGCTCACATTAGGGTTATCGTCAATAGCACGAAGAATTGCCTCATCCATTGCAGGTGTCCTTGTCGTTCTAGGTCTTCCCCAGTCGCGAGTCATAGGCTGGAATGTTCTGTGCTCCCTAAGACGCCGATCAATTGCTTCGAACGTCTCCCTGTCGGGACACCTTCGTTCTGGAAATCTGTCGCGATACAAACATACCGCGTCACAGCTATTGCCCGTGCTAATCCATACATCAAATGGGCATCTGCCAACTCCGCATTTGTAAACATTTCACTGACTGCAAAACCACGTTCATGATGAACACTAACCTGTTGATGCTACATACTGATGTGCTTGATGCTAGTACTGTAGAGCAATGAGTCGCATGTCAACACAAGCACCGAAGTCAACATTACCTTCCTTCAATTGGGCCAACTGGCGGTGAACCGAGGAAGTACAGTACATATTGACGAAACTAAAATGAGCGCTATCATGGAAATTAAGTGTTTCCGGACACATGTCCACATAACATATTTTCTTTATTTGTGTGTGAGGAATGTTTCCTGAAAGTTTGGCCGTACCTTTTCGTAACACCCTGTATAAAATGTATGGCAACTACATGTATCTTACACTGGTGCAAAGTGGCTGTACATCTTTTAATCCATGCTTTAGGTGTCAGTTTTCCTTGTAAGCAGTGACTAGGCCATCTAAACAAAGAACAATCGTATTTTGGCAAACATAATGGCATAGCAAGTAGCTAATTTATGTAAAATATGCATTACACAAATGTATTACACTAGCTGCAGATTGTTACATACATCTGTTAGCACATGACGGTACTTATTAATCCCACGTTGTTTCCATGGTTACTAGCTGGCATTCTTCTTGCCAGTGGGAAATCATAACCTGTTTTACTAATGCTGGAACATATATCGTCTCCTTGGTTACCAAGTTAGCATCCTACCAACTGTTTTTGCAACATTTACTTTACCAGAAGGCCCTGCTCATTTAAATGAGCCCTGTTCACTGGGTAGTGACTGTTTTTCTATTTTGTTGCTTTTCATAATGTGTGTTATTCTTTATAACTTGAAAATATCTGCTGCTGTTTTCTTAAGGACTGAAACACTCTTAACTACACCCCTAATAGGTGTGGGGCAAATAAAAGTGGCACAGAGAACGGAGTTCCAGTAAACAAAGAAACACAGCAAAGGAACAGAAATACAGTACTAACCTGACTATAGCAGATGTTGAAAGTGACCACCATTCATCTCTTTGCACTTTTGAGATCTGGTCAGTAAGCTGCTAAAGTGGATCAAAGCTGGACTGCTAGAATTGTTCAATCTCATCTGAAATATTCTGCTGTAGTTCTTGACGACCATGAGGGTTGTTGTGATACAACTTACACTTGAGGGCTCCCCCAACAAATTAATCACACACTGGCAGATCAGGTGGCCAGCTGTGGCCATGACCAGACAGACCTCTACTAACAACTCTGTCAGGTGTAAAGGTGTGCAAATGTGCTCCCAGGTTTGGCCAGCTGTATGGGCAGGTGCTCCATCCTGTTGGAAGTAACTGTAGTCACAGGGTGTGGTTATATGCACATATGCACATTCATGTCCAATTGTATCCACTCATCCACGTCACTTATTTGCTCCACCCTGTACATGTTCATCGCACAATGTGATCAAGTCTAATGGCCATCGGCTACCAATGATGTTATTTCAGAGACAATGGGCGGGGCTTCCACTATTTAGCTACCCCCTGCCAAGCTGTATTTAGCAGTGTTCTCTATGGGCCTGCTCCACACCTACTGTTCCTACAGTCATCAATGTTATGTAAGCAGCCCTTTTTTACTACATTATTTTATTTTAGCGTCCATTTTGATTATGTTTTATTTCTCTTCACAGAATGTAAGATCTGAAGATAATATTTTTAGAACACTGAAGATGGTCATCTAAAAATAAAAACAACCAAATTAATTACGATCATGACTTTGTGTATTTAAATAATTTACAATAGTCCTTTTCCAAGGACTGGGACCTCGAGCAAGTAGACAGCGATACAGGACTGAGCAAGGTGCCTCCCATAGTCACAAATTATTTTGAAGAGGACTATTAAGAGAAAGCACTACAGTCAGCAGTCTTAAAAACACAACACATTTGCACTGTGCGCTTGTGTAGCAGAAACAGTACCAATGTTTCTTCAGAGTTTCTTTTATCCTTATCCAAATATTCATTTTACAATTGTGGTGAAAAAAAGATAGGAAATGGACGTTTAGGAAGTAGGGAAAGACCCCAGAAAGCTGGGGCATGGAATGTACTGCAAGCCACCTCACACTTACTTATATTTGCAAGACAAGTTGTCACTATCTGACACCTGGCATATTCCACACCCTCAATCAGGGGCTGTTCAGAGGAACGCATTAACAATTGAGTTCAGTCCAGGGAAACCGAGTCCCTCACTATCACTGCCTTCTTGCCATGTTCTGTCATAATTTAAGAATAGGAAGAATCTTCGACATACAAAACATTAGTGTCTTTCAACCACCTGCAAAAGTGAGGAAATTGCTAGGGATTCCAGAAATTAGGAGCATAAGAAATTTTGTGTCAATGCAGAATGTCATATGTAACTAAAATGTGTCACACAGTGCAGGTCTTTTGCAACAAATACTACAGTCATGCACGTGTGGGCTAACTGGATAAATCTGGAGCAGCATAACAGTGTCTTAACACAGAATACATTGTTCTCTATGAAAAGACAAAAATTACATCCTCAAATGATCTTTTTACTTTCTTTGCAAGTTGACACATATCAACTTCTCAGGTTTCCAACTAGGTGAGTTCATCTTCAAACTGGGAGTTGACATAAGTGACAGTTGTCAAAATGTATAAGTACAGCATCCAAATCAAGACACACAATCTCTGAAAGTTTCTGTATGGTGGTCTCAAGTGCTTCATGTGCCTGCAATGCAATTTTATAAACCGCTCTATATAATGCCTCTTCACAGCTCTATAGACTGCTATCATTTTCACCCACAGCCATTTGCAGCTCACATTTGAAAGCTGTCAAAAGCACTGCCAGGTGTCAGATTTCCTCAGGTTGCCTCAACTGTAGGAGTACGTGTTAAAACTTCATGCTTGATGTGGCATTTTTTCAGTCATCTCAGTGCGGTATCTCTTGAACTGTATGTCTTGCAGTAATATGTTTGTGTAGGTACATTCAGTGGCATATATGGATAGTGTCACCAAAATATGTTGCAAATAGAATTGGTGGCACAGAAGTAATAAATCTTTTCATGAATCTCATTGTTTATGGCGTAATATCTCCTGAAATATCATAGGTAGGTGGTTCTTACCCCCACAACAGTTGTCCCCTGGCAGTAAGGGATAAATGTACCAAGTTTGGTTGAAATCGGTCCAGCGGTTTAGGAGGAGATAGAAGCGGAGAACACACACACACACACACACACACACACACACACACACACACACATTTTTATAATACATATGGATATCCTCAGTTTCATAATTCTGAGACACGTTTTTGTAGGATACGATTAATATTCTCACACATGGTAACCCTATCATTACACATTTGGGATTCCAGCTAGGTACAGCCTGGAACCCTGCACCTGTTGCCACTAGAGCCCAATGAGGAAAATGAGAATAGCACATCAGAGTGGAGGACTCAAATAGCTACCAATTTTTGGTTCAGCTCCTATCTACAGTGAAGCCTGGCAGCAATGCCTAAAATATCACACATGGGTGGAAGGCCACATCTCTTTTCTCAATAGGAAGCTTTGGGCATGCTACTGTCACCTGTTAGGACAGTAGTCTGTCACACACACGTAACTTCTGGACAAGGCCTTCATAAGATCACCACAATGTGGACACCAGCAGTAATGAGCAGCAACAACTTAAAGATATCTCACAGTTGCTTCAAAGAAATATCATGGACCCACATAACATAATCTAGCAGCAGAATCAACAACCATATATTTTTAAAACATTTACTGCAAGTCTAAATGTTCATCTCTGTCATACAATTCTGTTATTGAGATTTCCCAGGTGATACAACTTTTATTTTTTAGTTTCCAATTCCAACATACTCATTATACACACACTATGATGGGTTCATTGTAACCTATGTATTTATGACCTACATTTGCTGTCTGTCAATACATTGTCCACTGATGATTGAGCACAAACCTGTAAATCCGTTGTTCATCTTACAAGGCAAGTGCCCTAGCTCAAACAACTAAAACCAAATAATTATTTTAAAATATCATTTACCTGTAAAATTTTACAATCTGAGGTTAATGAATTTACAGAATAAAGAAACATGAGTCACAGAGAAACAAACGTGTGTAACAAACAATTATGATCAGCAGGACCACAAAAATCATAAATGAGGTATTATTGGTATAATGATAAGTATTTGCTTGAAACAGTGTACGTTGACACATGAAGTATTTGTGGAGTCCTATTTCCTTATTTAAAAAAAATTAAAAATAAATCTGTGTTGTATGTTCTTCACTTATTCGTCACTGAAGTGTAAATGTGGAGTGTTACTGATGTGACTGCAGTGAACTTTAGTATTTAAGTATTGCAGTTCAGATACACTGAAAATGATGTAGCATGTCCATGATACCCTCGTCTACTATGCATACTGTTTCACACTGTTGTGTTTTAACACTTCATTTAAACTCTACATTTGCACTCTGATGACGAATAAGGGAGGAACATACAACAACACAGCAGCTTCTGGGTATGTGAGTATTGCATGTGTCAACATATTGTTTCAAGTAAATGTTTAACTTTCTATCAAATAATACCTCTAATGGCCTTGCTGGTAAGAAATGGTATTTTACACATTGCAGTTTCTTCAGCGATTTGGGCTTTTGTACTCTTTACATTCATTAACTTTTGAATATTTATTGTATACAAATTTGGAGTTTTATAGATAAATGACTGAGGGGTCGTACATTGGACATTCCTGTAAAATCTTTTTATTGAGATTTAGCCAATTGAGCTGGGGTATTTCTGTTGTTAATTACTTTTCACTTCTCATGAGCATAATTAAATCACTGTTTTGCTCATAAAAAGACTGTTCCATTTCTTCTTCTTCATAACAACACTCAATGTTGCTACTTTTCACTGCAACATCAGCAACTCCTTAATCTTTTTGAAAGTGTGTTTCCATGCCATGTTAGCAATCTAATTCCTCATTACGCTGGTTCTGCAAAACACATTCTAGAATAACATAATAATGATATGCTCTACTGATTTTAAGCGCTCAAATTATTCTTGCACAGACACTATTTTCTACTTTACCTACTTAAGACAATTTCATACCAGAACTGCAAACCTTTTACATACAATATAAATGCTAATCAAAGACTCAACACACTTCTTTATGTAGAAAATTTTATTTTTTCATGGAGATGATAGATAACAGAGCAATGAGACATACCTTGAGAAAAGGAGGAACTATTGCTTTTAATTTATCTTCACTGACTGCAGAGAATGCTACTTTCAACATCTTCCTTCTGTTATTGATAAAGGAACTGATAGGTTTCAATTCTTCTTCAGAGGATGAACAGCTCTCATCAGCATTATCTGTTGACTCTTCATCCTGGAACAATACAGCTGATTGTATTATAATTGTTCCTGAAGGTACTACAAAATCATTATTAATATATGGCAATGGCAATTTAATTTACTAATTAATCTGTAGATCTATTTTCATTATACATAATCAGAAACAGGAAATCTGCAAATGTGACCCAAGGTAGGCAATATAAAATGGCTGTAGAAGCTATTACCAAGCAGTATATATTCCTCTCACTTAACACAAAACGCACTTCTTTATAATCATAATTCCAACTTGATACAACCAAAAATAAGCTTCAAATATGTACTGCCAAGTAACACAGGAAAGCAACTGTCAAACAAATTTGTTTTTAACAGCACAGTATGTATCATTAGCTGCATCCAAAGCTGTTACATCCTCTTTTTGGATGAAGCTGTGATACAGTGCATTCAGGAAACCAAGAATATGGATGGGAGAGGTTTGTTTTGTTTTGTTTTGGAGCACAAAAACAACTAAGGTCACACCGCCCACATTAGAACATGAAGACAAAAAAGGAATTAAAAGTGAGTACACATTAAGCCCAATCAATGGAAGGAATGACAGCTAAAAACAAGGATTTCCTCTTGGAGAAAGACCCACAAAATATGCTGTAGACACACGGGAGGTCGCGAGCTCAAGATTAAATGATCTTCACTATATTGCTACAACAGACAAAAATAAAATGCAGTCTACAGCCCACATGTTGTTCGCTAAAACAGCCGATAACTCAGACAGCAAACATACATTACAACGTAAGTGGTTTTTTTTTTTAAAAAAAAAAAAAAAAAGGGCATTCATTGAGGTAATGATGAAATGTCACAGGTTGAGCACAATGAGCACAAAGTGGTGGTGGATCACCATTTAACAAAAGGCGATGACTGAAACAACAGTGCCCAATACACCAAAGTGACATCACCTGATAACAGACAGCAAAACTGAGACCATGGGAAGAAATGGAAGAACTAGCGGGCCAAGGTAAGAGGACTGCACCCTCAGCAGCAGCGATAGCAGCTTCATTTCCCATTAGTCAACATGAACAGGAACCACACAAACATAACAGTGGCTCCCTCAAGAGTGAGCAAGTGCAAGCTACACAGAGGCTCTGAAGAGCACTGAGAGAATCGAAGCAGATGACATAACTTAAAAGCTTGTGTTGCCATATGCACTGCGTGGCCTCATACAGGGTGAAGAGCTATGCCATAAATACTGAGCAGCATTCCAGAAGCCGATGCCAAAGGTCTGTGCCAATAACGAAGGCACTCCCGACACCACGGTCAGTCCGAGAGCCATCAATGTATACAAATGTATTATTGCTAAGTTCTGTGTGAAGGTTGAGAAACTTACAGCGCGATAGACTAAATCTGGACTAGTGTCCTTACAAAAGGACTGAAGTCCAAGGTGAACATGGACCACTGCATGAAGCCAAGGTGGTAAAGGGTTCACACCCATTGGGAAAGTGGCAGGTAGTGTGAAGTTAAGCTGCCAGAGCAGTACCTGAAAGTGAACTCCAGGAGGTAGCAGAGAAGAGGAATGGGAGTCCAGGCACAGAAAACAAATGGCATGCATATCTGTTGAGGAGAAAATCACAGCAGTCCGACAGCGGTATTTCAGCAGCTTCTACATACAGACTCTCAACTGGGCTAGTGTAAAAGGCACCAGTGGCAAAACAGATGCCACGATGGTGGAAAGTATTGCGATAACATACGAGGGATGGACATGCAGATGCATAAACAAAACACTCATAGTCTAGTTTCAAATGGATAAGGACCGGTACAAATGGAGGAGGGAGGTATGTGGTCTAATCTGCTCCCCTGGAAGTACGGCTGAGGACATGTAGGCCATTGAGGGACTTTGTACAGCAGGCGGCCAGGTAAGACATGTGGGAGGACCAAGAAAGTTTCCTATTCAGCATGAGCCCCAGGAATTTCATAGTTTCAGCGAGTGAAAGAGCAACAGGCCCAAGATGTAAAGATGGTGGAAGAAACCCATTGCACTACCAGAAATTCTTATAAATGGTTTTGTCAGTAGAAAAGTGAAAGCCATTGTCAATGCTCCATGAGTAAAGACAATCGAAACATCATCACTGTAGATGCCACTCCAGGGGACAACTTCGTGGAGAACTGCAATAGATCACAAAATTGTCAACAAAAAGGGAGCCGGAGATACCCGATGGGAGACAGACTATTATAGGGTTAATGGCTATAGCAAAGCAGACGATGCTCAGGACAGAGCCCTGAGGCACTATTTTCCCGGATAAAGGCATCTCACAAGGTGGGACCCACACTTACCTTGAAAACTGTGTCTTTTAAAAATTCCTGAAGGAGATAGAGCAGGCAGCCATGGAAGCCCCATGTGTACAGAGTATGGAGGATACCAGTCCTGTAGCAGGCGCGGAAAATTGTTCCTGACATGGGTTGACAAAGTGATGAGATGGTCAACTGTAGAATGGCATGTCTAAATCCGCATTGTGCAATGGTTAGTAGATTGCAAGACTCGAGCCCAATACCAGCCAGGCATGAATCATACATTCAATTACCCTGCATAAGCAGCTGGTGAGAGAAATGGAGTGGTAAATAGAAGGAAAGTGTTAGTCCTTACCAGGATTAGATACTGGTGTGACAATGGCTTCAAGCCAGCATGTGGAAAACACATCATGCACCCAGATGTGACTGTATGTAGAAAGGAGAAATTGCTTGCCTGCAAGAGCAAGGCACTGCAACATCCGAGTGGAAACATTGTCCGGCCCTGGGGCAAAAGATTGGGATGATGTAAGAGCATGATCTAGCTCTCACATAGTAAAGGCAGTATTGTAGCATTCATGATTCTGAGAGGATGGGTATCACCTTAGACTCCTCCACTCACTTCTGATGGAGGAAGGCATGGTGACAGTGGGTGTAGCTCAAAATCTCTGCAAAATAGCAGTCCAAGGTGTTGGAGATAGCAATAGGGTTCAAAATGACATCATCCACTATGGTCAGGCCAGAAATTGGGGAATGAACCTTGGTCCAGAGAGCCATCAGTGTTTGGCCCACATGGCCAAAGAGGGAGTGGAACTGTTAAACGAACTAGTAAATGAACTCCAACTAGCTTTTTTGCTATCCTAAAGAATGCGATGACACTGGAAATGCAACTGTTTATAATGAACACAGTTCACCATTGTAAAATGACGATTAAAAATGCTGGGAGCATGTCTCCATGCATGAATTGCGTCACAGTACCACAAGACAGGAACATGGTGTGGTAAAGGTGAAGTGCAAAGAAGGGAACGTTCTGCGAGTAACGGTAATGTTTGTAAGGTATTCTACCTTGGCTTCACAACTGGCAAAATGATCATCAAAGTTCACCAAAGAGGAGCAAAGTCTCCAGTTGGCCTTAGATAGCTGCCAATTGGGCTTGCACGTTGGAGTGATGGGAGTCAGCAAACGAACAGCACTTGGGAAATGGTTGCTCAAGTGCATGTCAGAGAGAAAAGGTCACTTGAGATGATGGGCAAACTGGGCAGTGCAGAACGAGAGATCCAAATGGTAATAGGTGTGTGTGGAGTCTGAAAGTAATGTGGGTGCTCCAGCATTAATGCAAATGAGGTTGAGCTGATTGAGGTCACCCAAGAGATTCTGAGAGAGCCCCAAAGGGGACAGTGCACATTAAACTTTCCAAGCAGCAAAAATGGGTGAGGGAGTTTCCCAGTAAGCTTAAGAAAGTCTGTCCTGGTGACACCGGGTGATGGAGGGATGTAGACAGGATAAAGATAAAAGCTGAAGTGAGGAAGGAAAATGCTGACTGCAACAGCTTGCAGCCGGGTGTTCAGTGAGATGGTTTGATTATGATCATCATCCCAGATGAGCACACCATGACTCCCTCATGGGATGGAATGCCGTCCTCACGGAGAAGATCAAAGTAGACCAGAAAGAAATGCGAGAGGTCAACGTGGTCGTGAGCATGAAATTTTGTTTCCTGGGCACAGAAAACAAGTGGACACTGCCATTTCAAGAGCAGCTGTAATTCCTCGTTGCTGGATCTAACACTATTGATTGCAAAATCATCTGCTACACATGTAGCAGGTCAGAATTGACAGAAAGAATACTCTCATGAAGGCCTTTTACATCCCTCCAGCCAACAATGTGCCAGAAATTTGCTAGCTTGTTGCACAGCTGGAGGAGAAGGACACAGAGAAGCTACCATGACACTGGGTGATTTCACAATCACGGTGCTGAATTTGAGGTTGCAAGTCTGCATGGCCATGTCCTTTGTGGCTGGTTGGTTTAAAGAGGGGGGAGGGACCATACTGCTGGGTAACCAACTTGGACACGGAAAGTATGGAGCGACAGGAAGTTTTGGATAAAAACTGAGAGCGGGCCTGAGAGACCCGACTCATACAATGTGGCAAGGATATGAAGTTGCCACATTGTGTCATATGCTTTACATAGGTAAAAAAGGTAGGCAACCAGATGTTAGCATCTGGAAAAGGCTGTTCAGATGGCAGACTGGAGGAGCTCAAGATTATCAGTGGTAGAGCAACACTGGCGGAAGCCAGCCTGACATGGAGCCAGTAGGCCATGTGACTCCAGGAGCCAAGCCAACTGCCGACACACCATACGTTCCAGCAGCTTACGAAGAAAGTTCGTGAGGCTGATGGGCTGGTACCTATCGACATCAAGTGGGTTTTGACTGGGTTAGAGCACTGGAATGATAGTGCTCTCCCGCCTTTGTGATGGAAAGACGCCACTGCACCAGATCCGGTTGAAGACGATGAGAAGATGTCACTTGTAGTCAGATGAGAGATGTTTAATCATCTGACTGTGGATCCAATCCGGCGCAGGAGTTGGGCCGGGGCAATGTGCAAGGGTGTTGAGGAGTTCCCACTCTGTAAATGGGGCGTTATAGGGTTCACTGTGGCGTGTAGAAAACAAGAGGATTTTCCCTTCCATTACAGGTCATCCACAGAGTATGTATACTTTCATAGAGAGGGTGTTTATCTTAGTAATGTGGATCATTACCTCTCAATAATGTGAATCATTACCTGCTTATATATATATATATATATATATATATATATTTACAATGGTAAATATTTCTGTGTGTCCTTATTTTTATTTAGGTATACTGTCAAAGCAGCTGAAGAAATCTACTGATTAAGTTTTCAGCTTTTCATATTTTCTGTAATGTGAACATATCTCCTGTTGTTCCAGTAACATCCATTTTATGACCTTTATTTAGTCAGTGGGCAACTTTGTCATTTTGCTCCACTCTTCCAAATGGGTTTCTTGTACTGTCTGCATGTGGTGGTGCTATTGCTGATGCGTTTAGTCTTTAATGTGCTCTGTAAACTAGGTGTTGAAATTTTCACCTGTTTGTCCTGGGTAGAACATGGAGCACTCCTGGCATGTTATTCTGTACATTTCAGAGTCTGAATATGGATCATTATTATACCTTATGCTATGTATTAGTTTTTGTTGTAGTTCATTAGTTAGAGAGAAGCCAATTTTTACTTTGTGGTTTTTGACATGGTGTTCTTTTTTATGTATATTGTAATTCTTGCTATTGACACAAACTGTAAGTGTTGCTTATATCTTTTTATAATTTTGAAACGTTCTTTTCACCTGAAATTTTTCTGTAGTCATGAAATTTTTACAACAGGTGCTGAATAACAATTCCTTGACAAACTGGTCACATATTACAGAATAATTTAAACAGCAACTTATGGTGTTATATAATGTCATTCCTACAAAAATAACCAACTAGACTGAATAGAATAGTAGACACAGTATCTATGAAAACCCAAGATAAATTTGCAAGACAATGAAACTGAAATATACGGCAGTTATGAGGTTTATGTCCCCGGCTGAGGGCCTCCCTTGGTATTTGTCAGGATTATGTGAATATTGGGTCCATGAGGTACAGAAATACATGGACTACAAGATATTAACCATCTCCACTTTATTTCTATAAATACATTTATAATAACATGCTCACTACGCCGTCCTGTCATAACTGTGTCTGAAGTCCTACCATGAACAAATTTGGATGTCAAGACTCCATTGTGAGCCAAAAAAGACAAATTCTGCATCAAAACCACATGCATTGGAAACAGTTCTGCCTGTGCAGGTGGCCAGCAAGACAATTCAACACAACATGACTACCATGTGCATGGAAGCGCTCTGCGGCCAGCATTTACTGCACCACAGTTCGTCACCATTCCACAATAATGCCAACTCGCATTCTTAACCACACGTGTGGCTGTGTCCAATCCTGTGACAATTACATCACACCCCTCAAAGAAGATGAGCTACCACATGTGATTAGTTTAAAAGAGGACAGGAGGAGGAGGGAAGGGGGGGGGGGGGGGGGAAGAGACCAAACTGCGAGGTCATCGGTCCCTTGTTGCCAGTAAAATAATTACACAACGGAAAGAAGAAAAGAAAGGAGAGGTACAGCATAATAACAGAAGAAATGAAGAATCAGAAGAACGATAGGAGGACAACCAACATTACTATGGACAAAACAGGAAAAGAAAACCACAGAGAGAAGCAAGAAACAGGTAAAAGGGGTAAAAACAAGAGAGCAGATGACAATGGCTGGCCAACCACAAGAATAAAAAGTAAAAGCCAGCCACTCTGCGACACATTAAAAAAAAAAACACCCTAAAAGCATTAGAGTGGAGAACACAGAGGGACAAAGGACAGGCGCTAACACTTACACAGAATGATAAAACCCACCATCACATATAAAACGTAAAACTAAATTAGCCGATAAGGTGTCATCAGCTAAAATTAATGCCAATGAGTCTGGTAATTGAAGAGTCCATCGCAGGGCAACCAAAGAAGGACAGCTCACCATGATATGGGCCACTGCCAGCCGGGCGCCACACCAACACTGAGGTGGGTCATCACAGCACAGGAGGTAGTTGTGTGTCACCCAAGTGTGGCCAATGCGGAGCCGGCAGAGAACCACAGAGTCCCTGCAAGAGGCCCTCATGGAGGACTGCCACACATTTGTAGTCTCCTTAATGGCATGCAGTTTGTTGTGCATGCTGAGGTTATGCCAATTCATCTCCCAAAGCCACAAAACCTTGTGGTGTAGTACTGAAAGTAGGTCAGTTTCAGAGAAGTTGATCCCCATATGCGGTTTCCAAGTAGCCTGTTTGGCCAGCCTGTCAGCAAGTTTGTTGCCTGGGATTCCGATGTGACCTGGGGTCCAGACAAACATCATTGAACAACCAGACCATTCCAGGGCATAGATGGACTCCTGGATGATCGCTACCAAAGGATGACGAGGGTAGCACTGGTCGATAGCTTGTAGGTTGCTCAAGGGGTCAGTAAACAGAAGAAATGACTCCCCAGGGCATGAACGGATGTGCTCAGGAGCACAAGATATAGCCACCAGCTCATCAGTGAAAACACTGCATCCATAGGGCAAGATGTCCTCCATGGGCATATGTGAAGCCGACGTGACCATCAGCCATCGAGCCGTTGGTGTAAACCACTTCATGACCTCGGGGCATGTTAAGAATTGAGAGGAAGTGGCAGCGGAGAGCTGCGGAGTTAGCCGAGTCCTTAGGGCCATGTGAAAGATCCAGGCAAAGCCGCGGCCTGGGTGTACGCCATGGAGGTCTACGTGAATGGACCTCAAGTATAGGTGGTAAAGGCAAGGACTCCAGTTCAGAAAGAAGGGATAGGACACAAACTGCAATTGGAAGCCCTGATCTGGGACACTGATGTGGGAGATGAACTGCTGTGGGTGGGAAAAGCAGACGGCCATTTGGATGTGCAGGAGAACTATGAATGTATGCAGTCAGCAGTTGTGCATGCCTAACCTGTAATGGAGGGACTCCGGCCTCCACAAAAACACTGGTCACTGGACTCGTCCTAAGAGCTCCTGTCGCTAGGCAAACACCATAGTGGTGCACTGGATTGAGTAAACGCAATGCTGAGGGCGCCACCAAACCATAAACCAGACTTCCATAGTCAAGGTAGTATTGAACAAGGGCTCTGTAGAGCTGCAGCTATGTGGAGTGATCTGCACCCCAATTGGTGTTGCTCAGGCAGTGGAGGGCACTGAGGTACTGCCAGCACTTCTGCTTAAGCTGACGAAGGTGAGGAAACCAAGTCAACTGGGCATTGAAAACCAGTCCTAAGAATCAATATGTCTCCACTACAGTGAGTGGATCATCATTAAGGTAAATTTCTGGTCCTGGATGAACGGTATGACACTAACAGATGTGCATAAGACGTAACTTGGCAGCCGAAAACTGGAAACCGTTGGCTACAGCCCATGAATGCGCCTTGTGGATGACTCCCTGTAGGTGCCACTAAGCAACACCTGTAATGGAGAAGCAGTATGAAATGCGTACAGAGAGGGTGAGACGGATGGCCCTACAGCTGCAATTAGACCATTAAAGTCCACTAAAAATAGAGACACACTCAATACAGAGCCCTGCAAGACCCCATTCTCCTGGATATGGGGAGAACTATGGGGGGCACCAACTTGGACACGGAAAGTATGAAGCGACAGGAAATTATGGATAAAAATCAGGAGCGGGCTTTGGAGACCCCACTTGCATAATGTGGCAAGGATATGAGGTCGCCATGTGGTGCCATACACTTTTAATAAATCAAAGAAGACGGCAACCAGGTGTTGGGATCTGGAAAAGGCTGTTTGGATGGCAGACTTGAGAAACACAAGATTATCAGTGTCAGAGCGACCCTGGCGGAAGACGCCCTGGCACGGAGCCAGTAGGTCACGTGTCTCCAGGACCCGACCCAACCCAACTGCCAACACACCATACATTCTAACAGCTTACAAATAACATTGGTAAGGCTGATGAGCTGATAGCTATTCACATCAAGTCGGTTTTGACTGGGTCTGAGCACCGAAATGATGGTGTCGCCCACCATTGTGATGGAAAGAGGCCATCGCACCAGATCGGGTTGAAGATGATGAGATGTTGCTTGTAGTCAGATGAGAGATGTTTAATCATCTGATTGTGGATCCCATCTGACCCAGGAGCCATGTCGTGGCAATGTGCAAGGGCACTGAGGAGCTCCCACTCCGTAAATGGGGCGTTATAGGATTCACTGTGGCGTGTAGTGAACGAGAGGACTTTCCCTTCCAGCTCCTGTTTGAGAGTGCGAAAAGCTGGGGGGTAATTCTCCGATGCAGAGGCTCCAGCTCAGTGCTCAGCAAAGTGCTCGGCAATCCTGTTTGCCTCGATAGATAACACGACATTTATGGTAACACCTGGAACAGCTGTTGGGGTCTGGTACCCGAAACACGTTTGATCTGTGCCCAGACTAGGGAAGGTGACGTGTTGCACACAATGGTCGAGACGTATCTCTCCCAACACTTCTGCTTCCGTCATTTGATAAGTTGGTGAATGCGGGCACAGAGCCGTTTAAAGGCTGTGAGGTGCTCCAGGGAATGGTGCTGCTTATGCCGCTGTAGAGCTCACCGACACTCCTTAATTGCTTCAGTGACTTCCGACGACTATCAATGAACTGCCTTACACCAGGGGCACCCTAAAGAGCGAGGGATCGCGTTTTCTGCCCCAGAAACAACTGTTGTAGTCACCTGCTCAACCATCACATTGGTGTTACGGTGGATAGATGGAAGAAGTCCTGGGCTACAAATTGATAAATCAAAAGCCGATTAACTACCATGAGCCACACTGAAATGTGTGGGAGCCCCAGTATTTAAGAGGCAGAGGTTGAACTGAGATAGTAAAGTTTCGACATATTTGCCTCTGACAGTAAGCACGGTGCCACCCCGTAATGGGTTATGGGCGTTAAAATCTCCCAAAAGTAGGAAAGGTTTAGGGAGTTGATCAATCAGTGCAGTTAATACATTCAGGGATACTACACCATCTGGAGGAAGATCTACATTGCAGACAGTTATTTCCTGCTTCGTCCTTATTCTGACAGCCACAGCTTCAAGAGGGGTTTGAAGGGGCACATGTTCACTACAGACTGAGTTCCGGACATAAACACAAACTCCACCTCACACACTATTATAGTCATGAAGGTCCCCGTAGTATCCCTTATAGCTGAGGAGGGCAGGGGTCCGCATTGCTGGGAACCAGGTTTCCTGGAATGCAATGCATAAACCAGCTGTGAAGCTTATCAGATGCCATAGCTCAGCCAGGTGGTGGAAACACCCGCAGCAATTCCACTGGAGGATGACGTCATCGTGAGACTGGGAAGGCATTGAACATTCAATAAGGAGTTTACACCTCAGGGACACCCACTGCCACCGACTTTTTGCCCAAACAGTCTATATCCATTTTGTCTGAGGGTTAGGCGAGACCTAGGTCCTTGTGGACGCCAGAATCTCCACCTCAACCACAGATGCAGAGCTTTGAGGTAGCGGTGGTGTGGGTGCCACCGCAATTCCCTTGGTCTTGGTGACCTTGTTTTTGGATTTCTCCCTGTGACCGCTGCTTTTGGGCTCTATTGCCACTAGCAGGTGTCATCTTTCCCACTAGCACAAACCTGGGAAGGGAGTGACCCAAGGGACCCCTTCATAGCAAGAGCAGCTGAAGAAGTTGTACGCTTCTCCAGCTTAGAAGTGGGGACGGATGTCACCCATGGTTTGAGGGGGGGTGGGGGGGGGGGTTGTTGCTCCTGAAGTAGGTGGTGCAGGAGCAGCAGGGAGGGACGTGCCCCCCACCATCAAGGGGGCAGGTGAAGTCTTCTGGTTCTGAGAGGTGACAGAAATGTGAGGAACTGATAAGGTGACAACTGTTCTCACAGTGGCGGTGTACGAGGAGGTCATAGCCACAGAATGTAGGCACTCAAATTTCCTCTTAGCCTCAGTGTACGTCAGTCGGTCCAGGGTCTTATATTCCATGATTTTCCTCTATTTCTGTAAAATCCTGAAGTCTGGCAAGCAAGATGAATGATGCTCTCCGCAGTTGACACAGATGGGAGGCTGGGCACATGGAGCATTGGGATGCGATGGACATCGGCAATCTCGACATGTGACGCAGGAAGTACAGTGGGAAGACATATGGCCGAACTTCCAGCACTTAAAGCACCGCATTGGGGGAGGGATATATGGCTTGACATCACAGTGGTAGACCATCACCTTGACCTTCTCGGGCAATGTGTCACCCTCAAATGGCAACATCAAGGCACCAGTGGCAACCTTATTATCCCTAGGACCCCAATGGATGCGCCGGACGATATGAACACCTCACCACTCTAAATTGGTGCTGTTTTTATCAAGACTAATCCAGAGCACATTTTGGAGAAGCATTCCACCTTCCCAAACTTGTTCTCAAAATGCTCCACAAAAAACTGAGGCTTCATGGATATGGAAGATTCCCCATCAACTCTCGTACATACGAGGTACTGGGGCAAATAAGCTTCACTGCCATCCTTGTCCTGGCATTCCTCTCATGGTGTGGCCAGGGAGGGGAATGATTTGGGGTCTTATTTCTTAGTACTGAAGTTAGACTTCGCCCACTTAGAGACTGCTGGCGGCAAACCACCAACAAGAGATGATGTACTATGGTTCATAGTGTGTCATCCGCCCTGATGCCACCCACTCCGACCAGGGGCTACCCACGGGCGCCACCCAGCCTCAGCAAGGGCCACTTTGCAGGATGGCCATTGCTGGGAGTCCTGATGTGCAGGGAGATGGGCATCTACTCCATGGCATACGTGGGGAGTTAACGGCGCAGACATCAGCAGAGTGATCGCTGTGTTGTCAGGAGGCTACAACTAACAGGGTACAGGGCGGCCCCACAATAAACTGGCTACCATGCTGGATTTGAGGTGCTAAGGAGTCCATGGTCATTGTCAGTGCAGAAAGTGACACCCACGAAGGTGTCTTCACCCAAGAGATGGAGAATCAGCGGGACTGCACGAGAAAGTGGGCTCAATGGATGATGGACACGATGCATCATTTACAGCAGCCTTCTGCAATTGGATCGCTCTTCGGGAAAATTTAGAAAGATGGAGGTCAGACCTGATGGGGGGACCTTCACATTAAGGCCAAAACGTGTGAGACTCCTTTTAGTCCCTATTCTAACCCCCGGATCCACAGGGGG
Source organism: Schistocerca americana (assembly GCF_021461395.2). Classification (NCBI taxonomy): domain Eukaryota; kingdom Metazoa; phylum Arthropoda; class Insecta; order Orthoptera; family Acrididae; genus Schistocerca; species Schistocerca americana. Next base: position 933,498,799 of record NC_060130.1, read on the forward strand.
GGGGTTACCAAATGTGGCTCAAGAAGAGCATCTGTGCATCATGAACCTGTTTCACCAGTTGTGGTGTGAGAAGGCATTGCAACGTTTATCTCCATTTATAGACACAGTAATGATTGGTACTGACGAGCAAGCTTTTAAAATCACTACTTGGTACACAACATATGCTGTAGACATGACAAATTAATAAAAGTAAGAAGAACACAAAACTGACAACTATGTATGGATTAATATTACTTGAAGATTCAAAAGACTTAATCCTATTTACTGCTCAAATGAAATGTAACTCATTATTAGTAGTCATTATATATCCATAATTAAATCATTATCCTTGGGAAAAATGGACAGGGAATGGTTTGCACATGTTAGTATGTATGATTTGTTATAGGAAACTGGTAAGATTCTCCTTAATGGGAGCTATCCAGCTGCATGAAGATTATTTGGCAATACAGAAGGCATATCAAACAGATCCCATGATAAATCACAGTGGGTGGCTTTTAAAATTAATCCACTATCATTTAATTTGAATGTGAAAGGTTGATCCAGAGTACCAGAAGTTGTACACGTAAATGTGCCACCAAAAGTCGAATTGAAAGAGTAAATTGCACATTCAGAACATCGTTCAAGAAATGTGGTAATACAAATACATTAACTTCCTAGGGCAATAATCTCTCTGAGGGTTATAAATTAACAATTCTTTCTCATAGCTATACACTACTATCTAAAACTACTGACAATCGTGGGCAAATTACCTTATGACTATGTTTGCATGTATACAGATCATGCTCATTTACAGATACAAAAAATACCTTTGATCCATACTGATTAGTAAGTAATCCTCCAGCTGACACATGACATGAAGGCCTGCTTGTTGTGACATGGCAGGGTAAGTACAAATTTTACACATTTAAAAATTATGCTTTTAATTCATCTTCAATCATTAAAGAGTGTGTTTTAGTTAACTTGTAGTAAGCATATAAATTATAAGAATTAACAGGGCAAATCATAGTAGTTGTTGCATCTAACTTACATTCAGTTAACAATAATATCTGTAAGGACTGATCTGGATGCAATAGTACACTGTTTAAGCAATCATTTGAACAACTTTCTAGAGCTGTTCTTAAATTAAAAGCATCAATTCTAGCATTTGATACACTATCAATAATTCTTAAAAGCAGAGTGTTTCAATCTAAGTGAGCACTAACAGCATTTAATTCTTCAAACAGCTCGCGGATGGTGCATTCATCTCATGACGAATCATGTTGAAATGCGTAATAAATTGCTTTAAAATTTGTTCAATAAAAACTGAGTGATTAGTAATGGTATTTTGCATATTCCTTAATACAATTACTTCATTAGACAGGTTAACTGAATTCATATTAGATTGTTATTCAAGGGCTAAAACTTTAAGTACTAAACGCAGTACAAAGGAAATTTCCTCCAGTATCAAACCAGTTGCACCTGATCACAGTAGTGTGTGGCAAAAGATTTAAGAAACAGCTAATCCCTTTTTCATAATTAGCAAATTTGGACTCTAGCTGCATTTTGATGGCAAGCCAACGGTTATACCAAGACATTCCCATTCTTAAAACTGTGTCATTATCTATGCCTGAATGAACCAAATCAATTAGCGTTTTTAAAGAAATGAATTATTGTTGAATCTTCCTCAAATTGTACTTAAGTACAAGTTTAACATTATTTGTTGAAACTACCACGTCAGAGTGGTCCAAACAAAATACCTGTTGTCTGTGGTACCACCACCACCACCACCACCACGACTACTACTACTACTACTACTACTACTACCACCACCACCACCACCACTATAGCATTAAAGGAACACACTGTCATGGTAAAAATTAGAACTATAGCAAACATGCTTAATCAGTTCTTAACACTGGAGTTAAATAATGAATATAATACAAATGTGTATATTATGGTAACCTGTGGAATAAGATTTAGTTACACTTGCGCACCTTATATAATAGCTGCAATCTTTCTTTCTTTTTTTTATGGTTTTAGGGTGCAAAACTGCTACCATCATTAGAGCCCGGTCTGTAGCTTAGGAAAAGGTAAAAAAAAATTGGAAATCAGCAGCAATGGGAGCAAAACTCAAGAAGTGGGCAAACTAAAAAACAGAAGGAAACTTTAGAAAACCACTATAGAAGGTGGGTTGTTTTCCCCAAAAAGAGGTTCAAATGACCAATGTCATCTCACTGACACTAATAAACTCAAGGATGCAATTGGCTGAGCACGTGTCATCTGCTAAAATGGAAGATATATCAGGTGACAGCTGTATATGGACACATAGCGGAGTAAAATAGAGGCACTCAAGTAAAATGTGTCTCACGGTCCACAGTTGAGATCAACGGAGACAAAGTGGGGGAGGATTGCCACATAAAAGATGTCGATGGCCAAACAGACAGTGTCCTATCCAGAGTCTAGTTAAAATTACCTCCTCCCGACGGCGAGTTTGGGAGGAAGAGGTCCAAGCACAGGAAAGAGCTTTCACGCCCTGCAATTTATTATTAGGAAGTGTAGACCAATGAGCGTGCCATAAAAGAGCAACACGACGACATAAAACACAATGTAGATCAGCGAAGGGAACCATGCGAACAGCAGGCTGAAAAAGGGATTGGCTGGTTGTTTTGGGGAAGGAGACCAGACAGTGAGGTCATCGGTCTCATCGGATTAGGGAAGGACAGGGAAGGAAGTCGGCCGTGCCCATTGAAAGGAACCATCCTGGCATTTGCCTGGAGCAATTTAGGGAAATCCGGAAAACCTAAATCAGGATGGCCGGACGCGGGATTGAACCGTCGTCCTCCCGAATGCGAGTCCAGTGTTGAAAAATGGAGACTGCAGCCTTGGTCGCTATATCGGCTGCCTCGTTTCCACGGATATCAACATGTCCTGGGATCCAGAGGAATGCCACAGAGATGCCCCCCAACTGGAGCAAGTGGAGAAAGTCCTGAATCTGGTGGACCAGAGAGTGGACATGGTAGAGAGCTTGGAGACTGAGGAGAGAGCTGAACGAATCTGAGTATATAATATACTGTATCCACTGATGGCGACGGATGTATTGGACAGCCTGGAGAACAGTGTAAAGCTCCACAGTAAAAACCGAACACTGGCCGGGAAGCCGAAATCGATTAGGGGTGTCGCCAACAACATAAGCACTCCCAACACCCAAAGATGTTTTTGAGCCGTCAGTGTAAATAAATGTGGCATCCTTCATTTGTGTGCATACAGCAGCAAATGCCCGACGATAAACGAGAGAATGGGGTACCATCCTTGGTAAACTGACAAAGGTCATGGAGCAGGCAGATCCGGGGGGCGGAGACAAGGCAGTGCTGTACCCCCAGTTGTCAAGCAAGTTTTAGGAAAGTGGAAGGAAAGAGAACGTTGCAGTCGACGGAAGCAGACTCCCGGTGGTAGTAGAGAGGAGGAGCGGCGTGCATACCCTAAATCCAAGCAGGCGTCAAAAAAAGGTCATGGGCCAGATTAGCAGGCATGGAAGACAGATGGCTAGCATAACGACTCAGGAGGACAGCTCACCGATTGGACAGCAGAGGGTCCGCAGTCTCGGCATAAAGGCTCTCCACAGGGCTGGCGTAAAAAGCTCCAGATGCTATAAACGCAATCCACAGTGGTGGACAGAGTCAAGATGCCGAAGAATAGACAACCGAGCAGAGGAGTAAACTATGCTTTCATAGTCCAATTCCGAGCTCATTAAGGCATGATAAGGCGGAGAAGGACCACTCTGTCCGCTCCCCAGAAGGTACCATTCAGAAAATGGAGGGTGTTGATGGATTGCAGACAGCGAGCTGAAAGATAGGAAACGTGGGAGGCCCAGCACAGTTTTCTGTCAAACATAAGTCCCAAGAATTTAGCGATGTTTGCGAACGGAAGGTTGACAGGGCCTAGATGTAGGGAAGGCGGAAGAAAATCCATACAATGCCAAAAATTGACGCAAACGGTCTTACTGGCAGAAAAGCAGAAGCCGGTTTCGATGCTCCAAGAGTGGAGGCGATCGAGACATCCTTGAAGACGTCTTTCAAGAAGGCTGGACCGTTGAGAGCTGTAGTATATGGCAAAATCATTCACACAGAGGGAGCCCAAGACATCGGGAAGGAGACAATCCATAGTTGGATTTATGGCAATGGCTAACAGTACAACATTTAGCACAGAGCCCTGGGTACCCTGTTTTCTTGGGAGAAAGTACGGGAGAGAGTATTGTTCATCCGCACTTTAAATGTGCGCTCTCTCATAAATTCACGAATAAAAAGGGGCAGCCGACCTTGAAAGCCCCAAGAGAACAGTGTGCGGAGGATGCCTGTCCTCCAACAGGTATCGTATGCTCCCTCCAGATCAAAAAATATTGCTACCGTTTGGCGTTTCCTGAGAAAATTGTTCATGATGTAAGTGGAAAGAGCAACAAGATGCTCAACTGCAGAACGATGTTTTCTGAAACCGCATTGGCCAGGTGTTAAAAGGCTTCGGGACTCCAGCCACCAGGCTAAACGGCAATTCACCATATGCTCCAAAACCTTAAATACACTACTGGTGAGAGAAATGGGGCAATAGCTAGAGGGGAGATGTTTGTCCTTTCCACGTTTCGGAACAGGAATGAAGATAGCTTCCTGTCATCTTCTGGGAAAAGTACTGTCGATACAAATTCGATTATAAAGGTGAAAGAGGTAACGCAGACTATGGTATGATAAATGCAGCAACATTTGGACGTGGACACCATCTGGTGCTGGGGCGGAAGAGTGAGAAGAAGAGAGTGCGTGTTGGAGTTCCCGTATGGAGTAAATGGTATTATAGCTTTCACTATTGTGAGAGGAGAAGGCAAGAGGTCGCACTTCCACTGCACATTTCTTCGGGAGAAAGGCTGGCATGTAATTTCAGGAGCTCGAAATCTCCGCAAAGTGTTGACCCAATGAGTTAGAAATTGTGACGGGGTCCACTAAGGTATCATGCGTGACAGTGAGCCCAGAGATCGGGGAGAAACTGGGCGCGCCAGATAACCGTCAAATGCGACTCCAAACTTCTGAGGAGGGAGTGAAGGTGATAAAGAGCTAGTAAAGAAGTCCCAGCTTGCCTTCTTGCTACCACTGATGAAGCAACGGCATCGCGCACGTAACTGCTTATAGTGGATACAGTTGGCAGAAAATGCGAAGACCACGTCACGACATGCCTCGTTCCACCAAGGAACTGGGGGGCGCTGGGGCAAATCTGAGGTGCGAGGTACTGAACGTTCCACAGCTGTAAGAATAACTTCTGTAACATGAGTGACCTGATCATCGACGCTACGAAAAAGCATCCAATCAACTTGGGCAAACTTCCAGTGTCTCGGGAGCATAGATGGCAGTTGTGGCTGCAATCGAAGGACACATGGAAAATAGTCACATGAGTGTGTATCAGCAAGAGCAAACCATTCATAGTGCCAAGCTAGCTTAACAGTACCGACCGAAAGTTCCAAATGAGAGACGTTCATCGTGGTGGCAGACAAAAATGTAGGTTCCCCAGTGTTGAGGCAAACAAGATCCGCTTGGTGGAAGAGGTCAATCAATACAGAGACTCGCGGACAAGGGCACGGAGATCCCCAAAGTGGGTGGTGGGCACTGAAGTCCCCAACCAGCAAATAGGGAGGCGGGAGGTGACCAAGGAGATGAAGGAGATCAGCTCTTGCCATCGGTGTGGACGATGGAATGTATACGGTACAAAGAGAGAAGGTGTATCCAGAAAGTGGAAGACAGACAGCAAAAGCTTGGAAGGAACTGTTTAAGGGGATTGGATGATAATGGACAGTATCATGGAGAAGAATCATAACTCCCTGATGTGCTGGAGTGCCATCAACAGAGGGGAGATCAAACCGGACTGACTGAAAATGAGGGAAAACAAAGCAATTGTGGGGATGCAGCTTTGTTTCCTGAAGACAGAAGATGACTGGCAAGTAGTATCGTAAGAGGATCGACAATTCATTCCAATTGGCTCTAATGCCATGGATATTCCAATGGATAATTGACAGAGGGTGGACAGGACTGCTGAGAGCCAGCGGCCGACAGCGTGGAACGGCATTCAGCCTAAGGCAGAAGATCCTGATTCACAGGTTGTTCGGGGGCAGCTCCTGCCACCAGCAATCGGCCGATAGATCGGCCGCCAGCGAGTGCACCTTGTCGACACGGAAGACGGCCAAGGGCAGTTACCACCAGGTGGCACTGTAGATGAGACCCACCGTGGTGGAGAAAGAGAGGAACTTGGTTTCTTATGAGCCTTCTTGGAAACAGGACGTTGAGATGAGGGAGGAATTGATAGTTGTGTTGTCAGGATACATAAAAGATCTTCGCAAGTAGGCTCTTTTTTGGAAGTCTGGGTGTCTGATTTTGGGGCTCGTGTTTTAGCAGAAGCCAATGAAGGGTGAGCCATAGAGTGAGCAGGTGATAGTGGGGAGGTTGAACAGGCGATCTTCGCACTGGCCGATCTGACGACCGTGGCACTAAAGGTGAGATCACAAGTCCGCGTGGCTGCCTCCTTAGTAGGCCGAGGAGATGCAAGGAAAGTGCTATATTTACCTGCCTGAGGCACAGTGGGCTTTCGACTGGCGAATAACTTATGAGCAGCAAATGTAGACACCTTTCCCTTCACTCTGATTTCCTGAATAAGCCATTTATCTTTGAAAATGGGGCAATCTCTAGAGGAAGCAGCACGGTCACCCATACAGTTGATGCAATGAGGGGATGGAGGTGGACGAGCACCCTCATGGACAGCCTCGTCACACGGAACGCATTTGTCTGGATTGGATGAACTGAAATTATCTCATAGCCCACTTTAATGTTTGATGGAAGTTGAACTCTGTCAAATGTCAAGAAGATAGTACAGGTTGGAACCAAGTCCTTGACAACCCTTTTCACGACTCGATGAACAGCCATTACACCCTGGTCAGACAATCTGTCGAGGGAGCATGTTTAAACCACCCCGTGTGATGAATTTAACGTGTGGTGCACTTCCACCCAGACAGGGAAGGCGTATAGCAGTGAAGTTTGCAGCAATTTTTGTGCCTGGATGGCACTGACTGTTTCTAACAACAAGATGCCATTTCGTAATCGGGAACAAGACTTTACAGGACCTGCAATTGTGTCGACACCCTTCTGAATAATGAAAGGGTTGACTGTGGAGAAGTCTTGATCTTTGTCCGACTGAGAAACAGCAAGGAACTGTGGCACTGACGGAAGAATTGTCTGTGGCTGAGACTCATTTAACGTTCGCTTGTGAGCAGACATTGTAGATGTAGAGCAAACCATTGCAGAAGTATCCCCCATGATTACCGGCGCCTCTGTGGTGTGCTCCTTCCTTGTGGGGGCCCTCTCTGAGGGCACTCCCACCTTAGAAGATTGTTCACACCTCAGGTCACACCTCTGAGAAATGGACGGAGGGACCAATCGGCACGTTCAGAAGGTACCAGCTGGGGTAATCGCCCCTCCCTGGGCCTGGCCGTTGCCAGGGGGTACGTAAGTGTTCTACTTGTCTACCCAGGGCTGGGAATTATGTGTTACCCAGTTGCCGGCTATGTGTGGGAATGTGTGGGTCGGCCTTCAGACATGCACAGGGAGGAAAAAAAGAGAAAGGGAGGAACAAAGAAAAGGAAAGGAAAGAAGAGAGGTCTCAAACGCCGCAGCGGAGAAGAGGGTAAAGAGAAGAGGCAAGGAAAAGAGAAGGACAAAGGAAGGACAGAGACGTTCCAGCATGGAAAGCGAAGAAGAGAGACTGTCTTACAGTTACAAGCATCCATCTCTGGACGTAGGCACGAAACATACTCCCAGAGGGGGTGAAGGGGAAGGGAAGAGGCAGAGGTGGGGGGGGGGGGGGGGGAGGGGGGGAGGGGGGGAGGTGGGGGGAGGATGGGGGTTGGGGAAGGATGTGGAAAAGGAAGGTATGCAGCCCGGAAAGGAAAGAGAGCCGCACTAGCTCGGGGTCCCGTGCTAGCCATGCACATATCCACAAAAGAGTTGTGGACCCCCTGGGGGGAGCTGCAATCTATATTTGCACAACACATTCACATATGCACATGGCTGAGATAAACACACATTTTACACTCACTCACACACTACACAAATCTATGAAGATTGTCGGGGTGTCCAACTGGATCACTCGGCATATGGTGACACCTCAGACTTAGAAGTCTGGACTGCGACCTTGTGCTGCTTGTGTCCTGAATTTAAGGACAGTTAATCAGCCCCTCACTCAGTCCTCATCGTCATTGTCTCGCGATGTACAGGAAGTCTGACCAGAAATGGCTTTACACAAATCAGATGAATGACAAAAAGGCAGTTGGAGCTTAAGAGTGACTGGCAACAACATCTCCAAGATTGGATATGGTCCTTTCCAAAACTTCTTAAACTTTTTGACCTCACTCTTCTTTAACACTACACTGCTCAGGTAGAAAAGATCTCTGACTCGATACTGCAGTGCAGCTGCTTGGCGATTGTGTTGTTTCGCTTGCTGCAGGAAAGATTGATGACTGTTGTTTCAGTCCCCTAATTCCCTTACATGTTAATTGTTGATTCAAGCAGTCAATCATGCGAAGTCCAAGGGTGAATGCATTCTTCTTCCATATACACTTTCATATGGACTTAGGCCAGTTGATGTGTGCACTTTTGCATTGTAAGTGCTCATGACATACGGAAGACACACATACCAATTGTCATGCTTGCTGCTTACACAGTGGCTAACCATCTTAATGATTGTTTTGTGAACTCACTCACTGTGTCCATTTCCTTCAGGGCATCCTGGCATAGTTCTTAGCTGCGTTATTTGCATTAGCTTACAAGTCTGTTTAAGCAATTCACTCACAAAATTTGATCCTTGGTCACTGATTATTCTTAATGGTGATCCAAACTTTAGAATCCACTCTTTTACAAAAACCTTAGTCACAGTCTCGGCACTCTGATCAGGTACTGGTATCATGAGAAGATATCTGAAGAAATGATCTGATGCAGTCAATATGTATTTACTCCCATCTGTAGTCTTAGGTAAAGGCGCAATGACATCAAGTCCTACTCTTTCGAATGGTTCACTAGTCTCTGACAGTTCTTGTAATGGTGCCTTAGCTTTTCCCAAATTATTCCATCTGTTACAGGAATTACATTGTGAAAGAAACTCAAAAATTTCAGCTTTACATCTTGGCCACCAATATATCTCAGCTATTTTAAAACTTTTTGCTTTTTTACTGCAGTGTCCAGATAATAAAGTATAATGTTCCTTCATGATTTGCTCTCTTGTTCTTTCTGGAATAATTTGGCAGTTTCGCTTAATAGTGATGTTTTACAGCAATCCATCTATTTTGACAAAAATGGTCATTTTTCCATATTTTTTGCCCATCGTGTCAGAATTTACGTGTAGTTTGCGAGGTCAATGAATAACTTTAAACTGAAACTAACTCAGTCTTAAAGCCCATCTACTTAGTCTGGAACTTGGGTCATTTAGGCTCAACAGCCATTTAGGCACAGCATGGTCTGTAATCACTGAATTCTCTTCCTGTCTAACAACATCTTCTGTGTGTTATACCAAAAACCAAACCACAAAACTCTTTTTCTGTTGTGGTACACTTACATTCTGCTTTGTTTAATTGCCTGGAAGCAAATGATTCTGAGTGTTCATGACCATCAGTTTATTGAGACAAAATACCACCAACAGCAAATTTTTTTGAGACAAAATACCACCAACAGCAAAATTTAAAACAACTGTTGAAATAATGAAGGGCTTGCTGAAGTCTGCATAGGTTAACACTGGAGCTGTGGTTAGGGCAGTTTTAAGTTGACCAACTGGATGTAGTTCCCTTCTTCAGTAGTTGTGTCATTGGACGTGCTATATTTGCATGCCCAGCTATGAAATGCCTAAATATATTTGCTAATCCCAAGAATGATAGTAATTCCTTTAAATTCTGTGGTTCTGGAAAATTCTTGACAGCTTCACTTAATTTTCAGTCAGAGCGGACACCTTCACATGTCCAAGGTAGTTCACTTGATTTTGTGCAAAGTGACATTTATCTATTGACAGGGACAGATTCGCATTTCTTAAATGCTTGAAATCAGCTTAAAGCCTCTGTGTATGCTGCTTCACATTTTCACTGAAAATAATTATGTAATCGAGGTGTACAACAGCTTGTGTTGGTGTGAGCCCTTGTAAAATGGAATTCATCAGGTGCTGAAATGTGGTTGGTGCACTGCAAAGTCCAAATATCATAAGCAAGCATTTATACACTTTTGTGTACTAAATGAAGCTTTTCTTGATCATCTGCATGCACTGTCAGGTGATGATATCTGCTTGTTAGATCACAAACTAAAAAAATTCGACATCTGCTCAAGTAATTCAGGGTTTCTACCAGGTTTGGGAAGGGGTAAATGACTGGTGTGGTTATTGCATTTGGATGACGATTGGTTTTGTGGGATGCTCAACTGCGCAATCATCAGCACCCATACGAAGTGCCAATTTTTCTCACAGTCCAATTTTTCACCCAGTCCAATCTAGCCACTGTCACAAATGATGATGGCGACAGCGACGAAATGGCGACGGCGACGAAATGGCGACGATGATTATGATGATGATGGTGGTGATGACGGGACAAAATGGCGACGATGATGATGATGAAATGATAACACAAACACCCAGTCCCTGGGCAGAGAAAATCCCTAACCCAGCAGGGCAGCATGGAGGGTAAAAATAGTAGAGGGAGACCAAAAGATGAATACACAAAACAGATTCAGAAGGATGTAGGTTGCAGTAGATACTGGGAGATGAAGAACCTTCCACACGATAGAGTAGCATGGAGAGCTGCATCAAACCAGTCTCTCGACTGAAGACCACAACAACAACAACATTGTAGTTACACCTAAGCTTCTGGCAACGTAATAATGGATTTTGTTCAGTAACTCACATTTATTTGACTGCTTGGTTAATAACAGTGTTCCTTCTTTGCATCAGGGTGACCTGACTTCGACATAACATTGTTGCGCTGGCTTCTTGGGGAATTTGCTGAAGCTGATCAAGCTGTACATCAACTCAGAGTGTTTGAACCTTTCCTAGGTTGTCGTTTCTATGGCTTGGTCTGATCCTTCTATCTGCGACATCTCTCTGTCCCATTAGCAGACAAGAATCAACCATTGTAGCACATTTTATTGTTTGTAACTACTTGCATTTTGCCATGTATTTTTCTTGGCCTAAACATGATTCTACATCCACCTCTCCTTGGTTACGTAACTGCCTGCCATTTAACACATTCACATGTAATTGTGGCGGACTTAATTTATCTCTTTTGTCAATGTAACACCACATTAGTGAGGTCTGTACTAATGTGTCAATAAGTAGCTTGCTCTGTCATCCACAATATACAGCACCTATCACAAAGTCATTGTCAATCTCAGTTTCAGTAGAACTAACAGGAATCATTGTCTCAGGCAGAGGGTAGACGATGTAGTGGCACATATGTTCCTGTACTCATTTAACAATCTGCCAAGTTGTCTGTTGCTCGGATTATTCTTTCTTTTATTGTGGCAACCTCTTGATAAGTGGCCCTGTATCCTGCAACTGTAGCAAATTCATTTCTCCTTATTATCTTTACGTGTATGACCAGGCTTGTTACATCTGTAACACACTGCATTTGTGTTGAATACACGATGCTCTTCTTTTCACGTACCATTCAGCCACCTTAATGCTTCCACAAAGCCAACAGCTGCTGCTATTGCTTCCTGTAAGGCCTTACATCATGCCAGTCTGACTGGTTTGCTTTCTTCATCACCACAAACTGTTGATGAATGTGTGTAAAGCGCTCTGATCAGCTACAAACAGCTGAATGCGATTCTCATTCCCGTTTTCTGCCAGCTCGTATGTTTGAGCGTTAATGTTTCAAATTCTGTCAGCATACTGCTCAATGGAGTTGTCCCATCACATCTGCAGACTATGGAGTGGCTCTCTGTAGAATATGATTTCATATTTGCATTTGAATCTCTGAACAATTGTTCATTTGAATTCATTGTAATCTTCTGATTTCATGCAAGTCAGCTCTGCACTGATGAAATCTTGTGTGGCCCCCAATTCTTAATTTAACAACTGCTAATTTATCTGAATCAGTCTACAAACCAAACAAGGGAGTTCCTTCGAGTTTATGGAAGAATACTTTTACGTCTTTCTCAGGTTTACCACTAAACACTGGTACTGATGGCAATAATGAGAAATTCTTTATGAGGCCAGCACTGCAAAAGCTATCATCTGACAAGCCATGTGGAAGGCTGCTCTCACTTCTCTCTGTTTTTAACCACTGAATCTTTTTTTGTAAACTGTTTATAACAGTTTGGACATTGGCCGTGTTACCCGAGTTCGATTCTGCCATACTGATTTATGTGCGCCAACAGTATCACTATTACAGTACAAGTTTCACAAATCCATCACTGCCTTTCATATTATAGCCAAATTAGAGTGAGTTAACCTGACCCCATATTGTCAAATGACAGTCACACTGCTACATCTGATTCACCATGGAGATACGCCAGGAACTCTGAAATTCTCGTAAGTTCACACATTGCTGCAGTTCTCAGGACTGCAGGTTTTCATAATAATTGATCCCCATGCTGACACCACTTCTATACAGCAGTCATGAGGTTTGTGTCCTCGGCAGAGGACCTCTGTTTGTATTTTGTCAGGATTATTGCAGGGGTCCATGAGGTACATAAATATGCAAACTATGGGTCATTAACCATCCACACTTTATTTCTATAAAGACATTTATAACAACAAGCTCACTACACCATCCTGTCATAATTGTATCTGATGCCCTACCATGAACAAATACGGATTTGTCAAGATTCCACTGTGAATCGAAAAAGACAAATTCTGCATTGAAACCACACACGTTGGAAACAGTTCTACCCATTCAGGCACCAGCAACACAATGCAATGCAACTACCATGTGCACTGAGGTGCCCTGCGGCTGATGTATACTGACACCGCAGTTCGTCAGCATTCCGCGATGATGCCAGAGCACACGCTTACTCATATGTGGCAGCTCCGTCCAAGCCTGTGACACTTACAGAACAACAAATTAAACTAATAAATAGGTTTATGGTGGTTATTTATCACCCAATGAACTTAAAGCATTCATCAACAAAGGGGCATGAATGGGAAGTCTACTGACTGACAAGCTGGAGCCATCAAGAGGTGGACCAGATCCAACTGCCAGTATGATTTGGCACCACATATGTCAGTTGTCACTGATAATGTGACAGCAGCATTGTGTACTAACTGGGCGATGTTTAACTTATTGTACTGTAGAAAATTCAAATTGTTGGTGTGCACTGGGTTAAATAATGTAGCAGAAGGTTGTAGTGGTTTTACTCTGTGGAATAGACACTCAACGGTAGGGTCAGAAATCTGTCAACTGCAGGACAGTGTGACTGCAGATTCAGATAAATATAAGATAGTAATAATTGTTGTAACACAATCATATGAGGCCTACATCTACATACATAGTCCCCAAGCCACAATACAGTGCATGGTAGAGGATGCCTCGTACTGATGCTAATCATTCCATTTCTTGTTCCACTCGCAAATTGAGTGAGGGAAAAGTAACTGTCTATACTCTACATGCTTCTGCACAAGCCCCTCTTTCTGTTATCTTGTCTTCAAAGTTATCTTGAGAGAGGTATGTTGGTGACAACATGTTCTGCAAAGGTTCACTAAACTTACTCAACAATCTTTCATAAAAAGATCATCATCTTCCATCCAGAGAGTTCCATTTGAGTTCACAGGGATTTTCCGTAACACTCTTGTGTTGATGAAAGCTGTCAGTAACAAATCTAGCAGCATACGTGCGTGCGTATTGCTTCAATGTCTTCATTTAACCTGACCTGGTGAGGACGGGACCCAAAACACTTTAGCAATACTCAACAACAGGTTACACAATTGTTATATACAGTCACCTTTATCGATTAGCTACACCTTTGAGGAATTCTTCCAATAAACTTAAGTCAACCATTCACCTTTCCTACAACCAATCTCATATGTTCCTTCCGAAATATCACTTTGCAGCATAATGCTTAGATATTTAATCATTGTGACCGTGTCAAGCAGCACACCACTAACACTGTATTCAAACATTATGGAGTTGTTTTACCCAACAATTTGCATTAACTTACATTTTTCAACATTTACAATACTCTCTGTAAAATGAATTGGGGTGCCTCTGACCATGGTGCCTTTTTTTTTTTTTTTTTTTTTTTTTTTTTTTTTTTTTTTTTTTTCCTTCAACTCCTTCAGGTGCTTTTCAATGCCAGGGATGCTGTTTCTATGCCCTCAATGTGGGAGTTTGTGCAGTAGTCAAATGATGACATGTCTATGATCATCTTGCATGAACTGCTGTTTTTTAAAAAAAACATGAAACTCAAAATTTCAGATTTCATTTTGCTGTCTCCTATAGCCATGTCAGATTGATCAAAGAGTGCCTAAATAGAAGCCTTTGATCCACTCAGTGATTTTACATTGGACCAGAATTTTCTGGGATTCTTGGCAAGATCTTACACTAACATCTTACAGTGGATGTTATTGTATACTTTGCACTTTGATCTTTTTATAGACACACGAAATTCTACTAATTTTTGTCTGTTGACATTTCTGTGTTCTTTTTAGAACCAAGAATGCCACAATCTCTGTTTTCTCAGCATTCTTCAAATTTTGTTATTAAACCATGTTGAATGTTTACCATCGATAATCCATTTAATCTGCACATACTTCACCAGAATATGATTTACAACCAGTTTAGACTTTGTTCATCATATTGGAACTAAATGATGTTCATTCAATGTCTAAATAGAATGGTAACAACTGATTATCTGCTCTGTACAGCATATAAATTTCCCTAACCTTTTTATTGGATTTATTAAGTTTAGCAACTGTCATTGCTATGACGGCATCATGGTCACTACGGTAATCCCTGTCTCTATACTGATACTGTCAATAACATTAGGTGTAAAAACTTCCTGACAGATTAAAACTGTGTGCCCGACAGGCTCGAACCGCGAACCGAGTTCGAGTCTCGGTCGGGCACACAGTTTTAATCTGCCAGGAAGTTTCATATCAGCGCACACTCTGCTGCAGAGTGAAAATCTCATTCTGGAAATATTAGGTGTGTATGTGGTGACAAAGTCTACAATATTCCGCAGTGTATGGGTTGTAACATTAGTTACTTTGTTTTCAGAGAAAGCATTCAGAACTACTTCACATGACTGCCTGTCTGTGTCACCTGCAATGAATCCATAGATGTCCCAGTCTCTACTTGGTAGGTTAAAGCTGCCTCCAGCACATATTACATGATCATAGTATGTCTGTTCTGTTGAGCATAGAGATTCTTTGAACGATTCTCAAACTGTTATAGCAGAATTTGGTGGCCAATTGAAACAGGAAATGATTAATTTTATTTCACCTAGACCAGTTACTTGCACCCAGATGACTTTGCAGTCACTCAGTTTTGACCTCAATAAACATATTTTCATTGATTGCAATGAACGTGTCCCCTCCTACAACCAAATGTAAAATTTAACATTGCAGAATTGTACCATCGCCACAGCCCATTTTTAGTCTCCTGCCATACTCCTTACTAATTTGATGATATTTCATCTTTATCAAAGGCTGCAGGTCCTATGTGGTCAGTCAGCCATCTAACACATACAAAGTGATCTGCTTGTCTGATTATGGACAGGCACTCATCACTACATCAGTGGACAAGCTGTCCTCACAGTTGGCCTGAAGAGAACTGGATGACTGTTACTGTAGCACAGTGGATTCTGACAGTATCCACAAGTTGGCTGATCATATTACTCACACAACGTCCAAACACAGCATGTTGTCTGTGTAGCACTTTGTATTACTGAACACCCATTTTGGCAATTCCCTATCAAGCATTATTATGTTGGCAGAAGAGAATATCAAAAGGTAAATGGGACAGAATGATCCTGTGCAACACCAAATGTGTACCTTGGACATATTTTTTATTAACACATATGAGGTGGTGACAAGAATCTGACAATATATTGACCTCTGTAGCAGACAGCTGCCATACTCCACAGCTCAGTAAATAAGTTGTCTCAATGTGAGTGGTCTTAGAAACAGTGTATTTATTTCTTCTTTTGTGGTCACAATGACAATACAAGTGTTTGCTCCCTGGCTGACCCTGAAAGTTTTTCAGGTATGTAACTTGCATTCCACCTTGGGCAACACACTAATTATCAAAACTGTGTAGTTGCACTGTTGTTTAGATTCACAATTAAAATGTTGGAGACCCCCGCCAATAACTTTAACAATAACAAGCCAAGTCATTCTGTTAGCATCTGCAATGAAAACAAACATTAAATGTTACCAGAGGACCACAAATTTAGGACTGCAATGAATGATGATATGATAGAGAGTCACTTATTATTCACAAAACAAAAGATACATATTTGCCATTTAGTGTACATGGCGCATGGGCCATAAGCTATGCCAGCCAACTGAGTCTCCTTTTACCACTGTTCTCACCCTCGCATCAACGACTGTACCGTTATGTGCCCTTGGACAGGTGGCCTGCAGGTCACTGTCCTTCAGGTACAAGTAACTCCAGAGCACGAGCCATTCTCCAGTGACCCGGTCAATCGTAGAGACCAATTGTATCAACCACCAAACAAATATTAAATTCTTTCCAAAATAATACAAGGAACACAAAGTCCTACTAAAGCATAAAAAAGAACACATGGAAATACTCCACTGAGTCTATAAACCAGCTATTCTGTTAATAAACACGTAACACATAAACAAAAAGTACATTGAAACATAAAAAAATGACAAAGTACACCTAGTCTGCCACAAGGTACACACACAACAAGGGAAAGAAAATATACAAGGTTAAAAAAACCATTGGATACCCTGTTTACTTGTTCACTTTTGTACCACATCATTCGGTAAAGGACACAGCTTGCTCTTTGAAACCCCTTGCAGTGTGCAAATAGTGGCCACTCCCACCATCCTGTCACACCCAGAGTGTACTCCAATTATGGCCAACTTCCAGCAAAAAGGGTGGCAGGTTATCTTCCCTTACTATGAGCAATGCGCCAGGTTGGATGTTCTGACAGGGGACTGTCCGCTTTGGCCTGTTGCTGCAGATGATAGAAATAGTCATAAAACCAGCATTGTCAAAAGATCTGAAACCCATGCTGCCAGTCCCCAACTTATGAGCAAGCTCAGTTTTGCTGTCCCTAAATCTGGCTGAGGGATACTTGTGGCTGCAGTTACAGTCAGGAATCTATCTGGGGTAAGAACTTGGGGATCACTAGGCTCACAAGATAGTGATGCGAGTAGATGAGACTTTAAGCAAGCATCAGTTTGATACATCAGGGTTCTCATTTCTTCAAATATTGGACATTTAGCATCATTTGCCATAATTGGTACTTGAAGGACTTTACTCCAGTTTCCCACATCCTGCCAAAGTGTGATGATGCTTGAGAAACGAAGTGCGAACTGATGCCTTCATCATCTTTAATTGCTCTGCTAATGTGAGAGAGGACTTTAGCTCTTTCCTTTGGCACCTCCTCAACTGCATAAACATTACAGGTGTCTAATACAGGCCGTGAAGTGATATTTTAAGCCAGTCTGGTCTCTCCTACCACAGGTTGTTTTCTTGCAGATCTGCAGGAGACACTTGTGGCTATGTCAGATGAGTTGAGTTCTCCACTGTAGATATACGGTCCCATAGCATGACTGCTGTGGTTTCCTCTATCTCTGCCACATGGGCCCCAACAAATGTTTTAATATTGCCTCATGCACTCAGTGTAGCTCGCCTTTAAGCTTCAGCTGTCTCACTCGTCTGTTCAATCTGACAGAAGCATTCGCTGCATTGTTGAAATAATCACCTACCTGACTTGGCTCTTTGTGGAATGGAAGACTGACAACGAATTTTCCCCGTGGAATCTTTCATTGTGTGTTCCATGTTCCACAAAGTGTTGTTAGTATGCCCCCCTTCCTTCACCAATGTGCCTTGATGTAGTTCTTCCATACACTAGAATTTCTTCAACTGTTTAAATGTCACTGACTAAGGCATGATGCAACCATCTGCAGTTATGAACTGATGTACTCTGTCGCTTGATACTTTCCTGATGAGACCCGAACTAGTTCTGTCTCTTGAAGCAGGATGATCAGTTCATATGAAGACAGCCCATGAATTTTGAATGTACAGACAAAATTCTGCTCCTAGCAACACATCAATTTTGCCAGGCAAACAAAACTCCATGTCATAGTGTTTTACATTTCGTAAGTTCCATGTACTGGAATCAATAATTCGTTCCGGCAAGGTGTCATTTGTCCTTGGCAAAGCTTATCAATCAACAGACAACATTATGTTCCTCATGCAAGAACCCACTTGTACAGAGTCACCTTGTTTCTGCGAGGGCTGCACCTCTTCCTTGAATTGGTACTCTGCTGTGCCACTTTTGAAATCTGAGACACTCTCACATGCTTCCAATACAAAGCATGACTGTAACCCAGAATCTAACAGAACAAAAGAAGTATTCCATTTCCCACTGCTATCTTGCAACTTTATTCTTGCTGTCATAACAAGCACTCATTTGCCTGGGCTAACCTTCAAGGTACTTGACTTACGTTTGTCATTGTGCCCCTGTTGCATGTAATTTGCGCAATCCTTCCATGTTCCACCTTGTGAACATTGTGTTTCTGCATGTAGCAACATGTGTTTTTTCCACAACTATAGCAGTTAGAAGCTATGTGTCACTCTTCAGACAATTGTACCACAAGTTGTTGTGCATCACAATGGCATTGCCTTCACTACATGTGACTTGCTTGAACTTGCTGCACGTCTACAACATGTGAGGCTGGTAGCACATGACGCATACACCAAGAGTAACAATGTTAGTCATCTCGAATGCAGAAACTGGTTGGTGTTGGAAGCATTCAGATGCTTATACCAGGTACGCCATGATGTTGTGGTACTACAGCCTTGACAATTTCTAATGATTTGTGTTTGTTTCCGAGAAAGGCACAAGTTTGACTGTTCAGCCTGTTCTATAAGGAGCTGTGATGTAACTGTCTCTTGCAAAGAGACATCTAGTTGTAATGCCATAAGTGCATGCGTACTGCTTGAAGCCCCATTCATTACTGCGTAAAGTTCTCTTACACATGCCTTTTTCATTGACAGTAGTGTTAACAGTTTCTTCAAATTTGCTGGTGCAGTCAACTGAGCATTATTGTATATGCTACAAACCAAATCAAAACCTACCTTAAAGTTGGTGTTACTCACATGGAAGATGAGCAATTGCGAAAGCACACTGAAAAGTAACGCCTCCGAATTTTTAATGTAAAAACTCTTAAAGCTTTTAAAATAATATAAGTATATTAACATTCTACATATTTATTCTTCATGCCTACATATTTATTTCTCAACATAGTCACCTTTGTGACGTTTCTCCCAATGAGAGACCAGTTTGTTGATACCGTCAGTGTAGAATGTTTGACTTCGTCGATAGACCCAAAACCTCAGCTCTGTTTGTACTGCTTCATCATTGTCCAAGTGAAGCCCACGAAGGTGCTCTTTAAGTTTTGGAAACAGATGACAATTGGATAGGGCCAAGTCGGGACTGCATGGAGGATGACTGAGGACAGTGATCCCAGGGTGTTGGATTGTTGCAGTGCTGGCGTGTGGACTGGCATTGTCACAC
Organism: Schistocerca americana; assembly: GCF_021461395.2. Lineage (NCBI taxonomy): Eukaryota > Metazoa > Arthropoda > Insecta > Orthoptera > Acrididae > Schistocerca > Schistocerca americana. The sequence continues at coordinate 933,518,544 of NC_060130.1, forward strand.
TGAAAAAAAAGTGTGCTCCACGTGTGGACAAACTCTTCAAATTAGAAACTTGATTACAGCACACAGTTTCACATGCACCTACATAGTTACATTACACACAGCAGTGGTGGTGTTACATGTTGGCAACCACTGACGGCCTCACACCTGTGGAGGCCTCGCAAAAAAGTTATTGAAGCTGTTGAAATTTTAGCTACCAGATGTCCGTCTCTATTTCCGTACGAATGTAGTAGTAGTATTTATCAAAGGTCGTCTGGCAACATTTTGACAGTTAAGCCCCACTACAAGATGCAGCTAAGGTGTACACCTATGCAGCAGCACGCCAAGCCTACAAGTTTGGAACTGCAGAGTGGTTCTAGTAGGCCTACTACATTACACGATTCACATCAGATTACCTGTTGTGAATCAGCGCATGTGCACTAGATGGCAGTAATGCATGGGACTCTGATGAGACTTGTAAAGTCGTTCATACAGACTAAAAAAAATTTGTAAAATAAATTATTAAATTACATACTCAGAGAGGAAGCTGATAGCCACATTAAAGAAAGATGCATGTTAAACGGAAAATACACTTACTTGTTCACACCATGTGGATGCCATTGTTGAAATTTGCTTTTGCTAGATGCCACTAACAATTCTACAACAGCTAAAATGTTTTTCATCTTCATCGATACAGTTTATGTGCGTTTTACAAAATCAAACAAGTGTTGGGATCTTATAAAAACTAAAGTGAAATCGACACTGCTGATAACGAAATGGTGGCGGTGATGACGAAATGGTGACGAAATTGACACTGAAACCTCTGTCTGAAACACGATGGGAAAGTGGAATCGAAGCTGTAAAAATGATATTTTTGCAATTTGATGATGTCCTCAAAAGTGTAAGTGACCTGAAAAATAGAACTGATGATTCCAAAACTCTTAGTGACTATGATGCAGTCTTGAAGGAAATGTTAACTTTCGAGTTTATTGTTGCAATACACATGTGGTATGGGATTTTACTATGCATCAGCAATGTAAGTAAACTATGGCAATCGGTTCAGGGGAATTTCAACATCGCTACCGATACTTTACGTTCATTTCCTGACTACAGTCAAGAATTCCATAACACAGGATTTGAAACAAGCACTGCAGAAGTTTGATTGTTTGTAGAAAAGGGTAGTTATGAAATTGAGTCTCAGATTAAAAAAGAAAAAGAATAACACCGAAAGAACGAATGTTCAGTTATGAATAAATTGATGAACCTATACAATCTGCTTAAATGCAGTACAGAGTTAGCTTCCTTTAACACAACGATAGACCCTATAATAGTCAACACTGAATGTTGATCAAGGCGCTCAATGAATATTTTGAATGATTTGGTTTTATTTACTATATGAATTATTTGAAATTGTTATCCAAGGACGAGCTTCGCAAACATTGTAATGATTAAGGTACAATACTTTGAGAAGGTGAAAATAGCAACGCACAGCCTTTCAAACTTTATGAGGAACTCCAATTTTTAAAATCCAACCTACAGGACTCAAAGATGCAAAACAACTTATTCAGTACATATCAGAAAATAATTTGGAAGAAGTATATTCAAAGCTTTACATAACAATTAGAAAAATGTTCACAGTTCTGGTCAGTACAGCTTCTGTCAAAAGACATTTCTCGAAGTTAAAATTTATTAAGACATACTTAAGAAGCACAATATGCCAAGAAAGACTATCTGTGCTGTCAGTACCATCAATTGAAGTGGAAATAGTGGCTCATATTAACTAAGATGTAATTTTTTTTAAAAATTCGGTGACGTGAAAAGCCAGAAGTTTGGTTTATTTTAATATGTGTTTGTTTAATGTAATTTCTGTCACTGCAATAATCATTGTAAACTGAAGAGCAAAAGGAACTGGTATATCTGCTTAATATCGTGTAGGGCCCCCGCTACCACGCAGAAGTGCCGCAGCACAGTGTGGCATGGTCTTGACTAATGTCTGAAGTAGTGCTGGATGGAATTGACACCATGAATCCTGCCGGGCTGTCCATTAATCTGTAAGAGTATGATGGGATGGAGATCTCTCTTGAACGGCACTTTGCAAGGCATCCCAAATATGCTCAATAATGTTCATGTCTGGGGAGTCTGGTGGCCAGCAGAAGTGCTTAAGCTCAGAAGAGTGTTCCTGGAACCATTCTGTAGCAATTACGGATGTGTGGGGTTTTGCATCGTCCTGCTGGAATTACAAAAGTTCATCAGGCTGCACAATGCACATGAATGGATGCAGGTGATCAGACAGGATGTCTACGTATGTGTCACCTGTCAGAGTTGTATCTAGATATATCAAAGGTCCCATATCATACCAACTGCACACATCCCACACCTTTAAGGAGCCTCCTTCACCAGCTTGAATAGTCCCCTGCTGACATGCAGGGTCCATGGATTCATGAGATTGTCTCCATACCCGTACACGTCCATCCACATGATACAATTTGAAATGAGATTCGTCTGACCAGGCAACACGTTTCCAGTCATCAACAGTCCAATGTCGGTGTTGACGGGCCTTGGCAAGGCGTAAAGCTTTGTGTCATGCAGTCATCAAGGGCACACAAGTGGGCCTTCAGTTCCAAAAGCCCATATAATTGACTTTTCATTGAATGGTTCACACACTTATGCTTACACTTGTTGATGACCTAGCACTGAAATCTGCAGCAATTTGCAGAAGGTTTGCACTTTTGTCATTCTGAACGATTCTCTTCAGTTGGCGTTGCTCCCATTCTTGCAGGACCTTTTTCTGGCCACAGAAATGTTGGGGATTTGATGCTTTACTCAATTCCTGATATTCACGGTACACTCATGAAATGGTTGTACAGGAAAATCCCCAGTTCATCGCTACCTCGGAGATGCCGTGTCCCATTGCTTGTGTGCCGACTGTAACAACACATTCAAACTCACTTAAATCTTGACAACCTGCCATTGTAGCAGCAGTAACCAATCTAACAACTGCGCCAGATGCTTGTTGTCATATATAGGGGTTAACAATCAGAATGTCATATTCTGCCTGTTTACATATCTCTGCATTTGAAAACGTATGCCTATATCAGTTTCTTTGTCACTTCAGTGTATATTACCATAAGATTTGTGTATAATTATTATCAGTGTATAATTCAGCTCATGTAATGTAACATTATTTTTCTGACTGGAAAGTGAAAGCGACCTCGCAAAGCTGATTCATCGCCAATGTTCAGTTTTTGCCAAGCACCACCACTGACACACTATTATGTTATACACAATTTGGAGCCCTCTAGTGGCACAGGGATGCACATACGTAGACATAAAGAATGAAGACCTGTAATGTTTGTTTTACTTAAAAAACTTGGTAAGAGTTTTCACATAAAAAAATTCAGACTTGTTACTTTTCAACATGTCCACATAGAATGCGTGCCCCACCTGTTAATGAGCTAAGCAAATGACGACACTTAGCAATGTCGTCTAATTCCCAATTATTTACAACAATACTTGTAAATGTGTCAAAAATACCTGAACTGCATTACATAGCCATTAAATGGTGGCAGTTTTATAGTAGGCAACTTGATGCTACATTTTAATGCACTCAAGACAGACCCAGCATCTGCCGAAACCCTGTCAGCTGCGTTGGCACGATTCATCTGAAATTGCTCATTTTTTGTATGACGTCAAAGACCATGTTTTCTTTGTCCTCAGTAAGCATGTCTTTGTCTTAAAAGAATTTGAGCTGTGACTATGTCCTTATAGTTCTCCATGATCTTCGGCAACTGTTCTAGCCTGACAGCAATATCCAAATTGTCCAACTGCCTGTCATGTCAAATTCATTTGCAAAGTTTAACAACTTGGTGATGCTTGCTTTCGCCAAGTGTGTAGTAACAAGTTTCTTTCCTAAAACCTTATCCATCATGGAATTACAGGGAGCAGGACAGCCAGACCAGGTACTCTGCTGATAGGTAGCTGCCGCTTCACGTTATGTTGTCACATCTTTCACAATCCAGCCCAGAAGGACCTAAATGTTACGTTCCACAAATAAAAATTTAAGCTGTACATATTACTAGAGGTCCAGGAATTTAGAAGGACTGAACAACGTTTTGGTTCCATTCATATTGTAATGAATGATAACAGGTGTTACTGAATCACTTATGTTCTCACCTTCGCAGAGATGAATAGGTGGCCTGACGAACATTGTCGTTCAGGTACAAAGAATTCCATAGAGGGCAGCACTCTCCAATGACATGATCGACGACAGCAACCGAACAGATTCAAAGTATTTTCATATTTAGCAAAACATTGTTTTGTTTGTTACAATATTTGGGCTGATGATCACTTCTCATTTTACTATACAGCCAATGAGATCTCTACGGTTATTATAAAATAAATACTATCATGCCAAATACACAATAGTATGCATTATCGAGGATTTACAGACACGGAGGATGAGAGCATGGAAGAAGATGATAAGACGACTGCCTTCATACCGTTTGCTGGCAATGTATCATCAGAAATTTGAATACTACTGCTAAAACACCATATAATGCCAGTTTTCTACCTGCTAACCAAAATATGAGCTTTATTTTGGGCTGTTGTAGAAATATATACTATCAGCCATTACTTTTGAAAACTTTATTTAGGCTATTAGTTTCACTGCCTCAGTAGCGCCTTCTTCCGGCCCCACTACACGAAATGTGTAGAGTACTCCAGTCACAGACTTCTAATGAATCCAGTTACTAAAGCGGTTCATGTATTATGTCATTAAGGTAAAAGGCAAGTGTTATATTTACAAATGTTGTAAAATGTTACCTCTGAGCTTGAATATGCTTCAGGCTCACTGGTGTGACTTCCAGGAACACTCATCTTCATATATCCAAAGTTATATGATCTTCACCTGCAATGGAAAGGGGATTTTTAGAGTAAGAAAGAATAAAACAAATACTGGATAGAAAAAAATCTCATTCATTTGCATCTAATGTAAGTCTACAGTCTGGACTACATTTTCTTTACAGCTTGAAAACACTGAATAATAATTAAGAAAAAGGAAGACATTTGTTAAAAAGTCTTTAATGGAAGAAAATTTTCAGTCTCCTAACAAGCCCAAAAACTAAGACTTTATGTAAGAAGACAGATACTACATATGATAGATCAGGTGCTTAATATCAGGTGTTACAACAACTTATTTTAGTCATGTTTATTAACTATATACTCAGTAAGGCTTATACTGATATGTGGACATTGCCCCCCAAGTGCAATCTATTAATTGAGATTTACATGATTTGGGTGCTTATCATTGAGGTTATCAAGAGCCCTTCCTGAAATACTCAAGAGCAAAATGTGGTTCATTGTTTAAAAAATTCATTCCACAAGGCAATATTCCAAATTGACATGGGATTCTCATTCACGCATCAACACACAAGTATACAATACATAGAACTCACTTTAAAGTAATGTTGAAACAACTAGTTTCAAAATACAAGTAAACTAACTATGCAGCAGCTAAAACAAATCTTAAAATGTGCATCACACTTATGTTCTCTCTATTATGTTACAGTGAGATATCAGCTGCTAAAGCAGTTGCTGCTCAATTTCCATGACATAAAATTCATTGAGTTAAAATGTAACCTACAGAAATCCTTACACCGTAAGCACTGCACACTTGAGGAACACACACACACATTGTACAACAGTGCTGTATTCAGAGGTACACTAATATTACTTACTCTCACCTCAGTATCTGAAAGGAAGATCATAATGCTCGGATTCTTGGCTTTACCAACCCCAGCTTTTTCTCCCCAGTGATGTACTATCCAATGCCTCAATAGTGATGTGACTGTGTATAGGGGGACTTCTTTTGTGTCCTCTTACCCAGCAGAATGGCACCACAGACCCAGCCTCAGTACAAGGAGAGGGAATTGTGGAGCATATGGCCTTGGTTACCTGCTGGATATATGTGACTGATAGGGCCACATAAAGGGGCAGGATAGCTGAGACATTTAACAGCACAACCACCTCTCATATGTTCCAGCACTCTCAAGACTGCAGTTAATATCAAATACAATGTCTTCATTATGTAAATGTATCTTAAGTAAATGTTAAGGAAATGCCGAACATCAGCCAATGGAGGCCCCTGCTTACAAGGGAAACTTCCCATTGCACCCCTCCCTCACATTTAGTTGTACGATGACACAGTGGATAGCCAGTCAAAAACTGATCACAGATCAAGCATGAAAACAGGAAGGTGTACTGAACTGTGAAAAAAAGAAGTAAACTAAAAACAGTGAATGGTCCATGTTCAAGATGTGCAACATTGAGTGAACTGGAAGAGGCACAGCATTGTTGTTATGTGGTCACAGTGTTGAACTGCAAAGTTATGTTCAAATCTCCTTTCCGCCCCATTTCATTCACAAAATTATGAACTGTCCATCCAGTCACTGATGTGCCTGTTCTCTTTCTGTGGTCTCAGCAATTGTCATACTATAAATTGGTTATAAAATATAAATCATGTGGTGGTAATACATTACTGTCACAAGTAAATGTGATGAATAGCAGGAGCAAGCAAAATGCCACTTAGACCTCTCACAGAAATGAAAACAACAAATAAATTGGTGTGAACTACGTTACAACAAAGGAATTCAAGAATCAAAACTTCAAAATGGAATGCAAGAGTCACAACACGGTATTTGTGTAGAACAAATAGAAGGTATATATGTATTGACGATCATCATCTTGTATTCACAGGTTTCCAGTGTTGGATACCAATGAAAACACACCAGACCTTGGATAAAAACCAGCTAGTAGTTTGAACCTCACTGTAGTATCGAGTATTTTCCTACACAAACATACATTTGAAACAAAACAAACACACGATTGAGATCAGTTGCCTACAAAGGATGGCAGAGAGAGGATTCTTGTTGATGAAGCTGGCTGGCTGCCAGTGGACTGTTTGTGCCTTTGGATGTGTGTTAAATATATGAGTGATATACCTTGGTGGGGAGCATGAATCCACCAAATATAGGTTGCGACTTCCATAACAAGATCCATGAAGAATTTTTGAACTTAAGGAATCTACAAGTTCTTTAAGAGATCAGATGATTGTGCAATATTTTTAGATTATTTCCTACATTTATTGATAAATAGTAAGTGTGGAGATGAAGATATGCTGTGACTGCTGCGGGGCTGTAAGTACCATATGATAAGAATGTTTATGATCCATGTGAAGAACATGAAGAGATGCTGCAACATCAATCTGACAGCATATTGTTGGGTTACATGAAGGTAATGCTCCAATATAGAATACTGTCCAAATAAATTAATAGATGCAAACATTGATTACGGCATGAAGTTACAAATAAGTTCGAGAAGTTTAAAGGGATGGAAGAAAAAAGTACAGTTAAATACTGCAAAGAAGTCATTGAACAAGACAGGAGTTCAGTAAATTAGAAAACAATGTATAGGAACAATTTATTCAAGCCAGAAGTGAATTAAGTGCAGTGCATGACACAGACTTACAAATTTTGGGTTGGATTGTGCTAAACAAATTGGTCTGGACTTGAAGGCTTCACCCCACTGGCTATCCACTTTAAAGGAACTACAAAATTATGAGCAGAAAGATAACCAAATATGTACGCAAAAACTATGCCAATAAACTGGAAAAACTTTTAGACTGTTTCAAGAATTTTGTTACAGCAACCAGCATCAAATTCCAACACGATGAAGATGCATGAGTCATCAACACATATCAGTCCAGTTTTAACTATGAAATGAAATCAACCCACATGTTATCATTAGTTCACCAACAAGAAGAAAAAGAAGACGAAGAAGAAATGTAGTATAGACCAGCTGCATGCCACTTCGCACAGTTACACCATACAATATGCCATCAACAAAGCAGGATTTATTTTACTTACATTTTACTTATGTTTGCAGGAAAAAAAGCTTGTATTTGGGCTGCAAGTTCAGCAATAGGTGAATAGCATATTTGCGTAATCCCCTAAAGTCATTGTGAATTGTAGTGCATCAGGCAAAATGGAGAACAGATTAGTGGAAGATTTTAATGAACATGTGATTCCTCCCCATGTGAACAAAGTTTCTGCTTTACTTCTTGACAGCTATATAAGTCAGGAGGATCAGGCATTGTACAATTCTGGTGTGGGAGCAGTGATTATCATTCTTCCAGGTTGTACACCTCTTGTGCAACCATTAGATGTGTTTGGCTTTAGAGAAGTGAAATACTTTGTGAGAAGGCTCTACGATTTTGCAAAGTTGCACAGATACACAGAGCAGTATTGTTTACGTGATCATGTGTCGGGCACACAGAGCAGTATTGTTTACGTGATCATGTGTCCATTATCAAACTACAAGTTCTCATACATAATCAACTTTGCTCTCTTAAATTACAGGACATCTGATTTGCTTGGATATATGCAGCATTTGGTGGTGCGCATGTGGAAAACTTCAGAAATGTTAACAACATATGTTTTGATAGAGCACAAGGAAAACTGTGTGATTGTGAAATGGTTGCTTTTATTTGTTGCATCATATGTGACAAACTATTATGTTTATAGCAACGAAAACAATCAATTATTGACAAAATTATTTAATTGGATAGATAAAAAATCCACTCACCAAGTGGCGGCAGAACACACACGTAAAAGACTGTTGTAATTGGCAAGCTTTCGGCGGCAGAGGCTCCTCCTTCAGGCAGAAGGGCTGAAGGGAAAGGAAGAAGTGTGAAGGAAAAGGACTGGAGAGGTCTAGGAAAAAGGGTAGATTTTGGTAAAGTCAACGAAAACCGCAGATCAGGGGAGACTTACCATACAGGATGAGAAGGAAAAACTGATTGTTGGGGACTGCATTGGACAAGATTACAGTAAGCCTCCTCAAAGCCCCGGTTCTGGGTGACTAACAAAGTGTACTCCTTTTCCTGGACCTCTCCAGTCCTTTTCCTTCACCCTTCTTCCTTCCCCTTCAACCATTCTGCCTGACGAAGTAGCCAATGGCTCCGAAAGCTTGCCAATCACGACAGTCTTCTGTGTGTGTTCAGCTGCCACTTGGTGAGTGGATTCTTTATCTATCCAATTAAATAATTTTGTCATAGCTATTATGTTTATATCGTTTCTTTGGGAGTGATCACATTCACATTCACATTCATACTAACACCTAAATCGGGCAAAGGGGCATACTTCACTCACCAGGCATACACGTTTGGTGTGTTGATAAGAGATTCCAATCATATTTACACACATTCTGTCATAAGTGTCGTGTATAACAACAGAAGTGTTTTCCTGTGGACAATTTTGTTGACTTGTCATCAAATATTTGCAGTTCCCATTCAAGAGCCACTTCCTTTCGGCTACTAATAGAATAGTTGTATGGAATCCACTTCCATTATAGGTCCCTTCCCTACATCTTGCTGTTGAAAATGGATGGTACCCCATGACAAAGACTCAAATTTGAATACCACAGACAGACACATCAATGACTGTACATAGCTCATAATTATGTTAAAAAAAGGGGGTGTGTGGGAGTGGGGCATGAGGAAGATTTGAACATGGATCTCCTGCTTTGCAGCCCAACACTGTGAGCAAATTGGAAGAGTGTTGTGGCTATGTTGTCAGTGTCGCACATCTTGAAGTTGGAATGTTCACCATTTCTATTTTGCTTCTTTTTTCATAGTTCAGTAAACCTTCTTTCTGTTTTCATGTTTGATCTGTGTTCAGTTTTTTACGGGCTATCCACAGGGCCACCTCACCACTAAATGTGAGGGGTGTGTGATGAGGAGTTTCCTTTGTTAGATCCGTAAGTGTAAACTACGACACATTTACAATGCTGTGATAAAAGTTGGCAAAATACAGGACTTAACAGTGCATCCTGAGGCAAAATTCTTCCTGTAGACCAGGCTCATCCAAGAATCGCGCCCGCTCCCTACGGGCGCGAGGCAGTGTAGTTCAGCGCCCCGTCCGCGACCTTGTGTCGCTAGTGTTGCCATAGGAGAGAGAGAGGGGGGGGAGGGAGGAGGGCGGGGGGGGGGGGGGGAGAGAGGGAGAGAGAGAGAGAGAGAGAGAGAGAGAGAGAGAGAGAGAGAGAGAGAGAGAGAGAGAGAGAGACCGCACAGCACTCCTCTGCGCTGGACTGTCCCACGGTCTGATCCGATGTAAACAAAATATTCTATTTTAGAAATAGTTTTATGTAAGGGATATAGTGTCTCATTCTTACTGTTAGTAGTTACAAGTAATTATTTTTTGTTATACTTCGTGCTACGGCTTTTTGTATCCCTTTTCAGAGTTTAGAAATCGGATCCTTAGTTTGCTGTTTTGTACGTAATAATTTTAACTGACCAAGTTTGAAAACTCAAGAATTAAGGTTATAAAGCTCTTTAATTCTTACAGTCAACATTGCTAAAGAAGACAATTAACATTTTACACGTTTTTCTTTTTCGAGGAAACGATTTTGTCTAGGATTGGTACAATATTCCGTGAGACTGCTGACCTCAAAGAATTAGTCAAATTTTTATCACCAAGTAATGAACTGTTCTTAGTTTTAGCAAGCCTTAAAAGAGAGAAAAAGCGCTCACAAATGTACGGAGAACCAAACATTGAGAGAAATTTGGTCGCGTGCTTGTGCGAAAGAGGATATTTCTCTCGTGGAAGACATCTGTAAAAGTCATCCAAAGTTTTACACATAAGAAAGCAGTTCTTCAGGCGGATATCGCACTGCTCTAGTTGAAGCACTTGTGAGACGTCCTCTGCCCGAAGGGAAAACGGGCGAACAAATATATATAAGGCCGGTTGAAGCTCACTAATCTCCAAAAATCTGTTTTCAAACTGTTCTTGTAATTCGAAAATGATTTGATCATAATCTGAAAAATCCAAAGCATCTTTGACACTGTCTAGTGCAGGAAAGTGTCCACAATTCTTCTCGCGCAACTGTTTTCCCCCACAAAACAAGTTTTTTTATTTTTTTTTAATGAATGAATCGTCTGCACTAAATCAGCAACAGAGTGATTTTCGCCTTGGAGTGAAATGTTTAAGGTATTTAAATGACCAGTAAGGTCACTGAAAAAAGCCAAATTCGCCACCCACTTACGATCACAAAGTAATTCTTCTGGACGTCCTTTCATTTCAAAAAGGTATTTATTTCACCCCTCAAGGAGAAAAACCGATGAAGCACCTTTCCTCTGCTCAGCCATCTTACTTCGGTGTGGTAGGGGATGTCCGGGTATTCCGCTTCGATATCAGCCAGAAATTCTTTAAATTGGAGATGTGTGAGTCCATGCGATCGAAGATAATTAACCGCTCGAAGAACTGTGTCCACAACATTTTTTATGTTGACAATCTTCGCACAAAGTGCCTCCTGGTATATCAGACAATGGACTGCCGCGAATAAGGAACAGCCGACTTCAGCCATTTTTGTCCTTACGTAACCCAGGAATCCAGTGCGTATCCCTCGTAGCGCAGGGGCTCCATCCGTTGTTACACTGGTGAGGCGTTCCCATTTTAAACCCATTGACTCTAACACGTTTTCCATGGCTAGAAAAATATCCAAACCCGTGGTTGTGTCTTGTAATGGTATAAGGTCGAGAGGCGCGGCGGCCGGTTGGGCGGTCCGCACGGCCAGCTAAGCGACACGGCTCGGCCACTACAACACACGAATTCGCCCGGGGCGCTAGCGGCGCGCCCCAGGGGCACAGTTTGGACGAGCCTGCTGTAGACTGATAAACTCATTATAAATTTTAGTTTCCTCATAGACTGGGTCTGTGAACAAATGTACTCTCAGTGAAGTACAGCAGTATAACACCCACTTACTTAGAGCCAGCAGACCCCGCTTAGTACGTACCCCCGAATTACATCGCTGCTTGCAAGCAGTTAATGATGCTGCAGGATGAGATGCGCTATTTAGTACTGGTGACTTAAGCTGGCAGTAGGCTGCACACACAACATTCCACAAAGCTGCCCACGGATCACAATTAGAGATTCGCCAACCTCAATACAGAGGCTGGAGTACAGATCAATCTCTCAAGACCATTGCCAGCCTAACCCTTTATGGGGGGAATAGCATTCTTTTTCAGCTATGACTGCCTAGCAGCACTATAAATAATGAAAATAAAGAACCTATAGTCAAGGTAGGACAGTAAAAAAGAGCTAAGAAACCACACATTTTGTCTCCTACTCACAGACACAACAGATGAGCAGACGATAATTATTGCTTTCTTGACGGAAAGGTCAGCAATCTCTCCAATCACAGGGTGTCTGGCTGTTAACAATCACACAATGTGAAAAAAATCAGCTGCTTGTTATCAAGTAAGAGATCTCATTTCAAAAACAAATTATTACTGCAGGACAAGAAAATAGATGGTAGGAAGAGAGTGAGTATCCACAATGTTATTCCAATACGAATGATGATTAGAGTTTGAAGTCCTGTTGGCAACAATATTGTTACAGACAGACCAGAAGCTTGGATTTGGGATGGAAACTGGCCCTGCTCTTTTCAAAGGAATTATCCTGACATTCTCCCAAGGCAGAAAGCTGTGTCTCAAGAAGCAAGCAGTTCCAGTACATTCAACAGGCAACCCATGATGAACAAACACTCTGGCTTGATGGGTGGTTCAGCTCCTGCATCCCTCGGGCAGCTGTTGCTGTTTTTTCTGGCGCAAAACCACAGGAGGACTCTGGGTCCCTTAGAACAGCAGGAGCAAGTTAAGCAGCCATCACACCACCCCGTCATTCTTCTGAGCGTCATCAAAGCTAAGTTTTTTGCTCCTGCTACAGCTTGTTGGAAAACAGTTCAGTGGCTTCTGTTAGCAATGGCAGGGAGTCTAGTAGATTCAGAGCTGCCAGCTTTAGAAGGTGCAGACACACACAGGGAATCACTTCCAGCATTGTCAGTGCAGACACACCTTACAAAATCTTCATGTGTAGAGGAATTTTTTCAAATGAAATTAGATGATACACAGGCCCCCAGCAAGGAAATAAAACAAAAACTGTCACAGAAGGAAGAATCTGGTGATTGACAATACAAGTTGTTTGAAATTATTAGTTGCAATCTGAAGTTATGACCAGGGCATAACATTCTTGTCATTTTGTGGCTTCTTTCAAAAAAGAAGTTTTGCAATCAATTTCAGAATTAACATGGAGCACGAATAAGCTATTTTTGCAACATAAATGACAATTGGAAAGCCTGATGTCTGACAAGATAGTTGGTTTGGAGAGCAAACTGTCTTCCCAAATCATAAGGGGCAGTCAAATGAAAATGATCCAGATGCAAAAAAGTAAGTAAACTGTTTGTTATTTCAAGAGTAAACACCATAAATGTTAATACAATAATGTCCACCCACATGTTGCAAAGGCTGTTTCAACTACACTACAGAAGTTTTTCTGGGAAGCCCTTAACACACCCTCATTACAGACTCAATCTCTCCCAGTGCAATTTCCATATTTTTGGAGCCCTGAAGAAAGATATTTCTGGTTGTCAATTTGCTTCAGGTGAATAGGTGCATGCCTGGATACAATCATGGTCCCATAGGCAACTGCAAAAATTTTTCCAAGAAGGCAATGACCATCTTGTCTCTCAGAGGGATAAATGTATTTACCGTTATGGTGATTACTTATGAAATAATAAACAGTTACTTTTTTCTCCATCTGTCTCACTTTCAGATAACTGCCTCTTATACTAACCTAGACACACAAAGTGTACACAGTGTGTTCAAGCCTTAGAAATGCAAGTATCAAAAAATTTGGAGACAGTCAGTAATGATCACGAAGATTTTATGACAAAGTGACATACCCCAAAATAATCATGAATTATTTGTTGCTAACTGTATCAAGAAATGGCATGAAGAGCGAGAAAACTTACTAACCACGCAACAGAAATTGATTGATTGGTGGTTACTGGACGACAAAACAGCCAATTTTTTTCAAGATTAGGAACAAGAATTTAATGAAGATGTGGACAAAAAGTTAACAGATTAAAAAAAAACACAGCACAAGAGTTTACAAAAATTTCAAAAAGCACTGCACAGCAGGCTCCTGTCATTTCAACACAGGTAACATTTATTAAGTGTAAGATATTTAGTAGTTTCAAACTGCAGGACTTGATGCATCCAAAAGCTTCTATTAACGAGTTTGACTATGTGTTAGCCGAATTCTGGAGTCAAAGAGAACAAATTGCTTTTTTACTGGTGATATTTTAGGAGATGCAGCCAGACAGACACAGTAGTCACAGAAATGTGTACCAGTACCAGTACTGACTGTGCGGTAGCTAAGAGAAAAAATTTTGCTAGGGTATTTGTTGTATTTCTGGAGTGGGTAAAAGTACGAAAAGTGATGAGGCTCTATGAAATGCTTCTGCGTATACTGATTCTCTTAACTAAAGAATTTGGACAAGCTGACTGGAATTCAAATTTGTACAATGGGCCTGGTACGAAAAGCTCCGTTTGATGTGAGGGATACTTTTGTATCAGCACCCAGGTGTAGTTTATGACGAATCTGTCACATTTTTTGAGTAAATACAATGTTAACTAGGAAGTAACAGCCCAAATGGCAAGTGCCAAGGTGGTTCAAACAGAGAAGGCATTGAACAGCACCGAAGGTTCGTGCACTTAGGTGGTAGGGGGTGGAAGGGAATGGGGGTATGGGAGGAAGGGAAGGAAGAAGGGAGGGGGTGGAAGTCAGACTGGCCCTGGGTCAGGCATGCCTTGAGGCAGACGCTGTGAAATTATATACTTGAGGGCGAAATTTAACAAGATTCTCGAAATTATCATTCCGATAATGAGGACCGTCAGTCAAACTAGAGCCTTTCTCAGCTAGAGAGAGCTGGGACAAGGTCATTACATGTCCAACGGTGTTCAAGGGCAGCAAATATCAGAACAGCATCGCAAGATAAAGTAATGGCTGACATACCTGCAGAAGTTGGAATCATGTTACGATGCGAGGATAGAGGGACTGTTCAAGATGCAGTATGGAGTGCGCCTGATGGATTTTCAAACCGAAGAGTGGTAACTAATAATGAAAAGGGGCAGCGAATACAGAGAAGGGAATGTTTTAGGGCAGGGGTGTCCAAACTGCGACCTGCGGGCTACATGCAGCCCAAATCAAGTACAGGGTTATTACAAATGATTGAAGCGATTTCACAGCTCTACAATAACTTTATTATTTGAGATATTTTCACAATGCTTTGCACACACATATAAAAACTCAAAAAGTTTTTTTAGGCATTCACAAATGTTCGATATGTGCCCCTTTAGTGATTCGGCAGACATCAAGCCGATAATCAAGTTCCTCCCACACTCGGCGCAGCATGTCCCCATCAATGAGTTCGAAAGCATCGTTGATGCGAGCTCCCAGTTCTGGCACGTTTCTTGGTAGAGGAGGTTTAAACACTGAATCTTTCACATAACCCCACAGAAAGAAATCGCATGGGGTTAAGTCGGGAAGTGTGGAGGCCATGACATGAATTGCTGATCATGATCTCCACCACGACCGATCCATCGGTTTTCCAATCTCCTGTTTAAGAAATGCCGAACATCATGATGGAAGTGCGGTGGAGCACCATCCTGTTGAAAGATGAAGTCAGCGCTGTCGGTCTCCAGTTGTTGCATGCGCCAATTTGCCAGCATGTCCAGATACACGTGTGCTGTAACGTTTCTTTCGCAGAAGAAAAAGGGGCCGTAAACTTTAAACCGTGAGATTGCACAAAACACGTTAACTTTTGGTGAATTGCGAATTTGCTGCACTAATGCGTGAGGATTCTCTACCGCCCAGATTCGCACATTGTGTCTGTTCACTTCACCATTAAGAAAAAATGTTGCTTCATCACTGAAAACAAGTTTCGCACTGAACGCATCCTCTTCCATGAGCTGTTGCAACCGCGCCGAAAATTCAAAGCGTTTGACTTTGTCATCGGGTGTCAGGGCTTGTAGCAATTGTAAACGGTAAGGCTTCTGCTTTAGCCTTTTCCGTAAGATTTTCCAAACCGTCGGCTGTGGTACTTTTAGCTCCCTGCTTGCTTTATTCGTCGACTTCCGCGGGCCACGCGTGAAACTTGCCCGCACGCGTTCAACCGTTTCTTCGCTCACTGCAGGCCGACCCGTTGATTTCCCCTTACAGAGGCATCCAGAAGCTTTCAACTGCACATACCATCGCCGAATGGAGTTAGCATTTGGTGGATCTTTGTTGAACTTCGTCTTGAAGTGTCGTTGCACTGTTATGACTGACTGATGTGAGTGCATTTCAAGCACGACATACGCTTTCTCGGCTCCTGTCGCCATTTTGTCTCACTGCGCTCTCGAGCGCTCTGGCGGCAGAAACCTGAAGTGCGGCTTCAGCCGGACAAAACTTTATGAGTTTTTCTACTTATCTGTAGTGTGTCGTGACCATATGTCAATGAATGGAGCTACAGTGAATTTATGAAATCGCTTCAATCATTTGTAATAGCCCTGTATTGATGCAGTCCTGGAACCAAGCATGTATGACACCACTGGTATTTTTAAAAAAATCCATAAAATTCTGCTTATGTCGAGTTATTTTCCATAAAATTCTGTTTATGTCAAGTTATGATCAATCGAATATTTTCAATTTGAAATGCCCACTACAAGATGCTATTCTCTCTTTGATCCATTCAGATTTTTCTTTTCTTTTAGTGGTTATTATTAGCGTTAAGTATATTATGTGCGGCCCAAAAATACTCGTCTTTTTCCTATGTCAGGTACATGGTGGGACACCCCTGTTTCAGTGGTTGAGTTACGAAGGCAAGGGTTAAATGAATCAAATGTTGACATTGGGAAACCTATGTCCAGTAAAATGTTTCTGGAGGCTGCAGATTTGATCTATGACGTTATATTCGATCTGGGTTCCGAACATTAAACACACAGAGAAGGCAGCATCGACGAGGTGGGTGTATTGATTCACGCCTGAAGCAGCATGGGCAGCCCGTGAGTTTTGTGATCTTTTGCTACCGGTACCTCACGATAGATTAGGGCAACCAACTCTCCTGTGCCGCGTTTCCCGGTATCTCCCGTATTACAGCAGTTTTTCTTTAATCCTCCCGGCTCCCTTATTGACTGCCTCTTTCCCCCTTATATTTCGTCAGTGATCACTGTAATCCCGCGAGGCACTACCGATGGTTCAAAATCCCTGAGCGACAAATCTCTAAACATCTTCCTATAACAATCGATCCTACTGTCAACATATGATCCTTTTTTTCTGTTTGCGCTTCTACGGAAAGAAGTCATTTCGGCTAGAGGTAATGCGACGAGCGGAGAAAGAATGCCACAGCCCACGCGTCTAGATGGGTTGTGATGAGGGAATGTTTACGTGTTTCTTCGTCAATATTGGCAACTAACAGACGCACTCGCCTGGCACCAATGATATAAATAAGGCACGGAAATAATGACTCGTGGGAATGGATTACAGGGACATTGATATTTAAAACACGCACATTACATTACTTCACGACTAAGAGACACAAGCTTTTTGTGTGCTGTGTAAGTGTGACTTCAGCATTGCTCTCAGGGGCAACGCCGACTGTATCCAACATTCTTTTATTCGTAAATGGAATGAAAAATAAGTGAAAGCGCCCCCAAATTTACTCTCATATTTTGGTAATGGCAGCAAGATCATTAAATACGTTGCAGGTGAGCTAGCCATAGTTTTTCGTACAGTCAAACATAATATCAGCTTGAGAAATATGGGTTGTGGAACTAAACTATCGAAGAATGTTTTCCAAGGATATAATTTGACTTACAAGGAACCCCTTGGGTGAAAAAGTTCGTGAAAGGCGACGTCCAAATATTTTCTACCACGCAACCAATGACAGCAGGGGGGGGGGGGGGGGGGGGGGGCGGGGGGCGGCGGGAATGGATGTATCCAATGGTGAACACAGCATGAGGCTATGGAGCGTACTCTAACTGACAACAGTCCTACTGATGTTGATACAAAGCAAGTGATGGCAACAATAAACAAATCAAACATTGCATTATATAATAAGTTTGTTTGCGTAGCCATCCTCTGCAGCAAGCACAAAAAAATGGCTCTGAGCACTATGGGACTTAACATCTATGGTCATCAGTCCCCTAGAACTTAGAACTACGTAAACCTAACTAACCTCAGGACATCACACAACACCCAGTCATCACGAGGCAGAGAAGCAGCAAGCACAGAAACACTTTTTCGTAATATATAAAAAAAATCGCGACGTGAACTGTTTGATAATTTAAAAATATAAAAATTGTATCATAGATCCCACTCATGATGCCTCAGAGCAAGTAACAGGAGAAACGAGTCTGGGAAAAATTAATTACGTTGCAGCAAGAAAGGTGGTTTTGTTTACAAAACAAGTGTTGCATTATATCTACAACAGTTGCCGAAATTTACATTTCATCAGAAAGAAACCCAATGAATTTCGCACAGAGTAAGAAAGAAGTGGCAGATGAAATTTTAGCGTTTCTGCAAGATGAATCAGTGGAATGTGTGGTGCCGTATGTGTGCGGACAATTTACACGAGTGGTACAGAAACGACGATGCATGTTTAACAAGCAAGAGTGATATTGAAACAGGTGTCGAACTATGTAGTTCGTCATCCTAGAACTTAGAACTACGTAAACCTAACTAACCTCAGGACATCACACAACACCCAGTCATCACGAGGCAGAGAAGCAGCAAGCACAGAAACACTTTTTCGTAATACATAAAAAAAATCGCGACGTGAACTGTTTGATAATTTAAAAATATAAAAATTGTATCATAGATCCCACTCATGATGCCTCAGAGCAAGTAACAGGAGAAACGAGTCTGGGAAAAATTAATTACGTTGCAGCAAGAAAGGTGGTTTTGTTTACAAAACAAGTGTTGCATTATATCTACAACAGTTGCCGAAATTTACATTTCATCAGAAAGAAACCCAATGAATTTCGCACAGAGTAAGAAAGAAGTGGCAGATGAAATTTTAGCGTTTCTGCAAGATGAATCAGTGGAATGTGTGGTGCCGTATGTGTGCGGACAATTTACACGAGTGGTACAGAAACGACGATGCATGTTTAACAAGCAAGAGTGATATTGAAACAGGTGTCGAACTATGTAGTTCGTCATCCTCACAGACAGGGAGCCACAAATCCCATCTCCAGTGAAATGTACTAAAGGACAACATTTGTCCAAGGAGCAGGTGTTAAACATAGTTAGATACATGGAAGATCATCCGCAGCATAGTGCGGGAAAAAAAAAAGAAAAACAGTTATTAACATATTTCGAATACGTCTGCAGCAAATGGCCGTGTAGTGCATAGGAGAAACTATGGATATTGAAGGGAGGGCAAGGTGCACTTGTTACAAAAACTGATGTCTGTATGTTCCAAGTATGCTCGATACAATTTACAGGATGTACATGACAGTGACCTATTACGTTATGCAAATCAAATTACGCGTGAAATGCATTACAGTGACTTCAAGGGGAGCAGTGGATGGTTGCACAACTTCAAACAGTAGTACAGAATTGGAAGACGTAAGATGAACTTTCAAACAAAGTGTCAACTTGACGATGCACAGCAAACTGTGGAATCAGCCCGAAAATTTGTAGATGAGATAAATTAACTTCTCCCATCCTCCAGTAATGAATTTGTTTTCAACACCGATCAATCGGGATTTAAAGAGGAAATACATATGAAAGGAACCCTGAAAATCAGAGGTACCAGAAGAGTTGTATCAAAATTGGAAGGAACACATAGCAAATGTTGTGGGGACGGCTAACCAAAGACTGCGTTTTATTGGCAGGACACTTAGAAAATGTAACAGACCTACTAAGGAGACTGCCTACACTACGCTTGTCCGTCCTCTTTTAGAATACTGCTGCGCAGTGTGGGATCCTTACCGGACAGGACTGACGGAGTACATCGAAAAAGTCCAAAGAAAGGCAGCACGTTTTCTATTATTGCGAAATATGGGAGAGAGAGAGAGTATCACAAAAATGATACAGCATTTGGGCTGGAAATCATTAAAAGGCGTTTTTCGTTGCGACGGAATCTTCTCACGAAATTCCAATCACCAACTTTCTCCTCCGAATGCGAAAATAGTTTGTTAACACCGACCTACTTAGGGAAGAACGATCACCACGATAAAATACGGGAAATCAGAGCTCATACGGAAAGATTTAGGTGTTCATTCTTTTCGCGCGCTACACGAGATTGGAATAATAGAGAATTGTGAAGGTGGTTCAATAAACCCTCTGCCAGGCACTTGAATGTGATTTGCAGAGTATCCATGTAGATGTAAAATCAACTAACATGAATGCCTTAACGCATTCAAAATAGTTCAAATAGCTCTAAGCACTATGAGACTTAACATCTGAGGTCATCAGTCCCCTAGACTCAGAACTACTAAAACCTAACTAACCTAAGGACATCACACACATCCATGCCCGAGGCAGGTTTCGAACCTGCGACCGTAGCAGCAGCGCGGTTCCGGACTGCAGCGCCTAGAACCGCTCTGTCACAGGGGCCGGCACTTAACGCATTCATATACCATTATGCCGACTGTTAATCCAGATGATAAATTGGCAGGGAAGTTATTTATTGTCCCGTGAGAAGTTGGAGGTGCTCTGTCCCCCCTAAGATTCTCTCTATGTGTGTGATCTTGCAAGGGCTGTAGGTAATATTTATGTCACAGCTACCGAGGGTGGGGAAAATGGGCGTAAGAGAACTACTCTGGCATGCGTATAAAAATCTTACTGCTTTAGAGCAAATTATCCATCCTGAAAAGTGTGTGATATTGCAGTTCATACCACCTGGAACCAATGGACAAATTCAGCCTCTGGATTTTTTTTTTTTTTTTTTGCCTATAAAACATTACCATGTTATCTGCAGGGAGTGAAAGAAGAGGGTTGACCAAGGCAGCTGTCAAAGGAAGGAGAATTGACGGTTCCCAGCCCCAGCATACGGCGGGAGATGTCCCAACCCCAATCACCCAGCCCCCATCATGAAAGCAGTTTAAAATGTACCTGAGAATAAAACCACTTCCTCGGAGAAAGTGAAGAATCAGTTCAACCTCCCGTATTTTGTCTGCCAGTATTAGAGATTAAGAATCTGAAAGACCATGCTTAGCATGGAGATCCAGATAGAGGGGGCGTTCCACCAGGATGTGGGATACTGTCTGTGAGGCATAAAGCTATGCGTTAATCTTGTATGACAGTTGGGGAGACGACACAGGATGGCGGATTTCTTCCGAGAAATATGGAAGGAGAAGTGCTAGGCAGCAGCAGTCTTCTAGATAGTGTGCAGTTTACTAGAGGGGCCAGTAGTCCACCAACGTTCCTGAGTCAGGAGAGGTCTTACTTGCACCTGGGATCATCAAAGCAAATTTTGGGAGAGTAAAACAACAAGCTATAACCATCCCACTTGCTAACATTGCACTCGTATTAATATTTCTTTCCTTTTCATAATTTTTCAGTTTGGGTCTAATTATGCAGAGCGTACATATGTAATGCATGTCCACATCTGTCAAAATCTTTCAGATCATACTTTATGCAAATTCACTATTCTGATGATAATCTTTAATAGACTGACCGCAGTGATGTAGTTTTTCTAGAAATTGTTTTACAGGTGGTGTCTGTAAAATAAGGTTCCCAATTTTTTTTTTCACAGTGTAAAACATGTTTATTTAATGAATGCATACATTTTTGGAAAGTTCAGACTTAACATATTTTTCTACATACGTCACTGACGTCAATACATTTTTGTATGTGGTGTACGAGCTTTTGAATGCCCGAGTCAAAAAAAAATCTGCCGCCAAGCCGCGCAGAAACCTGAGAACCGCATCTTCCAGCTCTTCTCTGTCGCCGAAATGCATTCCATCCAGGTGTTTCTTCATGTCAGGGAAGAGATGGTAGTCACTTGGGGCTAAGTCCGGGCTGTAGGATGGGTGTTTGACAATACCCCATTAAAATTTTGCGATGAGCTCGTTGGTGGTGTGCCGTCGCGTTATCCTGATGCAAACGCACCCCCTTGGGCAGCTTACCCCTCCACCTGTTTTGAATTGCACGGCGCAATTTTTGCAGTGTCTCGCAGTACCCGGCAGCGTTGATTGTTGTACGGGTGGGCAAGAACTCGCGCAGCAATAACCTCTTCCTGTACCAAAACACTGTTGCCATCACTTTGCCGACACTTTGCGTTTGTTTGAATTTTCGCGATCTCGGCGACTATAGGTGCTTCCATTGTTTTGACTGTTCTTTGGTTTCGGGTGTGCGGTAGTGCACCGAAGTCTCGTCTCCAGTGACGATGGAGTCGAGGTATTCCTCGCCATGAGTTCCATGATCTTGAAGTTCTTGGGTCACTGCAACGCGTTGACGTTTGTGGCCCTCCGTCAACATTCTTGGCACCCATCTCGCGCAAACCTTAGCATACCCAAGATGCTCCGTCAAAATCTTGTCAACAGAGGTTTTGCTGACATCAGGGATCATTTCGGAGAGCTCACAAACAGTCATTCTTCAATCTGAGAGCACCGCTGCCTCTACTTTTGTGATTGTTTCGTCAGAAACAGATGGCCGTCCGGAACGCTACTCATCATGGATTAGATTAGATTTGTTTTTCGTTCCATAGATCCGTACTGAGGAGATCCTCGTGGATGTGGAACATGTCAATTTTTTTAAAGCTGAAATAACAATACTAATAGTATGAATATATACAATACATCATTTGTTTCTATTAAAAAATTCGTCAATGGAGTAGAAGGAGTTGGCAACTAGTAAGTCTTTCAGGCTCCTTTTAAACTGATCTTTATTTGTAACTAAATTTTTTATGTTTGCTGGCAAATTATTGAAGATGAGTGTTCCTGAGTAGTGGACCCCTTTTTGAACTAAAGTAAGTGCTTTTAAGTCCTTGTGCAGATCATTTTTGTTCCTGGTATTGTATGTATGACCTGAGCTGTTTGTTGGAAAAGATATATATTATTTAGGGCAAATTTCATTAAGGAGTAAATATACTGAGAGGCAGTAGTTAGTATACCCAGTTCTTTGAAGAGGTTTCTACAGGATGTCCGTGAATTTACTCCACAAATAATACGTATTACACGCTTATGGACTCTGAAAACTTTTGTTTGACTTTAAGAGTTACCCCAAAATATTATACCATATGGCATTATGGAATGAAAGTAGGCAAAGTATGCAAGCTTTTTCATTTTTATGTCGCCTATGTCTGCTAACACTCGAATTGCAAATACAGATTTGTTACGGCGTTTCTGCAGTTCTGTGGTGTGCTCATCCCAACTGAATTTATTATCAAGTTGTAATCCCAGGAATTTAAGACTGTCAGCCTCTTCTATCTGCTCTTCTTCATACTTTATGCATATGCTGGGTGGAAATCTCTTACAGGTTCTGAATTGCATATAGTGAGTCTTTTCGAAGTTTAATATCAGTGAGTTGGCTTTAAACCATTTATTAATATCTATGAAAATATCATTAGCAGATCTTTCTAGAACTACCCTCGACATACTATTTATTGCAATACTTGTGTCATCTGCAAACAAAACGAACTCTGCTTCTGGCAGTGTAACTGATGAGAGATCATTAATGGACGTCAGTACGCCCGTTCTTGAACACTCTGCACCATTTGTACACGTGTTGTACGCTCATACACTTGTCTCCTTAGATTTCGCATAGCTGGGAATGGATTTCTCCCGTCTGATCACCGAGCGCAGCTCACAATTGGCGGGCGAAGCGAGGGGGAGATCCATCACGTAAGGCTGCCAAGCCAAGACTGAGCTCCTCAGGCAGCTCACTAGGGAGGGGATTGGGAGTGGGCAAGGTACACTACAAAATCACGGGATCCACCGTAACAGCGCTTTTCAGGACTGTAGCGCCATGGGAACCTTATTTTATGGACAACCCTCGTAATTAAAAGTAATGAATAATCGATTTTATTATAAAAATGTGGTACTGTAATTTCAACTGAGCTAATTAGTAGTATTGGAAATTTTGGCATCTACCATTAGAAAGCAAGGAATCCAGATTTTACAGTAATATGTTTTATTTTCAGGAAAACTAACTTAAAAAGACAGTTGGTATCACAGTTTGAACATCCCAAAATTATTGCTGCCTTTTATCCCATTACACCTGTTTGAATTACTAACAAGTAAGTTTACCATTATACTTTGGTTGCTCTATATTTCTGGACTGAATGACACCCATAATTTATCAGTTATGCCACAAACTAAGAATTTTGGCAAATTATAATAATGTCAAATACAGGAACTTTATTTGTAAATAGGTAATTCGCACGTAGACATACAAAATAGTTCTGCAAACTTTTGTACTTTACGAACTAACCACTTATTATGAAAACTACACTACGTCATTGTTAAAACCTATAGCTAATCTACATTAGCAAATCCTCAAGAATCAGTTTCATAAACAATTACGTATTTTCCAAAATCCAAAAATGTCAATACGCCAGTTTATGAATACCCCATCCAACCCAAAAATAATCAGTTCCAAGGTAGTACATGATCAACAACTATGTAATGAGTTTGTGTTGAAGTCTGAACATATTAACATCTTTGTGTCAGCACACACGATAATGTAGTGAAGTCAGTACCTAGAAAGCATTCAGTTTACATTTTGATATAATGTTTGTGTTCTTTTGGATCAAGTTATGCAGTGAGAGAAATAAAAGTCTGTCTGCTGTCACATCTGGTAGACTTCACCTGTTTGCATCATTTCTGTTGTTAACAACTTGTATGTGTGAAAGATGTCCATGTATAAACTATTTTCCATCAAACTGCACTTCATAAATGAAAAACACAGGGAGTACACTGTAAGCGGGTTACAAAGAGGTCCTGGCAGAAGGGCTAGAGGTGTGATCCTGCTGGTAATCATACCTGAGGGTAGGTGACAGGGAGTCTATTGGATCATGCCCCTTGCAGGCAAAAGGAATTTCGTAACTTAGATAGTCAAATGGTGCCTGCACAAGTGAGGAAGAGTTGGAATCATAGGAAATGAAGAGGGCAGATCCCTATTTCAAATGGAGACACAGGTATGGAACTAGTCACAAAGCTGCCAATGGCCAGATTAAGTTGAATAATTTCAAAGCCAAAGGTACCACTGAGCCTTAAACTAACAGCCACAATCCAGTTGGGATGAGACTGAGGCATGTTACATATGGAGGTTTCGGCAAAGTAGCAGAGAGAGTTAAGCTTTCGCCAGTGGCTAATCTTTAGTCGACGAATATGGGGAAGTCATATCAGTTTCTTATCAAAGAGGAGTCCCAAAAATCAAACTGTGCAGGAACGTCCAAGCACTGGGAACCCAAGAAAATTTCTGGGTCTGGATGGACCATGAAACAATGACAGAAATGCATGACTCACATATTCATGGGAAGGGGTCCACACAGAGGTCCATCAGATGTTGTCTTGGAGTTGGTGTTCAACCAACACTACTGGGTAGGAACTGTACCAAATGCAAAAGTCACTGACATACAGTGTGACTGACCAGTGACCAATTGATGGCGACGAGGAGGAGTTTTACACTCTGCACGGATCCTTGCTGGATGCTGTTCTCTTATACCCGTGCAGAACTGAGTTATGTACCAATTCTAATCCAAAACAGTTGGTAAGATGTCATATGTCTCATTCAGATCATAAAGACTGGAATGAGATGTCGGCATTTAGAAAAAACCTGTCTGATTACTGTTCCCTACCTAGTCAGATGGTCGGTTGTGGATTGTCTCTCATGGAAACCACTCTGATAGAATAAAAGGTCCCGTGATTCGAGAACACAGCATTATCATCAGGCTAACATTCTTTCATGCAGTTTGCAGGGCACTATGGTGAGATTAATTGGTCTATAGTTGCTGATGAATATGGGGTTTTGCCTGGTTTAGTGACTGGTACAATGATAT
This sequence comes from Schistocerca americana, assembly GCF_021461395.2. Classification (NCBI taxonomy): domain Eukaryota; kingdom Metazoa; phylum Arthropoda; class Insecta; order Orthoptera; family Acrididae; genus Schistocerca; species Schistocerca americana. Next base: position 933,544,407 of record NC_060130.1, read on the forward strand.
TATATTGCCATTGCAAAGACAAAACACATTCTAGCCAAATGCAGTTGAAGACCCTGCCTAGATGGTGTCTTTGATTAACAATGAGATGTTGGATCATTTGATTATGAATCAAATCAACACCTGGGGCCATATCATGTGACAAGTGAAGTGTTCTCAGTCAGTGAAAGAATCATCATATAATACAGCCTGACGAGAGTTAAGGATAAGGAGATGTCTTTAACTTGTCTTTTATGCGTCTGAAAGGTAAGGGTGTACCAATGATATCATAAAGTATGTCACAAAGCGTTCAGAAAGAAACCGATGCACTGGCAGAAATATCATGATGAAGGAGAGCTGCTACTGCTGTTGACCTTTGGTGACCCAGTGGATACAGAACTTGTGGCATACATTCCCAGGAGGCGATTCCCAGCATTCCTTCTTAGTGTATTTAATTAGATAGTGAGCCTTAGCATGGAGTGACTGAATAGTGGTGAGTGTAGTCTGTGAAGGATGTCACTTGAGATGTTGCAAGTCACTTCAATGACACCGATTAGCTGTCGCAATGTCTCTGGTCCACCACAGCACTGATTGGCAGCAGAGAGGCTGTTGAAAAGAGAATAGCAGAGCCAAAGGCGTTGGTGGTCACACTGGAGACATCTACCACAACAGAAAGATTGGGGACAGAGGTGACAGCAGAAATATCCAGTTGGCTCTTCAAAGTTGGTTCATCAGGCAGTGACACAGAAGTGAGAGAATCGCAGGAAAGTGATCACTGTCACAAAGAGCATCATGTACTGAGCCTTGTTGCGAGCTAAGATATTGAGGGAACTGGTCATAGTTGGTATCCCAAAAGGTGCTATGGTCAGCACTGAAGTGGGTAGGAGTACCGTCATTCAGGAGAGACAGATCATAATTGGAAAGAAGCTGGTCAATCGGAAGCCCCCTAAAAGACAATGCGGTACTTCACTGTAGGAGGCGCTGCACACTGAAATCTCCAAGTAGGAGGAAAGGGGGCAGGGACTGCATCACCAGCGGAACAACATAAACGAACACTGGTTCAGAGTCCAATGCCATAGGGGAATCTGGCACTTCCAAGGACACAAGTGTGGTAACACCCACAGATTATTGCATTGCTAGGTGTCTCCATCTCTGGCGGCGACTCCTCCAGCAGTGGCTACCACCGCTTGGGTGGCTGCCAGTTCCAGTACAAATGGTTGACATTTGGTCATGCAAACAGCATTGTACCATTTCTCCCTCCACCTCACCACACTACATTATCAAGGCTCTTCCACTAGCCCATGACATCCATTCCGGAATTGGGTACGAGTAACAGCACCTGCTTCCCTGTAGCAAGTCTGCAACACAGATACATGCATCAATGCTTACAGCATGCCAACTGGCACCCATTTGAACTACCATGGCTTACTTCAGTTGCAACCCAAGCTCGATGGTTCATTTCACTAGCTGCACCGTAATGACCATGTTCATGTATTCTATACTACAACTATCTTGTACCTACTACTGGACTTCGTTTGGATTACTCTATTGGGATCATTTGTTTGCCAGGGCTTCTAGTTCTGATCACGAAGCAAGTGTTACTGTATTATGGCCTTTTGTAATATATTGATTATTCCTTGCTACTGTAGTTTTATCTTGAAGCTGCGATACCAAATACAGACTTACTTAGTGCAACTGCATTAACATCCCCACCTTAGGAGCAGTAGAGGGGACCTAACTAAACCGTGATTGGCAGGCGCCTGCAAGAGACCTGCGGGATTGGCTGGGTGGTTTTAAGTGGGGAAAACGGTGCCCCCACGCGACTCTTTAGCACACAACACCATTTCAATGTGCAGTAGTAACTTTAACCATAGTAACCTTCTGCCAAGATTTCTTCTTCCTCTTTTTCACCACTTTTGGAGGTCTGGAAACTTGCGAGGGCCAAACCACTGCAGGTGTAGGAGGAGAGGAGGAGCCGACAGCCCTGGGACCCACAGCCTATGGCTACTTCAGCCAACAGCTGTGTCAGATCTTTGGTCTGCAGGTTTCCCAGGATAGGGTTCCTAAAAAGGAAGCCTGTTCACGGTAGTTGCTGGGGGAGGGTGCTGCTTCTTCATCTCTGTGCACAATAGTGATCCCAAGGATGGTGCTGCAGGCACCATGAGAGGAGAGGTCATATCACCTCCATGCAACTACTAAAGGTTGATGTCAAAGAAGTAAATATCCAAAATACTGCCAATGACCTGCCACAGTAGTGGCGAAAGTTAATATCATGGATACGGGGTATAAACAATCTTATTTTTTCTGAGATTCAAAATATGAGAGCTGATCAGAGACCTCCAGTTCCTGTATTTTGCATTCCTTAATTGGGGCAGTACATTTCATTTCAGGGATCACAGGGATGATCATTCCAGCAATTGACAGACAGGTTACAGTGCACATGGTGAATTTTCTTGAAGTGGCTGACCAGTCTCCACATACTGGGTCGTAGATACACCAGGAAGACATATGCCTGAAGCACTGGTTTATAAAGCACCACACTGTGGGTGTCAAATACAGCTTATCACAGCAGTAGACCATGATTTTGACCTTTTCTGAAAGCAAGTCCCTCTCAAAAGCGAGATTGAACGCTGTGATGTCAATCTTTTTCTCTGATGGGCACTGATGTAAATGACATACAAAGTGGATCCATCGCTTCTCGAAGTGTTCACACAGTTCTTCAACCGTCTGCAGCCTTAGGTCCTGGTGAAAAATTAATCCTTGTACCATGTTTAGGGTCCTGTAGTGTGATATGGTAACAGGTACATCACCAAGTTGTTCACAAGAGCACAACACCCAGGTCTAAGTAGGATCTGCCGTCTTAATTAAGAAGGAAGTAAGGATAGAAGCAAGATTAAATGGTAATGGCCCCTTGCCAGTGTGGTCATTAGAGACGAAGCCCTCAAGTAAAACCTAAATCTGGATGGCTCAATGGGCATTTAAGCTGTCATCCTCCCAAATGCGAGTCCAGTGTGCTAACCACTGCACCGCCTCACTCAGTGCCTTAATTAAGAGGGAATCACTTTGTAATTTATTAAGAGAAGAGAATTTGCCAAATAAGTTTTAAATATTCTCCACAATGAAGACTGGCTTAGTAAAGAGAAGGACCCTCCATCTGTCCAGGTGCAAGCCAATAATTGAAGGAAGGAAATGTCTGCAGTCCCTTGGTTTTGTTCCTCCCATGGTATGACGAAAGAGGATAGTTCCTAAGGTCGTAACAATCTTCACTGAATTGCAGTCAGCCTCATGGTCACAAGGTGATAGCTTTAGTCTTTTCATGATGCCAGATATATGCAATGATGTCGCTTCTCCAAACAAAGACTCTCCCCACAGATGCCACCTAGCCAGAGCAAAGGCCACCTTGCTTGACGGCAGTCGCTTTAAGTCTCAGTACCCCCAAATGGACAGGCAACTATTCCTCGGCATTCAGGGGGAAGTGACAGTTCGGGTATCAACAATGTGATTCCAGCAAGTGAGGTAATTCACGGGCCCAGCTGATACTTGGAATGGCTACATGTTGTGTACTGGGCGATCTTTCTTACACGGCCTGCAATTCTAAAAAAAAATTGAAAAGCTGGAGGTCAAACCCAGGTGCGGAGACAGAACATAAGGTAACAATATATGTGGAGTAAAATAAAGGAACAAACTGGGAGAATCCATAATCTATGTCCTATGACTGAGCTATGTTTTCAGCTGGGAATCTGTCTTCGAGAATAATGCGAAACGATATAGTTATAAAGTAAAATCGCAGCACAGAAAAGGGAGAAGTACTGCAACAGCATTGGGCCCCGCGTTCAACATGCACCCATAGTTGTGAGCCTCCATGTTTGAGCCGCGTGGTTGAATCGCTGGGCACACGATTGAACCGCGCAGTGGAATGGACTCAAAATTCCTTAACTACTTCATAATGTCTCTGATGTTAAAATGAGTTATGTGTTGTGTTGAGGGCGAATTTAACAAACTAAAGTAAGCAAATGAAGAAAATACGGTATAAAATATATTGTATTTAAACAGCTAATAAAATAACACAGACCACGTTCGTTTTTCTTCAATAAAGTTTTATTTTCGAAGTCAGGAACAAATTTTTTTACACATCTCTTCCGATGCATTACCTTTTTCGATCTTATTGCTGTAAACCTTATTTCCTGAACACCAAATTACAGGACAACATTCTACTTCAGTGATCAAAAGTCGGTACAAAATGCTTTAAAATGACGCAAAAAAACCGCAAGTGATTCAACAATAACAAAACGCTAACAAACAACAAATGCAGCACGACCATGCGAGGCGGCAACTGTTTACCCTCGTCTTCGGCAGCAGCGCTGCTACATCACCATAGCTGCGCTGGGTAGCCGAGTGGTCTAAGGTGCCTTGCCATATTTTCTAACTCCATGCCGCTTATGTGTCAATAGATCATTTTGGTTCGTTGGTTCGTTTAAAAGAGGGGAAAGGGACCAAACCGCTAGGTCATTGGTCCCTTGTTCTGAATAAAACAATGCCACAAGGGTGAGAATAAAACAAGCGAGACGGATAACACAAAATGGAGAGAAAGGAAAAACCACATGAATGACGAAAGGGCAACAAACACTCAAATGGACAAAAGGGGAGAAGAAAACCACAAACGCAAGAAACAGGCAGAGATTATAACGACGAAACAGATTACCATGGCAGGTTGATCATGAGAAGCAAAAGGAGAAGCCAGCCACTCGGTAACACATTAAAGCCTCCACCCTAAAAGCACTAGGGCGGAGGACATAGAAGGACACAGGACATGTGCTAAAACTTAGATCAAATGATAAAACCCACCCTCACGAATAAAACATAAATCTAAATCAGCCGGAGCGGCGTTGTCAGATAAAATTAGCGGCAACGCATCCGGTAACCGAAGATTTCGTCGCAGGGCAATCAAAGTGGGGTAGTGCACCAGAATACTGGCCACTGTCTACCGGGCGCCGCATCGACACTGAGGTGGGTCGTTACACGGCGTAGAAGATAGCCATAGGTCACCAAAGCATGGCAAATGCGGAGCCGGCAGAGAACCACAGAGTCCCTGCGAGAGGCCCGCATGGAGGACTACCACACATTCGTAGTCTCCTTAATGGCATGCAGTTTGTTGTGCATACTGTTATGCCATTCCGTCTCCCAAAGCTAAAAAACCTGGTGGCATAAAAACGAACGCAGGTCAGTTATTGGAATGCCGATCTCCATAAGCGGTTTCCATGTAGCCTGTTTGGCCAGCCTGCCAACAAGTTTGTTGCCTGGGATTCCGACGTGTCCTGGGGTCCACACAAACACCACTGAATGACTGGACCATTCCAGGGCATAGACGGACTCCTGGATGGTCGCTGCCAAAGGATGACAAGGGTAGCACTGGTCGATAGCTTATAGGCTGATCAAAGAGTCAGTACACAGAATAAACGACGCCCCAGGACATGAACGGATTTGCTCAAGAGCACTAGATATAGCCATCAGCTCTGTGGTGAAAACACTGCAGCCATCAAGCAAGGAATGCCGTTCAATATGTCCTCTATGGACATTTGCAAAGCCGTGACCATTAGCCATTGAGTCGTTTGTGTAAACCACTTCATGGCCTCAGTACATGTCAAGAATCGATAGGAAGTGACAGCGGAGAGCCAAGGAGTGAACAGAGTCCTTTTGGCCATGTGAAAGGTCCAGGCGAAGCCGCGGCCTAGGTGTACACCATGGAGGTGTACGTAAATGGACCTCAAGTATAGGTGGTAAAGGCAAGGACTCCAGTTCAGATAGAATGGATCATATGCAAACTGCAACTGTAAGCAATGACCCAAGCCACCAATGCAGTAGATGAACCGCCATGGTTGGGAAAAGGAGATGGTAATTCGGATGCGCATGAGAACTACGAACATGTGCAACATAATGGGCGAGCAGTTGTGCAAGCTTCACCTGCAACGAAGGGAATCCAACCTCCGCCAGGACGCTGGTCACCGGACTCGTCCTAAAAGCTCCCGTCACTAGCCGAACACCACAGTGGTGCACTGGGTTGAGTAAACGCAATGCTAAGGGTGCCGTCAAACCGTAAACCAGACTCCCATAGTCAAGGAGGGATTGAACAAGGGCTCTGTAGAGCTGCAGCAGCATAGAGCAATCTGCATCCCAGGTGGTGTTGCTCAGGTAGCACAGGGCATTGAGGTGCTGCCAGCACTTCCGTTTAAGCTGACTAAGGTGAGGTAGCCAAGTCAACCCTGCATTGAAAACCAGTCCTAAAAAGCAATATGTATCCACTACATTGAGGGAATCATCAGTAAATTCAAGTTCTGGTTCCGGATAAACAGTATGAAGCCAGCACAAGAGCATAACACACGACTTTGCGGCCGAAAAATGGAAGCCATGGGCTAGAGCCCATGACTGCAGCTTGTGGATGGCTCCCTGTAGGTGCTGCTCAGCAACACCAGTACTGGTGGGGCAGTACGAAATGCAGAAGTCATCTGCATACAGAGAGGGTGAGACAGACGGCCCTACAGCTGCTGCTAGACCCTTAATGGCCACTAAAAATAGAGATACACTCAATACAGAGCCCTGAAAGACCCTATTCTCCTGGATATGGGGGAACTATGGGAGGCATTGACTTTGACACAGAAAGTATGAAGAGACAGGAAATTCTGGATAAAAATTGGGACCGGGCCTCTGACACCTCACTCATATAATGTGGCAAGGATATGATGTCGCCAGGTGGTGTCATACGCTTTTTGTAAATAAAAAAAGACAGCAACAAGGCATTGGCGTCTGGAAGAGGCTGTTCGGATGGCCGACACAAGGGACACAAGATTAACAGTGGTAGAGTGCACCTGGCGGAAGCCGCATTGGCATGGAGCCAGTAAGCCACGTGACTCCAGGACCCAAACCAACTGCCGATACGCCATATGTTCCAGCAGCTTACAAAGAACTATGTTCAGGCTGATGGGCCAATAGCAATCCACATCAAGCAGGTATTTGCCGGGTTTGTGCACTGGTATGATGGTACTCTCCCACCAGTCGATGAAAGATGTTTAATCATCTGACTGTTGATCTGACCTGGCCCAGGAGCTGTGTCAGGGCACTGAGGAGCTCCCACTCTGTAAATGGGGCATTATAGGCTTCACTGAGGTGTGTAGTGAATGAGAGAATTTTCCCTTCCAGCCGCCATAGTGCTCAGCAAAGTAGTGGGCAATCGCGTTTGCGTCGGTAGATAACACGCCATTAATGTTAACACCGGGAACACCTGTTGAGGTCTGGTACACAAAAACACGTTTAATCTTTGCCCAGACTTGGGAAGGTGACATATGGCACCCAATGGCCAATGGTCGAGATGTATCTCTCCCAACACTCCTGCTTCCGTCGTTTGGTAAGTTGGCGAATGCGGGCACGGAGCCGTTTAATAAAGGGTATGAGGTACTCCAGGGAAGGGTGCCGTTTATGCCGCTGTAGAGCTCGCCGACACTAATTGCCTCAGTGACTTCCAGCAACCACCAAGGGACTGTCTTTCGCCGGGGTCACACTAAAGAACGAGGGATCGCGCTTTCCGCCACAGAAACGATCATTGTAGTTACCTGCTCAACCACCCACCACATCGATATTGCCATGGGGGGGATTCAACGGTGACAGCAGAGGTGAAGGCTTCCCAGTCTGCCTTGTTTGAAGCCCATCTGCACAGGTGTCCGTGGTTCTGACGTCGAGGCAGTGACAGGAAGGTGGGGAAGTGGTCACTACCACACAGGTCGTCATGTGCTCTCCAGACCAGGACTGCAAAACGAGAGATAAATGGATGAATATACGTCATGTGCCACACTGAAATGTGTAGCGACACCTGTATTTAAGAGGCAGAGGTCGAGTTGTAACAGTAAATTTTCGACATCTCTGCCTCGGTCAGCAAGCACGGTGCATCCCACAAGGGGTTATGAGCGTTAAAATCTCCGAGAAGTAGGAAAGCCTTAAGGAGTTGATCAAACAGTGCAGCCAATGTGTTTAGGGATACTGCACCATCTGGAGGAAGGTATACATTACAGACAGTTATTTCTTGCATCCTCCTTATCCTGGCAGGCACAGCTTCAAGAGGGGTTTGAAGAGGTTTAAGTTCACTGCACACTGAGTTCAGGACAGACACAAACTCCACCTGACACATTATTATAGTCACTACAATTCTTGTAATATCCCTTATAGCCTTGGAGGGCAGGAGTCCACATTTCTGGGAAACAGGTTTCCTGAAGGGCAATGCAGAAAGCAGGTGTAAAGCTTAACAGTCGCCGCAGCTCAGCCAGGTGGTGGAAAAAACCGCCGCAATTCCACTGGAGGATGGCGTTATCGTGAGGCTGGGAAGGCACAAAGTGCGCAAGGAGGCAGGTTATGCCTCAGGGTCACCTGCTGCCACCGACTGAGTAGTTTTAGCCACTTCTATGGTGGATGAGGCACCAGTGAGATCCAGGTCCGCAGTGGACGTTAAGATGTCCACCGCATCCTCAGATGCAGAATCGATAGGGAGTGGTGGTGTTAGGGCCACCAGAAGGTCCTATTTCTTAACAGATTACTTCTTAGTTTGTGGGCTCTCTCGCTTCTCTTTAGGGGCTTGCTGGGAAGATATCTCCGAAGCAGCTTCAGGCACGGAGAAAGACTGTGAAGCTATTCATCCAACAGCTTTTGGCTGCTTGTGCCACTGGCGAGTGCCTGCTGTGGCATTAGTGGGGTCCTTGAGAGAGACGGCCCCAAGGCACCCCTTCAGCATTAGAGGAGCTGGAGGAAGCTGTTGCTTCTCCGGCAAGGGGGAGGGGATCGATGTCCCCTGCGTTCGGGGTGGGGGGGGGGGGGGGGGCGCCTTGCTCCCAAAGTAGGTGCTCTGGGAGCAACGGAGGAAGATTTGCCCCCTACCACCAAGTGGGTATTCTGGTGGCCCGGTGGTTCAAATGGCTCTGAGCACTATGCGACTTAACTTCTGAGGTTATCAGTCGCCTAGAACTTAGAACTAATTAAACCTAACTAACCTAAGGACATCACACACATCCATGCCCGAGGCAGGATTCGAACCTGCGACCGTAGCTGTCCCGCGGTTCCGGACTGAGCGCCTAGAACCGCTAGACCACCGCGGCCGGCAGGTGGCCCGGTGGGCCCACTGTTCATGGCACAGAGTAAGGAACCACTGGCACTTGGGACAGCAATGGTGACGTAGCTACAGCGTATGTCGACATCAACCGAATGGGGTTTAATCTTTCAAATTTACATTTAGCCTCTGTGTAAGTCAATTGGTCCAGGGTCTTGTACTCCATGATTTTCCGCTCCTTTTTGAGTACTGGGCAGTCTGGCAAGCAGGGAGAGTGGTGTTCTCCACAGTTAATGCAAGTGGGAAGTGGCGCACATGGAGTATCTGGGTGCAGTGGACGTCCACAGTCTCGACATGTGTTGCTGGAAGTGCAGCGGAAAGATATGTGCCTGAATTTCCAGCACTTAAAGCACCACATAGGGGAGGGACGTATGGTTTAACATTACAGTGGCAATGAATCACCCTCAGAGGCCAAGATGAAGGAACCGGTAGCAACCCTGTTGTCTTTGGGTCCCCTGTAAACACGCCAGAAAAAATGAACACACCACCGTTCTAAACTGGCACGGAGCTCGTCGTCAGACTGCAAGAGGAGATCGCCATGGATAATGATTCCCTGGACCATGTTGAGGCCTTTATGGTGATTTACAGAAACAGGAATACCACCCAGCTTGTCACAGGTGCATAACGCTCGGGGTAGGCTGGGGATGCTGTGTGAATCAAGACTGCGCCGCTTCGCATCTTTGACTGTGTGTCACTTCTCCAAACTTATCCTCAAGGGGTTCAACAAAAAATTGAGGCTTCGTGATAAAAAGGAGTCGCCACTAGTCCTGCAACAGACTAAAAACCGAGGCGAATATGGCTCCCTCCATTCTCTAGCTCTACGTTCCTCCCATGGTCATACCTGTCGGCGTTGTATTTGATCTTGCCCTTCTTAGAGACTGCTGGTGCCATACGGTCACCAGCAAGAGATGATTTAGTCCGCTTCATTGCAGGTCATCCGCCCTGATGCCACCCACTCCAATGAGAGGCTCTCCCCACGGGCACCATCAAGCCACAGCGATGGCCAGCCAGCATGATGGCCGTTTCCTGGAGTCCTGATGCCCCAGGCAGACAGGCATCAACTCCTTGGCATACGTGGAGTTTACAGCTCAGGCATCAGCAGTTCTATCCCTGTGTTGTCAGGGGCTACCACCAAATGGGTACATGATGGCCCCACCACAATGGACTGGCTACCGTGCTGGATATTGGGCACACAGAAATCCAATATTGTCATTGGGGCGAAAGAGGACAGGAGACAACGGAAGAAGACCACATACCCCAGACAGTGTCCTCGCCAAACAGTTGAATTGCAGGTGGAGATGCAAAGCCATGACAAGAGATTCAAGAGATCGAATCTAAGGGCACTATGGATAAGTCGTGCACCCCGTAAAGTGCCCTTCCCCATATAGCACACACTTCTGTAGAATTTTGAAAGTGGCAAGTCAAACCATAGAATGGGACCTGAACTCATAGGGCCGAAAAATGTGAGACTCCTTTTAGTCACCTCTTACGACAGGCAGGAATACCTCGGGCCTATTCTAATCCCCAGACCTGCAGGCGGATAGATCATTTTCTTCCAACTATTTAAAAATAATGATGAAGTGTAGTATATGCTCCAAGATATGATCTCAAATTAATGTCAATGATGTGTGTCTACATTTCAGCAGATTACGTCTTTCTTTCTTTCTTTCTTTCTAGAGTATTGGGCGACCTGTGCAACTTTACAGACTTTAGGTATGCATCTTCCATCCAGTGAGTGATGGTCTATGGTTGCTAAAACTATATCTACTCCATCAGCATACTCTGAAAGGAACTAATGGTATAAAATTTGGACTGGAAGGCTTGCCTCTATTAAGTCACTTAAGGTGCTTTGCTACTCCGACAGTATCTGCTTCTAAATTACTCACGTCGGCAGTTGTTCTTTCAAATTCTGGAATATTCATTGCGTCTTCTTTTGTGAAAAACTATCAGAAAAACAATTTCGTATTTCTCCTTTAGTGGTGCTGTCATCATTAACATTACCATTACCTTGCAGTGAATTTATTGATTGTGTCCTGCCACTAGGATTCTATACACACGACCAGGATCTCTGGATTTACTGCCAGATTTTGAGCCAGAGTTTCACTGTGGAAACTGTGAAACATCTTGCACTAATGTCCAAGTTAAGTTTTGAGCATCTGTAAATTACTGTCAATCTTGGAGATTTTGCATACTTTTGAATCTGGCACGCGTTTTTTGTTATTCGTGCAACAGTGGCCTGACCTGTTTTGTGCACCACAATGGAACTGTTCGGCATCTTATTAATTTACTTGGTACAAAACTTTCAATTGCAGTAAAATATTTCTTTGAATTTGAGCTACATTTTGTTGCCATTTAAATAGTATGACAGGAGTGGAGACTATTGTAGGTAGGCGTCCAAGGAATTTTTATCCACTTATTAAAGAAATATACACCTTTTGTTTATTTTTGGTGAATTTTATCATGTTATTCAATCTCACTACAAAGATATCGTGATCATTAAATCCTGTACTTGCTACACCACTATTTGTTCAGGGTTGTTTGTCACTATGAGTAGTTGTATGTTGTCACGTCCATTTACAATTCGTTTTGGCTCCAAAATTAACTGGTCAAAACAATTTCTGTAGAAAGTATTTAGTACAATTTCGGATGATGGTTTATGACTACCATCTACTTTAAACACATATTTCCAAAAACATATCAAGATTACACAGGATCCTTCTGCTTTCTGCTGCCCTGATATATATTATCCACAAGTAGCATCAGATGTAACAGTGGGGGTTATTTCTTACATAAAGCAATCACAGCATTTGGTATGCAAGCCCACATACTGTGATGAATGTACCCTGCTGTAATGCAACCACATAATACAGAGTAGTTAAATCTTAAGACAAATGTCATCATAATTCCTTGTGAACCACTTACTTTTTCTTCAAAACATTCTTCATGCCTGACCACACTGTAACTTCATTCTTTGTGTAACTGTTTCGGCTCTCACACAATAAAGACAATCAATGTCATGAGGTCTTCGCTAAAATTCAGGATTTTATAAATTTCAGTCTCTAGAGTTTTAATACTTTATAAATGAACTCATTACTTTCTATCACAGCTGATTAGTAGTTATGGTCACATGACAATTTTCAGATGGCTTTTATATGAAGTGCTTGTGGACAATGCCAGCATGGTAAGCATAGCTTTCTTCTCTATTATATCGCATTAATATTTGTTCCATAGATCATGAATACAATATTCTATGGTGATGTGGAACGTGTCAGTTTAATAAGAGATTCCTTTACACCCTATAATTAATATGTATGGGTTCACAACTTTTGACACCAACTGCAAGTACGTGTTCTTCAACCCATTACCATCCGATACAAATATATAGTGTCCGGCAGAAACATTCTAACACTTTCTATGGTTGGTAATTCATACAGCCCCACAGTGGGGATAAAATCGAGCAGGATAGAGTGTAGCAAGAAGAATGCCATTTTAGTAACAACATAGTGGTGGACCGCAACACATCGCGCTTTTGTGATTGAAGCGTATTTCAAAAGTGGTAACAGTGTGGTACTTATGCAGCAGAAGTTTCAACAGCAATTCAACATAGGGAGACATGGAAGAGTGCCAGAAGTGAGTTGATTAGTTTCACATTACTGCAAGTGCCACAAATAAGAAACTACTGGGAAAGACGAGAGCAATGCACACACTTGCCAGGTCGAAGTGTGCACTGCATTCTCTACAGTGATTTAATTTAATACCCGTAAGTTATCCAAGCATGACTATGCCTGCTGGAAACAGTTCAGTACAGCCCTTATCACCCTACTCGACAAGAATAGGGGCATTCTTCTCAACCTGATTATGTTGGGCGAGGTACACTTTGAACTGACAGGTCTTGTCAGCAAGCTAAACATACGATACTGGAGTAATGGGAATCTACAGGAATTTCACTGAAGACAACCTCATAGTGAAAGTCTGGAGCCGTTTTTGGCTTCCGGGATTACTCGACCCTACTTTTTCAAGGATCATAAATTCCATACAGATGAATGGAAAAACTGGCACAGAGCTGACCTTGTGGAAGATCAGTTTGGATTCCAGAGAAATGTTTGAACAAGAGAGGCAATACTGACCCTGTGACTTCTCACAGAAGACAGGTTAAGGAAAGGCAACCCTACGTTTAAGGCATTTGTAGACTTACAGAAAGCTTTTGACAATTTTGACTAGAATACTCCCTTTCAAATCCTAAAGATGGCAGCAATAAAATACAGGGAGCAAAAAGATATTTACAATTTGTACGGAAACCAGATGACAGTTATATGAGCCAAGGGGCTTGTAGGAAGCAGTGGTTGAAAAGGGAGTGAGACAGGGTTGTAGCCTGTTGTCAGTGTTATTCAGTCTGTATATTGACCAAGCAGTAATGGACACAAAAGAAAAATTTGGAGTAGGACTTACAGTCCAGGGAGAAGAAATAAAAACTTTGAAGTTTGTCGATGACATTGTAATTCTGTCGGAGACAGCAAGACTTTGAAGCACAGTTGAATGAAGTGGACAGTGTCTTGAAAGGAGGATATAAGATGAACACCAACAAAGCAAAATGAGGATAAAGGAATGTAGTCGAATTAAATCAGCTGATGGTGAGGGGATTAGATTACGAAATGACACACTTAAAGTGGTAAATGAGTTTTGCTACTTAGGAAGCAAAATAGCTGATGATGGCCAAAGTAGGGCGGATATAAAATATAGACTGGCAATGGTAAGAAAAGCTTTTCTGAAGAAGAGAAATTTGTTAACATCGAGTATAGATTTAAGCGCCAGGAAGTCATTCCTGAAAGTATTTGTATGGAGTGTTAACATGTATGGAAGTGAAACATGGACAATAAACAGTTTAGACAAGAAGAGAATAGAAGCTTTTGAAATGTGGTGCTACAAAATAATGCGGAAGATTCGATGGGTAGATCATGTAACTAATGAGGAGGTATTTAATAGAACTGGTGAGAAGAAAAATTTGTGGTACAACCTGACCAAACAAAGGGATCGCCTGGTAGGACACATTCTGAGGTATCAAGAGATCATCAGTTTAGTACTGGAGTGAAGCATGTGTGTGCGTGGGGGGTGGGGGGCAGGGTGAAAAACCGTAGAGTGTGATCAAGAGATGAATACACTAAGCAGATTCAGAGGTATGTAGATTGCAGCAGTTACTCTGAGATGAAGAGGACTGCACAGGATTAAATAGCATAGAGAGCTGCATCAAACCAGTCTTCCAGTCTTTGGACTGAAGGCAACAACAACAACAACAACAACAACAACTGAATCGCAGTCACAGATATTCAGAAAGAAGCAGAACTACTAATGACTTTCCTGATTCCTGAACTACAGAGACAGGACACTGATTTGACATCAGTTCATTTCCAGTTGTGTCTGGATGCGATCTCGGTGACCTTTTGCTCACAGCTCCAGGTGGTGCTGGCTTTGATGATGCAGCTTGAGGTTCTTGCCGGGGGGCTGGATCTGAGGATCCAATGGAGTGGCCAGCCCAGTTATATCATCCTAGACGTGGAATGGGTCCTTCCAGATGTCATCAAGAGCACAGGGTGCAAACAACTGCAGGTGATGGCTCATGCTGGTACTAATAATGCGTCTCTCTTTGGATCGGAGCAGATACCCTGTGGCTTCTGGCAACTACTTGAACTGGTAAAGACTACCAGTCTTGCTTGTGAAATGAAGACAGATCATCATCTGTAACATGGGGCACTGTTAAGTGGGGCGTTCCCCAAGGGTCGGTGCTGGGGCCACTGCTGTTTCTTATTTATATAAATGAAATGCCTTCTAGTATTACAGGTGATTCAAAAATATTTCTGTTTGCTGATGACACCAGCTTGATAGTGAAGGATCTTGTGTGTAATATTGAAACAGTAACAAATAATGTAGTTCATGAAATAAGTTAGTGGCTTGTGGAAAAGAATTTGATGCTAAATCACAGTAAGACTCAGTTTTTACAGTTTCTAACTCACAATTCAACAAGAACCGATATTTTGATCAGACAGAATAGGCATATTATAAGCGAGACAGAACAGTTCAAGTTCCTAGGCGTCCGGATAGATAGTAAGCTGTTGTGGAAAGCCCATGTTCAGGATCTTGTTCTGTAACTAAATGCCGCTTTATTCACCATTAGAACAGTATCTGAAATAAGTGACAGTACAACACGAAAAAAGTCTACTTCGCATATTTTCATACTCTTATGTCGTATGGTATTATTTTTTGGGGTAATTCTTCTGATTCAAAAAGGGTATTTTTGGCTCAAAAATGGGCTGTTCGAGCTATATGTCGAGTAAGTTCCAGAACGTCTTGTCGACCCCTATTCAAAAATCTGGGAATTCTGACATTGCCCTCACAGTATATATTTTCTTTAATGTCGTTTGTTGTTAGCAATATTAGCCTATTCCCAAGAGTTAGCAGCTTTCACTCTGTTAATACTAGGCAGAAATCAAATCTGCATGTAGAATGCACTTCCTTGACTCTTGTGCAGAAAGGAGTGCAGTATTCTGCTGCATCCATTTTCAATAAGCTACCACAAGAACTCAAAAATCTTAGCAGTAGCCCAAACGCTTTTAAGTCTAAACTGAAGAGTTTCCTCATGGCTCACTCCTTCTATTCTGTCGAGGAGCTCCTGGAAGAGCTAAAAAATTAAGCAAATTCCAGTTTTACATTGTTGATTTTCTTCATTTAAACTTACGACTTGTCACCTGAATACGTTTTTTTATATTTCATTTTATCTGTTTCTAATATCGTGTTATAATTTCATGTATTGACTCGTTCCATGACCATGGAGACTTCTCCTTAATTTGGTCCCACAGAACAATAAATAAATAAATAAATATATAAAATAAATTGTCAACAGGACCCGTTGCGGACCTTTGCCACAGAGGTGGCTCTGAATCAGAGGCTCAGACGGTTCTGCGACCATGTAGGCTGCAGATTTCTTGACTTGCGACATAGAATGGTAGGGTTTAGAGCTCTGCTTAATATGTCAGGGGTTCATTATACACAGAAGGCAGCTATATGGGCAGCAGGGGCTTTATGGAATGGACTGGGCGGCTTTTTATGTTAAAGGGTCACGAGAAAGTACAAAAAGGGCTTCAGTCCCAAAGGGAGTAGGTCAAATACACGACGAAGACAGATCTACGAACCAACAGTAATATAATTTTAAATTGTCGTAGCTGTACTGGGAAAGAGCCACAGCTCTAAGCACTAGTCGAAAGCACTGAAGCTCAATTCGTCATAGGTACTGCAAGCTGACTGAAGCTGGAGGGGATATTTTTGCTATTAGAAGTAGTTTATCTTGTAATGAAATTGAAGAAAATGGTTTCTGTGAGTAAGGATGTATAGAGGTAATAAATTAACAATTGGTTCCTTTTACCAACCTCCTGACTGATCATACAGTTGCTGAAAGGTTCAAAGAAAACTTGACGCTTATTTAAAATACAATTACAGTTGGTCATGACTTCAATCTGCCCTACATATGTTGGCAAAAATATAGGTTTAAAGTAGGTGATAGGCATAAAACATCCCCTGAAACTGTACTAAATGTTTTCTCTAAAAATTATTTTGGGCAATTAGTTCAAAAGCCCACTTGAAGCATAAAGGTAGCATCACGATGAATATAAGGATTAACGACCACAACGTCGTTGCAGCGAGACTGAACACCGCAACATCCAAACACACCAAAAATAAATGCAAAATATACAGTTGTGGATATATTTATTGCATCACCATGAATTACTTCATCTTTTTGTCTTTTGCAGCAGTTTGGTTCAGGTTATACCAGCCCCATTGTTGCTAAACTTTGTTGATATATTCTTGCCTTAATAATCTGACTTCTTCACACTTTTTTTCCAACAATACACAACTCTTTGTTGTTTTTGTCGTTTGGTTTTACAATGAAACCAGTGTTTATACTGCCATTTTGAGTTGAGACTTAACAGTGAGAAGACGGGCAGGTCAGTTGAATTAACGCCAGAAAAGAAAGCTGCTATACTTGCTTATTCGTCTGTTGGTCTCACAAGGGAACCTCCCCATTGCACCCCCCTCAGATTTAGTTATAAGTTGGCACAGTGGATAGGCCTTGATAAACTGAACACAGATCAATTGAGAAAACAGGAAGAAGTTGTGAGGAACTGTGAAAAAATAAGCAAAATATACAAACTGAGTAACCCATGGGCTACATAAGCAACATCATGGAAGAAGTGTGCTTAGAAGCGCCGTGGTCCCGTAGTAGCGTGAGCAGCTGCTGCACGAGAGATCCTTGGTTCAAGTCTTCCCTCGACAGAAAATTTTACTTTCTTTATTTTTGCATAGTTATTATCTGTCCGTTCGTTCATTGACATCTCTGTTCACTGTAATAAGTTTAGTGTCTGTGTTTTGCGGCCGCACTGCAAAACCGTGCGATTAGTAGACGAAAGGACGTGCCTCTCCAATGGGAACAGAAAACATTTGATCGTAAGGTCATAGGTCAACCGATTCCTCCACAGGAAAACACATCCGATATATTCTATACGACACTGGTGACGGCATGTGCGTCACATGACAGGAATATGTTGTCGACCCACCTAACTTGTACACTTGGCGAATGGGTAAAAAGATTCTTCTACCTTGCCCGATTTAGGTTTTCTTGTGGATGTGATAATCACTCCCAAAAAAGTGATGAAAATATAAGAGTTTGTCACATAAACGGAAAATAAAAAATTAAAATTTACACCCGATGGAAGATTTGAACCTAGGACCTTTCGTTCCGCAGCTGCTCACGTTACCACGAGACCACAGCGCTCCTGCGTTCCTATTCTCCTTATTGTTGCTTATCTTCCCTTGAACTACTCAGTTTGTATATTTTGCTTATTTTTTCACAGTTCTACACAACTTCTTCCTGTTTTCTCAATTGATCTGTGTTCAGTTTTTCAAGGCCTATCCACTGTGCCAACTTATAACTAAATCTGAGGGGGGTGCGATGGGGAGGTTCCCTTGTCAGCACCAGAGAGAGAGCCTTGAAGACAGGATTTAATCAGTCTACGATTTCGGGGTTACTGAAAAAATACAGGGAAAAAGGAAATGTTGATCGTGAGAAAGGAAGAGGTCAGAAAAAGGCGTCTGCTACCAAACAAGACAGGGTATTGAAAAGGCTTTCACTCAACGATTGTCACCTGTCATCAACTGAACTAAAGCGAGACTGGGAAGAAATGTGCGACATCTCAGTAACCAGTAGAACTGTAAGAAATAGATTACTGGAGCCTGGACTCTCAGCCCGTTGTCCGAGAAGGAAGCCTTTATTGACCAAGATAACGCGACAACAGCGACTACAATGGGCAAAGGCACATGCAAAATGGACACCTGAGATGTGAAACTGAGTAATCTTTTCAGACTACTCCATATTTAATTTGATGGAAAAGTGTTCGTGTGTCAAAGAAAAGGTGAAAAATTTTTGCCATTGTGCATAACACATACAGTCAAACACCCACAAGAACAGATGGTCTGGGGGTGCACTTACAGTCACGGAGTAGGTCGTCTGGACTTCATCAATGGCACTGTCAATGCAGATGCTTACATAAGCATCCTTGAAAGGAAGCTTATGCCAACCATTAGATACTAGTTTGGAGATGTTTCCAATTGCATTTTTCAGGATGACTCCGCTCCTTGCCATAGAGCTTTGAAGGTGAGTCCTATGACTAATATTTGTCCCAAACAGAAGCAGATTACTTTCTTGGTTAATTATCACGTACTTCTACATTTCAGCTAAGGTTGGTTGGTTTAAAGGTGGAAGAAGAGACCAAACTACGAGGTCATCGGTCCCTTGTTCCTAATAAAACAATGCCACAAGTGTGAGAATAAAATGGAAGAAACATATAACACAAAACGGAAAGAAAGGAAAAGACAAGAACGAAGGGAAGGCAATAAACACTAAAAGTAACAAAAGAGGACAAGAAAGCAACAGAGAGATGCTAGAAACAGAAGAGAGTAAAATATGAAAGCAGATTACAGTGGCTGACCAACCAAAAGAATAAAAAGGGAAAGCCAGCCACTCTGCAACACATTAAAACCTCCACCCTTAAAGCACTAGGGTGGAGAACACAGAGGGACATTCTCTAAAACCTAAATAGAAGTATAAAACCCACTCTCACTGATAAAATGTAAAACTAAAGCTTCTGTGGAGGCATTGTCGCCCAACACCGAGGCCAGGGTGCTGGGAAAGTTAAAAGTCTGCTGCAGAGCGGCTAAAAGTGGGCAGTCCAGCAAGAGGTGGATGACTCACTTGGGAGCCACAGCAACACTGAGGTGGGTCCTCGTAACGGAGTAGGTAACCATGCGTTAGCCACGTATGGCCAATGCAGAGCTGGCAGAGGACAACTGATTCCGTGCGAGAGGCCTGCATGGAAGACTTCCGCATGGAAGACTTCCACACATTCATAGTCTCCTTAATGACACACAGTTTGTTGTGCATGGTGTTAAGCCATTCCATCCCCTAAAGGCGGAAAATCCTGCGGTGTAAAATAGTATGCAGGTCAGCTTCAGAGATGCCTATCTCCAGAAGCTGTTTCCGCATTGCCTGTTTGGCCAGCCTGTCGGCAAGTTCGCTGCTGGGGATTCCAACGTGTCCTGGGGTCCACACAAACACCACTGAACGGCGGGACAGTTCCAGGACGTAGGTGGACTCCTGAATGGACGCCACCAGAGGGTGGCGAGGGTAGCACTAGTCAATAACTTGTAGGCTGCTCAATGAGTCGGTACACAGAAGAAATGACTCGCCAGGGCATGAGTGGATGTACTCAAGAGCAAACTGGCAGGAAGTGCTGCTCAATATGTCTTCCATGAACAAACGCAAAGCCTACATGACCATCAGCCATTCAGCCATCGGTGTAAACCACTACAGAGTCCCTGAACACGTCAAGAATCGAGAGGAAGTGACAGCGGAGAGGGGCGGGGTTAACGAAGTCTTTAGGGCCACGGAAAGGTCCAGACAAAGCTGTGGCCGAGGCGTACACCATGAAGGCGTACATGGACGGACCCCAAGTAGAGGTGGTAAAGGGAAGGACTTCAGTTCGGAGAGAAGGGACCACATGTGAACCGCAATCGTTAGCCCTGATCTGGGCCGTCGATGCATTAGATGGACTGCCGCATGTGGGAAAAGGAGATGGTAATTCGGATGCTCAGGGGCACTATGAATGTGTGCTGCGTAACTGGCGAGCAGTTGTGCATGTCTGATCTGCAGTGGAGGGACACCAGCCTCCACCAGTACTGGTCACCGGCCTCGTCCTAAAAGCTCCTGTCACTAATCATACCCCACAGTGGTGCACAGGGTCGAGTAAATGCAATAAATGCAATGCTGAAGGTGCTGCCGAACCATAAACCACACTCCCATAGTCAATTCGGGATTGGACAAGGGCTCTGTAGGGCTGCAGCAGCGTACAGCGATATGCACCCCAATTGGTGTTGCTCAGGCAATGGAGGGCATTGCGGTGCTGCCAGCACTTCTGCTTAAGCTGACGAAATTGAGGGAGCCAAGACAATTGAATGTCAAAAACCAGTCCTAGGAATTGATATGTCTCCAATACAGTGAGTGGATGATCATTAAGGTACGACGCCAACAGAAGTGCAGAAGTGCACGACTTTGCAGCTGGAAACTGGAAGCCGTGGGCTAGAGCCCATGACTGCGCCTTTTGGATGGCTTCCTGGAGGCCACGCTCAGCAACAACAGTACTGGAGCAGCGGTACGAAATGCAGAAGTCGTCTGTATACAGAGAAGGTGAAACAGAGGACCTGAAAGCTGCTGCTAGACTGTTAATGGCCACTAAAAAGAGAGAAACACTCAATACAGAGCCCTGCAGGATATGGATATGGATGGAACTATGGGAGTCACCCACTTGGACACAGAATGTATGGAGTGACAGGTAGTTTTGGAAAAAAAAAATTGGGAGTGGTCCCCGGAGACCCCACTGATACAATGTGGCAAGGATATGATCACCAAGTCATGTCATATGCTTTACATAAGTCAAAATAGATGGCAATCAGGTGTTGCCGTCTGGAAAAGGCTGTTCGGATGACAGACTCGATGGACACAAGATTATCAGTGGTAGAGCGAACCTGGCGGAAGCCGCCCTGACATGGAGCCAGCAAGCCACGTGACTCCAGGACCCAACTCAACCGCCAACATACGATACGTTCCAGCAGCTAACAAAAAACGTTTGTGAGGCTGATGGGCCGATAGCTATCCACATCAAGCACATTTTTACTGGGTTTGAGCACCGGAATGATGGTGCCCTCCCACCATTGCGATGGAAAGATGCCATCGCACCAGAGCCTGTTGAAGATGTCACTTGTAGTCAGATGAGAGATGTTTAATCATCTGGCTGTGGATGCAATCAGGCCCAGGAGCTGTGTCGGGGCAATGTGCAAGGGCACTGAGGAGCTCCCACTGTGTAAATGGCGCGTTGTAGGATTCACTGTGGCATGTACTGGAAGAAAGGACTTTTCCTTCTAGTCGCTGTTTGACGGTGCGAACGGCTGCGTGGTAATTCTCCAACACAGAGGCCCCGGCAAAATGGCCCGCCAAAGTGGCCTGGGAATCACATTTGTGTCAGTACATAGCTCGCCACGGATAGCTGTTGGGGCCTGGTGCCCGAGAAGAGATTTGATCTTTGCCCAGACTTGGGAAGGTGACATGTGGCACCCAATGGTGGAGACTTATTTCTCCCAACGCTCCTCCTTCCATTGTTTGATAAGGTAGCGAATACGGGCACGGAGCCATTTTAAAGGCTATGAGGTGCTCCTGGGAAGGGTGCCGCTTATGCCGCTGTAGAGCTCGCCGACGCTCCTTAATTGCTTCAGCGACCACCAAGGGACTGCCTTACACCTTGGGCACCCTGAAGAGCGATGGATCACGTTTTCTGCCACAGAAACAATTGTACTAGTCACCTGCTCAATCATCACATTGATGTTACCATGTGGGGGAGATTCAGCAGTGACAGCAGAGGTTAAAGTTCCCCAGTCTGCCTTGTTCAAAGCCCATCTGGGCAGGCATCCGTGTGCCTGACGCTGGGTCAGTGACGGGAAGATGGGGAATTGGTCACTACCACACAGGTTGTCATGTGCTCTCCAGTGGATAGATGGGAGAAGTCCTGGGCTGCAAATTGATAAATCAATGACCGAGTAACTACCATGAGCCACACCGTAATGTGTGGTGACCCCAGCATTTAAGAGGGAGGGGTCGAAAGTTTCGACAGTAAAATTTGAACATCTCTGCCTCGGCCAGTATACATGGTACCACTCCACAAGCGGTTATGGGCAGTAAAATCTCCCAGAAGTCGGAAAGGTTTAGGGAGTTGATCAATCAGTGCAGCTAATACATTCAGGGGTACTGCACCATCTGGAAGAATATATACATTGCAGACAGTTATCTCCTGCGTAGTCCTTATTCTGACAGCCACAGCTTCAAGAGGGGTTTGAAGGGGCACATGTTCACTACAGTCTGATTTTAGGACATAAATGCAAACTGCACCTGATACTCTATTATAGTCGCTACGGTTCCTGTAATATCCCTTATAGTCGCGGAGGGCAGGGGTTCGCATTGCTGGGAACCAGGTTTCCTGGAGGGCAATGCAGATAGCAGGTGTAAAGCTTACCAGTTGCCTTAGCTCAGACACGCGGTGGAAAAAACCACCACAATTCCACTGGAGGATGACATCGTGAGACTGGGAAGGCATGGAACATTCAACGAGGCAGTTTACGCCTCAGAGTCACCTGCTGCCACCGATTTATTGCCTGAGCAGTCTGTGTCCATTGCGTCTGAGGGTCTGGCGAGATCTAGGTCATCAGCAAACGCCAAAATCTCCACCCCATCCTCAGCCGCAAAGTTTGTAGGGACCCTTTCCTAGCAAGAGAAGCCAAAGAAGACTTACGCTTCTCTGGCTTAGAAGTGGGGACAGACATTGTCGATGGTTGGGGGATGTTGCTCCCGAAGTAGGTGGTGCAGGAGCAACAGGGAGGGAAATGCCCCCCTCCACCATCAAGGGGGCAGGTGTAGTCTTCTGGCTCTGAGAGGTGACCTGGGTTGGAGGAGTTGATGGTGCCAGAACTGTTGTAGCGGTGGCATAAGACAATGTCATATGCACAGGATGCAGGCGTTCAAATTTTCTCTTAGCCTCAGTGTAGGTCAGTCTGTCCAGGGTCTTGTACTCCATGATTTTCCTTCCTTTCTGGAGAATCCTGCAGTCAGGTGAGCAAGGCAAATGGTGCTCTACACAGTTGACACAGATGGGAGGCGGGGCACATGGGGTATTGGGATGTGATGGACGTTTGAAATCTCAACATGTGATGCTGGAAGTACAGCACGAAGACGTGGCTGAACTTCCAGCACTTAAACCACCACATCAGGGAGAGGGATACAGGGCTTTACATCACAGCGGTAGACAATAACTTTGACCTTCTCGGGCAATGTATCACCCTCGAAGGCCAAGATGAAGGCACCGGTGGCAACCTGATTATCCTTTGGACCTCGGTAGACACGTTGGACAAAATGTACACCTTGCCGCTCTAAATTTGTGTGCAGCTCATCGTCGGACAGCAAAAGAAGGTCTCTGTGAAATATGATACCCTAGACCATATTTAAACTTTTATGGGGTGTGATGGTTACAGAAACATCCCGCAGCTTGTCACAAGCGAGTAACTCCCATGACGTGGCAGAGGATGCCATGTTGATCAAGACTGACCCAGATCTCATTTTGGACAAACCCTCCACTTCCCCAAACTTGTCCTCTAAATACCAGGGCGAATAATATCCGCTGCCATACTTAGCCTGACGTTCCTTCCATGGTGTGGCCAGAGAGGGGAATGATTTGGGCTCGTACTTCTGTGCATTGAATTGAGCTCATGATTGTTTAGAGACTGCTTGGTGTTCAACCACCAGCAAGAGCTGATGAACTATGCTTCATTGCGTGCCATCCACCCTGATGCCACCCACTCCGACCAGGGGCCCTCCCCACAGGTGCCACCAAGCCCCAGCAAAGGCCACTTGGCAGGAAGGCCATTGCCGGGAATCCAAATGCCCCAGGGGGATGGGCATCTACCCCTTGACATACATGAGGAGTTAAAGGCGCAGGCATCAGCAGAGCAATTCATGTGTGGTCAGGGGGCTGCAGCCAACAGGGTACATGGTGGCTCCACCACAACAGACTGGCTATCGTGCTGGATATCAGGTGCAAAGAAGTCCATGGTCATTGTCAACGCAGAAATCGACACTGCATAGTGCATGGTGGAAAACGCACCCAGGAAGATGTCCTCACCCAAGAGATGGAGAATGGGCATGACTGCAATGCGACGACGAGGAAGTGGGCTAAAAATCTCAATGCACGATGGACACGATGCACCTTGTAAGGTGTCCTTCCCTAATTGGCTCGCTCTTCATGAAAATTTTGAAAAATGGAGGTCAAACACTACAGGGGACCATCACATAAAGGCCGAAACATGTGAAACTCCTTTTAGTCGCCTTGTACGACAGGCAGGAATACCTCGGGCCTATTCTAACCCCCAGACCCGCAGGGGGTCATTTCAGGTAAAATCTTTCTTTCAACAAAATGGGGTTCAGGTATTAGAGTGGCCTGGAAACAGCCCTGCTCTCAATCCTATTGAGAACTGCTGGAAGGTTATGGGAAATGCTATCACCAAAAAGAAGACACGGAATAAAAGGGAGCTGTTCGAGGCCCTTGTGCATGTGTGGTTTCATGAACTGAGTGAGGAGTACATTAAAAAGTTAATTCTTTCAATGCCTTCATGATGCCAAGCAGTGATTAAGGCGCATGGTGGAGCAACAAAGTATGAAATGCAACTGTGTGTCCATATGATCCAATACAAACACTAAAATCCATCAGTGTTATGTTACAACATTAATATGCAGTGTTTCTTTCAATATTAGTATTCATATTTCAGAATAGTAAACAGAATAGTTGGCATATCCACTTTCACTCATTTTTTCAAGAAAGTGTTAAATTATAAAAAACAAACATTTTATAGAAAAAAATTAAGAATAAAAACAAATTGACAAAAATTATTGTGTATATTAATTTCTGACAGAAATCAAGAGAAATCAGGCAAATTTAGCTCAGTTATCAAATGACTGTAAAAAAATTGTTAATTGTAAGAGGTGATGCAATAAATATTTCCACCACCGTATGTATTTAAAAAATGAGATTAAAAATTAGCTTGGTGCTTTCCTAAGAGTGTTTTCACTCCTTCCAAACTATGTACCTTAAGACCAGATGTTGATTAGATTCAAAGAAATCTATAAGCAAATTTATACTAAATAAATTAGTAAGAGACAGAACTGATCCCCCATGGCACACAAAACACGTCAGAAAACTGTTGCAGAAGCAATAAAAAGAACATGCCGGATTTAAAAGAACGCATAATCTCTAAGACTACCGATGTTTTACAGAATCTTGAAATTTAGTGAGTACTTCAATGCGAGATGCTTTTAATAGCTTTCACAACGAAACTCTGTCTTGAAATCTGGCAGAAAACCCAAAGAGGTTCTGGACATATGTAATGATTTCCAGATATAAGACTGTCTTGCCGCAAGAGAGCAAAGGTAATGTTACCAAAGATAGTGTCACTATAGCTAAGTTACTAAACATGTTATTCCTAATCTGTATGAAACAGTTAGGGGGCAATCTGAGCAGACCTCAGATTGTTTTTAGATGATGCTGTCATTTAGCATCTAGTGAAGTCATCAGAAGGTCAAAACCAACTGCAAAACGACTTAGGCATTATACCTGTGTAGTGCGAAATGTGGCAACTGACTCTTAAATAATGAAAAGTGTGAGGCCTCCACAGTTTCCCCCCTTCCTCTATTCTGCTGCCCCTTCTTAATCCACTCCTCAAGCCATTAGACAACCTTCCACAACCCTTTTCGTTCTCACCACCTTCTTTCTCCGTTCACCCACTCCACCCAATGTAACCCCTTATCCCAGTCTATCTGTGCACTACTCCACTCGCAACTAGTCCCTGTATGCTGGACAGCGCATACAGCATAAACACGCCATCAGTCCTGCATGCTGCTCCACCTTACACGCATTACCCCTCTGACAGATATTGTTCTGCATAATTCATCCCGACACCGCCAATTGTAATTTTGTTAAAAGTAAGGAACCAGTGGATTTGTCACACTTTAGAGGTAATGGGGAGACAATTGGCTAGTACCTGTAAGATGTACAGTGCAATTTGGAGGGTCATTCAACATCATGTACATACAGAATCAATGTCAGTAGCATTTTTCATGAGCAAGCATTATGGGCATAAGGCCATACAGTGCTGCAAATCAAAATGACATGATTAGATGTAAGAATTAAGTTAATGTATTTTATTTTGTGTCTCTTGTAATTGCTGGTGTTTCAAAATGAATGTCGAGGAGGGCAAGGCTTTGGCAGAGAGAGAGAGAGAGAGAGAGAGGCAACGAGTATCAGAACTAGAGGCAGTTCATGTATTGTTGGAAAGGGTAGCACAATAAACACCATTTAATATGGAGTTGCATGGTCTATTATAAGCACAGTTACCATATCGAAAAATATGGTTGACAGCCCCAACTTCAATAAAAAATGCTGCAAAGGCTGGGGCCCATGGTAGCCAAGCACGAACCCACGAAAGAGTGATGGGCTTGCCATGAAGGGCAACAAAATATGGCATAGAATATCACTGACGTACCACTCTGCTGTAAGGGTGCTGCAGATCACAAAGGGATCTTACTATGATAGCAAATGGCACCTCTGACAGTTACTCCTGGTTCTCAGGCCACATGGCAAGTGACAGTTCAGCTGGTACCTCATCACTGTCTGTAGCATCTTCAGACACCTTTGCTGGTCATTGGGGCTCAGATCAAAGTGGGACTCATCGCTGAAGACAATTCTACTTCAGTCAATGAGATTCCGGGCCAAGGACATATCTGGAGGCACCCCGGACAGTGGTGGCATACTAATCGCACTCTTGCCTGCCACGCAGTTCGACAACCAGGAGTGATGGTCTGGAGTGCCATTTCTTTTCATAGTAGGACCCCTCTGGCACTGATTAGCTGCACTACTGTTTTTTATTGTCACATAAGTGAAGATTTAAATTAGGAACTATCTGGAACTTTGAATTTCTGTTTCTGTGTGACTTCTGTCGCACATTTTTGCTTATATACTTCTGACAGAACTGAACTTGCACTAGTAGTGAACTAATGAAAGTATCAGAGGTTACTTTTTTGTGTAGTGAAATAAATGTAATACATCTTATAAAATTCTTTTAGTTTCACATACTTTAGTTTTTTTCTTTGCTGCACTTTACTTGACCATGAGTGGAAACTGTGGGAGTTGTAGGAAAGTAACTGGTAGGATGCACTGTGGAAGCTGTAGCAAGTGCTTTCACTGGGCGGATATGTTGTGGGAAGAACTCTGGGGAGGTCACTGAGGCCCTCACCTGGAATTGCCAAATATGCAGCAAGAATAGGTTAATAGAGGAGCAGAAAAGGAAGATTTGTGCCCTTCAGACGAAACGTAGAAGAGCTAGTGAGGATGAAGGAAGGCAGATATGAGGCAAATGGTTGGGAACTGGCAGTTGGTACGAAGGCTAGCAGGAGGAGGACACAGTCTGACAGCTTTGTTGTGTCTACTACCAACAGGTTCCAGCTACCAGAGTTTAGGGGAGTGGAGTCTCAATATGGTGTAGGAGTAAGAAATTTGCATGGACTCTGCTCATGAGTAGGAAGGACAGAAAGAACACAAATATTAGGAAGAAGAGGGCGCTCCTGTGAGGCAGCAGTCATGTCAGAAATGCAGGCTCTCAATTACAGGTGAAGTTACAGGATGAGTATCACATTACCAGGATTTTCAAGCCAAGTGATGGGCTACATCAGGTAACTGGGGACTTGGGGCCTTTGTGTAAGGATTTTACACAGGGGGATCCAGTAGTGACAGAAAGTGTGGCAAGCAACATATTGGATACGGACAGGACATGCAACATAGGTGACCTGACTAATGTAGCTTCCCTAACTGGTGACATCAATGTGAGCAAAGTTAAGCAGTTCCGACACTATGCTCAGCCTCGAGCAGTTCCAGCACCATGGTCAGCCTCATCTTGACAGCGCTGTATTGAAGTGGAGCTAGAGATGGCACGGGTCGATGCTGAGGACATACAACATAGGTGACCTGACTAATGTAGCTTCCCTAACTGGTGACATCAATGTGAGCAAAGTTAAGCAGTTCCGACACCGTGCTCAGCCTCGAGCAGTTCCAGCACCATGGTCAGCCTCATCTTGACAGCGCTGTATTGAAGTGGAGCTAGAGATGGCACGGGTCGATGCTGACCGGGTGCAAAATGAACGGGTGCCAGTCAGATGTATTTGGAAGAAGGGTTACTCTGGACATGGTCTGCACCTCAACAAGACTGGGAGAGGAAAGTTGATGCAGTTAATAAGTGAAAGCATAGCAGGTGAGTGTGGGGACACATGATCAATTACCTGTTGTCATAGGCAGGGGAAACAGGCCTTTTTAGAGTAAACCAAGGCATCAGGCTCCCCTCCCTTAAAAGCATCTCAACCAGTTTGAAGATTTCTCAATCATGTGCACAGAAGATAGAATGCATCACACACCATTTAAATTTGCTCAGAGTTATCTGTTATTCATCAAAACATGCAGTCCTTTAAAAGTAAAGTATACCAGTTTGAAGCTGAATTTCAGTCTTCGAACAGATCAGTGGTATGCTCTAAGAGCACTGGTGTACAGATTATGAATTACAGTATATAGTGCTAATGTTATATGAATGTGCAAGTTTCTACTGTAACACCTTACAAATGGTGGGACCATGTATTTATATCAGAGATGGAACATATTTTAAAGCTGGAGATGACATGATCACAATTGGTGTAAACATTTTGAATTGGCAACCATTGAATTAACAAAGCTAGACATCTATAAAAAGTTATTTATTTATATGTGTGTGTGTGTGTGTGTGTGTGTGTGTGTGTGTGTGTGTGCGCGCGCGCGCGCGCTTGTGTGTGCTACTCATGTAGTGATGGTATATACACTTTCGTTAACAAAATTAACTGACACCCTGGAAACAGTCTCAACACCCAAAACTAGCATAATAATATGTGGAGACATGAATATTAACAGAAGTGTTGAGAATGAAATTAAATATAGGCGACTAAATTGATCAGCATTCTGAGCGCTTTTGGTGTGGCACAAATTGTAAACACAGCTACTATGGTACCAAATGTCAGCATCAGTCTTAGACCATGTACTTACAGTTACACACAGAGAAAACTATAAAGTATTTATATGAGATCCTTGCCTTTCTGATCACTGCTGGTATATAATAAAGCTAAAGATAGGCTTGGTAAAAGCCACAAAACTGCACGCCTACAAAAGGATGTTCTCAGAACACAAAATACATACTTTTTCTAGGAAAAAGAAAACCGGGATGAAGTACATATACAAAACAATGTAGATACTAAGTTCTCTAGATTCTACACATTGTTTGGATTAATTTTTGAGGGGAGATTTCCAAAAGTAGCCACTTCTACAACAGCAGCTGAGGAAAATAAATGGATAACTTTGGGTATTAGAAGCTCTTCGTAGGCACCTAATATTTAACAGTTCTTTACAGGTATAAAAAAATGTACACGAGGGTACTTCTTGCTGCATAAAATCATTCAAAGGCCAAATAATATATAACGCAGAAAATATAAGCAGAGTAATGCAGGATCACATAAAAGAAGAAAGTGGGAAAAGTTGCCAAGTCTAATAACATACAAATGAAATAGAATAATAGAAAATCCCCAAGAACCGGCAAATTTCATAAATGACTATTTCTCTAGTGCTGCAGAGAAGTTGTGGCAAAATTTTCCTAAAACACATGTAGCATCCACAATGACTTACACATCAAGCATGATGGTGGTGATGATTGCCACAACAGAGTTTGAAGCCAGGACGATAATACAGAAATTAAAAAATAAGAAGTCAGCAGGTGTAGATGAGGTTCCAGTCTCTTTTCTAAAGTAGTAGAGGTTGAAAATACCGCTTCAGTTGTACCTAGCAAATCGCGCCTAGTACATGTCCACCATGATGCTCGGGGGCCACAGCACAGTTGCAACACCTGAGGATGGGCATATGGAAGCCCAAAACCGGTTGTGATCATAAAAGAAATTTACAACTGAAGTGGTATAATGCTCAGTTGCAGATGTTCATCCAACAGGATACATGCAAGCCCCATTAAGAAACAATGAGTCCTTCAGTCCAGGTAGTTTTCCAGAGTAAAGTATGCACTAGTTGTGCCCTTACTAATGAAAAGTAAAGTGGAAAGTATTGAAAACTACAAGCCAGTTTCACTACTATCCACATTCTCAAAAATACCTGAATCATTAACAAGAGATAGACTAATGAATTACATGAATAAATATTATCTTTTTAACAAACCACAGTTTGGTTTCCACAGAGGGAGAAGTACAATATCGGCCACTGCAGAGTTTACAAAAGTAGTACTTGATGGCCTTGAGGGGGATTTCTGCATAACCGGCATATTCTTTGGCTCATCAAAGGCTTTCCACACTGTTTACTATAAAGAACTACTAACAAAGCTAAAAGTACTAGTTGTATGAGGAATAGTGAACAAGTGGATTCAGTCTTACCCAAAAACAGGGTGCAAAAAGCAGAGAGAATCCGCACACACATATGCTGATGAGCAGTTTTTAGTAAAACAAGTGATGGGCAAGGAACATTAACATAGTGTATTGGGTCAAATTCTGTTCGTGTTATATAACAGTGACTTTCGAGACAGTATCAGCTACAGAGAAAAAGTTCTCTTTGATGATGACACCAACATCATAGTCACTGATGACAGAGAAAGCAAATGAAACTCAATGATGTTTACAGTTGGGCATAAAGAGGCAAAACAACTGCCACATTAAGTGTAGATGATAAACTGATAGATCATGTAATAATGACAGTTTTCAGGGTGGAATATTTATTGTCAATTGCCATAGAATGAACACACAAAGATGATGGCAAAAAGAATGTCTACAGCATGTTTTGCTCTCAGGATTCTCCCATCAGTTTGTATCAGCCAATGTCTGCTTGTGATATACACTCATTTCTTACTATGAGAGTCTTTTCTCAGTATTGAAGGCACAAAACATGGATACAGTTTTTAAATTGCAGAAAAGGGCCATAAGAATAACAACTAGTAGTAGTCAGTCTCACTGTAACTATTACAATCTGGGTATCCTTACTACACCATGTCATTACACCAATCACTCTGCTGTGCATATCAGGCAATCATTAATAGTTCTATACATAATCTTGGAACAATGGCCAGTTTGGACTTACATTATCCACGTAAAAACATACAAAAACCCTACAAGGTGTTTACTGTCACGGAATAAAATTTTATGGTAAACTGCCCTATTTTTCAGGTGGACAGAGAGAAGGTCAAGAAGACAAACATGGAGCATAGCTGAATGTTTGTGACACTGAAGCTAAAAAAAAAAAACTGGAGTTAGTGTAACGGGTATAGAAGTACCTTCATGTCTCAGAAGTCATCAGTGGTTGTCAGATTGTGCAGCAACGAAGAGCACAACTATTTTTCATAATATAAGTTACCTGGAGCAAACTGTGTGTAAGTCAAAGCATATTGTATAACATGAATGAACTGATTGAGGCAGTGCAGTTGTTAGGACACTGACCTCATTTTCGAGAGGATCGAGTTCACACTGTCTGGCCATCCTGATTTGGGTTTAACTAAATCACTTCAAACAAATGCTGGGATGGTTCCTTCATCAAGACCATGGCTGACCACCTATTCTATCCCCACAGAGCTTACTTATGTATTCCATTTACATCTGTATTTTGAGCTATTAATTTTCATTGTGTTACCATGAATATTCCTGTTTTATTGTAGAATTTTTTTGACATATCCTAAGATTACTGCTGACATTGGCAAGAATTGTGAAAAGTACATACCATAAACTATGAAGGATGGTGCCCCCATTTAAAATCCAAATGATTAAAATTGTTCAGAGAGTCATTTTAGCTTTTCCTTTTCTTTTTAAACTGTTATTCGTAGCTTATAGTAATGTCCTTCATTTTGTTCATGCACTTCTTAGTTCAGTGTATTAGTTACATTGGGGCATCAAATATCAACATTTTATAACTACTTTTATTTAATTATGGTTGCCTAGACAAACTGAACTGCAGTGTAGGTGATGTTAAAATGGGATCATTTGGCTTTGTATCAGTGAAGTCAACAAATGTGATACAATAGGAAGCTATTTGATGCAATGAAAGTTTGAAAGTTATGAAGAAAGAACGACCTACAGTGTAGCTTGAGGCCAAGGTGGGGGGGGGGGGGGGGGGGGGGGGGGGGGGGGGAGCAGAGTGCTGGTCACTGGCCAGCCTAGATTAATGTGATTGATTCAGCTCATAACTATTTTTATAGGATTTTTTAAAAATTGTAATACATGTTTATGTTTGGCTTTGTTTGTGTGTATTGAAATTGGTGGTGGTGGTGCAAGTTTTCATTAATTTATTGTTTTCTTGCCAGTGTTTGGTATATGGGTTTTATTGTTGTTAGTAGGTGTTGCAGATATTGGTTACATTATGTTAGTGATATTTGTTATGTGAGTGAGTTTTCATTTGTTGTAATATGTACTTTATTTTATACAAGTACAGGTAGTGAAGGTCTGGTTTAACAGATTTGAGAATTTGAGTGTCTTGGGTTTTGGTACTAGGGGCTGCCATGTATGTCAAACAAGAATCGCAGTATTGGGCTTTGGAGTTATGCATGGGTTTATGGTATCGTGTGTTTCGTATGGGTTATATAAGTCAAGTGAAGTTTGCGGTACCAGATTTTCAAGTTATGTGTGGGTTCTTGGTGCAGAGGGCTTCGTTTGAGCTATGTACATTAAACGAAATTAACGATGCAGAGATTTTCGTTTCTGCATTTTTTTGGTTGTGCTGAACATTGAAAATCCTGTGTACTTAATTGTTGGGTTAATATTCATTTCAGAAAGGTGTTGTTGTTATAGTGGTATGTTTAGCTTGTCCCTGCCCAAAACTCCCTACTTCCCGCAGCTGTCCCGTTAGCTTCATTTTACTGCTGGAACTAACTGTTTCGCGTGTTATCTGTGTTTGTTCGCTGGTGAAATGAGTGCCATCATGGTTGCCATGTTGTATACGCTTGAGACACAGGGTAGTCCACCATCTCGATGACATCACACATCAGAGCACAGATGGGGAATCGCAACTTTCAGTAATGACACCTCTCATACAACTTTACATTATCATTTCAGCTTTATATGATTTGCGATAAGCTTTTTTTATTTGTTATAGAATTCGTCTTGTTAACGTATCTGACTACGGCCACTGTTTGTTCAAATACATTCACACTGATATTTACGGCATAATTTGACAACTGTTTGTATCTACCTAGAAAACACGGCAGTTTCACTTTCATAAACACTTACAATCAGATGCTGGCTCTATCGGTTCTATTCCCTTCACCCCCACTGTAGGGGCGTCCCTCCCACGGCTCGCATGCAGCTAAAATCAGTGTGGTTCGAGAAGTGAGCACCTATGTCACTACTGGTGATAAATTTAATATTTTCAACTTTAAACTCCCGCAGCACGATGCTCTTCCTTCTTCTCTCATTAATTTATCCCAATCCCATTCTGCCCCAATTTTTTTTCTTTTGCTCAGTGGCTACTGTTGGTGTTATGTATATTATGTGCAGTCCAAAAACATTCATCTTCCTCCAGTGTGGTCCAGGTAAGCTAAAAGGTTGGTGCACCACTGCACCGCAGTGAGCTTTGGCAACAATACTGTGCTTAATACTTATGTATGGCACTTTCCGTGACCTCAGGTTTGTTTTTATTTTGAGGATCCATTCAACTTCCACAAATAGTTACAGAATGAAACAATGACTAAGGTTGAGCCCCACATGGTTAAACCAGTTGCAACACAACTCTTGTGCGGCAGGTGCTCCAGGCGTTACTAAACATTGGCTATTTTGTCTGAAAATCCATTGGTCAGATTTATATGCAATAAATCAGACACACGGAGAGGCAGGGGAGAGGCGCTGCATTACACTCCAAAACGCAACATTCCAACGTCTGACAGCCAATCAACAGAACAAACAAAACACTTGACCGCACCCTAGCTATATATTTTAAAAAATCCATGGATTTGTCACATACACCCGTACCTCGATTATATATAATTCTGGTGAAATGGAATAACTAGACGATCGTAAGTAGCGCTGGGCTGAACGGTGACAACTTTCGTCCATATCCAAACATGTTTATCTTTATGCTCAGCACTCAAGCTGTTGGTACTTGCCGTTCTAGATATACTAACAATTCATGCCAATTTAGAAATATAACTATACAACAGTGATTCCTGTATTTTTATCAATAAAATGGCCCATCGCTCTCCGGTCAAAATAATCTAGTGGCAGTTAGACAAGTTGCAAATATACAGTAACAGATCAGTTAAAATTTAATTACAGAATAATGACAGTAGACACCCCTCACACCTATGGATTACATACATAGCCCGAAACATCGTCTGAGCACAGCAGTTCAAATCAAGCTTTAGAATGAGTTCTCCCATACAAGCAAGTACCAGCGACGCGAATGTGTACTTTGATATCAGACTGCAATAAAGGAGATACTGCGAAAGATTTTCACATGCATACAATTATCAGCGAATCAAATCTGTCATCCAGGTTCCCAGTTTCTAAACTCTGGCAACAACAGTGTGTTAAAATCAATTAATCTTCAATATAATTGAATAATTACACTGTAACAGAAACTAATACTACACGATACTAACGGCTCACCTTATTTTACGATCTATCATCACGAACAGAATAGGATCACTTCCCTCCTCTACCGTAAACTCAGCTTCAGCTTCAGCTTCTACTTCTGCTCCTGTTGTTGTTGTTGTTGTTGTTGTCGCTGCTGCTACTCAACTTACAGAAGCGTCTCGCGGGCCCCGAGGAATCATGACGTCAGTCGTCTCTCATGCTAGGCAATATCGCTGGTAGTTTTCGAACCGTAGATATTCTTTCAACCAAGGCATTATTTGCTGATACGTTGCGTAAAAAGGAGGGTTTGAATACGTGTTTTGTTTGCGATGAGACATTTCAGTTACGACAAACTTTATATGCACACATAAGGAAAGTGCATGATATAGAACCGAATACTGATGGTACAGTGAAATGCCCACAGGACGATTGTAGTTTTTCGTTTAACGGTTTGGCTAAGTTGAGAGCACATGTACAGGAAAAGCACATGGTTCCAACAGAGAAAGAAAATCTTATATTTCAGTCAATGGACGGTAAGTATCATCGTATAATAATTTTATGATGTACAAGAAAAGTAAAATGTCTAGCGAAATTTCGATCCTTGTGCCTGTAGTATTCAGATGTAATGTTGAACTGATTTGTTGATCAGAAATTGTGTAGTAACTGCATTCTAAGTTTAGTATCGCTCAAATAGTGTTCAGTAACATGTTCATACAGACATGAAAACTTCTGAGGTTCAAAGTTACATCACTGGCCGTAGTAAGTCTTTTTGCCAGTAAAATAGGTATGGATTGCGCGACAGAAAGCAGATTTGTGAGTAGTGTAATATTTCTTTGTAATGGGTGTTTCTGACTTTCTGATGTGGAAGTCAAGAGAAGGAAGAAAGCAGTAGCTTTGTAACACACGGTGGTGCTAACCCTATGAAAGGTGCCACTAAGACCATTTACATGTGTCATAGATCTGGGGTATTCAAATCCCAATCAAAAGATCAGAGGCAGCCTAAGTCGCAAGGCAGTAACAAAATGGGAGGTCATTGCACTGCTGCCATAGAGGTTAGCCAAGATACAAATGGTATTTGTAATGTTGTTTATTTCAAAACACATTTTGGACATAAAAAGAATATAGGGTTTCTACAACTCCCTAGATCTGAAAGGGAAGTCATTGCTGGTAAGTGTTACCTTAACTGTAGAATAGATGCAACAGTATTAAATAGTGCTTTTATACAGATTTATTTAATATTAGTTATAACTTTTTTAATAATTTAAGGCTATTCGAGTAGGTTGACTTGCTGTATGGTATCTGCATTTAAGTCAGGACAGTGTGTTGTATTATTTACAGAAAGGGTATTTGTATCAGATTGTGTGCATAGTTTGACCAGAAATTGTGCATAACATATGCAACAAATTTGCTGGTGGAAACATAGCAGACTGATGTGTATCACATTGATTGGCATTGCTGGTTATGAGGTTCTTACATGGGGAATGTAGATAGTGACTCTTAAAGAATAAATTAACTAAAGTGTGTTCATAATATGTTCTTGGGGCTGTGGGTAGTTCTAGTTTGGTGTAATTATAACTATGTTTATTTTTATGGAGAGGTCCTCCCTGCCCGCCATATGTAATGCTTTCCAAAGTACATTCCTTGGAATAGTATCATAAGTGTTATCTAAATCTATGAAAATTTCTTTTAGCTGGTGTCAATTCTCATTTTTTACAATGTTATAGTGTGAAAATGTGGTAAAGTCTTAAAATTAGGTTTAGCCCTGTCGTTTCTTTTTTACCTTTAAATTCTTCTTAATGATGTAACACAAATTTCTATATAGTTCAAACAAATTTAGTGATCTCCATTTGGTAGTAATGTAACTGACATTTCTTCACATATTAGATTTCCACATACCATTTTGTTGAATAACTGGTACTGATTTTACTATCTTGGTACAATGTTTCAAAATGTCCAGATTGATACTCCCTGGTTCACTATCTGTCCTTTCTCATATTCCATTCTTTGTTATCCTTGTTATTCCTTTATCTGTTTCTTCTGACCACCATTTTGCAGTTTGCTTGTGGTTTACCTGTATGTCTAGCACATCGGTATCCTCACCATTCTATAGCAAGTAATGGTCCTACTCTTTCATCTGAAAAGATGCTGATATTTTTCATCCTTCTCAGTATAGTTCCTCAGGACATTTTTCATTTGGCTACCATGTAGTAATTAGGTGTCACTGCCACCTCAGTTTTGCCGTGCCTGTTGTGCCTCTCTTCCATACTCTACTATAGCAAACTACATGTACAAAGGCTTATTTATCACAGTTTGACAATGATTTGTTTTGATCTTTCATAAAAGTGTTAGTCACAGCAGCAACACTAACAAAGGTCAAAATTAAATATGCTGCTAAAGTCTGATACATTCTCAGTATATTTGCCTTACTACATAGCGTTGCTACCTGGATCCCTTACAAATGTAAAGTAAAAATACAAATACAGTTTACATCAATGGAAAGATAAAATTCCTGTATATTTGAATTGAAATGACTGTTTCTGTGGTCCTTTATGAATTATAGCAAGCTTTATAAATTATGGCAATTGTGCACTGTGTTAACTGTTGAGGGCATTTATTACCCCTCCCCACAGATATGTCCTGGTAGAATTAAGTAAACAGTGAAACATTAGGTATTCCTAGTAGTATGTGATTAATGATGTGTTTCTAGCTTTATTAATTGTAGAAATGTTACAGGTAAAATAGCCGAAGGCGTGACCTTCCAATGAATTTTGGATGATGTGAGAGAGTCCATCAATTCCGAAGAGGTAGAAAGACTCCACCTTTTAACTTGAAAGGATCTCCATAACATAAAGAGGGACTTTGGAATTAATAGTCACCAGTTCCATGCCAATGATGCAACAAGTGTGAGCATCTTTTTAGAACAAATAAAAGACTGTGTTCTAATGAACAAAAATGTCATTGGTAATGTGGACTATTCATCGGACAATGATGTGATGATTGTGCTAATGACAGATCTACAGTG
Organism: Schistocerca americana; assembly: GCF_021461395.2. Classification (NCBI taxonomy): domain Eukaryota; kingdom Metazoa; phylum Arthropoda; class Insecta; order Orthoptera; family Acrididae; genus Schistocerca; species Schistocerca americana. The sequence goes on from NC_060130.1 coordinate 933,582,417, forward strand.
TCAGATGCTTCAGAAGTTTGGCCCAAAAACTGTATGTGTAGATTCAACACGTTGTACAAATGTGTACAAGTTACTAGTAACAACACTATTAGTTCTTGATGAATTTGGAAGTGGCATTCCAGTTGCCTTCTGTGTTTCGAATGAAGAGAACACTACAGTAATGACCCAATTTTTTACCTGTGTCAAAGAGAAAGCAGGTCTAATAGAACCATCTGTTTTCATGTCAGATGATACGCAAATTTTCCGATGTGCATGGGCGCGTGTAATGGCCCTAGCAGATAATAATTTGCTGTGTACGTGGCATGTTGATCGTTCCTGGAGAAAAAACTTAAGGAAAGTGTGTGGTGGCCCACAGAGACAAACCCAGGTTTACAAAGCCTTACGCATGCTGCTGGAAGAACCTGATGCAGACAAGTTCAGTGAGCTGTTAGAGTTGTTTGAGAGGGAACTCCAAGAAGATGAAAGCACGAAAGACTTTGGAATATATTTCTCAAATACTTATGGATTCAGGCCTCAACATTGGGCTTACTGTCATCGCCGCAGTTTAAATATCAACACTAATATGCACCTCGAAGCCATGCATAGAGTATTGAAGTATTGTTATCTGGACGGAAAGACTAATAACAGACTGGACAAGTTGCTGCTGATACTTATGAAGCTAACGAGGGATAAATTTTTTGAGAGAATTGTGAAACTCTTTAAGGGTGGGCACTCCCATAGACTGCAGCAGATTCAACGACGACATACAGAGTAAAAAAAAATTGACAGGGGACAGATTGCGGCCAGTAATGATGGGAAGCATTTTCAGGTAAAATCTATCAAAAAGTGGTATGACATACACTGGACTGTGACCTGAAGTGCAAACTGTTGTGCTCTGCATGTGAGATATGTGTGCACAGTTTTTCTTGCTGTTGCCCAGACAATTTAATAAATTTGAATATATGTAAACATATTCACGCTGTCTCTATGATGTATGGATTACATTCTATTAAAACAGGCAAAATGATGGAAACTACTTCAATCAAAGAGGCTTCTGACATTTTTTCTTTGATGAATAAACAAAGTGATAATGAGGAAATTGCCTCTCATGGAACACAGTTAAAAGCCAAATTGAAAGTTCTGTTAAGCCAAGTAGACCAATTGGATAGAGAAACAGTAGGTACTGTGGAAAAAGAAATTGACAGTTTGCTACTACTTGTTAACTCTCGCTGCAATAGGGAAGGTCGACATTGTGCCAGCAATGAAAAGGTGAACGTACAACGAATACCTAATAAGCATAACATCCGTCCGAAGAGCATGTTTGCCAAACCAACCACTGACGAGAAGTTGAACATTGCTAGTGCACTGAAACAACCTGAATCTGAAGTGTTGACAGTACATACTGGTTTCGATCACACGTACTGTAAGATCTAACTTGATCTCCTTTTGATTTGTGAGTGTTTCATGGTTTGTAGGCCTACTGGGGAAACTCGCCATGTAAAATAATGAGTAACGCATCAAGCTTGGTACCTCTATGGTGATGTGGAAACCCAAGCATTGTTAATAAAGAAATTAATTCTGTGTCTGTCTGTTTCTTTTGTTTTTTATCTTGTTACCTATAGTTCCCAAATTTAATTGAAATACCCAGGTAATAATTTCAACATAAATTGGACTATGTGCATAGCTGTTTCTAATGGCTTTACTAATTTTTCACAGGTAAAGTATGAATATTCAGCAGTCCTCGAGTATGCATGTTTACTAGTCAGTTGTGGCAAAAAAATCAATGACACAAAGCAAAATTTACTTGGTTGACACAATTGTAAATTGCCTTTTCAGTTGTAATTTTACGTTTTTTAGATTATAGTAACTGCTGACCTTAATTTTCTACATTTAACATGTTGACTGACTTGGTTAGTGACAGATGTTACACTGGCAGTCTGGGCACACCAAGTAAGGTGTGTGATTCTGCCATTGTCGGTGTAGCAGGATGGCAGTCAGTGTGTTAACCAGGCTCCTAGTAACCTGGAGCATGAATACTGTCTGCGGGATTGCCCTTTACACAGTCAGGTATCCTGTGCTGAAATATGTATGTAAAACTGAATTTGTGGACACCTTTCTAATCGTTTAATCATTTGATTTTATAAGATACTGCAAACCCAAAAGTCTTGTGGAAATGATAAGGAATGTCGGATACAAATATTTTTGCTCAATACAATTAAAGCGTAAAAATGCTGATAACTGATACTACCGGTAACAGCAGAGCTATCCGCTGTGACCACCAGCACCTTGTGCCGGCCAACCAGTTATTACACAGAACTTGGTCCCTAGTTCTCTGTGGTTGAAGAAAATAAAATTTCTGAGGTATGTTCAAACCGTGTTATTGGTATATTCCCCAGCATGATCTAAAATGTTAACACTGAAGTAGCATTGACAAGTGCATAATATATTTTGCAACTGAGAATAGATACTTAAAAACTGATGTGGGAATACATTTTATGAAACCCCCCCAGAATCAAACATGACAATTGTATTGATACACAAGCAAACCCATCCGAGTGGCACACTAGGTTATGCGCCCATTGGCTGTAGGTACAGAATATTCAGAGAACTCATCGTACAAATTTTATGGCATGCCAGAACTGGTTTTGCTCAAATACTTGGAAAATGAACTGTGGAATTATATTTACATATTTGGTGCAGTTTCCTGTGTTCCCAACACCTCTGTGGTGTGAATTTCTGGGAGAGGAGAGCTTACATTGGACCTGTCATGCATATGGTGTACTTTTTGTTCCACTGCTGGCATGGTGAGGTGGTCCAGATTTCAAAATTAGGGGCCTAGGAATGAAACTCTTCTTACTTTTAATATTTCAAAATGAACATACCTGAAAAGGAAGCTGAATTAGGACTTCCCAATACATTGCAACTTTTTTCCCTCTCTCTCCACAGTTCACTGCAGGTGACACTTGAAAGCACGGGGTTGGTGGTTTGGGTTGACCACAGTGAACTTGGTGAAGATTTTAAAGTAACAGAGTAGTAGTTGAGATTCTGACAGTAATGGATAACAGTATGAACCATAACAATGAAATAATGTAAATTACTTAAACCGTGAATTAAATCTACATAGATTTGAACAGTCATTAGAGACACTTCCTAGCCACCGCGTATTTGTGTGCTATAACTAATACACCAACCTTTTCTTTTTCCCATCTGTGATGTAGAACACATGCCACCTTGGACTTGTTTTGCTAGATCAACTCTAGGTTTACAAGATCCACGTTTCAGAATTCTAATAATCGGTAGTTCTGCCTCCTGTGGGAAGTGCAGGTTGGTAGCTGTCTCTTCAGATATGGTCTGATCAACTGCCATTATAGGGACTTTAAGCAAAAATGTGACTCAATTTTCTGTCAGTGATGAATATATCAGTAATGTATTTACTACAAAGATATTCATGATGGTATAGAACTGTGTGAAGCCATGTTGTGGAATACCTGCTGGTAGAGTAAATTGTGCACTTCACACCCAGTGCATTGATTTCTTCTTAGGTAATATCACAGTACTGTTATCTCAGGCTTGTTTGTTGCTATGATCAACGAAGTAGCATTATGCCTTGAAGACACAAAACTAACAGCATTCTTAGATATTACTTAATATCTCCTAAAACAAATAAGTTTTATGTTCAGCTGTCAGAAACTGCTTTGAAATATAATAATAATAATTATTATTATTATTATAATTATAATTATTATTATTATTATAACAGTAGTAGTAGTAGACATTCTGACAGTAATGGATAACAGTATGAACCATACTATAATTATTGTTATTATTAGTTCTTTACTTTCTCAGACGTTAAGTCTGGTTAAAAATGGAGTGGCGCGGACCTTGATCAAGCGTCACTTCCTATTAACTGTACGGTATATGTTATATTGCATTTAGGAACTTTCGGGTAATTGAACATGTATCAATAATTACGGATTTCTGTAGTTGTATATATATGTTTGGATGTAGCTGTATTGCGTTGATGTACTGGTGGATAGTGTGTGGTATGACTCCTGTAGTTGATAGTATAATTGGTATGATGTCAACTTTATCCCGATGCCACATGTCTTTGACTTCCTCAGCCAGTTGGATGTATTTTTCAATTTTTTCTCCTGTTTTCTTTTGTATATTTGTTGTATTGGGTATGGATATTTCGGTTAGTTGTGTTAATTTCTTCTTTTTATTGGTGAGTATGATGTCAGGTCTGTTATGTGGCGTTGTTTTATCTGTTATAATGGTTCTGTTCCAGTATAATTTGTATTCATCATTCTCCAGTACATTTTGTGGTGCATACTTGTATGTAGGAACGTGTTGTTTTATAAGTTTATGTTGTAAGGCAAGCTGTTGATGTATTATTTTTGCGACATTGTCATGTCTTCTGGGGTATTCTGTATTTGCTAGTATTGTACATCCGCTTGTGATGTGATCTACTGTTTCTATTTGTTGTTTGCAAAGTCTGCATTTATCTGTTGTGGTATTGGGATCTTTAATAATATGCTTGCTGTAATATCTGGTGTTTATTGTTTGATCCTGTATTGCAATCATGAATCCTTCCGTCTCACTGTATATATTGCCTTTTCTTAGCCATGTGTTGGATGCGTCTTGATCAATGTGTGGCTGTGTCAGATGATACGGGTGCTTGCCATGAAGTGTTTTCTTTTTCCAATTTACTTTCTTCGTATCTGTTGATGTTATGTGATCTAAAGGGTTGTAGAAGTGGTTATGAAATTGCAGTGGTGTAGCTGATGTATTTATATGAGTGAGTGATTGCTTTGTGTATTTTGCTAGTTTATGCTCGTTCTTATTATTATTATTATTATTATTAGTTATTGGTGTTTTGCCCTTAAAGAGCGCATTTGGACTAAACTACATGGCCAGTTCCTTTTGCTGCCTTCCTTGCTGCCCAAACTTCCCTCATTCGCTCGCTGTGTTTCTGTTTCCGGTCCTCTGTCCATGCTTCTTGTCGGCTTCGTGTCTTCGGCTTCATCTTGATTGCCTTTTTGGTTGCCCATATTTCTTTCATCTTCTGGCTGTGATCTTGCTTTCGTTCTTCGGTCCATTTTATGCCTGTTCGTTTGTCGCATTGTATCTCATGTAGTTTACTTTTCTTAATGATGTTTCTGAACTTTATTCTGTCGTTTATTGTGTCTGCTGTTATGTTGAGCTGGTTCAGGTCGTTTTCTACCTCTGCCACCCATTTGTTGTTTCTAGTGGTTACCCAGTCAAAGATCTGTTTGGTCAGCCTGTGTGATGGCATTCTGTACAAGTGTCCATAGAATTGTAGTCTGCGTTTTCTAATCTTTTCTGTGATTGTCTCCGTATGTTTGTACAGTTCCTCTGTAGGTTTCTTGATCCATATTCCATTGTTGTTAGTTGCGCCAAATATTTTCCTAAGTATTTTCTGTTCTACTTTTTCTAATTGTCTGATACGTGTATGCCCTCGGATTAGTGTGGTCTCTGCTGCATATAGTGCCTCGGGGAGCACCACCGTGTCGTAATGGCGTAATTTGGCTTTTTGTGAGATAGACTTCTTGTTGTAATGATTCCACACTACTTTGTATGCCTTGTCCAGTTTAGTCTTTCTTTCTTCATTTGAGTCTCTGTTATGTCCACTCATTTGTAGTGTTTCACCGAGGTATTTGAAGTTTGCTGTTTTGTAAATCGTGCCATACTTTGTGTTCAGAGATGAGAGTTTCTTTGTGCTCATAAACTGTGTCTTTTCGTAAGAGATCTGTAGTCCAGTTTTGGAAGCGATTTCGTGCAGTTTTTCAATAGCGTCTTTTGTTTCCTTTATACCTTTCGTGACAATCGCCAAATCGTCTGCAAAAGCCAGGCATTTAATCTGTAGGTTTCCTAAGGTTATCCCCTGTTGTGATGTTTCCCATTCTTTTATGACCTTATCTAACACCAGATTGAAAAGGAGAGGTGAGAGGCCATCGCCTTGTCGGACACCTGTGCGAATTTCGAAGGGCTCGGATAGTTCCCCACAGAACTTTACTTTGGAGGTCGTGTTGGTTAAAGTTTGCTCTATGATAGCCCGTGTTTTGTTGTCTACTTTGTATTCTGCTAGAATTTTGAAGAGAGTTTTCCGGTCGATAGAGTCGTACGCCTTTTTGAAGTCAACAAAGGTAATGATCAGGTTCTGTTTGTGTTGTAAAATCATTTTCAGGTTCCAAATTTGTTCCGCACAAGACCGCCCTTTACGGAAGCCTGCTTGGTATTCCCCAATCAAGTGGTCGGTTTGGCATTCTAGTCTGTTCAGTAAAGCTTTAGAGAGGATCTTGTATGTGACCGGTAGTAGGGATATTCCTCTGTAGTTGTTCGGGTTAGTCTTGTCACCTTTTTTGTGTAGTGGGTGTATCAGGGCAGTTTTCCAGTCGTCAGGAATTTTCATGGTCTTCCAGATGTCTTCCAAGATCCTGTGGATGTCTTTGGTGAGTTCTGGGTCTTGTAACTTCCAGATTTCCGCGATGATGCCATCTTCTCCTGGTGCTCTACGATTCTTGAGTGACTTTATTATTTCTTTAACTTCTTCTAGAGTTGGAGGTTCACTATCTGGATTGTATGTGCTCATTTCTGTCATCATTTCTTCCATGGGGGGGTCCGTGTTGAGCAGTTTTTCAAAGTACTTTGCCAGAATGTCACAATTGTTTTTGGTATTGGTTTCTAGGGTTCCATCCGGTCTTCTGAAGCACAAGTTGGGTGGTTGATATCCAGTCATATTTTCTCTGAACGTTCTGTAGAAGTTTCTTGTATTGTTCTTCATGAAGTCCGATTCGATCTCTGTCAGTCGCCGTTTGTCATACTGTCGTTTTTCACTGCGAATGATTTTGCTTGATTGCTTATGTGTTTTCAAGAAGTTCATCCAATTCTCTTGGGATTTATGGCAACTAAATTTTTTCCATGCACTGATTCGTTGGTCAATAGCTTGGTCACATGTGTGGTTCCACCAACGGTGTTTCCGTGTTCGTGGTGCTTGTGCTAGTTTCATGGCCTCTCGGATTCTTCGTGAAAGTTGTGTCCAGTCTGTCGTTTTCTCCATTTTAATTTTGTGTAATATTTGTGTCTGGTTTAAAGTAACGTATTCTGGATCTGGTCTAACAATTTTGTTCTTCTGGAGCTTTTTCTTGGGCAAAAGACGAATCCTGATCTGTAGTAGGTGGTGGTCTGAGTCGAAGTAGCCTTTACGGGTGTCTATGTTCAAAATTTCTTTTTGTGAGTCTTTCTGCACTATTACGTGGTCGATTTGTAGTTCTTGCTTTCCGCTGGGGAATTTCCATGTGGTAAGTTTTCGTGTTGGTTTCTTGAATTTTGTTGACATAATGGCGAGGTCGTGGCTTTTGCAAAAGTCTATCAGATGTTTTCCGTTTTTGTTGGTGTCCTTGTGTGGAGTATGTTTTCCTGTGATATGTCTGTATATCTTTTCTTTTCCGAGTTTGGCGTTGAAGTCTCCCAGTATTATTTTGACTCTATGTGCAGGAATTTTTCTGATAGTTTCTTCCATTGTCGTCCAGAAGTCATCAATTTCGTCCGGGTTTTTCCTGTTGTAGTCATTAGTTGGTGCATGTGCGTTGATTATTGTGTAGGATTTATTGGCTGATTTCACTGTGATGGTGCTGATTCTTTCGTTTGGTGACGAAAAGTCGATTATGCTGTCCGTGATGGACCTGTGTACTGCAAATCCTGTGCCAAAAAGCCTTAGGTTTTTCAGTTGTCTCGATGGTTTTCCTTTGTATATTCTGAAATTCTCCGTGTTGAAATGGTCTTCGTCTGTGAATCGTGTTTCTTGCAGTGCACATATTTTGATTTGAAATTTTTCGAGAGTGTCTGTCAGTTGTTTCATCTTTCCTGTCTTCATCAGTGTGTTCACGTTGAGTGTGCCGATGTAGTGTTTGCGTTTGGTCTTGAGGGAGTTTGAGAAGCTCCGATTCTTCTCATGATGTCCGTGAGCCCCCGGAATCCGATGCTCACGACAATCCCAGTCTATTGACTGGGGCCGGGGTAATGAGATTTTTCTCGTTGTACCATCTTGATGTTTAGTAGTTGGATGTATGGCATGCTGCCGAGTACAACCTGACTTTCCAGATCAGGAGGTTGGTTGAGGCCGCCACTGACATGTGGAGCAGACGCCTTTTGTAGCCGCCCATCGTCATCACCATCATCATCTTTTTACATGTGTGGCCTCTTACCAGTTTGACAAGTACATCTGCTTTGCTTAATGAGGATACTTACGGCTTCAAACAAAGAAAAGAAAAAGGTAGTGACAATGCACCCTGTAAACTTAGTTAATACACAGTGTGGAGTTAAATCTGCAGATATGATCCACAAATCCAAATATAGTTTCAAGATTATCAACCAAAATTTTATAAGCCTTGGAAGTAAGCACAGTGCTTAGGACATCTAACATACGTTAATAAATGAGATTTTTCAGTTATTACTGAGCACTGGGATACCCAAGGTGAACCTTAGTATGCATCCATTAACAAAGAATCTGTCCTCATCTTTCAGTAGGAAACTCAGGCCTTATGATGATGTTTCAAAGTTTGCAAAAAGTTGGAAGAATTACTGTCCCATATTGTAAGTTCTTTACCTGCTGAATATGTCATTGAACTTTCTGTGATGAATTACAGACGGAAAAGGAAACACATAATTGTGTGTATGGACAGTCCTCCATCTGCAAGTATAGGTATTTTTCTAGTTAATCTCCATCACATGCTTGCAGAGACAGATGGTAAATACTCTGAGAAAATGTCTGGGTAAATAGGCTGATAATTGTTCATGGTCTTATACAATCGTATCTAACAGGAATCAATTTTTACTGTTAAGAATGGTGAATGACACACACAGTTCTAACATTACTGATGTGTAATACAAGTTACCCAGAACTTTGTACTGGGACACTTTCTTTTGTTGATTTATGTAAATGGCAAAATACTGCTCCCCAAATTCAAGGATAGTTCTGTATGCTGATGCTACATCCATTGCATGCAAGTGTAAAGATCATGAGCAACTACAAAAACTATGAAACTGTATTCCAAATTAAATAATTCAGTATTTCTATGAAAGGCCTCTCATTGTCAGCACAAGATAGCAGCAGTAATGGATTTACACCCCACAAGACAGATTTTGAAATTGAGTTGTGCACTGGAACTGATATTGTCATCAAAGAAAACTACTGCTTGGTTACAGTTAAACTTTCTATATTTAGCATGTTATAACATGGAAACTAATTACCGTACAAGAACACAACTTGGTAGCATTAATGTCAAGGAGATGGGGAAGAGAAATAATGCAGAATAAATTCAACTGAAATACTTTTAATGTGCTGCTACAGTACACCATACTAGTACCATTACTGGTGATGGTGATGGAGGCTGTTATGAAAAGCTTGCAATTTTATTCAAATCTGATGTGGCAAGTTAACAGAACTTTCTATCCATGCAAGTAAAATTATTGTGTAAAATCAATAGCGCAGCTTCTTACAGATGTCTCTTCTGGGCCCTTCGGAGTCTTTCACTTACATGTCAACACATTTACTGCCTAATAGTATTTGTTGTTCATAATAGGGATAATTTTATTCTGTTCAGTGAAATGAATTTGCATAATACAGGAAGTAAAAACGTCCATGTAGACTACACATCCCTGCCTATAATCCATAATGGAATTTCACATTCTGATCGCAAGTATTTAACAGGTTGCTGCTAGACATCAGGCAGAAAACCGAAAATCTTAAGGTATTAAAAAAATACAAAATAAAAAAATTATGTTATTAGCCTCTACTTCTATAATTACAAGTAAGCATAATGTTTCGACTCATGGATGCATATGCTAGTTAACACTAAAGTTCAAATTAACAGGATTTTAATTTTACCATTATATGTACGGCCGACGGTATTCATCGTAAAATTATGAAATGCTTTGTACGAAGTATGAGAGAAAAACAGCACTTGAATAAACAAAAACATTTCTAGCTTTGAGGGTCATTACTTTCTTCTTCTGGGAAGATGAGTATGTATTGTGACTGGAAATGAGGGGAAGATCACTTACACCACCCGGATAGAACACGTATGTGACATGTTCATGAATACTGCTCCAATGTTTGAGATCTAGGTCAGATTTAAGCAACACACTGAAGCAACTCATAGGCTGGATGATAGATAGGTTACCAGTAGTTTCAAACTAAGTGTGAGTATAATGAAGATGCTTGGCAAACTCATGTGAGAATCCCTGGAGGGAAAATAATGTCCTCTTTGTATAACACTATTCAGAAAATTTAGAAGGCATGAGAAATCAGGGCTCGGATGGTAGATAGCCTTTCTTCCCTATTTCTGTTTGCGAGTGGAATGGGGAAAAAAATGGTTTGTAGTGCTACAAGGTACCCACCACCGGGTACCATTTGGTTGCTTGTGTAGTTTTATATATACATCAAAATATGGAAGAAAATTGTGACTGCCTACTATATTAAGAAGTAATAGTTGAACTAACCTAAAGCTTCGTGATTTACTTCAAATGTTTTATCCCACTGATACACTCTGACAATCAGTGACTTGCATCTATAGCAGTCTTACAATTTGGAGATGCCAGTATTGCTTAGATCTATCAATATTCCCTCATTGAGGTCTTTTTATCTTAACATCAGATAAACTGGATTTTTGAGAAACTACATACAGGAAGATGGGATTGGCATACAGCTGTTTGCTTACAGAAAAACAACGATCAAAATTTAGGCCTATCGGTAACACACACTGTGGCAAGAGCACATATCTGGGCTAGAGCACTATACTGGATTTCGCACCCCCCCCTCCCCCCGCCTTTTACCAAGAAACCTTGGCTAGAGTAATAACTTTATCTGCAGCATAGTCTGAGGTCTACATTAGGTTGAAAAGCGATAATTTCGTTGACAGTTGTGGAACACAGCAAATGAGAAATAAAGGTTGTGGTAACAGACAGACGTGTGGCTTTGCCTAATATTTGTTTGCGGCGTATTTAAATGCACTTTCCCACATTTCTCATAATAAAAAAATAAAACTACTAAGGCATCCCTAAAAAAACATATATTAGAAAATGAACAATCATCCGACGTGCTTTGATGCATATTACGTACAGATACCGTACACAAACTGGAAAAAATGCAATGGGCGTTCCACTACGTATCCTTTACCATATTTGATTCGTTTTTCCGCATTTTCTACTGCTGGTATGGGTTCAAAGACAAATTCGTGCTGCAAACGTCTCAGTGGTAGTTAGCCTACATTATTAAGCTGCAGTTAATGCGTTAAAAACATTTGTACACATTGTCCTCAATGCGTAATATGTGTTATGCTATAAATCACTCTGCCTTTCGACCAACAATTTGTTATCAGTTGGCTTGAATCAATCACGTTAGACTCTAATATGTAACTTTGACTACGCTGCGGATTATCACGTCAACATAATCCAGATTATTCGCATTCAAACCTTCTCTTTACATTTAATTCTTTTAACGGAAGCTTCATTCAAACAATCTGGATTGATTTGACGTTCCAAAACAACAGCTGAAGACAAGTCTGTACAAACGCTGTGGCCAACGTGTGACGTCACTTACGTCAACAGAGTTGTTTACAGGTCTAGTCACCAGGCAGCGCTATCAGGCTTTCAGCCTTTCTGATGACGTCATGAAGCGATTCCTCGGGGCCCGCAAGACGCACGTCTCAACTTACTACTTATTAAATACTAAATACTAACACTAACTATAGCAAAGTTAACATCTGCACAGATATCCCGACATCAGGCAGCTTAGCGAGATTATCACTAACCAACGTATCAAAAATCCCGAGGTCTCTCAAAGAAAAGTCTCGGCACAGACAGGCTGTGCGACAGGGGTGGTTTGTATGGTAGTACCGCTGCCTGTTTTTGTTTTTTTCCCTTTATTGTTATTTCAACACCTGTACATCAGGTAGGCTGGCAGCAACATCCTACGCTGCTCTTTAGCCTCAGAGTTAACAATGAGAAAACATAAAGAAGACACATAAGAGATTGAACAAATTGGCGGGCACAAAACAGTAGACACAGAATACAAAAAAACACAAAGCCGTTCACACCCGACGAGAAACACACGAAAAACTGTCGGCACGGCGCACAAATTCTGACGACTTCGACGGCACAGGTGAACGGAGGAGCGTGACGGCGAACACTAAACACAAACACGATGGCACACACACGAGAAACTGGTGACGATGATCTCCGGCGCGCTAATGTCCACGTAGCGAGTGCGAGTCCGGGGACCTGCCAAGAGGGGTAGAAGGGGGGGGGGGGAGGGACAGGGGAGAGCAAAGATGCCAATGGCAGAGGAGATAGGAGGAGGAATGGAGGTATGGGCGTAGAGGAAGCCCAGGGGAGGAGTTGGGCGAAAGGGAGGAGGGAGGGAAGGGGGAGAGAAGGGAGAGAGGGTGCCCGTAGGAACAAGCACAGGGAGGGAGGATCAAAGTTGGTAGGAGGGGTAGATGGAGGGGAGGAGGGCATTATCAGGGAGGGAGAGCCGGCGGAAGTCACCTTGGGAGAGGGTATGGAGAGTGGAGAGATGGAGAGCAGGTGGGACGTGGAAATCCAGGTGCGGCAGCGGATGGGGGCGGGAGAGGATGGGAGAGACCAGCGGATGAGGAGGATCGAGTTTATGGGAGGTGTAGAGGTTCCGTATCCGTTCGAGGAAAAGGAGGAGGTGGGGGAAGGGAATTAGGTCATACAGGATCCGCATGGGGGAGGGGAGACGGATGCGATAGGCGAGGCGAAGAGCATGGCGTTCTAGGATCTGAAGGGATTTGTAAAAGGTAGGGGAAGCGGAGATCCAGGCAGGGTGGACGTAGCAAAGGATAGGGCGAATGGGGGATTTATAGGTATGGAGGATGGTGGACGGGTCCAGACCCCAAGTACGGCCGGAAAGGAGCTTGAGGAGACAGAGTCGGGAGTGTGCCTTGGCTTGGATCGTCCAGAGGTAGGGGGTCCAAAGTACCGCTGCGTCACGGCCCCACTTATATGAAAACGAAAGAAACAGAAGCCGATACAAATTGCATATAAAACACTGTTTCCGAGAATGTGGTCTGTGACTTGAAGTGGCGCGTCAAGCTGCATGCGCGCACTCCACACGGTAGTTTTCTCAAGCGTGGAGCCAACCTCAGATTGACACCGTCTACGCTCGCAAGTGCTGTGTAAAAGGCTAAGGTGTCAGTTTCTAAGGTGTCAGCTGCTCCAAGCTTGCTCTGACTCAGAGCTTTCCATTCCCTTCGTTAGACAGCAGTACAATACGGAGCCTGCTGTGCACGATTCTGCCACCTAGCGACAATGGTAGAATACATTCGAGGCTGAAAATTCAATTTATGCAGTGTTAGAATCTTGCTGCAAGTTAATGCTAGTACAATTCGAAACACAAATTAATGTTTAATTTAATCGAATACAGAAACAATACACTTACATATTATTAACAATAAAGTATATGGTTTCGAAGATAATTATGCTGTTAGATTCTGAATCACATCAGAGGCATTATTTTTGTATTTGTACATTTCACAACATAGCTGTGTACAGTGTGTTTTCTTTAAGTGAAAATTGATCTGACTGTGAAAATATAAACATGAACAAAGTAAGTGCACTATTAGAAATTCCATTTTCCAGCAGGAGACTAAGTGAAAAAAATAAAATAAAAACGCAAGCTCGGCCACTCCCGAATCTGAATCTGTAGGAACAAACAAAATAAATCCAGAAATTTACCAAACAAAAAAACAAAAATGAATTTGTGACTGTGAAGAAAACGATGCTGTATTCTGTTTACCTTGCGTGTTATTTCAGGGAGATGTTTATTGAAGTAATTCCAGAATAACTGATATTTGTCATAAATGGTCTAAAATGGAACTACATGAAACATTAAAGTGACACTTGAATAATGTTCTGAGTCCTTCATTTCCAAGCAAAACCAACATTCAGGAGAAATTGGTTTCCCAATATAGGCAAACATTAACAGCCACAATAAACAAGTAGAATAGAACTGATACACATTGAATTTAATTGTAAATAGTATTTAGCTCTGTGGTGCTTTGAACTGGCTACCAGGGGCCACGATGAATCTGATACTTATCAAAATACAGGAGGTTTTTATGAGCTAATTCAGTTCAGTGCAGAATTGGATAAAGAACTCCAAACATATTTGAGTCAAACATCAGTGTTAAAAAGTTATTTCTATGACCGTTCAGAATGAACTACTGCAATGCATGTTGGAAGTGTACCATGACGAAGTTCGTAAACAAATAAAATGTGCAGATTATGTTGCAATAATCGCTGGGGAAATCACAGATGTATCTTGCGAATTTCAACTGTTTACTGTTTTGCGATACACTACTGATGGAAAACCCACTGAAAGATTATGATCTTGTTAATACATAAAGTAAGAAGCTCATGCTATGTCGTAGAATATTCTAAAAGAAACTGAGCCCGTAATTGGCGATAATGGAGCAAAAGTAATATCTCAGAGTTATGACAGCGCGAACGTTATGAGTGGCGAGGCAAATGTGCTACTTTTTAATCAATTTCGTATGAAGGCAACTGGAATGACTAAAGCATAGCGAGACATCCAGTAGTTTGAAATGGTAATGCAAAACGTCAGAGATGACGTTGTCCCCATCATTTACTATATTAGTTTTGAAAATGAGGAAACAACGCCTGCCAAGAGACCACAGATTGTTGACAGCTATAAAAAAAGGATGCTTTGGAAGCATGCAATGCCATCCGTTCTAAAATAAAATTACATTTTCAGTTCACTGTACACCTTATTGCAACCAATTTATTTGATGTAAATCAGTTTGACAAATACATAACAATTTTCCAGAGAATTCGCTTGTGATTACGACACATATTCAATTTTGAAGAAAAGAAAGTTGAAGAGAGAGGTTCATGTGTCCTATGTCAGGACTGAGATGAGAGCAGTTTCCTGCGCAGTTCCATTTCTTTTGCAGACTCTAAAAGATGAGCTATGTGATACTTTTGAAGAGACTGTTAAAGCTTTAAAATTGCTAATAACGTTGCCATTCTGGACATTGCTTTTCACTGCTCAAGAAAATTAAAACGTTTCTACGAAACACTATGCTAGAAAAGCGACCCAGTGCCTTACTGTGAAAGGACAGTTGTGTGCAAAATTGTAAATGTCAACCCAAAAGTGATAGATTTATTTGCCAACAAGAAGGAATGACGAATGTATTTTCAATACCATTCCTACTAATTATTTTGAAGTTCTCTTCCCAAGGCAAGGAGTTGCTGCTTTGGTGAGTACAATGCTTTTAGTTTTAAATGTTGATCCAGATCAGAAATTCTAAGTTATCCATGATCTATTACTTCACATACTAATGCCTTCTCTCCACGATAACAATGGAGATACTATCGAAGACACTGTTGCCAAAGCAGAGTTACTAAACACAGCCTTCCGAAATGCCTTCACAAAAGAAGACGAAGTAAATATTCCAGAATTCGAATCGAGAACAGGTGCCAACATGAGTAACGTAAAAGTAAATATTTTCAGAGTAGTGAAGCAACTCAAATCACTTAATAAAAGCAAGTCTTCTGGTCCAGACTGTATACCAGTTAGGTTCCTTTCCGAATATGCTCATGCATTAGCTCCATACTTAACAATCATATACAATCGTTTGCTCGACGAAAGATCCGTACCCAAAGACTGGAAAGTTGCACAGGCCACACCAATATTCAAGAAACGTAGTAGGAGTAATCCACTAAATTACAAGCCCATATCATTAAAGTCAATATGCAGCAAGATTTTAGAACATATATTGTATTCGAACATTATGAATTACCTAGAAGGAAATGGTCTATTGACACACAGTCAACATGGATGTAGAAAACATCATTCCTGTGAAACACAACTAGCTCTTTATTCACGTGAAGTGCTGAGTGCTATTGACAAGGGATTTCAGATCGAGTCCATATTCCTGGATTTCTGGAAGGCTTTTGACACTGTACTGCACAAGCGGCTCATAGTGAAATTGGGTGCTTATGGAATATCGTCTCAACAATGTGACTGGATTTGCGACTTCCTGTCAGAGAGGTCGCAGTTTGTAGTAATTGACGGAATGTTATCGAGTATAACAGAAGTAATTTCAGGCGTTCCTCAAGTTAGTGTTATAGGTCCTTTGCTGTTCCTTATCTATATAAACGATTTTGGCGACAATCTGAGCAGCCATCTTCGGTTGTTTGCAGATGACGTTGCCGTTTATCGACTGATAAAGTCATCAGAAGATCAAAACAAGCTGCAAAATGATTTAGAAAAGATATCTGAATGGTGCGAAAAGTGGCAGTTGAACCGAAGTAACGAAAAGTGTGAGGTCATCCACATGAGTGCTAAAAGAAACTCGTTAAACTTTGGTTACACGATACATCAGTCTCATCTAAAAGCCGTAAATTTAACTAAATACCTAGGTATTACAATTAAGAACAACTCAAATTGGAAAGAACACATAGCAAATGTTGTGGGGAAGGCTAACCAAAGGCTGCGTTTTATTGGCAGGACACTTAGAAAATGTAACAGACCTACTAAGGAGACTGCCTACACTGTGCTTGTCCGTCCTCTTTTAGAATACCGCTGTGCGGTGTGGAATCCTTACCAGATAGGACTGACGGAGTACATCGAAAAAGTTCAAAGAAAGGCAACAAGTTTTGTACTATTGTGAAATATGGGAGAGAGTGTCAC
This sequence comes from Schistocerca americana, assembly GCF_021461395.2. NCBI lineage: Eukaryota > Metazoa > Arthropoda > Insecta > Orthoptera > Acrididae > Schistocerca > Schistocerca americana. Next base: position 933,599,158 of record NC_060130.1, read on the forward strand.
AAAAATGATACAGGATTTGGGCTGGAAATCATTAAAATAAAGGCGTTTTTCGTTGTGACAGAATCTTCTCACAAAATTCCAATCACCAACTTTCTCCTCTGAATACAAAAATATTTTATTGACACCGACCTACATAGGGAGAAACAATCACCAAGATAAAATAACGGAAATCAGAGCTCATACGGAAAGATGCAGGTGTTCGTTCTTTCCGCGCGCTGTACGAAATTGGAATAGTAGAGAATTGTGAAGGTGGGTCGATGAATCCTCTGCCAGGAACTTAAATGTGATTTGCAGAGTATCCATGTAGATGTGGTTGTAAAATGGCACTCCCGTTGTAGACTACGAGCGGCGAAGAATTATGCGATCGATATATGCGCGTGTGTGCGTGTATTTGTGTGTTCGAAAGAGATTTTCAGAGTTGTTATTATCTCTCATGCATTTATGTACAAAAGATGGTCAAAGCAACTATTTCTCTCTCTGTCTCTCTCTCTTTCACGAAGTCGTATTCAAATGCTTCCTATCACATTCTCCAGGAATACGGTATATGAAACTAGTACTGTGCATAAGAACAGCAATGTTTGTAATTAATGTCTATTTCTGTTTACCTTTACATTTTGTCTGATACATTATACTACGAAATATATCAGTTATTGATAAGTTTTCATAATACTATCGAACTAGCGCACAAAGTTAGTAAACTGCTGCGTGTTTTCGATTCACAGAGCCATAGTGATAAGCTGGGTTTCCACAGACATTAATATTTTACATGTGTATCCCTCCACCACTAACCTTACATGCAAGTTAGCGTTTCCACACGCCAGAAGTTGGAGGTGACGTCAGAAGGAAACAGTCTCTTCCTGGGAGAAAACATGTTTCATTTCGTACTCGATTGTTTTCGTATTATAATTTGCGTGTTATGAAACTATACCATAACAAGACAATGGCGCAATGATGAGTTTTTAAAAACACGTCGTTCTGAGAACCATTTGTGATACTAAATGTCGGTTAATATCACACAGGCCGTAAAAGCATTCAGGAGACAGCAACGATGAAAGACAAGGCTACATATTGTAACAGTTTTCTGTAGCACAGTGGACAGAGGCGTCAACTTACGAAATTGCAAGAGCGGATTCAAGGTGTACAACTTCCATTTTTTCATCTTCACGTTTATAAAAGATTCTGGGAGACACTTATTAACTTAATAGATACATGTTCTGTAAAATTCAATGTTATGTACACTTAAGAGCACTCTGTCTTAGAAGTGTGTTCGTTCGATACCCTTCATACAAACTGTGAAAATACAGTAATGTGATAATGAATGTTGTAAATAACGGGTTCATATAAGCAGTTAAATATATTCACTGACAAATAGAGATAAAGTACTAGAGTTCTGTGATAACTTTCGTTTCTTAATCAGACTGAAGTGTACACATTGCAACAAACTGCCTTGTCTCTTTTTCTGCGAACTCAGTTACTTACATTGTTTGGGTTCTACATACTCTGCTTCAGGAATAAGTATGTTAATATTGTATTTCGTAACCCAGGGGTGGAGAACACACAGAATATTGTAAATATAATTGGAAAATGTATACAGGGTTACTCACCTAAAACTATTTCGGAAATGGAAAGTGCTATTCATGTGCAGGTTTCGCAGAATCTATTGGTAGCCAGGGCCTCGTAATGTTAGATGGTAAACAGATAGTAATACTACTTAGAAAGAGTATTTTTGCCCAAACATACACTTTTTGAAACAGAACAACACCTATTCACATCAACAAACTAAAAGTAGGGTAAATCACAACGTCAGTGGTGTTTGTTGAAGAATTCTACTGCGAGTCGTTTAGGAAATTTGGTATTTTAAAAATGTGGTACACCAACACTTGTTTGCGCCAGTCAACCTACATAGCTGGTAGGTGCAATGTTGTTATGTTTGGTTGCAGTGTGCTTCTTTGTTCCTTGAGTGCACTGTGACGTTCTAGTCAGTTAGCGTGTGACAGTCCAAGCAGTAGGAAGTGAGTGGGTGATGGGATTTACCTATGCAGAAAGAGCCTCCATGTTCATATTGTATGGAGAGTGTAGGAAGAATACAGTTTGTTTTTGTACAGTGTATACAGCAATATATCTCAGCAGACGTCAACTGTATCGGCAATTATTTATCAACTTATTCAATCAATTATGTGAAAGTGGTAGTGTAACATTTAGAAACCGTAATAGACAAAAAAGTGAGGACATAAAAGGGAGAAACGAAATTAGTGTTATTGCTGCTGTTGCAGTTAATCCGCACATTGACTCCTTGTGCGATCACATAAGAAAGTGGCATGAGTCAGGCAAGTGTCCTACACATTCTCCATCGACATAGGTTCCATCCACCATCCATAGAAACGATTATGAGAATTGTGTTAACTCCTGTTCATGGGCATTAAGTCAAGATACTCCAGATGTATCATGTATCTTGGTTAGTGATGAAGCCATATTTACCAGTCATGGCCAGAGACACCACCGAAACATGAGCTACTGGTCTGTTGAAATCCCCATTGGCTTTGTTAGGTGCAACGGCAGCAACCATGGAGTGTAATCGTATGGTGTGGGATAATGAACAATCAGCTGATAGGCCCATTTTTCGTAGACAGAACACTGAACATGCACAAGTTTTCCAGCCTCCTGATAGACCTTCATCCACAGATGCTAGAAGGTGTTCCTTTGCAGACTAGGAGGAACCTGTGGTGCCAACATGATGGCTTTCCAGCCCACAGTACATGAAGAGCTACAGCATGTCTTCACGAATTGTTTCAAAAATGTTGGACTGGATGCAAAGAACTTGTACCTTGCCTGGCCCATTTCCTAGATTTGATGCCTGTAGACTTTTTCTGTGGGGAAAACTGAAAGACACTGTCTACAACGACACACAAACTACACCCAATAATATGCACCATGTATTACTGCAGCCACACCAGCTGGCCATACAGCGAAATGTAATAACATGAGCCTTATCTTTCATGTTACCATCTCCTGAATGGTTTAACCTACCAAATGGTATTGGCTATCATTTGACTATAACAATTTCTGGTAACTCTTAATTGCGCCATTACTTTGAAATGAAATACTTTCACAACACACCAGTTATAATATGAAAACAATCAAGTACGAAATGCAATATGGCTCTCCCAGGGAGACACTGTTTCCATCTGAACAAACCTCGAACGATTAACCCAAGCGGTCAGCTTCGTCATTTTGACCTCTCTTTCTTAGGTCATTCTGGAGCAAAGAAGCTCCCCCAAGCTGGAAACGCTACTTACGACACTGCCGAGGTGGCAACAAGTGAAGATTTTCGCAAGGAGAAGCTAGTGTCACTAAAGGCTTACCAATAAGATTTGGATAAAGGAGTATACATTAACAGCAGAATTATATCAGGTTTCGCTGAGCAATTGCCAGTGGGTTCACATGCATGTTCAGAGCTGAAGTCGCATGTGAGCAGCGCCTTCTCCCATTTCCAGCCACTTGGAGCGTGGTTGCTAGCTGTCTGAGTTGTAGGTAGCAAGCAGCCAGACTTCACCTGCTACATTTGTTCTGACGCTGCCAAGCTGCCAGATTCTCACATGCACAGATCTGTCTGAGTTGCAGTGGGGTGTAGTCATCACATGACACATGTTTGCATTTCGCGATTTTGCTCTTTTCTTGTTGCGTACAGCACTCACATCAAATGAAAACAAAACGGATTTACGTGTGTGGGAGCTATCATGTGAATTAAAATACATTCACATAATTGCAGAAGACAAAAATAATGTTATTAGTTTCATTTTTCTGATGTCATTTTATTTCCACATTAGTAGCTGCGTTAATCATCTTGAAGAACGTTGAAGATATTTTTGTTGGTTTTCTATAGAAATTTGGCTTTTAATAATCAACTAAAATGAACTGTCCTTTTCCACAGATGCAGTCAATTTATTCGAAACAAAGTGTTTCAGTACACACTATTGGGTAGTGTCAACTGCTCACTCAATTTCAAGTGCAAATTTTCATTTCCTCATGTGCATAGCATCAACAGACTACATATTATGTCATAATAAAGAACGAAAGTGAGAGAATGCTCGGAGAAAACTGGCATCCCGAAAGCCACAACGAAAAGCTTAATACCAGGTACTTCAGTGGGAATCTGCACACATGAAAGTGCACTTCAAACGGACGCTTTTTGCTGTGGTTTAAGAAACACCAATGTTGTTAGTGTATTCTCCAACATCTTGTATCTCTTACGAGATGTTAACTACGTCAGGTTACATCAAAATTGAAGTGGTTTTGCTAGATCTTCGAAACATCAATGTATCTAAGCATCGCATATTCTTATTACGCAAATTGTAACACGAAAACTCCCAAACGCAGCGTTTATTTTTGGATTATGGAATCCTGCGAGGCGTAAAAGTGAATTGAAGGTTGACAACCAGTAGGTGACCACGCAACGAAATTTCAGGCAGAAGCGATACAAGAAGGGGTTGAGCAACCCACACACTGGGAGAAGGTTTCATATGTCTTCATAGCATCGCACACAAAGTAACGCCTGTCTACTGGCGCCTGGAAGTAGGTCTCTGGCAGTTGTCCAAGCGAGCCTACTACGTCTCTTTAGGGTCAGAGCCCACAGATTCGTTCGAATGACGATCACAGCTGCCATGATCACGATAATGCGTCTGACAGAGACATTCTCCCAGTTGCAGTGCATTATGGCTGGCCAAAGGCTATTCGAGTTACGACTTATGGACGGTCAGAACTAGTTTCGACAGTTCACAAGTTTTTCTTCTGGTGGTTCCAAAGAGAAAAGGCTGCAAAGTTAAATGTATTATATAGCGAGGCACCTCTCCTATCGAACGAAAACAGATCGGACTTTCGTGTAGTTGCTGAGTGAATATAAATATATTCACTTCATGTTAGACTAAAGTAGACCTGTTCAGGAGGCAGCTAGGCGAGCATAGGCACTCAAGCTGGCTCGCTGCCTGGGTAATGAGTCCTCACAGTAAAATGTGGCTGTGAGAATATCATTATGTAACCCACGATAAATCCAAATTGTGCGCCGTCTTCAGGGGAATGACTATGTATTAAGTTGGTAGTAGCCTAAAATGCAAGTGTATATATGGAGTAGTACTTGCAGTGGAGAGCAGCTCTTTCACAATCGGTGAAAAGCAGCATTATGGCCAGGTCTGGAACTTCAAAGTGTAGGTCGGACACACCAATATCAGTTTATGACACTTCAGTCCAGAATGCTAAACACAGTTATACATTTGGAACTTATAGTTCTGCAGTGTGACATGTAATTGCGTGGCAAGTTTCACATTAAAATAAGTCTTGTAAACTGTTATAAAATTTTTCTTCAACATAAATTTTTGCAACTTAACACGTTTGAGGCTATGATTATGTCAGTGTTTGGACCTACCCATATACGTGAGAGCAACTTTCATCTGTAGTGGAGAGAAAGAAATCTAAGAACAGAATATCACTGATAGACTTAAACTTAAAAGCTTATCTTTGATTTAGTAGTGCTCAGGGAGCGGTACCTGTTGTTGATGCTTTAGTTAGAAGCAAAATAAGTAGTATTCACTGATGTCTACTGTTTCTATATTTAACATGTGAAAAGAATAGCCACGAAATACAAGTTGACATCAACTTCAGATGAAAATGACATTCACCATTAGACTACCTTAGTTGTAAGAGATATCGTACTTATCTGTCCTATGTTCTTCATCTCAGCAACTAAAAGACACGTAAATTTCATTTCAGTGTCGTTTCTCATTAATGCAGAAGTCTCAGGAAATAAATTTATCATGAAAAGCACCAATTAGCACCATGAAACGATACGTCTCTGTAGACCTAATATTAGTGGCTGCAGGACTGACTAGCTGACAACAGTTCTCGTTCTCAGCTGCCTTCTTCCGATACCACTGACGTCCCCTCCTCCTCCCTTACCGCTGATCACCAGGAGCCAGCCAGTTGCTCACTCCTGACACATGAGTGCGAGCCAGCTTGCACCAGCAGGTCTGTGAACAGGCCTGGACTCAAGTAATGTTATTTGCTATAGTGACTTACTTTAATTCTCTTGTCTGATTTCGACTTTATTACCAAAGCAACCACAAATAGTCAGGCAGAATTATGAAGTTATCTTTGAAACAAACTGTGCTTTTATAAATCTCATTTTTTCCCTATTTTTGAGTTCACTGATCACTTGAGATGGCCTATTCTTTTCCGCTGAGGCTGTCAGTTTGAAACAAAATGTTTCATTCCATATTACTGCCTAGTGTCAACTGTTCATTAAATTTGAAGTATCGACTTTCATTCCATGTTTGTATAGAATTGATAGGTGGTATATGATGCCATAAGAAATGAATCCCAAGAGAATTCTCCAGAAAAATTGGTGTCCAAAAAACAACAGTGAAAAGCATAATACCACATAGGCCTACTTCTCGTGACTCTGGCATATGTATACACATTGTAACCTGTATTAATGGTATGCTTTTAGTATGCTTTACGAAACCCCCCAATGCCATAGAGGTATTCTCTAATGTTTCATTTCTTGTATAACACAATGGACAATGTGTTATGTTACACGTACAAAGTCAGGTATACGTTTATATGAAACTGACTGAGCACTCGAAATTGGTCAGTAACGTGGAATAAAACATCGCATTTGGAGGACATATTTCGACATCTGTATGTTATCTTCTCTAGGCCTGATATTATTTCTTAATTAGAGTCGTTTACACGTTAAATTTAGAGAATTTAATATTTTGGAAATGATAGACTGCCAGCATGTAGTGTTTTATCATCATAATCATTACCTCATTTATAAAAGAAACATGTGAACAATAAGCACTACAAAGCCAACAGACATATATAGAAGATGACTCTCAAGTATTCATATATGTGACATCTTGGCAGTGTCTACATATTGAAAAATCTAAGTCTATTGAAATAAATAGCAGTAGACTGAATGCCCATAGTAAACCAAAAAATATAAAATGAATCTCCATGCTCACAGGACAGAAACTTTTACCTTTACAAAAATAGCCTTTTTCAACAAAGAATTCAAATGAACAATTTGTCAATGTAAATAAAAAACATTGTCTTTTATGAAAGAGAGCCCATTTCAACAAGCAATTCAAAAGTACAACTTGTCAACATAATTAAAATTTGTCTTTTCCTTGTCTAGTGAATATCTTAAAGCCATTTTCATTTTGAAATTGTATCTTTATTCACATATAAGGTCAAAGAAGTAGGACATTAGCAAGTGCAGCAATACAAAATGCAAACCATCACACAAAATCTATGTCAGTGAATTACTTTTATGTACACAATATCTAACAGTGCCTATGTTTTATTTGCTACTCACCCATGTGTGGGTCAGTGGTGGTGGTGGTGGGGGGGGGGGGGGCACTAACGAGGAATGTGAAATTGTAATAACAAATACTTACCTTTCACATAGGTATGCCAAATCTTGTGTGCTCCGTGTGTATATGAATTTCTCATCACACCAAATCAATGTCTGTCATATTTTAATATACCTACACTGTGCAACAACAAAATGTGCATAAATTTTCGAAAAATGACTGGGAGAACCAAAATAAAAACAACAACACAGGGACAATGCATTTTGAGCATTGTTCTGACCTGTTAAAACCGTGCTCGAGTTATATGTACTTTCTGTAGCCTTTTTAAGAATATTACATATATGCAAGCATGGGATTAGGCCTTACAACTTTAAAAGTAGCTTAATTTGGAACTACAAACAGAGATAGATTGAGGATGACACTTTTATACATGATGTGGCATTTCTCGAATTTTATTACATGATGTTGCATCAAAAATGTCATTCTCATGGACCTTTTAGTGCCAATAAGCACGATATTTTTTGCACTCCAACTATAGTATATTAATTATCAATGGCTGATAGATAAATATGAATATGAAATGCATCACTTTAGCTTTGAAATGATGAAATCCATCATGGAATTGAAGGAAGCTTTGAGTTATGAACTAGCAATGCAGAACACCAAATTATAAGAACTGCAAGGCTCATGTTATGATATGGAACCAAGCAATTGCAGTAGTACTCATGGTGGCCCAGTAGTGAACTTCGAATATAGGAAAATATTAGCAAAATTCTGTATTTTTGCTTTATGAAACAAAAATATTAGAAGACAATATTTTTCGTTTATACTTAATGGCTGGATCTTGTAGTCTGGTGGCAAAGTATGACTTAAAAAAGTTTTTGGGACCTCATAAATCGAGAAATCTGAAACAATAGCTGGAGTTCACAGTCATGTAAAATTTTGTAAATTTCATCATGATCGCTTTTTCACTGTAAAATCATTTACTTGTAAAACCTTAGCATTGCAATTTCGATCATGTGGCCGTTATGGAGTGGAAATAATTGCGCTTTAGCACTTGCAAAAACCTGAAAATAATCTGGAATGACATGATGCAATAGCTGGTTTCATTACATTCGGTTCTGGATTACGATCTTATTGAATGTATTACATTCTTTGAACTGCAATGTAAATAATTTGCACATAGTCTGCTCGGTTTTTTCCCACATCTATATTACAGTATTAGGTGGTATAAATAATTTTATATTTGTTTTTGTTTCATATAAAGCAGAAGCCTGTTTTACTGCATGATATTCTGTGGACTCATGTCTAGGTTTTATTGCTTAGCAACTCATGTGTAGACTGCTTGATTTAAAGACTATTGATGGATAAAATAAGATGGCGGCAACTGACGAAAGTAATTCGTGTCGAAAGTGCAAAAAGTTATTGAAAACTACCGAAATAATAGTGATTTGTGGACTGTGGTGTCGAAAACAGTTTCACTTGTGATTGTGTCGGCCTAAGTAGCAGTGAAGTTCGCATTGTGTAAAGTTCAAAAGATAGAATCATGTTCTGTTGTGAAATAAGTCAGCTCGCACTATGGATCGAAACTACAAAAGAAGTACTGCCTATAACGGACCGAGAAGCTAAACAGTGCTCAAATAGACAAGGCAAAACCAAAATTGCAGAGGTGTGTGACGATTCCAAACCACATTATAAATATGAAAATAGAGATAAGCGGATCGTTTCACAGAAGCTATCCTGCAATCCAAACAAACAAACGCAAACGTTAAGTCCTATTCTTGAGGCAAAAAATATGGAACAGTGCGTAAATTTAAGTGAATCAGTGGGAACAATATTAAAACTAGTGAACAGACTCACAAAAGACAATGTTGAAATAAAATGGCTCTCAGCAGTATGGGACTCAACATTTGAGGTCATCAGTACTCTAGAGCTTAGAACTATTTAAACCTAAGGAACACAAGGACATCACACATATCCATGCCTGAAGCAGGATTCGATCCTGCGACAGTAGCGGTCACGCGGTTTCAGAATGAAGCGCCTAGAACCGCTCGGCCACACCTGCCGGCCAAAGCACAAGGAAAACAGAAAATAGTAAGTGCAAAAACATGGTACACACCTGAGCTAGTCAATCTAAAATATTGTTCTAATGTTGGAATGACTGTGCCAAAGCAACAACAGATCCAAATAGTAAACAACTGTTACACAGTAATTACTTAGAGATTTTACAGAAAAAAGTAGAAGAAGCTAAAAGGAGGGGGAATGATAGATTCATAAGAGAAGCCTATAATCCGTGCAAAGCAGCTTGACTCTAGTAAATGAACGTAGGAAGAAGCCTACTTTCTCTTCTAATGCCTGCAGTCCTGATGACTTCAATGACTACTTTATCAAAGTTATAGAAAACACTATTACTGATATTCCAGGCTTGGTTATAGATCCTGCTGTTTACCTACCAAATAAAACTCACAGTAAGTTTGAAATTTGGAAAAAAGTACATGCAAATGACATAGTGAAAAAGTAAAATCTTTCAAAACTTCGGAGAGTCAAGATATCTACGGGATGTCCTGTACTATCCTAAAGAAAATTATTGGACAAATAACACAGCCATTAGCAACAGCTATAAACAACTGCTTATCTGCAGGAGTTTTCCCATATTTCTTGAAACTTGCAAGGACAGTACCAGTTTACAAAAAAGGAAACCCAGATAATGTGTCACGTTTTAGGCCAATATCAATTATTCCTATACTAGCAAAAGTGATCGAATCAATCATGAAAGATCAGATCCTACCCTATTTTGAAGATAACCGTCTCTTCAAAGATGCACAACATGGGTTCCGGAAGGGAAAGTCTTGTACCACTGCAGCATTAGACTTATTAAGAAAAATAATGCAGACATTCGAAGAGAGAGAATTTGTGGCACTCACACTGTGAGATCTAAGCAAAGCTTTTGACTGCATCCCCCACAAGATCTTTCTCAAAAAAACGAAAATCCTATGGTGTGGGAGGTACAGCCCTAGCTACACTTCAGTCTTACTTGGAAAACAGAAGGCAAATTGTTTCAATCCAAGGAGCAAGATCCCAGGAACAGAACGTAGAACATGACGTGCCACAAGGTTTTTTCACAGCCCCACTCCTCTTCCTAATTTTTGTAAATGATCTAAGTGAAGTTGGTGAGACACTACAATTTGCGGAAGACACTATTCTTATTGCCAAAGGGGAAAATTCTGCCCAAGCAGTCATGAGGTCTGATGTACAGTTCGAAAACGCTAAAAAATAGTTCATCGACAACAAGATGAAAGTAAACAAAGAAAAAACGCAGCGTATGGTATGCAGCCTTGGAAAAAACACATACTCTGACCGTATAGACTCTGTGAAACTGTTAGGCTTCACCATAGACCACAAGCTCTCATGGAATGGACACACTGTGCATGTATGCAAGAAACTCTCTCATGCAGTATGCCTCCTACGAAGATTAAAAAAAGTGACTACAGGCCAGTTTCTGGTAACTCTCTACTATGTTTTGTTCCATAGCCACATTTTGTATGGATTGCGGCTGTGGGGTTATTCGCCAGGGTGCAAGGATGTGCTGCTGCTGCAAAAGAAGGCAATAAGAATTACTACATCGAGCAGCAGCCAGGAACACTGCAGACGGTTATTCAGAACATCCTGGAATAATGACTGTTTACAGCCACTATGTATTACTATGCCTCATCCTAATAGGGGAAAACCTAGACACCTACAGCAAGAGACATAACTTCCATAAACATAATATCTGCAGCAAAGAAGACATAAATCTACCAATCTGCTAACTGTCCAAAACAAGAGACAGTTTTCCTGTGATCACTGTGAGGATGTTCAACAAACTAGTTGTTGAATTGCAGATGCTGCCGCTGGACAATTTCAAGAAACAAATTGCTGAAGGCCTAAAACAATGCCCACTTTACTCGGTCCAAGAATTCTTTGACTGTGGAGAAAGCAAGTGGGCACTGTGAACATGACATAGTCTATATACATTACCTGCACAAAGTTTAGATGTTATTCTGTAATTCATTATATTGTAAATCACTTGATTGTAACTTTGACGCAGTCTGTCCAACCATGGCTGATGAATGACGAAGACCTGGTAATAATTGACAATAAATGGTAATGCATTGTAAGTATATTTCTCATATTACATGCTATTTTTTACTACAAACATTTTTCATATTTTCTCACATTTAATGGCGGCTTCTGAAATTTCATGGAGTGAGAGGATTGATTTCTGCTAAAATGTATTGTCTGTATCACATGTTAATAATATGTGAATACATTTGCATAAGTACTGTTACAGTTTTAGCATGTGCAAGGAATAATGCTCTAGTCACTAAAACTGCAAAACATACTCATCTACATCTACATCCATACTCTGCAAATCACTGTAAAATGCAAGGCACTCAGTGGCATCAAGCAACACTATTGAAACCAGATTTACATACTGATTCCGTGACCAGATGTAATAAAGTTGAATAACAAAACCGTCAAAAGTTGGTAAAGTCGAGTCCTCCATTAAATGCGAGAAAGGACAGAAAATGGATGCAATCAAAAATAAAGCAGAGAAAAGGCATTATACATACAGTGCATTGAAATGAAGGAGTTTACACATAGATTCGTAAGTAGTAACAAATATTCTTAAGTCCACAGAACACCATGTGATAAAACCAGCATCTGTTGTATATGAAACAAAATCAAATATGAAATCATATAATATAGGATTGTGGATTTGCCTTGATGCAAAATGCTATTCCAGTTTCCTTCCCCCAGCCACGATCATCAGTGGGTTTCTTTATTTTAAAACAAGCCAAAAATTGTCATCGCTACAAAACATTAAAAAACACTCCTTGCATTACATGTGTATTGTTTGGTTTCAGATCCTGTATTGTGTGAATACTTTTATAATATCTTTTCACTTTACAGTCTTTTCATAATTTCTACGTTTGTTGCCGTTTTTTCGGCATCCAACGTATCATGTGCTAGGTATAAGTGTCTGTTATTAATAAATGTCAAAATGTGAACTTACAAACATCATTGTTATCACCATAGGAATTTGAGGTAGTGTTGTAAATATAATTTTTGCTGGCGCTACATTGTAATGTAATCACATCATGTACTGTTTTACACAGACAGAGACTAACACAAGAGTTTTCATGTTACATTGATTGATGGAATCATATACTCCACCCAATATTATGAATGCAATTCAGAATGTAATACACATAAGCAGAAATGGAACTAGCGGAAGAGGCACATAATACAATAAATCCACCTTGCATCTGACTTGTAACAAGCGGCACTGTGGTCGGCGTCTGTTCACCAGAGGTGCGGCCGTAATACAAATTCTGGAACTAACCACTCCAGTCTTAACCACTGAGCTTTTCTGAGCTCAACCCTTTGATCCTAAGTACTATTATGGAGCGTTTTAGTAATTACAAAATTACCCCAGGTGGTAAAAAATCCTCCGCCATCAGTGGCGCAACTAGTCTATCGGATTCTGGGGAGACTAGGCTGAAACGCTATATCCCAAACCAGAGAAAATCGAAGTCTTTTGACCGACTCATGCCCAAGGTCGAAACATTTTTTGGAACTATCAATATTAACTCTCTCTTGACACCAGGAAAACTCTATAAATTAGGAGACACACTAAAAGAACAAAATATCAAAATTTTAGCCCTGCAAGAAACAAGGTTGCCTGATGAGAATACCATGGATTTTGGAAACTACCGATTGTTTAAAAGTAAAACAGACAAAAGAATTCTTAAATACACTCCGCATCTGGGTGTTGCATTCGCAATTTCGCAAGACATTCTTGGCTCCGTAATCGAAGTAAATCCAGTAAACAACAGACTAATGACAATTTCCATGAAATGTGCAAATAAAATGTACTGTTTAATTAACGCACACATGCCTATCAACCAGGAGAATAAAACAAATCCAGAAAAAGTAAATAAGTCATGGGAAGTGTTAGAGAATACAGTCTCCAAAATTCCTCAAAATTATGTAAAGATTTTAATGGGTGATTTTAATGCACAGTTAGGGAAAGAGAGAAAATTTAGAAAAACGGTCGGTGAATTCCCTGCACATAAATGGACCAATCAAAATGGAAAGAGGCTGGTAGAATTTTGCAGAAATTTCAATCTCAAAATTATGTCAAGTCATTTTAAGAAAAAACCTTCAAAACAAAAGACATGGCGATCACCTAACAAGGACATAGGTGAATTCCAAATTGACCGTATTGCAATCTCGTATCCATGTCACAAAGAAATTTTAAATGTTCAAGTTCGTAAAGGCGCCAATATTGACTCAGACCATTACTTAACCCATGTGAAACTAAAGCTAAAACCCCAAAATTTCAACAAAAGGACACCATTAATCCCCAAATTTGACACCAGTAAAATCCAACCATCATTATTAGCAGACGAATTTGACAAAACAAGTGCACAAAATTGGGAACAACTCAAACACAAGATTATCAAAACAGCTCAAGATCAAATTCCTTTACGAAAACACAAGAAACATGCTTGGTGGAATGAAAACTGTGATCATGCAATCAAAGCCAGACAAGAGACATTTAAAGCATGGAATAGCAACAAGACAGAAGACACATATGATACATTCCTGACAACTAGAAAAGACACTTCAAAACTAATTAGACAAACAAAAAGACAATATGAGAATAGTCAACTCTTAGAAATTGAAGAAGATTTTCAGAAATACAATACCAGAAATTTTTATAAAACTTTTAAAACGAAAATAAAGGGGTACCAACCCCAGAATCTTTGCTTCAAGAAGGAAAATGGACAGTTGGCTCTTAACAACCAAGAAAATTGCAAAGAACTTTCTAAATATTTTAAGAATCTTCTAAATTGCCCCGAGCCCACAGAAAGATTTCCACCAAAAATTCCCCAACAATGCAATCCAGTTTCACTTGCACCAAATGAAGAGGAAATCATTAAAGAAATTCATAGGTTGAAAAACAACAAAGCATCTGGTGAAGATGGAATTGTTGCAGAACTTTTAAAGGCAGTTGGTCCAAAAATCGTTAAAGAAATTACTTCAATCATGCAAAACATTTGGCAAACTGAAAAAATTCCTGATGAATGGAAAACCGCCTTGATTCACCCACTTCATAAGAAGGGAGACAAAACTGATGTTAATAATTACAGAGGAATTTCTCTTCTTCCAGTCACATACAAAATCCTCTCTCAATGTCTTCTGAACCGAGCACAACAACAACTTGAATGGAAAATTGGCGAATATCAAGCAGGTTTCAGGCCAAATAGATCTTGCCCAGAACAGATTTTAGTCCTCAAACTAATTCTCAGACATCAAAAAATTTACAATAAAAAACTAGTTTGTACCTTTGTAGATTTTAGAAAGGCTTATGACTCAGTGGATCGTGAATCTCTTTTTCAAATAGTGAAAGAACAAGGCCTGGATCCTAAAACCACGGCAATTATCAGAGACACGCTAACTGGTACAAAATCAAAAGTAAAGTTCAGAGGAGAAATTTCAGAATCCTTTGAAATAAAAACAGGCGTGAGGAAAGGTGATGGACTCTCTCCGTTGCTATTTAACTGCGTTCTAGAAAAAGTAATACAAGAGTGGTGCGAACGAAAATTGGAGTTCAAAATTGACCAACCAGTGAAATTAGGACGAACAAATATTCGAATAGACTGTTTGGCCTTTGCAGACGACTTGGTTATTCTAACGCAGGACATCCAAATTGCTCAGAAACAAATAGAAATTCTTAAAGAAACAGCAGAAAGAGTAGGTCTCCAAATCTCATTTGAAAAAACACGGTATCTGACTAGCAACAAACTGGTACCCAAACTTTTGGAAACTAAGTATGGAAAAATCAAAAGAGTTTCGCAATTCAAATATTTAGGTGAAACAATCTCAGAGACTGGCCTAGAAAAAATTGGAAATGAAATTCGTTGTCAAAAGATGGAGACAGCTTTTAGACTTACAAAAGACATCTACAACAAAAAATGTCTCTCGAGGTACTCTAAATTGAGACATTACAACACGGTCATAAAACCAGAGTGCCTTTATGGGGCTGAAACGCTAATTTTAAACAGAAAAAAGGACATTCAAGAAATCCAAAAAAGAGAAAGAAAAGTAATCAGAAAAATTCTAGGTCCAAAACATACTGAAGAAGGAACATACAGGCTAAGAGCAAATAGTGAAATTCAACAATACACCAGCATATATTCGGATATGAAAAAACGCAGATTAAAATTTTATGGGCATATTAAAAGAATGGATGCTACCAGACTAACTAAACAAGTAGTGGAATTCTACGAAAATCGAAGTAAAGCTAAATTTGAGACAATAAAATGGATTGCTGCTATAAAAGAGGACATGAAAGAGGCAGATATAAAACAAGATGAAATTCAAGACAGAAAATTATTTAGGCAAAAAATTCATGATTGGGTAGTTGGTCAAGCTGAAAAACCAAAGAAAACTGGAACCACATGGTCTGATGAAAGGAAAAGAGCTCATTCCGAGAGAATGAAAACAATTTGGGCAGAGAGAAAGTCTAAAAGAAAATAACTGAATGCCCCGTGATTGTACTTCGCGTGGTCCAGTAGGGCCCAAACGTGAATAATAATAACATAAGCAGAAATACAGTGCCATGAAAAGCTTGCACTTGCTATAAAACAAAAACAAATATGGAAGACTATGGGACATCCAATAGGAAAATGAGATGATGAGGACTGATAAACCTGCAGCACTCCAAGTGGCCTGGCAGCAAACTATGTTTGTATTTCCAGAAGTTGCTATATGAGTTACATCCAAATGATTAACACTACGAGTGGCCAAACAATGAGTCACTGACTACACCTTTGAGTAATGCAAAGGAGTCATGATGAACACAATGATCACAAAGCAGTACATGCATAGTAGAGACAATTTCAACCCAGTTTTAATTGTTCCTGATACCTTTACTAGAATTAACCTTATTACACTGTACCACATCTACATCTGTATATACATGATTACTATGCAATTCATAATTAAGTACCTGGAAGAGGGTTCATCAAATCATGTTTAAGCTTCTGTTCAACTTTCAAAGTGCAAGAGGGAAAAACGAACACTTAAACTTTTCAATGTAAGCTCTGATTTCTCTTGTGTTATTATGATGATCATTTCTCACTATATACACTACTGGCCATTAAAATTACTACACCAAAAAGAAATGCAGATGATGAACGTGTATTCATTTGACAAATATATTATACTAGAACTGACATGTGATTACATTTCCACGCAATTTGTATGCATAGGTCCTGAGGAATCCGTGCCCAGAATTACGACCTCTGGCCATAAAACGGCCTTGATATACCTGGGCATTGAGTCAAACAGAGCTTGGATGGCGTATACAGGTACAGCTGCCCATGCAGCTTCAACACGATACCACAGTTCATCAAGAGTAGTGACTGGCGCATTGTGACAAGTCAGTTGCTCGGCCACCATTGACCAGACATTTTCAATTGGTGAGAGATTTGGAGAATGTGCTGGCCAGGGCAGCAGTCGAACATTTTCTGTATCCAGAAGGGCCCGTACAGGACCTGCAACATGCGGTTGTGGATTATCCTGCTGAAATGTAGGATTTCGTAGCGGTCGAACGATGGGTAGGGCCACGGGTCGTAATACATCTGAAACGTAACGTCCACTGTTCAAAGTGCCGTCAATGCGAACAAGAGGTGACCGAGACGTGTAACCAATGGCACCCCATACCATCACGCCAGGTGATAGGCCAGTATGGCGATGACAAATATATACTTCCAATGTGCGTTCACCACGATATCGCCAAACATGGATGCGACCATCATGATGCTGTAAACAGAACCTGGATTTATCCGAAAAAAATGACGTTTTGCCATTTCTGCACCCAGGTTCGTCGTTGAGTACACCATCGCAGGTGCTCCTGTCCGTGATGCAGCATCAAGGGTAACCGCAGCCATGGTCTCCGAGCTGATAGTCCATGCTGCTGCAAACGTCGTCGAGCTGTTCGTGGAGATGGTTGTTGTCTTGCAGACGTCCCCATCTGTTGACTCAGGGATCGAGACGTGGCTGCACGATCCGTTACAGCCATGCAAATAAGATGCCTGTCATCTTGACTGCTAGTGATACGAGGCCGTCGGGATCCAGCATGGCATTCCGTATTACCCTCCTGAACACACCGATTCCATATTCTGCTAATAGTCATTGGATATCGACCAACGCGAGCAGCAATGTCCCGACACGATAAACCGCAATCGCGATAGGCTACAATCCCACCTTTATCAAAGTCGGAAACGTGATGGTACGCATTTCTTCTACTTAAACGAGACATCAAAACAACGTTTCACCAGGCAACGCCGGTCAACTGCTGTTTGTGTATGAGAAATCGGCTGGAAACTTTTCTCACGTCAGCACGTTGTAGGTGTCGCCACATCAAGCCAAGCTAAAGTTTTCCAGACAGAAAAACGTGCAGTAAGAGTTATATGTGGTGAGAACTCAAGAACATCCTGCTGAAGCCTGTTTAGGGAACCAGGGATACTAACTACTGCTTCCCAATATATTTATTGTTTAATGAAATTTGTCATTAAAAATATATCACTTTTTCAAATCAACAGCTCAATTCATGGAATCAATACCAGAAATAAGAAAAATCTTCACAAGGATTTATAGTCACTTAATCTTGTACAAAAGGTGTGCATTATTCAGAAAAACTTATTTTCAACAACTTGCCAGCAGCTATAAAAAGCTTAACAACCAATGAAATTCAGTTTAAGAGAAGCCTAAAGGATTTATTGGTGGCCAACTCCTTCTACTCCATTGATGAATTTCTCAGTAGAATCAACTAATTTGTGTGTGTATATATATAAGTACAATATAACTTCTGCACAATTTCAGTGCAGTAATGTGTTCATTGTAAATAGGTGTGTGTGTGTGTGTGTGTGTGTGTGTGTGTGTGTGTGTGTGTGTGTGTGTGTGTGTGTGTGTGTGTATGTGTGTGTGTGTGTGTGTGTGTGTGTGTGTGTGTGTGCGTGTGTGTAAGTACAATCTAACTTCTTCACCATTTCAGTGCAGTAATGTGTTCATTGTAAATAAGTATTATAGTAGTTGTATTACATGTTTATTACCTTATAAATAAATGAATAAACTTTTTTATTTTAAATTCAGTGCATTAGTATTTGCAAAATGATTCTTTCGTATAGCGTTCATTAAATTATGACGATCATTCCACTTGGGACCTGTGGAATGGTACATAAAGCTTATTTCTTTGAGTTGTAAATATTTCTCATGTATTGTTGTTTTTCTGACATGTTCTACATCCTGGAGGACCTCCTCATTATGGATCAGTTGTAATGAAAGTAAATCTAATCTAAGCTAATCTAACCAGCGCCAACCTTGTGTGAATGCACTGAAAAACTAATCAATTGCATATCACAGCATCTTCTTCCTGACGGTTAAATTTCGCGTCTGTAGCACGTCATCTTCGTGGTGTAGCAATTTTAATGGCCAGTAGTGTAGATGGGCACCAATAACATATTCTCACACTCTAAGGAGAAAGTTAGTCATTGAAATTTTCTGAGAAGGTCCTACTACAACGAAAAATACCTTTATTTTAATGACTGCCACTCCAATTTATGTACCATATCTTTGCCACTCTCTCCCCTACTCCCTGATAATAAAAAACGAGCTGCCCTTCTTTGAACTTTTTTGATGTCCTCTGTCAATCCTGTCTCATGTGGATCTCAAACTGCCCAGCAATAGTCCGGAAGAGGGTGGACAAGCGTAGAGTAAGTAGTCTGTTTAGTACACATGTTACACTTTCTAAGTGTTCTGTGAATAAATTGCAGTCTTTGGCTTTTTATCCACAGAACATTATGTATGTGGTCGTTGAAATTTAAGTTATTCATAGCTGTATTCCTTAAGTGTTTAGTTCAGTTTACAGCCTTTATATTTGTGTAATTTATTGTGTAACTGAAATGTAGTGGATTCTTTTTAGTGATCATTTGGATGAGTTCAGACTTTTCAGTATTTAGGGTCAACTGACACTTACTCCACCATACAGATGACTAGTCTAAACCTTTTTGCAGTTCGTTTTGATCATCTGATGACTTTACAAGATGATAAATGACAGCATCATCTGCAAACGATCTAAGAGGGCTGCTCAAATTGTCTCCTAAATCGTTTATGTATATCAGGAACAATAGAGGGCCTATAACACTTCCTTGATGGAATGCTGCTTATTACAAACTATGAGCATTCTGAGAGAAAATCATGAATCCAGTCACACAATTAAAACAATAATACTCCATAGGTATGTAATCTAATTATAAGTTGCTTGTGAGGAATGATGTCAAAACTCTTCTGGAATCCTAAAAATATGACAAAAGTTTGGTATCCCCTGTTGATAACACTCATTACTTCATGAGAATAAAGAGCTATTTGTGTTTCACAAGAACAATATTTTCTGAATCCATGTTGGCTATTTGTCAATAAGTCGTTTTATTCGAGGTGATTCATAATATATGAGCACAATGTATGATCCAAAATCGTGCTACAAATCGAAGTTAGTTATATGCGACTGTAATTCAGCAGATTACTCCTATTTCCCTTCTTGGTTATTAGTGTGACTCATACAGCTTTCCAGTCTGGGCACAGATCTTGCTTCGAGTGAGCTGTTGAATGTGATTGCTAAGTGTGGAGCTACTGTATCAGCATACTCTGAAAGGAATGGGACTGGTATACGATCTGGACCAGAAACTTTGTCTTTCTAAAGTGTTTTGAGCTGCTTCACAACACTGAGGATATCTGCTTCTGAGTTACTCATGCTGGCAGTTGTTCTTGATTCGAATTCTGGAGTATTTATTTCACCTTCTTCTGTCAAAGAATTTAAGAAAATTGTGTTTAGTAACATTGGTTTAGTGGTACTGCCATCGATTACCTCACGATTGTTATCCACATTGAAGGTATTGACTGCGTCTTGGCACTGGTGTACTTTACATATGACCAGAATCTCTTTGGTTTTTCTGCACAAAGTTTCGAGCATCCTTAAAACTTCGCCATTATTGGGGTTAAATTTGGCATGATTTTTTCGTTGCTTCTGCAATAGTGTTCTAACCAATTTTGTGTATCAAAAGAGATTAGTACCATCTCTTATTCATTTATGTGGTATACACGCATATTTCTCTATCACTGTCGATACTGTTTCTTTGAAGTCAAATCACAGCT
This sequence comes from Schistocerca americana, assembly GCF_021461395.2. NCBI lineage: Eukaryota > Metazoa > Arthropoda > Insecta > Orthoptera > Acrididae > Schistocerca > Schistocerca americana. Next base: position 933,619,791 of record NC_060130.1, read on the forward strand.
GGGCTACACTTACTTAGTCAGATCGGAAGGTGCAGACACTGTCACTCAGAAAGGTGTTGAGAGAATTTTTATCCACTTTTTGAAATAGATGTACTTTGGGTTTATTTTTGGTGGTTATGAACGTTACGGTATTCAGTCTTGCAACAACAGCCTTGTGGTCAGGAATCTCTGTATCTGTCATGATGCACCTTATTTGGTGAGGATTATTTGTTGCTAGCAAGGAGAGATCACCAGTGGCGGGATCGGCTTTTTGTAAACATCTATACTGTTGTGCAGGTCAAAATCCCAGGTATCACACACTGCAGCCATTCACCCTGGTGGACCCTCATTTACGAGTAACTGACCAAAAAAAATCGAAATATTACATCTCGCTCAATAGCACTGAAGAGTTTCTGTTACATAGAGTTGTTATGTGGTCTAATGGATAAGGTAAAGGCTTTTCATGCAGTAGGTTGTGGGTTCAGATCTAATGAGGTGCATTAATTTCTTTTTTAAATCTTTATTGGAATGACTTTGATCATCCTTTTCATTCAGTTACCTGATATAAATATAATTTTTTTTCCATTCCTTTGTCACATCATTTTAGTCATAATATCAATTTCTTCATTTGCTCTCATTTTTCTTCTTATCATTCTTTTCCTCTTGTAATCGTTGTTCATATGCTTTTAATTAATTTTACACATTAACTTTGATATAATTTATTTTGTTTTTATCATCCAATTTGTCATTATATCCATTCCTCATTTTTCTTGACTTTCGTTTTATGCATAAACCCCCCTTTTGTTTAAATCTTCATATGTATTACTTTGTCCATAGTGCAGTAGGAATTTAGAGTATGTTTTAAATGTTTCTGAGATGATTATCATGTAAAAGAAATTGAATATCTTGTAATGAAACATACATTTTCACACCACTGCACAATCAATATAAAGATATTACTTATCTTTTGTTTCATAGCCAATAGATCAGAATTTTCAAATAATTGAATATTATAGTAGATACATATAATCAAATTCACATTCACAAAAGTTATGAGTGAGGAAATAATAATATAAAGAAAAAGTGAAACAAATTGAAATGTTCATACAGTAATTAATCTAATGCGCCAAGGGAAAGAAATAAAAAAATCATTTAAACCATCTAATTGAATATAATTAATGATCAAAGTCATTTTGATAAAAATGCAGAAATAAAAAACACCTAGTTAAATTTGTGCCCATAACCTCCTGCATGTAAAGCACTTACCTTATTCATTACACCAGACAAACGGCTATACAGTACAACTTTTGTAACACTGCTGGGCGCCAAGCAAAATTCAGAATTTTTTCTTCACTTGCTTCCAAACGTGGGCTCAGCAGGGTGAGTGGCTGCAGTGTGTGATACCCAGGATTTTGGCCTACATCACCGTATATTTGATTTAAAGAAGTTGATCTCACTGCTGAGGATCTCTCTTTGTAAGAGGTCAAGTATGTTTTCACAGGCGTTTACACATTGAGTTTGCTTCTTTACTAATTGGTCAAAATAATTTTTTATTCATACAAGTCATTCTCTTATCTCCAAAGGTCTCTTTAATTTTCCTGTAGGCGGTATCTATCTTACCCCTAGTGAGATAGGCCTCTACATCCTTACATTTGTCCTCTAGCCATCCCTGCTTAGCCATTTTGCATTTCCTGTCGATCTCATTTTTGAGATGTTTGTATTCCTTTTTGCCTGCTTCACTTACTGCATTTTTATATTTTCTCCTTTCATCAATTAAATTCAATATTTCTTCTGTTACCCAAGGATTTCTGCTAGCCCTCGTCTTTTTACCTACTTGATCCTCTGTTGCCTTCACTACTTCATCCCTCAAAGCTACCCATTCTTCTTCAACTGTATTTATTTCCCCCATTCCCATAATTGGGTATGTGATCAAAAATTGTTGTTACAGCTTTGTGCACCGCTTTTTGTGCTGAAGACAAACTTATTGTTAAGTAATGAATATGTAGTTTCACGAAAAAGAGTGGATAGATCTTTTCTATCACCGTCGTAATTCAGGAGGAGCCCTATCATGCATCTTCGTTTCGGTACGTTCTTTTTTGACCCTTTATCGAAAGTTTTGTCATTGCGTTTTGATTCGCCTTTTTTTATTGTATTGCAATAATCATTGTCTAGAGCCAAGAATTTATGTGGTAGTGGTATCACTGGGACTATAAATGTACTTGCATGTAGTGCTTGCTTGTTTCTTTTCTTCAACACACACCATGTTTTCCACGGGCAGCGACCGTTAACAACAACGTTGTTTTTGGCTAGGCGATGATACCAACCTAGTGCTTTATATTTCCCTTTCAGATCTTGATATTTCTTCTGAAGTTCTTGATATTTTTTACTGATTGTCTGTAAATCATCTTTTATCACACTTATAATTTTTTCTTTTGATTTTAGGGTGCTCATTATATTGATTTTCGCTATATTTACGAAGCACTGACGGCATGTCTAGTCATGTTGGCTGTTTACATATTTCAGATCTACTTTTACAAATATGTTGTGATACCAGTACTTACAGTCAACACACAGCATACCACTTTTCACCGTTTTTACACAGATTTTACAAACAGCATTATCACTTTCTTAAAGAAACTCAGACATAATTACATTAAGAAGTCCACTTGGTGGCATCTTCTCAATATGCATGCTGACTTCTAATTTTTTAAATAATGAACTGTCTTCCTGACTAGAAACCCTATTGTGGGGAATAATATCATTGTGCTTGTTGTGTAATTCTTTGTGAATGGTTTTTGTGCTTTAGGAACTTTTTGTTGCAACTTCTCCATAATTCGAGATAAATAGTCACTTACAAAATGATCAGTTCCTGAGGGACTTCTGTTATTTTATCCCGGTCTTTGGTCTGTATATTATTACATTACTGGCCATTAAAATTGTTCACACCAAGAAGAACTGCAGATGATAAACGGGTATTCATTGGACAAATATACAACACTAGAACTGACATGTGATTAGATTTTCACGCAATTCGGGCGCATAGATCCTGAGAAATCAATACCCAGAACAACCACCTCTGGCCGTAATAACGGCCTTGATACGCCTGGGCATTGAGTCAAACAGATCTTGGATGGTGTGTACATTTACAGCTGCCCATGCAGCTTCAACACAATACCACAGTTCATCAAGAGTAGTGACTGGCGTATTGTGACGAGCCAGTTGCTCGCTCACCATTGACCAGATGTTTTCAATTGGTGAGAGATCTGGAGAATGTGCTGGCCAGGGTAGCAGTCGAACATTTTCTGTATCCAGAATGGCCCGTACAGTACCTGCAACATTCAGTCGTGCATTATCCTGCTGAAATGTAGGATTTCGCAAGGATCGAATGAAGGGTAGAGCTACGGGTCGTAACACATGTGAAATGTAACGTCCACTGTTCAAAGTGCCGTCAGTGTGAACAAGAGGTGACCGAGACAAGTAACCAATGGCACCCCATACCATCACGCCGGATGATACGCCAGTATGGCGATGATGAATACACGCTTCCAATGTGCGTTCACCGCGACGTCGCCAAACACGGATGAGACTATCATGAGGCTGTAAACAGAACCTGGATTCATGTGAAAAAATGACGTTTTGCCATTCGTGCACCCAGGTTCGTCTTTGAGTACACCATCGCAGGCAGTCCTGTCTATGATGCAGTGTCAAGGGTAACCGCAGCCATGGTCTCCGAGCTGATAGTCCATGCTGCTGCAAACGTCGTCGAACTGTTCGTGCAGAAGGTTATTGTCTTGCAAACGTCCCCACGTGTTGACACAAGGATCGAGATGTGGCTGCACGATCCGTTACAGCCATGCAAATAAGATGCCTGTCATCTCGACTGCTAGTGATACGAGGCCGTTGGGATCCAGCACGGCGTTCCGTATTACCCTCCTGAACCCACCGATTCCATATTCTGCTAACAGTCATTGGATCTCGACCAACGCGAGCAGCAATGTCCCGACACGATAAACCGCAATCGCGATAGGCTACAATCCGACCTTTATCAAAGTTGGAAACGTGATGGTACGCATTTCTCCTCCGTACATGAGGCATCAAAACAACGTTTCACCAGGCAACGCCGGTCAACTGCTGTTTGTGTATGAGAAATCGGTTGGAAACTTTCCTCATGTCAGCACGTTGAAGGTGTCGCCACCGGCGCCAGCCTTGTGTGAATGCTCTGAAAAGCTAATCATCTGCATATCACAGCATCTTCTTCCTGTCGGTTAAATTTCGCGTATGTAGCACGTCATCTTCGTGGTGTAGCAATTTTAATGGCCAGTAGTGTATATTGGTGTCTGTCCTTCCAGTTTTGTATTTTATAACAACCAAACAACTTGCTTCTATCTTCTGCATTACATATAATTTTTTCATTGAAATTTTGCCACAAGCAGTTCCCTCCTGTATATTTTTATAGCTATAATAGTAATTTAGGAATTGTGGGTTAGTGTAGTGCTCATCGTTTCATTACAAATTACGTGGAAATGTTAGATAAATTGCTTTACAATCTGTTCAATAAAAACTGTGTGGTTAGTAATGGTTCTTTGCATATTCTTTAACACGATGATTTCATTAGAGAGGTTAGTTGAATCTGTACTGTACTGTTGTTCAAGAACTAATATTTTGCCTTTAACTTCCAGTAGATCTTGACTAGTTACAGTACCAAATACAGTATGAAGGATACTCTCTCCAAAATCAAACCAGGCACATGTACGTCTAATTAAAGTTTTGTGTGGAAAAAGCTTTAAGAAACAGTAAATCTCTTGATCATAATTAGCAAATGTAGACTCTACCTGCATTTTGGCTATGATACAGTTATTATACCAAGATGTACCCATTTCCAAAATTAGATCAATTTGCTTCTTTACAGAACTGAACTGTTGTTGGATTTCACTCAGACTGTACTTGAGGACAAGTTTTGCATTACTTGTTGAAACTACCATGTCTGATCGTGGTTTGAACAAAACACCTTTACTCTGTGGCACTATTACTACAGCAGTAGTAGAATACGCTATCATAGCAAACATTAGAATAAAAATGAACATGGTTAATTAGTCTTGAATACTAGAGTTAACAATGAACATAAAAAATGAGTTTCTTGTGGTAACCTGTGGAATAAAAGATTTAGTTTCACTTGTGCACTCGTGCAATAGCTTCAATACTAAATTTTCACAACACATTCACATAAGCACATGGCTGAAATAAACACACGCATTGCACTCTCACACATTACACACGTTTACGCAAATTGTAGGAGTGTCTGGAACAGGATCGCTCAGAATGTGGCGATGCCTTGCCCTCAAAGTCTGGACTGCGACCTCGCGATTCTCGCTTCCTATGTTTGAGAACAGCAGATCTGCCTACCGATCGGTCTTGATACTACAGGAAACCTATCCAGTAATGGCTTTACACGATTGACATGAACGACAATCGAACGAAAGGGCAGTTCGAGCTTAAGAGTGACTGGCGACAACACCTCCAAGATTGGATATGGTCCTTTGTAAAATTTCTTAAACTTTTTGACTTGACTCTTCTTCAATAGCACTTTGCTCATATACACAAGATCTCCAACTCGATACTGTGGCACTGCCACTTGGCTGTCGTTTTGTCTTGCTTACTGAAGAAAGGATTGATAATTTCGCTGTTTCACTCCCCCCCATGCTTCCTTTAGTTTGGGTGTTAGATCCCTTATGTGTTGATTGCTAATTCCAGTAGTCGATAGTGCAAAGTCCAAGGATGAATGCATTCTTCTTCTGTAGACGATCTCATATGGACTTAGGCCAGTTGAGCTGTGCATTTTGGCATTGTAACAACTTACCAAGTACGGTAAACAGACATCCCAATTGTCGTGTTTGTTGTTCACATAATGGCTAACCATTTTAATAATTGTTCTGTGGACTTGCTCGACTCTCCATTTCCTTCAGGGTGTGCTCGTGCAGACCTTAACTAAGTTATTTGCATGAGCTTACAAGTCTGTTTAACTAATTCACTCAAAAAATTTGTTCCTTGATTACTTATTATACTTAATGGTGATCCGAACTTAAGAATCCATTCTTTTACAAATACTTGAGCTATAGTCTTGGCGCTCTGGTCAGGTATTGGTATCATGAGAAGGTATCTAGAGAAATGATCTAACACTGTCAATATGTATTTGTTTCCATCTTTACTCTTAGGCAACGGTCCTACAACATCTAGTCCTACTCGTTCAAATAGTTCACTTGTCTCTGTCAGTTCTTGCATGGGCGCTCCATTTTTTCCTACATTATTCTGTCACTTACAGGAGTCACATTGTGAAACAAACGTCAACTTTGCGGCTCGGCCACCAAAACATTTGAGCTATTTTAATGTTTGTTGCTTTTTTACTGCAATGTCCTGATAATAAAGAATCTCATGATTTGCTCTTTCATGCTTTTTGGAATAACTAGGCGGATTCCTTTACTAGTGATTTTGTACAATAATCCATCTATTGCGACAAAATGTTGATCATTTTTCAATAATTTGCATTGTGGATCTTCTTCTTGCCTTTAACTCTTCTCAGCTTATTGTAACACAAACATTGACTTTTCGACTAATTGCATCAGCATTCACATGTTGTTTACCAGTTCGGTGAATAACTTTAAATTGGTACTCATTCAGTCTTAATGCCCATCACGTTAATATGGAACTTGGATCCTTTAAGCTCAATAACCATTTAAGCACGGCATGATCTGTAATAACTGTAAATTCTCTTCCTGTTAAGAAACATCTGTCACGTGTTATACCAAAAACGAAAGCATAACTCTCCTTCTCAGGAGTAATGTAATTACGTTCTGCTTTGTTTAATTGTCTGGAAGCAAATGAGATTGCATGTTCATGACCACCAGCTTCTTGAGACAAGATTGCACCTATGGCAAAATTGGATGCATCTGTTGAAAGGACCGCGCGACTGCTACGGTCGCGGGTTCGAATCCTGCCTCGGGCATGGGTGTGTGTGATGTCCTTAGGTTAGTTAGGTTTAAGTAGTTCTAAGTTCTAGGGGACTGATGACCATAGCTGTTAAGTCCCATAGCGCTCAGAGCCATTTTGTTGAAAGGATAAAAGGTTTACTGAACTCCAGATAGGCTAACACAGGGACTGTGGTTAGAGCAGTTTTAAGTTCTTCCATTGCCGTTTTGCACTTTGTTGACCAATTAAATGTGGCTCCTTCCTTCAGTAGCTATGTCATTGGATGTGTTATATTCACATAACTGGCTATAGATCGTCTGTAGAAATTTGATAATGTCAAGAATGATTGTAGTTCTTTCAAATTCTGTGGTTCAGGAAAATTCTGCACATCTTCAATTAATTTTGGATCGGGTCAAACACCTTCATTGGTTATAACTTGACCAAGATAGTTAACTTCACTTTGTGCAAAATGACATTTATCTATTGATAAAGACAGGTTATACTTCTTATATGCTCAAAAGCAGCTTGTAGTCTCTCAGTACGCTGCTTCATGTTTTCACAAAAAAAATATTACATCATCAAGGTAAACAAGTGCTTGTGTGGGGTGAGCACTCGTGAAACTGAATCCATCAGGCGTTGAAATGTAGCTGGAGCATTATGAAGTCCAATTGGCATACGAAGATACTTGTATACTCCTGATGCTGCTACAAATGAAGTTTTTGCTTGATCATCTGAATGCTCTGTTAACTGGTGATAACCACTTGTTAAATCACATACAGAAAAATTTCGACATGTGCGCAAGTAATCCAAGGTTTCCATTTAATTTGGTAAGGAGTAAATGTCGGGTGTGGTCACAGCATTCAAAGATCGGTAACCAACACAAAAACGGAACTATGGTTCTCCAGAAATTGATTTCTTCTTTACAATTTCGATAGGCGAACACCATGGTGGGTCTGAAGGATCTCTTGGTTTTATAATTCCGGCTTCTAATTGATCTTTAATCATGTCTTCTTGCAACTCTCCCTGACTGAATGTTATTCTGTAAGGTTTCTGTGTGATTGGGGCTGCATTCCCTGTATGAATACGATGCTGAACTAAATGAGTGACAGGTAAATTTGAACGATCTCGGAATAAATCTGCATCCTCCAACAAGACAGGCGCTAAAATCTTCTGTTCATCAGCTGTCAAATGTTTTATCTTCTTCCAAATCTTGCACTTCTGTTTGTTGTTAACTTCGTCCCCTCATTGCAATTTTGTGGTACTGGTACAAAAATCTGTGTTTATAACTGCAGCATTTGTTACCTCATCTGGAATATGTGTTATGTCACTTTTACTTACGCTCGACACTTCAGTAAATTCTGCTCCTCATGGCAAAATAACATCCTCATTGCTCATATTCGTTATTGTAACCGAGACTTTTGCGACATTCTGTCTCACCATTGTAGCGACACCTACACTTCTAGCAACGTAACAATGCATTGTATCCAGTAACTTACTTTTCTCGGAGCCCTCAATTAATAACAAAGTTCCTTCCTTGCATCTAGGTGACTTAACTGCAACGTAGATTGTCTTTCCTGCTCCCTTGGGAATTTTCTGAGGCTAATCAATTTGAACATCGACTCGGAAGGTTTGAAATGATGCATCGTTTGGATGGTCCATTCCCACGACGTCAGTTTGCTGCTCCTTTGATTATGATCTGATGAACTATTTCCTAGGTTGTAGTTGCTATGGCCTAGTCTGATCTTTCTTTCTGCTACAAATATCTCTGCCTCGTTAGCGGACAAGAAATCAAATCCAAGTAAACCGTCATAACGCGTTTCGTTATTTGAAACTACTTGCACCCTTCCTGGGTATTTATCTTTATCTTTATTTTCACCTTCATCTTGGCCTTGGCCAAGAATTAATTCTACGTCAACTTCTCCATAGTTACGTAGTTTTCCTCCGTTTAACCCTCACACTTTTAATAGCGGCGGTTTCAATTTATCCCGTTTATCTATGCCACACCACATTAATGAGGTCTGTGCTCCTGTGTCAATAAGTAGTTTGGTGTTTCTTCCACGACATACAGCATCTATCACGAAGTCATTTTCGGTATGATTTTCACTGGAACTAACAGGAATCACTGTCTCTGGCAAGGGGCGGACGGAGTGGTGACCCGTACATCCCTATACTGGCTTAAAGATCTGGCAGATTGTATGTTGTTCGCATTACCTTTCTTCTTGTTGCGACATTCTCTCGAAACATGAACCGGCGTCCTGCAATGATAGCAGATTCGATTCGCTTTACAATCCTTACGCTTGTGACCCAGTTTATTGCATCTATAGCATTATACTATTGCGTTGAAAACTCTGCGTTCTTGTTTGTGCATCTCATTCGGTCGTCTTAGTGCTTCAACGAAACCAACATCTGATTCTACTGCTTTCTGAAACGTTGTACATCGTGCCAATTGAACAGCTTTTCTTACTTCCTCTCTGTGCAACCCATGAATGAATGTGTTCAAGGCTCTCTGGTCGGCTTCAAACAACTGAATGAGATTTTCATTTTCGTCTTCTACTAACTGGTACGTTTGAGCGTTGATGTTCCGAATTCTGTCGGCCAACTGCTCGATAGATTCGTCTCGTCGCATTCGCAAACTGTAAAGCTGCTCTCTGTAAAATCTGATCGCGTTTTTACGTTTAAATCTCTGAACAACAATCAACGTGAAGTATTTAGCATTCATAGAGGACTACAGACAAACTGAGCTTCTGTGGAACATACGTGAAAGTAATTATAAAAATAATGTAGTGAAAAGAGACGTTACATAAAATCTCGCTTTAAAATATGAAATCAATGAGAACGCTGAAAGGAATAAGATTAAAAATCTGAGAAGCGCGTTTCATCACGAACACACGCGCGTGACGAATAAAAAAAAAAGATCAGCGGCTAAAACGAAAAAAAAGGTTCATATATGAAGCATTAAAATTCATCTTAGATGTGACGGAACCACGTGCAGGAATGGACAGCTCAATTGTAAATATCTCGATTTCAATAACTATTCATATTTTTAACTGAGATCTGTATTACACCAATCCATGGCAACAAAATTATTAATAAGTGTATTTGTAAAATAGGAAATTTTATTATGTTCTTAGAAAGTCCCATTTTTTACATTGTTGTAATGAATAAGCTACATATAGTACCTCCTAAGAAATTCTTTCGAATAAGTATGTAATCGATAGGTATAAACAGTAATTTCTAATTTTATTTTACTACAGTGGACCACACAAACACGTTTGTAGGAAAAAAGTAACTAAAAAGTTTGAGTTCGTCTAGATAATTCTGTTTGTTTACGTAAATGAATATACATTGTAGTACGAACATAATTAATATACATTGGTGCAGGGTGAATCTATTGATATCTCTTTTGCCACACAACCGTTCCATGTGGTGTCATAAAATATTATTTGAATTCCTCTCGTACTCCCTGTGCATCACAGGAAGGTCTTCAAGATACCTTTGATATAGGCCTATTCGTTAAGCCTGTATAGTTGCGAGTAGCTTCTCTCCACTCTCCAAGAGTAATTACACCATTATCTACATCTTCTGTATCCAAACTGTATGGAGGTAAATAAATAGTTCTGGATGTCGCACTTTGACTTAAAAATTGTGGACTTACGTACAAGCTTTTGTAACTGTTTCAGGTTTCTCAACTTTAAGTAACAATGGCCTCCTAAATACTAAAAACAGAGGACATTATTCTGAAAGCGTTTTCGACAGTAAGTCGTGCGCGAGGAAGTCGGTAATTAAATATTCTTTCCTCCGACCTGGGTTACTGACCAGCGTACTGTTTCATTATATTTGTTGTCAATGGAAGTACCTCGTCCGCTACTACAACATATGGTGTCAAATTTTCTCTTCCTGAAAGATATTCTGGAGAGGAATGTTTAATTTATTTTCCGTTAAAACAAAGTGTTCTTAAAAACTCCTCCATCTGATATATGGCCCTGACAACCAATATGCACATACTGAAAGCAGTAATTTGCGTTTGCAGTCGCCTTTTTTGTAGTTAATATACTCACTTCCAGTGTTGAAAGGATATATAATTTGCATATGTTTGCCATCTATGGCACCTACATAGTGAAGGAAGTTCCATTTCACTTCGAAATTTCTGGCAATATTCTTCTATTCTTCAGTATCCTTTGGAATCTGAAAAGTAAAACATTATCATTACTTTCTCTACTTCTTCAGAATGATGACACAGAAACCAAAGATGAAGATGCAAGTCAGCCTTCTGAAGGCAGTCTGCATCAAACACCAACTACGTCTCATGAGAAACGCAGAGAAATAGAATTACTAAACCACCCCCCCCCCAAAAAAAAAACCCTCAGAAATTGGAGAGAGATTCTCGAGTTGAGGAAGCTTACCAGATTTAAAAAGCTGTTAACAACAGAGATGAATGGAGTGTGTATGAAACTTTCATCGCCAATGAAATGAGAAAATTTTCCCAGACAACACAAACTTATGTGAACCATAACATTGGGAATAAGCAACTTGGGGGGAAGTATGAGAAGCAAACTCCCAGCATCACATCATTACCGGCTGCTGTATCGGAAAACAGTGCAGAAGTAAGCTGTCCAGAAGCTAACTGCGAAATTGTATACGTTGACAATGACACTGGTGAGAGTGAAGAATTCTTTGAAGTACCAGGTATATCAGAAGAGCTCCATCAATTTTTGAGATTTAAAAAATAAGTGAAATACGTTGCACCAATTATTTGCTTACTTAAAAATGAAAATAAAAAATTATTTACATAAAATCAGTATTGAATGTTGTGTACTTACCTTTATGTAATTCTTCAATACTGATGAAATACACTCCTGGAAATTGAAATAAGAACACCGTGAATTCATTGTCCCAGGAAGGGGAAACTTTATTGACACATTCCTGGGGTCAGATACATCACATGATCACACTGACAGAACCACAGGCACATAGACACAGGCAACAGACCATGCACAATGTCGGCACTAGTACAGTGTATATCCACCTTTCGCAGCAATGCAGGCTGCTATTCCCCATGGAGACGATCGTAGAGATGCTGGATGTAGTCCTGTGGAACGGCTTGCCATGCCATTTCCACCTGGCGCCTCAGTTGGACCAGCGTTCGTGCTGGACGTGCAGACCGCGTGAGACGACGCTTCATCCAGTCCCAAACATGCTCAATGGGGGACAGATCTGGAGATCTTGCTGGCCAGGGTAGTTGACTTACACCTTCTAGAGCACGTTGGGTGGCACGGGATACATGCGGACGTGCATTGTCCTGTTGGAACAGCAAGTTCCCTTGCCGGTCTAGGAATGGTAGAACGATGGGTTCGATGACGGTTTGGATGTACCGTGCACTATTCAGTGTCCCCTCGACGATCACCAGTGGTGTACGGCCAGTGTAGGAGATCGCTCCCCACACCATGATGCCGGGTGTTGGCCCTGTGTGCCTCGGTCGTATGCAGTCCTGATTGTGGCGCTCACCTGCACGGCGCCAAACACGCATACGACCATCATTGGCACCAAGGCAGAAGCGACTCTCATCGCTGAAGACGACACGTCTCCATTCGTCCCTCCATTGACGCCTGTCGCGACTCCACTGGAGGCGGGCTGCACGATGTTGGGGCGTGAGCGGAAGACGGCCTAACGGTGTGCGGGACCGTAGCCCAGCTCCATGGAGACGGTTGCGAATGGTCCTCGCCGATACCCCAGGAGCAACAGTGTCCCTAATTTGCTGGGAAGTGGCGGTGCGGTCCCCTACGGCACTGCGTAGGATCCTACGGTCTTGGCGTGCATCCGTGCGTCGCTGCGGTCCGGTCCCAGGTCGACGGGCACGTGCACCTTCCGCCGACCACTGGCGACAACATCGATGTACTGTGGAGACCTCACGCCCCACGTGTTGACCAATTCGGCGGTACGTCCACCCGGCCTCCCGCATGCCCACTATACGCCCTCGCTCAAAGTCCGTCAACTGCACATACGGTTCACGTCCACGCTGTCGCGGCATGCTACCAGTGTTAAAGACTGCGATGGAGCTCCGTATGCCACGGCAAACTGGCTGACACTGACGGCGGCGGTGCACAAATGCTGCGCAGCTAGCGCCATTCGACGGCCAACACCGCGGTTCCTGGTGTGTCCGCTGTGCCGTGCGTGTGATCATTGCTTGTACAGCCCTCTCGAAGTGTCCGGAGCAAGTATGGTGGGTCTGACACACCGGCGTCAATGTGTTCTTTTTTCCATTTCCAGGAGTGTAGTTTCACATACTTCTGGCACTATGAGGGAATATGGTAGTTTGAATAAGTATATTAGTGGCTTGTACTAACCCCAGTGGCTAAAAATCGTAATGCGATGGCCAGTCAAATACTTGGTGAAATACTGTCTTAGCATTTGGTATCTTTCTTTACAATATGAGGTGTAATTAACTGTAGTAAAAAACTGAAGTCTTCACTGGACATTCTCGTAAAATTGCAAAATAATGCACCATCTCGTGCTGCTAGATCTCCTGGTATAATCGTTCGTGGGACATCTTTAAATATTCATCTCTTCCACCATCGTTTCCTTTTCCGTTTATTTTTATTTCCATTGTTAGCTGCATGTGCGAAGACCAAGTAAGCAGCCGCCATAATCACTTTATCACCCATTTTCCTGCAAGACCGGCTCAGTGTGGCACAAATTCTGTTGCTTTTATATAAATTAACCTGCCGCATGCAACATAGGCCTCAAGGTGTTGTCTTTTGTAGCATACTACAAGACGACGCACGCCACATTTCCGTAGCATGCCACAATGTTACAAGATGTTGCCCCAGCGTAAACGAGCCTTTATAACTGCCATCTGGGGACTAATGTCAATAAATATAGAACGTGTGCATACGCCATGTCTGTTGACGACCTGTATGAATAATGCTATTTGATAAGCATTGAGGATTGTTTTGGCGTAACGTGAAGTGTCGGCCGGTGTGAACTGGTCTTAAGTGTCTGGGAGGAATATTTTCCGTATTTGTTGCTGCTGGAGTGGCTACTTTTGGAATGTCTCCTCAAAAATTAATTTGAACAATATGATGAAAATAGGGAACCTTGCATCATTCGTCCGAGGATTGATTTGCCGTTTTCAGAGAGAAAATGGAATAATTGCGTGAGTGACAGCTTTCACTGACAGCTAAAGTTCTTTGGACCAGTGCTGTGTTTTGTTTTGTAACATTTGGTGTACAGAAGCAAGTGGGGAGGGATGAGTTTTTGTGGCATTAAATTTTTGAGTGTGGCTGGTTATATATTAGCATTGCATCGTTACGTCCCGCTATTTTGTGAAGTCTCAGGTTTGCTGTTGTAATACATTAATAGTATACAAAGTCATTGTGATACCTCAGTTTAATATACTGAGACATTTTAATTGTTGACAGATTGATTGAAGCGACTAATTTACCCGGTTATGAACGATTCAGACTGTCGGTTCTAATAATTCGCACCATTTGAGACTGCAGTAAGTGTATAAAATTTAATTATCAGTAGAATGTGCCAGGCATGCGGTATACTCAAATTACCGCAAAATTTATCCCAATTTTAGATGAGGGTAATTTGTTTGGTTTTAGTTTGTTTAAACAGTTCGATCAGGAACTGGATACCAGAGTGCGTACTAAAGTGCGTAAGGCTAGGGCACACAAGCCAAACACCAGATGTATGTTGCCTGTAGTTATTGCTGCGCAGACAAAAAGATAAAATGCACTAATGATGGAAGAGAAATGTAAATTTAGTGATAATAATTTGAATCCAATTCGTTTATGGACATCTACATAAAAGTTACGACGTATTATATTAATATGCAACGCACTGAATGACCGCCTTAATTTTCGTGCATGTACTTCAAATTTCGTGCGTTGACACTTCTTCCGTATTAAAATTTCTTGTATACGTACTGGTATACTCGCTGTACATTCTTCCGCTGATGTGTATGCTCTTCTTCCAGACTGCCATATGCATTTTCGCTAAAATTGTCTATTTTATGAGAAACTGTCGCGATATGTTCGTGGAATAACGAATTTTAACTCTGGTATTAGTGAGTTGCAATTACGCAGTACACTATCACTGTTTGTATAGATTATAAGCACTATTTATCACATGAGTAACGCGTCGTTTGACCATAACGTAATTATGGTTTTAGTAACCATTTCATATGTTTTGACTCCCAGAGAAACAAACAGTGTTTGTCTTCCGCATTTGTTCATCACGTTCGCCCACCCAGTATTATAATTTGTTTACGTACATTGAGTTTCCAGAAGACACATTACCAGTTTACACATTTTTGTTGTTACTTTTTAAATGTAAGAGAATATCGAAAATTTGTGATGAATTCTCACAAAAAGTTGTCCTGTGCTTCTTTTTCCATTACTCACCTGAAATTGTAAATTTTTTTACGTTTTTTTCCTCATATCTTACACTGTTGATAATTAAAAAGAGCTCCAATATGGTTCCTAAAATTGTGTGGCTGCATTGCTCTTAAGAAACACAAGTGTGTAGCATTATATCCTCATGTAGCAGAGTTTATATGGTATCATGAACCTATTTCGTTCTACATATGTTAACTAGATCACAAATTATAAGTTTTTGCCCTACTTGATACATCTTGTGATATTAAAAGAACCCAAGATGAATCCAGAATGAACAAGTTTAGTTGCACTTCCATTTCAAATTTAAACTTTATAAGAATAATTACTGTTTAAGGAGTGCTATTTCTGAACGTTTTGGGTTTCTATTGTAACTTAGGTGCACATTATAAGGGACAGGAAATGAGGCTTATGTATGAAACCTGTAATATTTCTTTCACATTTTTGGGTAATAGAAGTATTAAGAATAATGTCACAAGTATTGTAATATTTTAGATCCAACCTGCCATCAGCACTCTATTCTAGCTTGAAAAACTCAGTGATGTTGACAAAATAATACTTACAAAATATGTCACCACATTCCAGATAATGTTGTATTAATAACCATTCTGTTCAGCATTTGTGAAGGCTGCTGAAATGACATGGGCGTATTTTTCATCATTAATCAAGTTGTGGGTGTATTAACTGAGAAAAGTGTCCAGTAGACACTTTGTATGCTTTTATACTCTTCACCTTCTTTGCACAGTTTCAACTCTACATTAGCAATGAAAAGTACATCATTTTACCCATATCCGACCCAGGAATAAAAATTTGTATTCAGTATTCTCCTCAAATTAAATATGCTGTCACTAAACCTTCAGAGCTTATGTAGCAGCCTAAACTGTTCCTACTAACATAAATTCAATTCTAGTGGTGAATATTCCAATCAGCAATATCAAATATTGTATAATAATGGCTAATAAACCACCAGCTTGTTTGACTTGCAGTAACTTAATGCTTAGGGACTTTGTTTGAAGATATGCAAATGTTAAGTGTGAACAGTTTAATGCAAGCTATGCTGGTTGTGTGTCAGTGCCAAGAGAGAGGAGAAACTTAGGCCATTATCTTTCCCAACAACATGCATCTCTGGTTTAATGATGTCGCTGTGTGAGTGTGTGGAGGTGAGGCATTGGACTCGTAATCAGGAGGCTGGTGCTTCAGATCTCTGTCCAGCCATCCCGATTTAGGTTTTCTGCGATTTCTGTATTCCTATAAGGTAGATTCAGGCATGGTTCTTATGCAATGGTACAACCGAGTGTCTTCCCCAATTCAAGCTTGTGCTGGGCCTCTAATGACCTTGTCATCAACAGGACATTAAACTGTAATATTTCTACTTTTTTTCAATGGTGATTGCACCCTTCTGGCTAAAATAGTATGAGGTAAAATGGTCCCCCATTTGGATATTGATGTGGCACTACTGAGGATGATGATATTGTTCTCAGAAAAAAATATAAGTCTGTTGGTCATAGTGTGGAATTTTAGATCCAATAACTGTGTAAGTAGGTTAGACAGTTGGGAAAGAGAAATGAGTAGATTGAAGTTATTGTAGGAATTGATGAAATTTCGTGTTATGAAATCTTGATTTTTAGTCATGTGAATGCAGGATTATCAACATACAATCAAATATGTGTAATGAAGGATTAGCAGCACAAGAGGAGGAAGTTTGCTTGGAAAAGGCCTTTAGATATGGCTTCCTGTATCTCCAGTGGGATTACATCATGGTCATATAGTGATTCTGAAATCAGATAGTGGATTGTAAGGCATACCAAGGAGCAGATACAGATTTGGCTCACAGTTCAGTAATGAAGAAGAGTAGATGTAAGTATAAAATAATCATAAGGAGAATGATGTGGAAAGAAGTGGGATATGGAAGTTCTGAGGAGTAATGAGGTGCATTTGAAGTTCTCTTAGGCTGTAGATATTATGATAATGAATATGACAATATGCAGTTCAGTTGAAGAGGAATGGACATCTCTAAAAAGAGAAATCACAGAAGTCAGAAAAAAAACAGCTACAAGGAAGGTAACTGCAAAGGAACCATGGGTAACAGAAGAAATGCTTAAACTGATCAGTGAAAGAAGGCAGTAGAAAAATGATCAGGAAACGCCAGGAACACAGCAAATATGTCACTTAGGACTGACGTAAATATGAAGATTTGTTTCTATGGCTAGTGAACGAAAAATGGCAATCAAGAAAACTGATTTTTGACTGATGTTGACCAGAGAATTTTAGAATGATACTGACATTGTTGTCCAGCCAATGTTCATGGCTATACAGGCCACAGTACACAACCATTAAGTTACAGGAGGAACTGTTTGGAGAATTGCTAGAAGAGGTAAGACATTGTGGATCCAGTATTAGAGTCATAGTTTAAGAGAGGTTTGAAAGACTTGTGACCAAATAAGCAGTAATCATAGACAACAGTCCTTTGGAATTTCTGAAATTGACTATTCAAATTATTTTTTGGAATCTATGAAACTGGAGACATACCATCTGACAGCTGGAGAAATATCATCTACCCAAAACTAGAAGTTAGCAAGGGAAGGTGAGAGCGAGAACTATCAATCAATCAACTAAATAACTCAAGCATCAAAGTTCCTGATAAGAATAACACACACAAGAATAGAAAAGGAGACTGGGGATCTGTTGATGATCAGTTTGGCTTTAGAAAAGGTAAAGGCACCAGGGCGGCAGTTGTGACATTGCAGTTAATAATAGAAACAAGAATTAAGAACTATTACAACAATTCATAGGATTTTTTGACCTAGAAAAAGAAATTCAACAGTGTAAAATGGTGCAAGATGTTTGAAACTCTAAGGAAAATAGGTGTAAGCTATAAAGGAAGATGTATAATGTACAATATGTACAAGAACCAAGAGGGAAAAAGAATAACAAAAGACCAAGAACAAAATGCTCAGGTTTGGAAGGCTACAAGATAGTGGTGCAGATAGTCACTACTCCTGTTCAATCTATACACCAAAGAAACAATGGTGGAAATAAAAGAAAGGTTCAAAAGTGGGATTGAAGTTCAGGATAAAATGGTATCAATGTTAAGATTTTCTGATGGGGTTGCTGTCATCAGTGAAGGCGAAAACGAATGAAAAAGCAGGCTAGAACTGGCAGAGGGCATTCCTGACCAAAAGATGGCCATTGATATCAAATGTAGATCGTAATTTGAGGAAAGTATCTTCTAGACGTACATTTTAATCACATTTGTGTTTGTAAGTCAATCACAGACTGAGGGAAAACCAGAAAAGGAGAGAATCAAAGCATTTGAGATGTGGTGCTACAGAAGGATGTTGAAAATTAGGTGGACAGATAAGAAATGAGGTGGTTCTCCTCAGAATTGGTGAAAATAAAAGCTCATCTGGTTTTGATAATTTTTGCAATAGTGCAAAAGGTTTGTTTCCTTGTAATAAGCCTGGTCTTATCTGAAATATGTAATAAATCAAAAACTTGTGGAATTTTTCCATAGAGACTGAAACATACCATTGTCAAATCTCTTCTAAGAAAGGTAATAGCAGAGATGTCAATAACTACAGAGCTGTTTCACTGCTGACATCATTTTCCAAGTATCTCACCTGAATGGCAATAATATCTACAGCAAATCACATTTTGGGGTTCAGAAGAATTGCTCTAATGAGAATACCATTTACATTTTCACTCATCTAATTTTACAATTACTAAAAATAAAATAGCACCAGGTGGTATTTTCTGTAACATATCTAAGGCATTTTCCTGCCTGAATTACAGTCTTCTCCTAAAGTTGTATGGGATTGAGGGTATACCCAACGATGGATAATGCCCTATTTAACCAAAAGAATGCATAAAGTTGTATTTAGTTGTTCAGCCAATATAGTCCTGGAACTAGGGAGAAATCATGTGTGGGGTTCCCCAAGCAGTCTTAGATACACTGTTGTTCCTTATATGTGTAAAACATCTCATGTCAAATATACAGGGCATTCAGAAATTCCCATTACAGACTTCTAGGACTTGTAGAGGGGAATGATTTCCATTCCATGACAGTTTCAACCCAGGTGTTTAACTTATCCACTTCTGGTTGAGAAACTGAGCTGGGCATGACGCAGTACAGTTACTAGATAACAATTGGAAAGGAAACATAATTAAACATACATTTGTCACTTAAGCACATTTGTTTGTGTTAACACTTAAACACTATGTGTTTAAATAATTCCAAAACAAAAAAGAATCCAACATTATGTACATACAGAGCACTACTTATGCATTACAACAGCAGCTCGATGTAATGTCCACCAGCATTGCTACAGACAGTGTACCTGCGAAGCATACTCTGGTACACTCTCTTCATCCCACCTGATGTCTCTTCATTTTCTTGTGCAGCGGCCGAAACTCGTGCCAGCAGATCTTCCTCTCTCTCCTCAGGAGTCTCATAAATTAAGCTTTGAATACGACCCAGAGGAGTTACATATAATGATCGTGGTGGCCAGCCTATCCGTGTTACACCATATTGTCTGCCGAGATGCCCGTGAACTGCATGTGAGGAGTGAAGGGGTGCACCATCATGCTGAAACAACATTTCATGATGGCACAGGTTTCTTGTTTTCTAGGAAGATCAAGTGAGCAGGACCAGCTAGCTTGAGTGGAAGGAGTTATGGCCCAGTCACATGACCACTGAGAATAATTGCCCACCCGTTAATACCAAACTGGTGCTGTGATGTGTGGCACAAGAGATTTTGTCTGTCCTTACATGGCTGTTTTGTGAATTCAGAACACAGTCCCTAATGAACTTACACTCACCTGTGAACAGAACTCAATGTGGAAACAGGTCTGTGTCAATGCAGAGGTGCAGCTACCATGTGCAGTAGGCAATGTGTTTGGAAAATAGGCTGGACCCATTGAGAGTACCTTTTGTAAGTGGTACGGATGTAATCATTGTGCACACAGTGTGTCCCAGATGATACACCCATTGCACACGATTTTGTTTGAGTACTCGTTAGGGGGGATCTCTTCAGTGCAATGCAGTACTTCTTTGTCAAAATCAGGTGTGCGATGTTGCTATGGAACACCACAGTCCTGCATCCTCACAGTGAAGGTACATGTTTCTTGGAGCTGCTGGATAACTTGGGCAAAAAGTTTGTATGATGGTGTGCTGCAGAAAGCATTTGTGATACAGCCGACTAGCAGCTCTTCCGTTACCTTGAGCTTCACCATACACAAGGAGTGTGTGTGTGTATTTTGAAAACGTGCCAAACCATGTTTACTGTATCAGAGATGCACAGGGATTGAATAGATCTCACAGCAAGGCAGACATTAAGTGATATCAGGTGACCATCAGACGTAGTATATGTCATCTTGTCTACCCAATTGCATACCAGACAAGAAATTCTGGGACTTTTCTCTTTCCCTCAGCAGGCATGGACATGTTTCAGATTTGAATTGAAACTGTTGTAGAATGGAAATGGTACAATTCTGGACATGGCTTTCTATTCAAAGTGGTATGTACTCACTCCACTCTACAAGTCCTAGAAGTTTGTAATGGGAATTTCCGAACACCTGTATAACAAGCAGAATTAGTTCTTTTTGGAGATGACACTAGTATTGGATTGCCAAGCATGCATACAGAAATAGAAGAGATGGTGACTAATGTTTTCAAAAGTATCAGACGGTTTTCCGCAAATTGTCTCAATTTTAAAAAGACTCAAACATGTTCAGTTCTGAATGTGTAGGGTACAACACCAATGACAAGTGTAACATTTGGTGAGGTGGAAACATCAAAATGCTTAGGTGTCCATATCGATGAGAATTTAAATTGGAAAAAGCACATTTTGGAACTCGTTAAACATTTTAGCTAAGCCATATTTGCACTTAGTCATTGCAAATCTTCGGGAGAGACAAATCAATAAGTCGGCATATTTTGCATATTTTCATCCAACAATGTCATATGGAATAATGTTCTAGGGCACCTCATCTTTAAGAAAGTCTTTGTCGCTCAGAAATGTAAGATATTATGTGGTGCTTGCCCATGATTGTCTTGTTGATGTGTGTTTCAGCAGTTGCGCATTTTGATTACAGCTTCACAGTATGTGTATTCCTTCATGAAATTTGTTGTAAATAATCCACTACAATTTAAAAGCAACAATGGTGTACATAATTACAATACCAGAAGGAAAATGACATTCACTATTCCGCATTAATGTTGTCTCTAGCACAAAAAGAGGTGCACAATGCTACAACAAAAATTTTTGATCACTTACTCAGTGATATGAAATGTTTGACAGACAGCAACGTAAAATTTGGGAACAAACTGAAAAAGTTTCTCCTTGACAACTCCTTCTATTCTGTAGAACAGTTTCTATTATTATAATGTGTTAAAGTTGGTGGTTAACAATTACTAACTCTCGTCTGTATATTGAAAAAAAAAAATAATAAAATGTTTAACATGTAGCCATGTTCACGAGTTAGTTTGTGATGTGAATGTAAAATTATTCAGTCCACATCAATATGATGTATTGTGTAAAATGATCCATGGAATATGAAACTAAGTAACTAACTAAGGAGTAATGTCGATGAGAGAAACTGACAGGATGAGAGGAGAGGTGTTAACATATCAGAGAATAACTTCCACGGTACTCAAGGGAGCAGTAACAAGTAAATACTGTAGGGGAAGGCAGATATTGGAACATATCCAACAAATAATTGATGAAGTTGGGTGCGAGTGCTACTCTGAGGTGAAGAAGTTGTCACAGGAGAGGAATTAATGGTGTGTATCAAACTGTTCAGAAGACTGATGAGACGAAAAAAATTAATAATGGAAAAGAAAATAGGCACCTGAATGAGCAACTATTATTATTATTATTATTATTGTGTAAAAATTGCCATAATCAAGGTACACACAGTCATGGGCCTCCACCTACTGGTTCTGCAGATAATGAAGAGATTGAAAAACTGTGTGATGAGTTAAGAGAAATGATCCGGTTCATTAAAGGAGGTGAAAATTGTGGTGGGAGACTGGATTTGGACAGTAAAAAAAGGAAGAGAAGGAAAAATAGGAGGAGGACTGCGGTAAAGGAATGAAAGGGGAAGCCATCTGATTGCATTTTGCAAGAACACAGTTTGATCATTGGTGACACTTGGTTCAAGAACTATGAAAAAAAAAATTGTATGTGCAAGAGACTTGGTTATTCTTATATAATGGTAAGAGGCAGAATTAGAAACCAGGTATGAAACTACAAAACAATTCCAGGTATAGATCTGTATTTGATTGTAATTTATTAGTTACGAAATGTAATTTAAAGCTGAAGAAGCTATGAAGGGCAGAAAAGTAAAAAGAGGCACAGGGATGTGTTGAAACGAAAAGAAGTTGTTGAGAGTTTCAAAGGGAGCATTAGGCAACAACTGCGTAAAATGGGCTATAGAATTACAATATGAGATTGATGGGGAGCTGTAAGAGCAAATATTGAATGCAGATGGGGAACAACAAGGCAAACAGACAAATCTCAGGAGAGAGGTGGGCGGCAGGGAGGGGGTTGAGGGGAAGCATCTAGTGGCTCGTGGGAGAGTTTAGAGCTGTCTGTTGGCTAGCTAGGGGTGCAGGTAGAGGGGGCAGGTGCCAGATGGTTGGGCATGTGATTGCATAGACTAGGGTGTGAGATAACAGCACACAAATAGCTGATGTGGGGACACAAGTTGGGTGGGGTTTCTGGGGCATGGGAGTGCACTCTATTGGGTGGGGGTGTGGGAGATGAGGAGGCAGTGAGTTAGTAGGTTTAGTCCAGGAATGTTACGGGAGTGGAGGATGTGCTGTAAGGATAGCTCCCATCTGTGCATCTCAGAAAAGCTGCTGGTGTTGAGGAGGATCTAGATGGCATGGGTTGTGAAGCAGCCATTGAAATCTTGCATGTTATGCTCTGCTGCATGTTGTGACACTGGGTGGTCCACCTTGTTTTTGGCAACAGTTTGGTGGTGGCCATTCATTGTAGTTGACAGGTGGTTGGTTGTCATAACAATGTAAAATGCTATGCAGTGGTTGCAGCAGAGCTGGTATATAACATGGCTGCTTTCACAGGTGGGCTGGCCTCTGATGGGGTAGGATGAGCCTGTGACGCGTGACTGGAGTAGGTGGTTCTGGGTGAGTGTATTGGGCAAGTCTTGCATCTGGGTCTTCCACAGGGGTATGATCCCTATGGCAGGGGATTGGGGGTGGGAGTGGCGTAGCGATGGACTAGAATGTTGTGGGGGTTGGGAGGGTGGTAGTACACCACTTTGGGGAGAGGGGGGGGGGTGGAAGTATCTTGGGTAGGATGTCCCTCATTTCAGGGCATGATGACACATAATCACATCCATGACAAAGGATGTTTCAGTCCAAGGTGGTATTGGGTGACAAGGGGGTGCTCTATTGTGGCTGGTTCTTCGGATGGCTGTGAGGATCAGGTGTGGTGAGGATGTGGCATGGGAGAGCTGTTTGTGAATTAGGGCTGGAGGGTATTGGTTGTCTGCTGAAGGCCTTTGTGAGGCCCTCAGCATACAGGGCAGATGCATCCTACCATGGGTGGCCAGTCTGTATGGGAAGCATTTTTTGGTATGGTAGGGGTGGCAACTGTCAAAGTACTGTTGGTGATTGGTGGAGTTGATGTGGATTGAGGTGCAGATGGAGCCATCTGAGAGGAGGAGATAAATATCTAGGAAGGTGTCCCGATGGGCGGAGGAGGACCAGATGAAGTGGAAGGGAGAGAAGGTGTTAAGGTTGTGGAGGAACGAGAGTAATGCATCCTGGCCTTGGGTCCAGATCATAAAGATGTCATCAATAAAACTAAACTAGACCAGGGTGAATTACGATCAGACTTAAAGATTAATGTTATAATCACACTACTGAAGAAGGTAGGTGCTGAGAGATGTGAAAATTACTGAACCATACGTTTAATATCTCATGCTTGCAAAATACTAATTCATTGTGTGCAGAAAAATGGGATGACTTGTGGAAGACAACCTGAGAGAGGAATTTTTTGGGTAGCAGAGAAAGGTAGGAATGCACAATGCGTCACTGATGCTGTGACTTGTAACAAAATATATGTTTTGTCCCTTTTGCTAAAACAAGCAGTAAACTGCACAATGTGAGTAATTAAACATCATACAGCAGTCACACTGTGAACTGACTTATTCATCTCATAACATAGAAGTAAAGGAAAATGCAAAGCAATACTGGGCCGAAGGCATAGCTTAGTATAGAGGTTAAAGAAAGGCAAGCCTATGTTTATAGTGTTTGTAGACTTAGAGAATGCATTTGGCAATGTTGATTGGAGTATGGTCTTTAAAATTCTGAAGGTGGTAGGGGTAAAATACATTGAGATAAATGTTGTGTACAACTTGTGAAGAAACCAGATTCCAGTTAAAAGTCTAAAATAAGGCCATGAAAGGGATGGAGTGATTGAGAAGGGAGTGAGTCACGGTTGTAAACTATCCTTGATGTAATTTAGTCTGTACATTGAACAGGCAGTAAAGGAAACCAAGTAAAAATTTAGAGACTGGATTAAAGTCGAGGGAGAAGAAATAAAAACTTTGAGGTTTGCCGACGACATTGTAAATCTCTCAGGGGGAGCAAAGGATTTAAAAAAGCAGTTGAATGAAATAGACAGTGTCTTGAAAGGAGAATAGAAAATGGCAAAACAGGGTTAATGGAGTGTATTCGAATTAAATCAGGCAATGCTGAGGTAGTTAGGTTGGGAAATGAGACACTAAAAGTACCATAGTACATGAGTTTTGTGGTTTGGCCGGTAAAAATAATAAAATAACTGATGATAGCTAAGGTAGGGAAGATAGAAACTGTAGATTGGCAATAGCAAGAAAAGCGTTTCTGAAGAAGAAAAATTTATCAAATATTGATTGAAGTGATAGGAAGTCTTTTCAGAAGGTAATTGCATGGAGTGTAACCTTGTATGGAAGTGAGTGTGGATGGTAAGCAGCTCAGACAAGAAAATTATAGAAGTCTTTGAAGCATGGTGCTACAGAAGAATGCTAAAGATTATGTGGCTAGATAACATAACTAATGAGGAGGTACTGAATAGAATGGGGAGAGAAGAAATTTGGGGTGTAACTCGACTAAAACAAATGAGGCACTGAGAACCGTAAGGGTCTAAAGTAGAGATGGGCAAACTCATTCATCCTTGGGAACTAGTTCACTGCTGATCGTTCTATTTTGGGAACAGTTCATTTTTACTCGTTCACCATTCATTTGTGCTTGGTATATGGTTCTTATGAAAAACTGAAAACTAGTAGTGTAGGTGACTGAAGGATGGAGGGCACCAAGAGGGGCCACTTGCCTCCCCGCTGGATTACAGAGGTTTTATTCATTACAGAATTCTTACACACTTTTAGAAGTAATTTCCGGGATTCTGCAGAACCTCTCCTTTAGACAACTGTAGCGTTGTGTGGCTGATCGCAGGGAAATAATATAGGGTGGCGCACGGAAAACCGGCCCCAAGTACAGACTGCTCGCCAATTACGGACAATGTGTTGCCTGTTACGAGCAGATACAACAAACAGACAAACATGTAATAATTAGGCAGTGAAGAAATAACAAGCTAATGCAAGCAACAATTGTGAAACAATCGATGGCGATGTGTAGAGAGCTGGAGTAGAGAACATGAAAATCTCACGCGACGTGCATGGGCTATAACTCGTGTGGTCTTGTAAACCTTTGGTGGCTGTTTCCCAACTTAATAGACCACAAGTGTCTTGTATAAAATTCTTCATTTTGACTTCCATGACATAGCTATGCTACGTTGTAAACAATAATCGTTTACACCCTATATATACTTCACGTTGTCTCTGAGTTCATAGGCGAAGTAGAGACTTTATGGAAGCATAAAATAAAATATGGTTTTCTCATCATACTTGCGTCACACGCTTAGTAAAAATTAGGTTTCTATGTTGCATTATTAAGGTTAATGCAGCAATAATAATAATATTAAGTTTGCAGTAATAAAGTTTTTGGCTTGAAAGCTCCTTCTGAACAAATGTTTTTGAGATAATAAGTAAATACGATTTTATGGCACTCTATGTTTTTTCAAATGGAGAGGCACCGCTTTTCCAACTGAGCCAAAATGACTCACAACCCACCTAACTAGCAGGTAATGCAAATTGGAAACAACCAAACTTAAAAATAATTAGAGCCTTCCTAAATGTAATGTTTTGTATATGAAAGATACACGAAAATCGTTTTATATGAATTTTCTTACACTAAAAATTAAGCAAATTATTGAAAGTTATTTGCTAAATCAAGTTGATGAAACCAAAAAATATATGAATAACAAAAAAAACTTGCCTTGTTATAAGTGT
Source organism: Schistocerca americana (assembly GCF_021461395.2). Classification (NCBI taxonomy): domain Eukaryota; kingdom Metazoa; phylum Arthropoda; class Insecta; order Orthoptera; family Acrididae; genus Schistocerca; species Schistocerca americana. The sequence goes on from NC_060130.1 coordinate 933,646,487, forward strand.
GTCTTCTGCTATTCATTGATATAATGAAGTTACCTGAAAAGACCTACCTATTAGATACAACGTAATTTTTATTTATTTTCGTAACTATAAAATACTTTTTAATTACCGGTCGTGGACGCTGAATAGCCAGAACCAAGTGCAAGAACAGTTTGAAACACATGTAAAATGGGCAAGCGCAGTGAATGAAACGAACAACTGGATACTGAACAACTAAGAGCAGTCGGTAGTGGAACTGAGACAGGTGGTCATGCGAAGAACGACGAGTGCGGCCAAGGGAGACAGAGACTGAGACGAGCACGGGACCGAGGTTGGAACGAGAACTGCCGAAGTGACCGCCGCGACCGAAGTGAACTATGAGCTGATCGTTCCTCGTTTCCGGGGACTATAAGTAGACCGTCGTGACCGAAGTGAACTATGAACTGATCATTCCTCCCGGTCCTTTCGTTCCTCCCGGTCCTTTCGTTCCTCCCGGTCCTTTCGTTCCTCCCGGTCCTTTCGTTCCTCTCAGTGAACTGTTCCTTTGCACCCGTTTGTTCGCGAACTACCCATCTCTAGTCTAAAGCACAGCAGTGATCGATTGTGGGGTGGTAGAAGTATCTGTTCTCCTGACATCTTTTGATATTACAGTGATCCAGATTCATCTGTGCTGTAGGTCCACAACATGTATATGAACATTCATGAAAAGCTGCCTGACTGGTTTTTCTGATATCTGATTACATACGGTTCCAATGGTGGTATGCTTTTTAGACCCTTATGGTTCTCGGTGCCTCAAATGATCAGTTGACAGGAGATGGTATGAGAGATCAAGGGATTGTCAGTTTAGTATTGGAGGGAAAAGAGAGAGAGAGAGAGAGAGAGAGAGAGAGAGAGAGAGAGAGAGAGAGAGAGTGTGTGTGTGTGTGTGTGTGTGTGTGTGTGTGTGTGTGAGGGCTGGGGGAGGGGGGGAGGTACAAATTGTAGGAGGAGACCAAGAGATGAATACGGTAAGCAGGGGTTTAAATGAATGTAGTTTGCAGTAGTTATTTGGAGATAAAGGTTGCACAGGATAGACTAAAAGGTTGCACAGGATAGACTAGCACGAAGAGCTGCATCAAATCAATCTTCGGACTGAAGACCACGATGACAACAGCTTTTCTCCAAGCTGGAAGCCAAATTGATTTTTCGGAATCTCATAATTTTCAGTAAAGTTTCGAATTGGATAGTAGCAGCTTTTTTGAATATTTTTGACAGAACTGGAAGAAGAGAGAGAGAGCATGATAATTTCCCATATCCTCTCTTAACCCTTTTCCTAACACCATTTTTTGACTTTTGTTGGTGCTTGCAGAGTTTCTGTTTTTCAGTATTAGTATTATATTTATCTGCATCAATTGTTGATGTTTCTGCATCAATTGTTGATACATTGTGAACATATTGTTCTGGTTACTTTTTTGTGACTAAAGGTTTATTGATCTTAATACAAATCATCACAAAACATGAAATAACTGCACTGTAGAGCCTATTTACCTTTGCCCAAAGAACAAAATGGAGTTAAGGTTTTGGTGGAAAAATTATTACACTGCAAAAAATTTGAAGCCTGCAGATGGGCAAAATTACTTTTTATAATAACCTTCCTGTTTGTAACTAATAAGTTTTTCTAAAAATGATATTCCAGGTGCATGTTAGTGCCTTGGGCTACTCTACACATAATAAAACAAGTATCTGTATGCAAATATGTAAACACTGAATGAGTAATTACACGGTTTGTGTTTGTAAATATTCAGAACTTGAAGTCAATGGATACCCTCATTCTTATGGCAGTCTTTAAATCCATAGAGGTTACAGCGAGCACTGTCCAATGCAATGAATACAAATTGATGAATTCTTTCTTATTGGCAGAAAATTTGTAAAATTTTAAGGTTCATCAAAAGTGTATGAATTATGTAGGTCATCACAGCATGAAAGAGAACTGCATAGTTTTTGCAGTCTTTCTCTGCATTCCTGCCTTTGTTTAATGCCTGACATGGCTCTACTGTAACCCTGCTGAGAAGAACTGGGCGAAGAAGGTAAATGGAAAAAAAAATTAAATTGTAAATAAAAGGCTCATATAGCAAATTTGAGAAAGGGATCCCTTCCTACATATGAAGAGTCCTCAAAGACTTGACAAAAATTTTTGAAGGCAATAAAACGTATAGCTGTAATATGCCCTTTCTGATCTGTCTCAGACTTATAAGGAACAAGTAATCTTTAGCAAATGCAGCATGTATACAGAACACATCACACCCTTTACGCCAAATGTGTTTTCATTGTACAAGAAAGTATCACACGTTGAAGAGAGGTCCATGTTTCTCTATAAGAAATAAAAAAAACAAAAAAAAACCTGTCAGTCACAGAATCTTTTGATGTCATTAGAGGAGCATATATCTTTGCACAATCTGCCAGTTGCAAAAGTTTTGCACCAGCTACAGGGAAGTCGGTGAAAGAGACCAATGTTTTTGTGCATGCAGATTGCTGTAACACTTCATGTTTCATGGCAGAGTTATTAATCGAAGGTCTTTCAAAATACATTTGCCTCACAAAGAAAGCAACAGCAATAGCACACAATAGCCCCTCACCAGAGGAGCAAGAGTAAGGAAGATGATAAATTTTAAGAAAAGTAAAATTTCGTATGACAGACACCTCTTTGACAATGATGATCACAGTACAGATGTTATCAGTTTGAGTGAGCTAACAGATCTCACAACAGATTCCCCACCTCCCTGAATGGAGAGAAAAAGGCAAGGAGTAACATATTTAGTGCATATATCTGTGGAATATAAAACCATCAAGATGGGTGCTCATCAAGGCAAACAGGGTACTGGGTTCTATAGTCAACTTGTGTTCAAGAGTGGGTGGATCACATTACCAACACATCAGTCATGGTGGTGAAGCATCCATCACACAATTATACAGTTCTAAGGAGGAAGAGGAGGACAGTTTACGTCTGGTGGAGTGACAAATACTGTTCAGCAATTGGAGGCATGTAGGTGGCTCTTTCTAGTTGAAAGACTGGCTGACTTGAGAGAATGTGCCAGACTTTTGAGTGATAAGTGCAGGATGTTGAAATACCAAGGACATAATGTGGCAACAGTTTCTGAATACTGTTAACCACCCTTGTAAATTGATGTGTGTGAATCCATTGGGACCATTTCAGGAAGAGGCCAGAGGTGCCATGTTTGTACTGTAATGAAGAGTGAAATTCTCCTGACCAGTAAAGGAGACAGAGCCCAGAGTATGGCTGAACATTTTGTCAGAATCCCCATCATTCTTGTGCAAAGTAAAACTTTCTGCCACTTCCATGGGGCTGCTAAGTGATGGTCTGGACTTCAGTTTTCTCTATAATTAAGTTTACAACTGCCCTTTCACCGTGTGGGAGTTGGAGTCAGCCGTTTCTTTGGCTCATAACATGACACCAATTCATATAGATAATTTGAAGCAAAGTTGGGCGAAAAAATAGCTGTTTAAAAAAATGCGACCTTTAGTTTTTTCATATCTCCAAAAGTAATTGTGGGATGTACATGAAACTTTGCACACCATAACTCACCAACACAAGGTCTTAGAATATAAAATTTCATTCTCCTATTGCTTTCCATTATTTCACAAATCTAGGGTATAGTTGACGATTTTTCAAACAGTGCTAAAAATGGGTATTTTTAGTCAAATTTTTCAAAAAAGTGTTTTCTCCAAACTCTTATAAACTATGGTCATTAGAAAGAGTATATTCTAAACTATCTAGAAAAGTGGATTTGGTTTTGCAATGCAAGCATATAAGGCCCTAAAAAGTAGCATCATCAAAGAGGCGCACTGGAAGTTTTGAACACACTTTTCTGACACTCAAATTATACCTGAAATCTTTTATTTTGCCCTATACATACACAATAAGTGAAATAAGAAGTCCTGATGAATAGGACCTAGCTTAAGTCCGAATAGCAAAAGAATAAAAATAGAAACAATGTTCTTTCTTAATTGTCACCTCCCCCCCCCCCCTCCCCTATATATATATATATATATATATATATATATATATATATATATATATATATATATCTCTCTCTCTCTCTCTCTCACTCACACACACACACACACACACACACACACACACACACACACAAAATTATTATTAAGAATGAATGTAAATTGTAAAATTTATTTGCATAATCATCTAATTATTAATTGCCTGTTTAATGAACAACACCAGCTTACTGATGGAAAAGAAGTGTATAAATGAGTTGCTATGGTCCATGGTGGCTTAATCTCTGCTAGTTTCATTTCACCTGAGAAAACCAGCATTCCCATTGCCATAGGGGCCACGCCCGATAGCTTAGCAACAACAGCCACGGTTGGGTTTCTTTAACACAGGATCCCAAGCCTGATAAGGGTTTCTTTACACAGGTTCCCAAGCCTGATAGTAAAATTATTTAAGTGCCCTGTGTAAAATTAGAAGACACTCGTGGGTTCCTTAGATTGTTTCCTCTAACCTATTTCAATTTTTGTTATGCTACATTAATTTTCTGATGAATATCAAGAGGAATGGTGTATTGCCGGCCAGACGAATTTACTGATGGAGCTGGAATAACTGCAATAATGTGGTGTTCCGGAACCCAGCACTTGTCACTTCTTGGTGACCAATAAAATGAATTTGCTGGACCATGTGGGTGCATAAAGTTTATTAATGCATCCCTTTGCTCTGTGGAGGTCTCACAGATATTCCCAATCCACCACACGTTTTCATAGATGCATGCAACATATTGTCCTGGTTGGAGAGCAGACATTAATATGCCTCCTTCATTACTGTGACCCATTTTTGCTAGAAAAGATGAACAATCATTTGAAACTCTGCTGACCTGAATTGTTGTTTCATCAATAGGTAAAAAGTGATGATTTTCTCTAGTGCCTGCTACAGTTTGTCCAAGTTTAAACCTCTCTTCTGGTGACACAATATTTTTTTTCAATTTCATCTTTACTGACGAAAACAAATTTAATTCCATTAATATTTTCAGAGCAGAAGTGAAACAGATCTAGGGGAGTAAGAATTTGTCCATTAAGTGGCCGTTGCAAGCTTGCTCTTGCTGCTAACCGCTTTGTTGTACCTCCAATCCTGTCACAAGGTGATGTCCCGTGACTAGTAGCAAAAAAATTCCATTTGGCTGTTATTCCAAAATCACTCTTATGATAGCACAAATTTAGGAAATTCTTGAAATTTTTATATTGAGCACTGGAGCTATCACTGAAATAATGAATGTGGGATATCCGTGCAAGCCGTGATTTTATATATTTGATGAGCTCCTTGATAAAAACGTGAACTGTAATAGTGTCATGCCGCAATCACTGATAATGCAAAACAGCATCCTGAATGATAAAAGAATAATTTTCTGCAAAATCCATTAGGACAACAAGCTCTTCATCTTTCAGATGACATTTAAGGCCTTTAAGATGCAAGCTTTACTGCTTGGCAATGTAATGATGGCATGACAGACTCCATATTTTAGTTTTTACATCTTCAATAAATTCATCCACTACCATTTGCTTCGTGTCCAGTGTGGCCCAATCAGTATGTATCCGTTGCTTATACACAATAACTTCCTGTGGCTCATGATCTAGGAAATAGCTGGCAATTTCAGATGCTATAGCTTCGGGCCCAGGACACTTTTCACAGCGATGTAGCATGCACTGTTTAGAGTTCAAACTGCCTTGCTGAGAATCTCCTTATAATTTTCACGTATACCAGCTCCGTTAAGCATAAGCTTAACATTTTGGTGAATTGCACAGACGTAAACTGCATGCATTCCAGCTGATCCTACTGTTACACACCATTTGGGTTTAAGTTCACAAAACTTTGAGAACCCTATTTCTGGACCATTTATATTCTTATAGATAACATACATTTCCCGTAAATTGCAAAGTAACAATCTTTTCTGCATGTATGTCTTCCTATCTAAAAGTCTAACTGAAATACTATCTTTTTTCCAGGGCGCACCCTACTATACTCATCACTTTCAAAAAAATTTCGCTCTCTACTAGCAACTTCTGCTGGTAATTTCCTGCTTTGCCTATTTTCGGGAAGTGCCAGAATGCCCTTCTCTGCCTTAAGCTTCCGAGCATTCTTCACCATTGTTTCGGACACGCCGAACTGAGCTGCTGTTTGTCTGACTGTCCAACTTACAGATGCCAAGGTTAAAATTTGTATCTGTTCTTTATGAATTGCATTCTACATCTTGGCTTTCAGTTCAGTCAGCAAATGTGCATAGTTGGCACAGTTTCCACATTCCTTAATTTCACTAGCATCTTCAATTTGTCGGTTTACTCCCATTGCATTTACAGTTCTGTTTCTAATCACATTTTGAGCCTTTTGAATTTTCTTCTTCTCATATTGGGGCTTATCTCTGTAGCTTACTGTTCTCTTCAGGGGTGAAATACCGATAGACAATAAGCTACTATTTAATTCTTCTTTTGGTGTAAAGTCCTCATCAGAATGTCATGATGAGGCTGATAAAGCTTCATCCAAGTGTTTATTTAAGGTAGTCCTGAAAGCCAGACAAATTTTCTGACCTGGCTTTACGTTATTAACAAGCTACTTCTTCAACATATCAGAAACCTTATTAGCTGTTTCAGTATCAAGAGTGCGAATTCCTGCCTTAACATTATGATTCACCTTCCCAAAGTGATTGAAGCATTTTTTTGTAACCTCTAATATTGTGTCAATAACAGGGCTTCATGGTGTACACAAACTTGAGAGGTATTCCAGAATGAGATTTTCACTCTGCAGCGGAGTGTGCGCTGATATGAAACTTCCTGGCAGATTAAAACTGTGTGCCCGACCGAGACTCGAACTCGGGACCTTTGCCTTTCGCGGGCAAGTGCTCTACCAACTGAGCTACCGAAGCACGACTCACGACCGGTACTCACAGCTTCACTTCTGCCAGTACCTCGTCTCCTACCTTCCAAACTTTACAGAAGCTCTCCTGCGAACCATGCAGAACTAGCACTCCTGAAAGAAAGGATATTGCGGAGACATGGCTTAGCCACAGCCTGGGGGATGTTTCCAGAATGAGATTTTCACTCTGCAGCGGAGTGTGCGCTGATATGAAACTTCCTGGCAGATTAAAACTGTGTGCCCGACCGAGACTCGAACTCGGGACCTTTGCCTTTCGCGGGCAAGTGCTCTACCAACTGAGCTACCGAAGCACGACTCACGACCGGTACTCACAGCTTCACTTCTGCCAGTACCTCGTCTCCTACCTTCCAAACTTTACAGAAGCTCTCCTGGTTCGCAGGAGAGCTTCTGTAAAGTTTGGAAGGTAGGAGACGAGGTACTGGCAGAAGTGAAGCTGTGAGTACCGGTCGTGAGTCGTGCTTCGGTAGCTCAGTTGGTTGAGAGGTATTGTCCAGCTTTGCTTCAGAACATCGAACCAGCAACTCTTTTCCCTCATCACTAAAATCCGCAAACCATTTTAAAGCAGCTTCATGGCAAAGAAAGTGACATGACGCTTTGTTCCACTATCTCCTTGCCCAATTGAGCAGGAAGGTATGCTCTTCCCTTCTGCATCCATCTCTAATCAGTAACTAAATAATGTATTTGCCCTCTAAGTGCAAATTATAATCTGCTTAAATTTCAGTCAAATTCCTACTGAATGAAATTATACACAATGTATAATACCAATGGAAAAATCTAATAAGAGATATATGCTATAAAAGATACAATCAAAACAATTTTTTGTAAATTAGATTACAAACTTTGATGGTCTTACGAATCACTTAACAAGCCACACTCAGTCAAGAGAACCCACTCACTATGCTGCAAATACACCACTGAAATACTGATTGTTCAAACACGGCTCACAATAATGAAACAATCTGATTGTTAAAGTAATTGTTGCCATTATATTTTCTCTGTGAAACTAGTGGTTACTTATTTACCAAGGTAGTAGGCTACATTTAAGTGTGATTAAATACGAAATTAAAACTCTTAGATGTTTAACCAATCAATTTCACATGTTTCCCTAATAACTTTAAGACAAAAATTCACAGGTTACAACACCTAGGTATTAAATTCTCTGCAATGTTGATTGGAAAATTTACATCACTTGATGCATGATTCAAGCAAACCGATTCTTTTTTGGAAAAATGTTTTATACAATTGAATCCAAAAATTAGGTCTTCATTTTCCACTTGTAAATATTTACAATTTTGAGAAGTACAAAAAATATGAAGCTCTTTTCATTCAATTCATTGAATTCTTTATCATCTCTCTCTCTCTCTCTCTCTCTCTCTCTCTCTCTCTCTCTCTCTCTCTCTCTCTCTCTCTCTTCTCTCTTTTTATACAAATGAGAAGTTTTATGCAGATGAACACTTACGATAAAAGCAGAAGGGCTACTTTTCACAGTTTCCAAATTTTTCTGACAGTCTCATTGCCTATTTACCAGTTCTTTTTATTTCAGTTATTCAAGATACTAATAAACATTTATTAGGCATAATAAAAGGTTTCAGGTATAATTTGAGTGCCAGAAAAATGTGTTCAAACTTCCAGTGCGCCTCTTTGATGATACTACTTTTTAGGGCCTTATATGCTTGCATTGCAAAACCAAATCCACTTTTCTGGATAGTTTAGAATATGCTCTTTCTAATGACCATAGTTTAGAAGAGTTTGGAGAAAACACTTATTTGAAAAATTTGACTAAAAATACCCATTTTTAGCACTTTTTGCAAAATCGTCAACTTCACCCTGGATTTGTGGAATAATGGAAAGCAGTAGGAGTACGAAAATTTATATTCTAAGACCTTGTGTTGGTGAGTTAGGGTGTGCAAAGTTTCATGTACATCCCACAATTACTTTTGGAGATATAAAAAACTCGTGGTGTCACCGCCAGACACCACACTTGCTAGGTGGTAGCTTTAAATCGGCCGCGGTCCATTAGTACATGTCGGACCCGCGTGTCGCCACTGTCAGGGATCGCAGACCGAGCGCCACCACAAGGCAGGTCTCGAGAGACTGACTAGCACTCGCCCCAGTTGTACGGACGACTTTGCTAGCGACTACACTGACGAAGCATTGCTCATTAGCCGAGCCAATAGTCAGAATAGCCTTCAGCTAAGTCAATGGCTACGACCTAGCAAGGCACCATTAGTAACATTGCATGTATCTATGGAGTCTCACTTATAACGTCAATAGCGATGTACCAAGGATGGATTAAAGTTAAGTATTCCAGAAGCTACGTACTTTTCTTTATAGCATTCATTACGTATCCTGTTACAGACCTATCTCTTACCTGCGTGAACTAAACGCGTGCCTTTCGGCTACTTCCGTGGCGTGGCTGTCTTGCTACGCCACAACAAAACTAAAGGTCGCATTTTTTTTAAACAGCTTTTTTTTCCCCAAATTTGCTTCAAATTATCTATATGAAAATTGCTCAGAAATCCTTTTATTAATATTTTACTTTAAAGAGCTCTAGAAGTTATATAAGACGGCCAAGTTTTGTTTCTTTACTGCAAATACTTACAGAGATACCTCATCTCCAAGTTGCTGAAAATTCAAGGATGCACTATTGGAAGCTGTACTATGGTTTCAAACAAGTGACTATATCTCTGCAAGTATTAAATTTCATCAAAATCCATGATGGTGTTGTGGGAACATTTCTCGATATTAGACCACTTGGCACGGAATGGCCCTAGGTAAAAATGTATTTTTTTATCTGGAGAAGGTGTATGACATTACTTGGAGGCTATTACCTCAGACAGCTTCATGCATAGGGAGGCATTTAGGTGCCTTCATTATTGATGATTCCCTGTAAGAAGTAGTGTGCTTCATGGTAGTGTTTTAGGTGTGATTGTATTTGTAATAACTATAGATAGAACTTTACCCATGCGGAAGGGTCCCATTCAGTACTCTTTCTTTGGGAATGACACATCAGGTTTTAGTTACTCTCCCAACTTTGCAGTGAGCTGACACTGAGGTTGTTTGCTCTAGTTTTATACACCTTTATATAGTTTCTGTTTGATAGTGGATGCGTGATGTATGGATCTGCCAGACCATCATACCATCCCTCTAGGTCACCAGCACATGTAGCCAGTCTGTGTGGTGGAGCTCTTATGTACCCATTTGGCTGAGCCCCTGACAACACAAGGATCACACTACTGACACCCGAGTTGTTCCCTCCCAATGTATGCCAAGGAATGGTTGCTTGTCTTCCTGGAGCATCAGAACTCCTGGCAATGGCTGCATTGCCAGGCGACCCTTCCTGTGGCTGGGTGGCGCCCATGGGGAGAGCACTTGATCGGAGTGGGTAGTATCAGGGTGGATGCTTGGTGCATGAAGTGTATCAAGGTGCAAAAATTGGGCTGTTCTCAAATGGCCATCTCTCTTGAGTGGTGAAGAATCATTGAATGCTACTTCGTATGATCCTGCAGCCTTCCCTTCCCTGGCTGCACCCCCCCCCCCCCCTCCCTTTCGGTTCCTGTTCTTACAGAATCCTGTACTCCCTCTGTGCTCTACCCCCTCCACCTCTGGAGGAGGAGGAGGAGGAGGAGGAGGAGGAGGAGGAGGAGTCTCAGGACAAGGTCCTCCCGGTGCCCCTGGAGGTGCCATCTCCCCCTTCGCAACCTGAGTCTGATCTCTTATTTATGTATACACCCCATCCTTCCCCCCTGCAGGTCCAGGAGTAGGAATAGGCCTGAGGTATTCCTGCCTGTCATAAGAGGCGAGTAAAAGGAGTCTCTCATCTTTCGACCTTTATGTGAAGTTCCCTTGTCGGGTTTGACCTCCATTTTTCAAAATTTTCCTGAAGAGCAAGCCAATTGGGGAAGGGTGCCTTACATGGTGCATCGTGTCCATTGTGCATTGAGATCTTTAGCCCACTTTCTCGTCAAGGCATTGGAGTCCCATTCATCCTCCATCTCTTGGGTGAGGACACCTTCCTGTACGCATTTTTCTCCACCCACTATGCAGTGTTGTTTTCTGCACTGACGATGACCATGGAGTTCTTTGCACCTCATATACAGCACGGTAGCCAGTCTGTTGTGGTGGGGCCGTCATGTACTGTGTTGGTTGTAGCCCCCTGATTACACAGGGATAGCTGTGCTGATGCCTGCGCCGTTAACTCCCCACATATGCCAAGGAGTAGATGCCTGTCAGGGACTCCCAGCAATGGCCATCCTGCCAGGTGGCCTTTGCTGCAGCTGGGTGGCACCCGTGGGGAGGGCCCCTGGTCGGAGTGGGTGGCATCAGGCGGATGACGCACAATGAAGCGTACAACGTCACCACTTGCTGCTGATCTAATGCCAGCAGTCTCTAAGCATTCAAAGTCTCAGTACAATGCAAGGAAGTATGATCCTAGATTATTCCCCTGCCTGGCCCCACCATGGGAGGAACGCCAGGCTAACGATGGCAGCGAAGCATATTCGTCCCGGTACCTCGTATGTAAGCGAGCTGATGGGGACTCCTTTGTCTTGATGAAGCCTCAGTTTTTTTGTAGAGCATTTACAGGACAAGTTTGGGGAGGTGGAGGGCTTGTCCAAAATGCTGTCAGTCACTCTTGATAAAAACAGCATCCCCTGCCCAGTCACAGGCATTACTCGCTTGTGACGAGCTAGGGGATGTTTCCATTACCCTCATGCCTCATAAGAGCTTAAATATGATTCAGGGTATCATATTTCACAGGGACCTTCTTTTTCAGTCCAACGAAGAGCTGTGTGCCAATTTAGAGTGATGAGGAGTTCATTTCGTCCGGCACATCCATCGGGGTCTGAGGGATAATGAGGTTGCCATCGGTGCCTCCATCTTGGCTTTTGTGGATGACACATTACCTGAGAAGTTCAAGGTGATACTTTAAGTGCACGAAGTTCGGGTGTATGTCTTCCTGCTGTATTTCCAGCATCACATGTCAAGATTGTGGACGTCCACCCCATCCCAATACTCCATGTGCACCAACTCTCATCTGTGTCAACTGTGGGGGGCATAATTCCCCTTGCTTACCAGACTGCAGGATTTTACAGCTAGAAAGGAAAATCATGGAATACAAGACACAGGGCTGATGGATAAGAGGAAATTTGAGCACCTACATCCAGTGGCTAGTACCACCTCTTATGCTGCTGCTACGAGAACAGTTGTAGCCCCATCAGTTCCGCAGGTTCTAGTCGGCTCTTGGAGCTGGAAGACTACACTTGCCCCCTTGATGGTGGGGGCACTTCCCTCCTTGTTGCTCCCGCACAACCTACCTTCGGAGCACTGCGGAAAATGCGATCCCGCATTCTTTCGGGTGCCCCCCGCAAAAGACAGTCCCTTGGTGGTCGCCGGAAGTCGCTGAGGCAATTAAGGAGTGTTGGTGAGCTCTACAGTGACATAAGCGGCACCCTTCCGTAGAGCACCTAACAGCCTTTAAATGGCTCCGTGCCCGCGAACCCAGCCTTTCGCACCCTCAAACGGTGGATGGAAAGCAAAGTCCTCTCATTCACTACATGCCCCAGTGAACCCTTTACAGAGTGGGAGCTCCTCATTGCCCATGCACATTGCCCCGACACAGCTCCTGGGCCAGATCGGATCCACAGTCAGGTGATTAAACATTTCTCGTCTGACTACAAGCAACATCTCCTTGTCATCTTCAACCGGGTCTGGTGTGATGGCATCTTTCCATCACAATGGCGGGAGAGCACCATCATTCCAGTGCTAAAACCTATTAAAAATCCGCTTGATGTGGATAGCTATTGGCCCATCAGCCGCACCAACATTCTCTGTAAGCTGCTGGAACGTATGGTGTGTCGGCAGTCGGTTTGGGTCCTGGAGTCACATGGCCTACTGGCTCCATGTCAGGGCGGCTCCTGCCAGGGTTGCTCTACCAATGATAACCTTGTGTCCCTCAAGTCTGCTATCTGAACAGCCTTCTCTAGAAGCCAACACCTGGTTGCCATCTTTTTTTACCTACGCAAAGCATATGACATGACCTAGCGACATCATATACTTGCCACATTGTATGAGTGGGGTCTTCAAGGCCCACTCCCGATTTTTAATCAAAATCTTCCTGCCTCTCTGCACTTTCCATATCCAAGTTGGTTCCTCCCATAGAACGAGGGACTGATGACCCAGCAGTTTGGTCCCCCCCCCCCCCCCCCTTTTTTAAACCTACCAATCACCCCGTCCTTGTTGAGATGACAACCACTGAACAAGTGATATGACCTCCTCTCAGCTTCTCTGTGTCTAACCTGGACTCTCACCTCATGATATTCTAGTGGAATTGCAACGGGTACTATTATCACCTACAGGAAATACAACGTTTTGGTTCCTGCTATTGTGTGTTCTGTCTTGCTCTTCAAAAAATGTGCTTCCGTGATGACCACTGTCCAACATTTCATGGTTATCGGTCTTTCTGTCGGAACTGTGCCAGCCCCGGGATAGCATCTGGAGGGGTCTGCACTTTGGTTCATTCTGATGTGGTTAGTGACTGGATCTCCCTTCATACCAACCTGGAAGCAATAGTGGTTATGATACAAACGACTCTGGCAATCACCGTTTGCAATGTCTACCTCCCTCCAGGTAGGCCACTTCCTTCTGTTGAACTGTCTACTTTAATAGAGCGACCCCTGCCCTCATTTCTCCTCCTCGGGAGGGAAACCTCACCTGTGTGGGAGTGCCACTTCAATGGGTAGGGGTCTCCTAATTGACCAACTTATTACAGATGTTGTCTCCTCAATGACAGTTGCCCTACCCACTTCTCTGCTGCTCATGGAACTTTTTACTGCTATTGATCTCACTATCTCCATCCCTGCTCTCGTGACTTCCCTACACTGGTCACTGCTTGACAGTCTTTGTGACAGTGACCACTTTCTGGTGATTCTATCATTCATCTGCTGCTACCAGGCATACAGGCCCCCACACTATTCATTCTGCAGGGCCAGTTGGCCTTTATATAAGTCTACTGTGTGCTTCGACACCTCTCTCTCGAATTGTATTGAAGTGGTTGTGCAGGGCATCTCTGCCACTATTCTTCATGCTGCTGGCACTGTTGTCACGCTATTCACAGGTCCCCCTCTTCGTCAACCAGTACTGTGGTGGACCAAGGATGTAGCAGTTGCTGTCCAGGTCCTCGGAAGGGTGCTGTAGCGATTTAAATTACATCCTTCACAGACCAACCTCCTCACTTTTAAGCGTCTCATTGCTAAGGCTTGTTCCTTATTAAGCAGAGTGAAAAGCAGTGCTGGGCTTGCTTTGTTTTCTCCCTGGGGACATACGCCTCTTCATCACAGTTTTGGTCCAAGCTCCAGTCTTCTGGGTTACCAGCCACAGTCAATAGTCCAGGCTCTTATCCTCCGAGGTGCTCTTTGTACTGATCCACTAGTCCTTGCAGAACATCTCGTGACACTTTGGGACAGCATCAGCATCTTCTTCCTTTCCAGCTACCTTTCTTCAGCAGAAATCCTGAGTTGAACACACACCCATCTGTTGCAGCCCCCACCACACTGAACTCTATAATGCACCCTTCACTGAGTGGGAATTCTTGCAGGTCCTTACCTCTTCACATTACATGGCCCGAGGCCCAGATTCCATCCACAACCAGGTAATCCAACAATTGGACATTAACCCAGAGGCAACATCAACTCAGGGTCTTCAACAGCATTTGGCTCACGGGTGCTTTCCTGTTTCAGTGGCAGGACATTATAGTTATACCTGTCCTTAAGCCCGGGAAGAACACGTCATCTCTCGGCAGCTACTGCCCGATCAGCCTGATGGATGTACTTTGTATATTGCTTGAGAGGATCATACATTAAATTTTGGGCATGCAGCTGCATAAATAAAATATCTTCCACTGATATTCTGGCCAGACGATACATGGCTGAAATATCAGTGGAAGAAATTTTATTTGTGCGGCTGCATGCCCAAAATTTAATGGATTGTTCGTTATGCCATGATAAGTTGAAAATGCACATGCTTGAGAGGACGGTTAGCTTCCAATTATGTTGGATACTATAGTATCAGGGCCTTTTGTCCGTTTGTCAGTGAGGCTTTCGGGAAGAACTGTCTCCAACTTACCATTTACTCAGATTGAAAACAGTAATCTGACAGGTTTCTACTAATCGCCGGCACCTTATTGTGGTCTTCTTTGACCTACATAAGGCGTATGACACAGCCTGGCGCACCATCACATTTTAGTTACCCTCCATGACTGGGGCTTTCACAACCCATTTCTGATTTTTATCTGCGAGTTTTTGTTCCACCGGCTTTCCTGGGCTCGAGTTGGCACTTCACTCAGCACGACTTGGATTCAGGAGAACTGTATCCCACAAGACTCTGTGTTAAGTGTCAGTCTCTTCCTCATAGCCATCAATGGGCTTGCAACTTCTGTTGGGCCTGTGGTTACCCAGATATTGTATGTCAGTGTTTTTTGCATCTGGTGCAGCTCTCTGTCTGTAGCATCTGCTGCACACCGGCTCCAACGTGCCATCCAACAGGCCTCTGCATGGACCATCTCCCACGGCTTCCAGTTTTGACCAGCTTGTAGGTGTACCACAGTCTCACATCTTGGGCCTTATTTTTGATAAAAAGCTGATGTGGCTACCCCATATTCATCACCTGAAGGCTACATGCATGCAGAAGCTTAATGCTTTCTGCCTCCTGGCACACACATCTTGGGGTGCAGATTGTGCTGCTCTTCTCCATCTTTACCATGCTCTGGTCTTGTCCAGTCTAGATTATGGTACTCAGGTTTATGGCTAAGCAGCTCCCTCCACTTTGAAAATACTTGACCCTGTTCACCATTGTGGGTGTGTGCCAAGCTATTTGCGCCTTTCGCAGTAGTCCCGTTGACAGTCTCCTCACAGAAGTGGGGATTCCTGCTCTACAAATATGATGGAGCCAACTCCCAGTTTCTTACGCAGTCACCATTTGTCGATTTCCTGACCATCCTATGTACCCTGTTTTCTTTGCACACAAGGGATGTCTCCCTCCTGATACACGCCCCCAGGTGGGATTGCAGGTTGGAATGCACCTCACTTCCCTCTGTCGGGATCTCCAGCTCCACTCACTGGACTGTATATTTCCTCCCACACCTCTCTTGGGTGGTGCTTAGACCATAGATTAGGATCAACCTATTTCAGGGTCCTAAGGTCTCTGTCACTCCTATGGTCTTCCGACATCTCATATGTTGCATCCTCACCACCATCTTCTACAATACAGGGCCAGTTTTGTTTCCCATGCACCAGCCTTGAATTTCATTCACCACCCACCCATGGAACAACTTTTATGTAATGTGAGAGTAATCGGGACTTAGGCAAAAAGTTGGTAATTTTACAAATTTGTGTGGTGAGCATTAGTGTATTTCTAGATGAATCACTGACTTGGCTGCCTAGAAGGCCTAGAATTGTTTTCAGTTTGACCAATTTTAGAGAGGAAACCAATGTAAATGTGATTTTTATAGCTTTATTTTGTCATATATTAAGAGTTCACATATTCCAACATAATGTATACAGACAAGTTCCGTTCTGCAGTTTACTGGTGTGTCAGTGGTAGATCTGTGTGTCCTGTACAGGGTGGAAGGGGACCAGGGAGGACTCAGGGTGTTGTACCAATCCCTCTAACCAACAAGTTTGAGGTGCTGTCTTTTACTGAAACTGTGCTGGTGGGACTCACCTAACCTCACCTATTTTGGGGAAACCTGTTTTGTCGGGTGTCAGTAGGCAACAAATGCAAAAGGGTGGGGGTGTATTAATTGTTGGAAACGGGTGGGGATGTATTAATTGTTGACAGTTTGAATGTATGGCAAATGATGGTACCCCCTGGGGAAATGGCAGCAAGGGACAGGAAAGGATACTAGCTGCAACCAATGTGTGTGTCTGGAGGCCTCATCCAACATGTTGAAGAATTCACAACAAAGTACCGGAGTGTAAAGCACTTGTGAAAGCAGCGAGGCCCACATAAATAAGGTACAGAAAGCGTGTTGAAACCTGAAATTGACAGCAGTGAGATTTTTGGGGAAAATTTAAGTGTTTATCAAATGAATAGGCAAATGGGAAATGGAGTGGGTATATTTGTCACAGTAGACAAGAAAATCAGATCCGCTGAGATAGAAATTGAAGCTACATGTGAAAGTTGATAGTGATATTTAGCTTGTGGGGCGCTCAACTGCGCGGTCATCAGTGCCCATACGAAGTCCCAATTTTTTACTCAAGCCAATTTTTACACAGTCCTATCTAGCCACTGTCACTGATGATGACGATACAAACATCCAATCCCTGGGCAGAGAATATCCCCACCCCGGCCGAGAATTGAACCCGGGACCCTGTGATCCAGAGGCAGCAACGCTAGCCACTAGACCTCGAGCTGCGAACACATGAGAGAGTGCTTGGGCAAGACTCAGTATAAAGGGTGATTGGATCCTTTTATCAGACACCAGACTCATCTGCTGATGTAACAGAGACCACCTCAATTTACTTGTATGTAAGTTCCCCAATCATAACATAGTCATCAGTGGAGACTTCAATCAACCAGCAATTAATTGGGAAGATTACAGTTTTGTTAGTGGTGGGCATGAAAAGACATCCTGTGAAACTTTACTAAATGCCTTCTCTGAAAACTATCCAGAGCAGATAGTTAGGATCCCCACTCGTGATGGAAACATATTGGATCTAATGGCAGCAAATAGGCCTGACCTCATTGGGATGTCCACATCGAAACTAGTAACAATGGTCGTGATAACAATGATTACCCAAGTGCAAAGGGCAACTAAAACAAGCAGAAATCTTATGTTCAATAACCCAGATAAAAAAAAAAAAAATCTTTAGTGTCATATCTCAGTGATGCACTTGAAACTTTCAGCACAGGGCAGGAGCATGTAGAGGAACTCTGTTGCAAGTTTAAAAGAACAGTTGACCACGCACTGGATAGATATGTACCGAGTAGAACAGTTCATAATGGGAGGGAACCTCTATGGTATACAGTCACTGTAAAGAAACTTCTAAAGAAACAGAGATTACTGCATAATATGTATAAAACAAAGCATAGGGCTATAGAGAGAGAGATGTGTTGTTGTGGTCTTCAGTCCTGAGACTGGTTTGATGCAGCTCTCCATGCTACTCCATCCTGTGCAAGCTTCTTCATCTCCCAGTACCTACTGCAGGCTACATCCTTCTGAATATGCTTAGTGTATTCATCTCTTGGTCTCCCTCTAAGATTTTTACCCTCCACGCTGTCCTCCAGTACTAAATTGGTGATCCCTTGATGCCTCAGAACATGTTGTACCAACCGATCCCTTCTTCTAGTCAAATTGTGCCACGAACTCGTCTTCTCCCCAATTCTATTCAATACCTCCTCATTAGTTATGTGATCTACCCATATGCTGAATGAAACAGTTGGCTGTCAAGAGAGCAATGCGTGATGCCTTCAGTGACTTCCATAGTAGAATATTGTCAACTGATCTTTTGCAGAACCCTAAGAAATCCTAGTCATATGTAAAGGCTGTTAGTGGCACCAAAGTTAGTGTCCAGTCCCTAACAAATGAGACAGTAACTGAAATCGAGGGTAGCAAAGCAAAAGCTGAAATGCTTAACTCCGTTTACAAATGTTCCTTTACAAAGGAAAACCCAGGAGAATTTCCCCAGTTTAGTCCTCGTACCACTGAGAAGATGAATGAAATAAGGCTTAGCGTCATTGGTGTTGAGAAACAGCTGAAATTGTTAAAACTGAACAAAGCTCCAGGCCCTGATGAATGCGTCAGATTGTATCCTGAATTTGCAACTGAGTTAGCCCCTCTTCTAACTATAATCTATCACGGATTCCTCGAAGTAAAAACCCATGCCCAGTTCTTGGAAAAGGGTGCAGATCACACCTTTCTACAAGAAGGGTAGTAGACGTGATCCACAAAAACTACTGTCCAGTATCCTTGATGTTGATTTGTTGTAGACTCTTAGAACATATTCTGAGCTCAAACATAATGAGGTATGTTGAACAGAATAACCTCCTCAGTGCCAATCAGCAATGATTTCGAAAACATTGATCATGTGAAACGCAACTTGCACTTTTCTTACATCACATACTGAAAGCTGTGAATCAAGGCAACCAGATAGATGCAATATTTCTTGATTTCCAAAAAGCATTTGACTGAGTCCTGAACCTGCACTTATTGTCAAAAGTATGATCATATGGGATATCAAGTGAAATTTGTGACTGGAATGAGGACTTTTTGGTCGGGAGGATACAGCATGTTATCTTGGATGGAGAGTCATTGTCAGATTTAGAAGTGACTTCAGGTGTGCCCCAGGGAAGTGTATTGGGACCCGTGCTGTTCATGTAGTATATTAATGACCTTGCAGACAATATTAATAGTAAAGTCAGGCTTTTTGCAGTGGATGCAGTTATTTATGATGAAGTACTATCTGAAAGAAGCTGCATAAATATTCAGTCAGATCTTGATAAGGTTTCAACATGATGCAGATTGGCAACTTGCTCTAAATGTTCATAAATGTAAAATTTTACACTTAACAAACCAGAAAAACGTAGTATCCTATGACTATAATATCAGTGAGTCCCTGTTGGAATTGGCCAACTTGTACAAATACCTGGTTGTAAAACTTTTTAAGGCTATGAAATGGAATGGTCACATAGGTTCAGGGTAAAGCAGGTGGTAGACTTTGCTTTATCATTAGAATACTGGGGATGTACAATAGTCTAGGGAGGAGATCACTTTCAAATCAGTCACATGACCAGTTCTAGAATATTGCTCAAGTGTGTGGGGCCCATACCAGATAGGACTAACAGAGGAAATTGAACGTATACAGAACAACACAGCACGAATGGTCACAGGTTTGTGTAAACCGTGGGAGAGTGTCACATAAGAACTGAAGGAACTGAACTGGAAGACTCTTGAAGATAGACAGAAACTATTCCAAAAAGTTTGTCAACAAAGTTTCAAGAACTGACTTAAATGATTACTCTGAGGATAAGATTAGAATAATTACTGCATGCACAGAGGCATTCAGACAATCATTCTTTGTGTGCTCCATACTTCAATGGAACAGGAGGAAACCCTAATAACTGGTACAGTGGGAGCATACCCTCTGCCATGCACCTCATTGTGGTTTGTGGAGTGTAGATGTAGCTGTGGATGTAGATGATGCAGATGCACTCTATCTGTGTCTTAAGGTTCCATGTACTAGATATCTTCACAGTTTCTGTGCTGTGTTGTATGCTGTGGTCAAGATGGCACAAGCACATAGGTACAGTCCGATTACAAGGACAAAAATGACTGTCTACATGCTTCAGTATGTGCTGGCATCTCAAATAATCCTCATCTCAAGACACTAAAGATGATGAGGGGTGATGTTTCTCACCTGTTGCAACTCCATTAGTAGTCTTCAGACCTTTCAGCAATCACACCAACGGAGAAAATAGTGTAGAACATACAGGATTCCCTTTGCGTGCTTCAGTTGCTAGGGTAAGGTAGTGAAAGCAACAACATGGCTGTGGTATTCCACATTCTGATTGCAGAGGTGGGATGAAGCCACATTCATCGGTCTCTGTGTAGGACATAGAGCACTTTTCTGGGGTTTTCCGCTCCAGTGGGAAGCTGCATATGTTTGTGACACGTATGTCATACACTCTTCAGGATACTACATTTTAAGTGTTTGTCTTAGCTTTTAGCATGTAAGTGTGTCGTGTATTTTACAGTTTCATGTACTGTCTTAACTCCATACTATATGTTCTGGTTGGACATTGTGTTGTTCCAAAGTTGCTGGCTTAATCATTCACTTTTTGATTAGTGACCAACCAGATAAATATTTCTCCTCTGGTATTTTATCTCTCTTATCAGTGTTGTCATTTTACAGTTTTTAATAAGTGAGATAATACACATTTTCACAAGTGTACATGTACATGCTTGGTTTTCCAAATTTTTATGGAAGTTTTTAAACTTTTCTATTTTTAAACACTCATCATATTTGAGTGACATTGCTCAAGATCCCTGTGTAGAGCCCACTGAATCCCATAAGTAGAGCTTTTCATAACCCAAATTTTGTTGTGAACACCTCAGTACTTCACTAGACATGACACTATTGTAGGTGGTATGCCCTTGCATTTTTTTGCTGTTAAAGCCGACTTCAATGTGGACTTAGAACCACTTTAATGTGGACTGAGAATGCAGCTTGGCATTTTTACATTAAAAAAACATTGCCATATGTGAAAAAAGTTGACAAACATAGGACACTTGGGGATTTAACTTCGGACTACTGAATTCATTATTCCATAGAGTTTTGAGATTGCAGCTGGATGACATTGACTTCTTGCCATGTGTGTGTTTAGCACTGGAGGTTGCTAGCTCATATTGCAAACTTTATACCCAAAAAATTGATATGGAGACAGTTGTGCGAAGGCAGCTGCTACATGGGTGACATCTGTAGAGTTTCACGCCCTCTTTGAATATTGCTCCATCTATGGCACAAGGCGTGTGTGTAATGATAATACTACATGCATGCTCTCTGTTAGAATGTGGACTAAGAGTTAAGATTCAGGTGTCAAATTAATAAAATTAGTTGTCACTGGACGTTTCAGTAGTCAGTTTCCTTTCTGTATTTATTAAAGGAATCACTGGTTCCCACGCCATATCCAGTTGAAAGCAGTCATCACAATACGACCTTCTGCTAAACATATTTCCACTGATTTCTTAATTCCTGAGGGTATTTTCATTCTGTTGTTGGAACTACAAGAAAATGTGTTCTTTTTTTGCACCAGACACGTTTTGCGCTATGGAGATAAAACATCATTAGTGGTCTGTAATTAAAGATCTTTATAATTTGATTTTTTCTTAAGATCAAAAAACAGTTCAGTAACAATATGTTGCATTTTACTTATTGTGATTTCTGCTTGGTTTACATTGGGAAATGCCGTCTGCTAGCACATCTTTGCAGTTTTTCTTTGTTAGACACTGATACTTACAGTCTAATCTTTAGTTTCTCTGCAGAACTATGCATTTATCATGTTTTACCCAGCACACTTTTTCGCATGCCACTATTTTCTGTTTATTTTTACACTCCTAAGTGTGTGTCATGGTTTGTAGTGTTGCCTACATAACATTTCCACTGGTTTGTCTTTGACTTATACTCTTTTTTTCTTATTTAATTTAATTGTGTGTGTGTAACTCTATTTAATTATGTTGCTGTGTGTTTATATACTGTGTAAGAGTAGTGAAGGAGTAGTAGTAATTTTTTTTGGTAGGGTAGGGAGAAGCCGTGATGAGTGAACATAAGAGTGTAGTAATGTGATGGAGTAAGAGTTGGAGGAGAAGGTGATGAGCAAGAAGTGAAATGAAACATAGAGGGGGGGTGGGGGGTTTGGTGTGTGGGTGGGAGAGTGTGAACGATGGAACAGGCTCTTTTATTTTTCATGTAATTTTCTCAGTTATTTTATGTAGTGTCTACTTTCCAATATTTATTTGGTCTCTGAGCAACCATTTATTTTGTGTTAATACTTTGTGTATGTGGAAATTTTCTTGGAAAGGGAGGAGATGTCTGTCTACTGATTCTCATGGTATTCATATCTTTTTCAATATTGCTTGGTCTGTGGTATTTTTGTGTTGGATGATTTGCAAATGTTGAATTGTTTGTACTGTATACTCTTACACAGTATGTACATACACAGCAACATAATTAACTAGAATTACACACATACAATTAAATAAAATACAAAAAAGTAAAAAAAAGAGTATAGGTCAAAGACAAACTAGAGGCAATGTTATGCAGGCAACACTACAAACCACAATACACACTTCGAAGTATAAAAAATATACAGAAACAGTGGTGTGCAAAGAAGTGAGCTGTGTAAAATGTGAGAAATGCATAGTCCCACAGAGAAACTAAAAATTAGTCTACAAGTATCAGTGTCTAAGAAAGAAAAACTGCAAAGATGTGCTAGCAGGCTATATATCCTGATATAGTCGAGAAACTGAGCAGAAATCACAGTAAGTAAAAAGTAACATATTGTTAATGAACTGTTTTTTGATCTTAAAGACAAATCAAATTATAAATATCTTTAATTACAGTTCACTGATAATGTTTTACTTCGATAAAGTGGAAAAAAAAAACCCACGCGTTTTCTTGTAATTCCAATGGCAGAACAAAAATACCCTCAGGAACTGTAAAGCAGCTACGGACAATATGCCCACACAAATGAAGAATTCAGTTTCTTAATAATTGAATCCCAGAAGGATCTCGTCAAGGCCAAGACTTCTGTGGCAAAATAATCCATGGATTGTCGTGTGGAGATACAATGCTCAGCTATGGCTGACATACTCGGCTGCAAAAGGCAAGTGATTTAATATCTACAGAAAGAAAACGTTTTATGACTAGTGACCCATCTTGTGGCAACTAAATTAATTTTTATTGATTTAACTCCACTTACCTGCATACCGACAGAGCGCACTTGTAGTATCACAGTTACGCAACCGCCCATGCACCATAGATGGAGCAATACTCAAAGAGGGCATGGAACTCAATACAGATCGCTCATGTAGCAGCTGCCTTTGCATATGCAAATCTGCGTCTTTTTTTAAGTTAAGTTAGTGATGTGAGCTAGCAGTCTCCAGTCTAAACACTCCCCTGAAGATGGTTGCAGGGTTGTCAGCCAAAATATTGTGACAAGAAGTTGACATCATCTGGCTGCAATCTCAAAACTTCATGGAATACTCTTTATGCCAGGAAAACTTCAAGCATCACATTGGATTCATCATTTGTAACTTATCCCCTGAGTCACTAGCTGCACTTAAATCCTAGGATTATGATGATGATGATGATGATGATGATGATATGAATCAGATGCTGCAAAGTCCTGTGTAGAATGCAAATAATGGATGGAGCAAGGCTAAAACTCACCATATGGTTTGCACGTATAATGATCAACAGGCACATAAACAAGATTAGAATTGTCGTTAAACTTTCATGCACATAATGTAGTTCAATTGTCTCACTGCTGCACTAGTTTGTGTGTGTGTGTGTGTGTGTGTGTGTGTGTGTGTGTGTGTGTGTGTGTGTGTTTTAGGCTTTGATCATTTTATTGTTTACTCGTGATTGTATTGGTACTGTAAATTTTACTTGGTTCATGTTTACTGTTCGTGTATAGGTTCACAGTGGTGGTTTCATCAAGTTACTGGAGTTGTGCTTCAATGAACAAGCTTTGAGGTCTGTGCCAATGGATTTAGAACTTCCAGATTATTTCTGAAAATTTTCGACATGCTTAGCAAGATTCCTCAAGACTTTAGAAAATTTGAAAGAAATCGTTGCAAATTGCACCAGATCCTGTATGATACTCAGACAGCTTTGGATGAAATAGCGTCAGCAAATATATTTCCAGGTGGTAAGTAAGAATGACAGTTCAATTTTATTATCTGCGGGTTCCTGTATTTGTATACCTACAACACAAAAATCGCAGAACTCCCTTCCAATTGTGGTTACCAATACATCTTTAGAATCTTGTTTGTCTAAAAATACATACATCCTTTGAGACTGAACGTGAGTATAAAAGCTAGAAGTTTCCATATAAAAGCCCAGCTTTACTGTTTTGAACTCAAATGCACAGAAGGGGAAAAGTGGTTTTCTTGAAAAATAAAATAAAACAATGTAAACAAATATCAGTGGGTTCTCGACACACACTTGGATTTGAGATTTTGCAGGTAGAACTGCTGCAATTATTTTACTGAAATTTGAAATTTCTCCTATTGTGAAATACTAACCGATTTCAAGATTAATCTAAGCTGAATGTATTAATTGGAGTGGATGCACTATTTTTGGTTTATGTCCATCCTTTATAGTTGAATGTGGTTAATAAGCATATCCTTGTTGATCTAGTAATGGGTATTAAAAGAAGGTGCAGTTGTAGAAATTTGAGTTTGTAAATTTTTTTTATAATGTTCCATGGATTTAGTTAATTTCAAGGTTTTGAAGAGAAAATATTATGATTTCATTGGAGACAAATAAAAAGCAAGTGAAAATACCTGAATTAAGGATACAAATGAAATTTCTAGAGTGATTGGGTATACATTGTTAGGCAGGAAGAGAAGGATTAGTATTAGGGAAATCTTCAGGTGGAAATCCTGGGTAGAATAAGAACAATGGAATAAAGAAAGGAAGCTACTCATGGTATAGAGGAGGCATTGAACTGTAGGTAGGTACACTCTTTGACATAAAACTGGACCAGCGACCGGCCGCTACAAAGGCTAAGTCCGTGCCGATCGCAACGTGGGACAAATAAACTGGCCAACTCGCTAATTCTCTAAGTCTGGCAATCTGCACAATCTGGCAACACTGTAGACTGTGGCACTTCCTGGAGGAAGTCTTGTCCCATATAAGAGAAACCATACACTGTTTACGCCCGTGGTATAGCGGTACCGTGCGTTGTTTCTGTCTACAACGTCTGTGGATCGGAACTAGTTGGCGCAAAAATTTTTTATAGCCTCTTCCAACTGAATGTTGAAGACATGAATGTAATGGTAATGCAGATTCGATCTATTTCACTTTCTATCACACCGATAACAAACTTTTATCCAGTAACCATTTTGTGGCAGATTTCTTGCCGTGTGTCCTCCTCTGGACGTTGCATGCGGCAAAGCTCCGGGATCCACTTGCCGGCTACTGGCAGCAGCCGTCGCGACAGCAGCAGCGCAGATCTCCCCGTTCTTTATCGAAAGTGCCCACTACCGCTCATCGCTTTTGATAATTTAAAACGCTTTATTATTATTAAATGTTACTCCATAGAAGATTTCTACGATTTCAATTCACACTCGAAAGAAACATAGACCGACGCCCTCATTAGTAGATGGGTACTGTATTACATTCAAAAATGTTCAAATGTGTGTGAAATCTTATGGGACTTAGCTGCTAAGATCAACAGTCCCTAAGCTTACACACTACGTAATCTAAATTATCCTAAGGACAAACACACACACCCGTGCCCGAGGGAGGACTCAAACCTCCGCCGGGACCAGCCGCACAGTCCATGACTATATTACATTAATCGGCAAGAGCTGCATATGGTCCGAAATTAATTTGACAGACTTAGACGAAATTAAACCACCTCACTACATTCGATGAATTTATAAATGCTTCATACCTCCTTCTTTTCCTTTCCAAGTCCATTATTTATGCAACTTTCGGCCAATATTCGGATGTTTTCGTCAAGCCAGAGTAAGCGTCTGTGGTGTAAAGTGTATTACAGTTTTTTGTTTCATTCCTTATGGTCAGTCTATGCGATAAACTGTGTAAATACCTTCCAATGCATGCTCTGTAGCAGTGCAGGAACACTGCACATTTGGAGTTCCATGTATGGATTCAGGAAGTATTTAACGTTGATCGGAAGTGATAGTTAAGGTCATCAGATTTAAACCAGAAAAAGTTATCGATTTTGAGCTTTCATAGAATGGAAAGGAATTGCTAACGGCGG
The DNA here is from genome assembly GCF_021461395.2 of Schistocerca americana. NCBI lineage: Eukaryota > Metazoa > Arthropoda > Insecta > Orthoptera > Acrididae > Schistocerca > Schistocerca americana. Next base: position 933,672,903 of record NC_060130.1, read on the forward strand.
TGTCAGCAAATGTCTACAGTTAAATGCTATTGCAAAATTTAGAAGAGAGGAACTACATTTATCTACATGTTCACTTCATACACAAACTCCTGACATGTTAGACCTATATGACGAACAAAGCTCAAATTCGAATCGTTGGCAGCAAGTTTGAATCTTTTCGGAAACTATTTTACAGTGAAGTATCTTGACATTTGCAAAACAGACATTCATGATATTAACATAATTTACTGAGACGAAATCGCAAGGAGATTTATCTGTAAGGCATCCTTCAGATTTAGCAGTTTGCAACTCCACTAGTTAAAATGGAAAATAAAACGTTGTGTTCAGCGGCCTTCACCGAGATTGGAACTGCCATTTCATATAGCAGAAGCATTGTAACGCATAAGGGAATCGCTGAGCTAACGACACACTGGCGGCAACAGGCGGACTATAGTCATTGCGATATTGCCTGAGCCTCAAACCGCAACATTAAACACACAAACAGGTATTACTTATGTGAAGAGTGCCGTTCTTGGAGTCCAGAAATTAAATGTACTTTCTATGTGTCTCATCTTACAGTGGATTATATCGTATGAGTCTTCGATGTAAAAAACGAATTCCAAGTAAATTTAGCGACGTAATGCTGGGCTACACCCGGAAGTGAATGCACTCTCACAATGTTGACAAATACTTGCTATGACACTGCCAATTCTCAGCTCTCTTAAGAGACAGCTCTTTAGCGCAATGCTTGTCGTGATTGTCCGATACGGTTCTTCAGAGGAGAGACGCGCGTATACGTTTGGTTTTTATGCGGCGTTCTCCCCTGATAGTTTCTGACGTAGCCATGTGGGCTATGTATACATTTGAGGCATTCAGTTATCATTAATCCAGAATGAATTAAGTTTCAGCTTCCGGCGTGGAAGAAGGCTGTTGACGCCGACATTATATCGTTACAACACAGGGAAAGCAAAACGGATGATTCAGTGTTTCTCATTCAGCATAAAGCACGTGAGATAATTTTCCGTAATGTTCATAATCGTCTCAAAATATGAACGAAGTAAAAATACATCGAAAGCTTATTTTAATTGAATATAATGTAAGATATCAAACACTTTGCACCTAGATGTCGAATGTGTCCACGTGCAATCTTTTGCAGCATACATATAGAATGTCATGATTACCACAAGTCTTAATAAATATGTTAGTATGGATGGATGCAAGAAGAGACGCAGGCAAGAAATATTCTATTCCACATGGCATTCATTTCATTTGAGATTTAAGAAGAAGTAAAGCGGGATATTACTTTCGTTAACACGAAAGATATGCCGCACATATGGATAACGAGGAAGTCTGTGTCTTCACACGTTTCCTCCTTGAAATGTGTATGCTCTATTATATACGAAGTAGCCTGATCATTGTTTCCGTGATGTTATCCTCTTGTTTGGCCCCTACACGATGAACAGATTCCATATGCATGTCTCTGCATGAAAGTAGTTGTTCGAACCCATCCTGAGCTGTTTTTTGTGTATTTGCTTGGAATTCATTAAGCAGGCCCCCTCGAGGGTTAGGTCTCCAAACTAAACCGCTTTTTATCCACTGGCATAATTTATTCAGACAGCATCAGCACAAGACTACCAAACAAGCCCTTCATTTAATATCCTGCCTAAAGACTGTCGTTTCTTTCTTAATAGTGATCCTTGACAAAGTATTTTAATGAAGCTTATATCTGTGTGACAGATAACTGAAAAAAGATATTCTTTTATTTTGTCAGTCTTCCTTTCTCCACTGAGTTGTAAATGGTTCTCTTTATAAAACGTGTAGTAGCATCACAAGGGCAACTGTCGCAATGCAGTCGCAGTGGAATTGTGAGAGAGTAGGGTGCGTGTGGTTGCACTGATTGAGCATGGCAGCTATTCGGCATCAGAACCTGGAGAAAAGTGTGAAGTACCGGCAAGAACAGCTAGACGCTGGTGGAAAGGATACAAGGAAAGGGGCTATATAGGGCGGAAAAGAGGAAGTGGACAGCTCAGTGTGTCTACCGCAGCAGATGATAAACGTGTTTTGGTGAATATACATGCTAATCCATTCCTCAGTAGCCATGCCCTGAAATAGCTATCTGTTTCCTGGCAGTGGAAAGACTGTTACGAGGAGACTGAAAGACGTCGGATTATATTGTCGGAGAGCTGTTATAAAGCAGCAATTAACTGATTATCAGAGGGCTGACCGCATGGCTTTTTCAGCGGAATATATCGACTGACTGGAGTAGAGTAATCTTTTCGGATGATAAAATATTTTCTTTTGTAGCGACGCCCCTGTTGAAGTGAGACACGAAATTTTTTCCATAAAGTTATCAGTTTATGCAGTTAGTGACTTTACATTTGTAGTAGGCACAAAATAATAAATATAAACAGTTCCCTATATCATGATTTTAGTAGTTCATCCCTCATCTGATAAATAAATGTGACCCTTGAATTTGTGAATATTTTCATTAACACGCAAATGTTTTTAGCATTTGGTATACCGCCCACGAGGACAATGCTTCCAGCCATTACATTTTCTCTTCTTATGCTTCTCTCCACAGTTAATTCTTATACGACGCTGTGATTCGTTTCTATCTCCTTCTACCTAGTTTTGGTCATTTTCTGCTACATTCAGTATCCTGTGACCTGTAGGCGGACCATAGTTTATTTTTTCAGATCCCACTTTCACTTCCAAAGAAGAGCACTCCACATCATCCATTTTGCAGTGTGTTTCTATATTTCTATCACTTGTATGTTTACTTCAAAGAATATTATTCGTAAACATAAATGGTTTGCTATCGCTGTTCTTCGCTTTACTTTTGTTAAGCATCTGGTCCTGAAGTGCTGTACTTTTAATGCCATCAGTTTTTATTGCTGTGTTCATATGTTTATTACTTTTTCTCATTGCCATTACAATTTGTTGTTGTTCTCACATTTCAGTGTTATTCTTTTCTCGATTTTCAGACAATACCTGCAAAATATTGTTTATTCTGTTTAAATCTGGAACTATTAGGAAATTGTTAACATATGTGATGCAGCGTATCTTTTCACAATTGAATTTAACTGTTAATATTTCCCCTCCTGTTGCTTGTATTGCTTCTGTAATATATATAGATACACATGGTGTTAAGAAGTGGTGTTCCATACTTTGCGAGTCGGTAGTATGGACCAAAAGAAGACAACCTGCATATTGTAGGAGCTACACGCACTTCTTCAGTACAAGAGAAGTGTTTTAAGTAGAACAACAGATGTTTTTCACAGGAGTAAAGGTGAAGAAGTGCTCAGTGCTCTTAAGATATTGGTTTCAAACTCATTTCTCTTGTTTAGTGGATATGTTTGTCTTGTTTCTGTCCATCCTATCAGCTTTCAAAATGTGGATTACTTGTTTTTAATACCCTGTATTCGAAGCAGATATGTAGACAAAGGATGCCCATACTCATTTCCAGACATTATATTCCTATTTTATTCCGTTTGTATTTGTTATTGGGCTCTAATGTATTAAAAAATTGGAACCAATCAACTCAGTCCAGGCCAGTTTTTTACAATAGTAAAATTATACCTTCCATTTCAAACCATTCCTATATCAATGAAGGAATTATTTCTTTATTGATTCATTTCTTCTCTTTTAAATAGCATACAAACCTTTAACTGATTTAGTTATTCTTATTTTGTTCCCTAATAGGCCTGCCCCAATAAACCGATCTATGTTTCCTTTTATTAAAATTGTACGACATTCATATGTTTCTTGGAGGCATGCTTTACTTTTCACTGTTGAATACCTTGGCTGATTTTTCTTTTAAAGTTAAGCATAAGATAAAAATACTTTACAGTGCTTTACTAACATTACAATCATGAACTATGACATATCCCCCAAGGTATACACTCTTTTTCTCCAGGTAACTTCTCGAAACTTAGAATATAATTGCGCAGTAATGTCCACATGTAAAACTAAAATGTGTTCAACGTTTCGTAAGTGTATTTCCTCATCTCCTGGCATGGGTGAATGATAACACACCTGTCAAACAGGAGAGGCGAGGTCTGTATCACCTAATCCCTGGTTGTTCGCGCTCGTTTCTGCCATCCACTTTGACATGGGAAGTGCCTGATGACGGGGCTAGGAATCGGAGAGTGAACATACTGGTGACGTACTTTGTGGTTCTTGGTGTCTCAGCCTAAAGCCGTTCACCCTAGTGTGCTTTCTGTCAGGAAATATCGTCCTCAGAAAGTGGACAGGATGGTTTTCTCTTCCTTTGAAATTGTAAGATAGCCGCATCAGCATGTTTCCAAGATAGTACACAGTTGTTCATGAGATTTGTTTCTCGTAAATCTTTTTCTTTATTCCTCCTTTACATTCAATTTTGATATCAGCTGACAACTGCCTGCATTGCCTTGATTAAAAATTATATGACAAACAAACAAATTGTTTTCATGTTTAATATTCTGTAGGCGCATGCAAATATATGAATTGGGTTATGATTTACAAATTTTATGATCTGAGTCATAACAGCAACGCTGCATACACGAATTGTTCTTGAGCAATGAGCATTAAATAAGATACGTACTCATAGCGGTATTTAGTTCTCACTAATATGAAGTGATGACTTATTTCACTAACATTAATGAAATCAGCTGTCTGTCTCAACTGTAGGCGTTTACTCCGAGCGCGGGCCGCGTTGACACGAGGTGTGAACAGGCGACGTCAGTGGCCTTGGTTGCCTTCCGTAAATGCGACACATTGAGCGAACGAGCATGTGTAAAGTCCGTGGAGAATATCTCGATATAAAACAGATTTCTTTCTTCTATATATCTTTGTCAGTGGAAAGATAGAAAAAAGAATTGTATAATGAAGGCTAGCAATCGTTTTGAATAAGCGAAGCAGATTAGCTTTACAACCATGCAACAGAGTCCAACAGTTCAACAGACTGCTGCACTGTATTGAACAACTTACACCCCACCTCATCATTACCAAAGCATAGGAGGACAGCATATTCTGAAAGAAGTACGACCTGCGTCTTATAACTGACGCCTTAAACAATATTCTGATCGCCGGCCCAGCACCCTCCCCCTGTCAATGTAGGTTTTTGTCAACAGCTATCAGCAAAGGATATTGCAATGTGGAATCCTCCGAATAATTTATAAACCTGTAGCTTAGACTACACAGCCAATGCAGTTGTCGAATTTTTTCACAGTATGGAAATTCATAGTATTAGTCAGAAGTATTTAATTTCTAAGTTAATGGATGATCATTTCTTTACAGGACCATAGCCTGATTCATAATAGCAGAGCTGTCCAGGTCTGGTTCCAAGGTCAGCAGAGAATAAAACTTCTTCCTTTCGTGCCAAAATCACCCGGCCTCAACCCCACTAAAAATATGTGGTTCAAAAATGGCTCTGAGCACTATGGGGCTTAACATCTGAGGTCATCAATCCCCTAGGACTTGGAACTACTTAAACCTAACTAACCTGACATCACAAACATCCATGCCCGAGGCAGGATTCGAACCTGCGACCGTAGCGGTCGCGCGGTTCCAGACTGAAGCGCCTAGAACCGCTCGGCCACAACGGCCGGCGGAAATATGTGGGCGGAGGTTACGAGGTCGTTACAATCTGGGTCAAGGAATTCAGAAACTCTGTGGGGAAAATATAGAGAATACATGATGGGAGATAAACGATCATCACAATCTCTCGATGAATTTAGCCTTAACATTACCCCGACGCCTTCGAGCAATCATAGACAATGAGGGAGGATGGGTAGGATACTGAAAGAAAAATAAAAGCCAAACCAGTTGCGAGGTCCTGAAGTGTTCCTGTAACGTACTAATGCTAAATCGTCCATGTGTATTCTCATTAAATGTGTCACAACGTGATTCTTACACATAACTACTAATTAAATTCTTTACTCAAAGAAATAAATAAACAAATGTACGCGCAACGGATAAATGTTTAATTTTGTAGTAGTAACCCCAAATTTGGTACACTGTTAATCACCCGACTGTGTTTAAAGAAAATACGTAACAGGGATCGTAACTAGGCCTGCATAATAACTCCTCCTCCGTTCTGTAAGCTATTTCTCTTCATTCTGTCATACAGGATAAAATTTCCTAACAGCTGATCTTGTAACAGCACATATAAAGATATTTTACTTCCTACGGTTTCTCACCCACGGGAAGGAATGGAGGATAGCCCATAATGCTTGATTCATAACGTCACAGCAACAAACTACCACTCTTATTACCATTGGGCAAAGCAATGATTGTATCTCCACGCGGACCAATACTAGAAAAAGTCTAACTTCTGCAATCAAACCTATCATTTATTGACGTGCCTCGATGTTAACTAAGTCGCGCGTGGCTGGAAAGTTCACGCGGTCGCGATTCCGAAACTTACGTTCCCCTCATATTCGTGCGCGGCACATTATTTCAACAGAAAAAATGCCTTTCACAAGTTACCTAGACTGATTTCCTAATTATATGTCGGCACCATTAAATAATATACCATCCAAAGCCTCCCCTCCAAAAGATACATAAATACGCACACAGAACTTTTCACAGTACTTACAGTTCGTGTATAGCGTGGATAGCATGGCAACACGAATTACTGTTATGCTGTTTCCCCTTTTTTTAATTCAGGAAAGCGATCTCAGTGATTCCCATGCATCTTTCAAATCCAGTTGTTCTAAAAATCAGCTTCACACGTAAATTTCTACTGACTCATTCCACAAAAGGTGACTTCTTATTCTTTCATATCAAATTAGCAACCATGCCTTTATCCACGAAGTTCAGAAGCTCGCCAAATTACAAATTAAAACACACGCAAGCTACAAATGGCTTCTTTGAAAACTAATTCTTTCAGATCAAAATTAAGAGCATTACTTTCTACCATGAATTTCTGTTAGCAGCTTGATTAGTTAAAGCCACGAGACAATATTTTCCTACACTTCCAGATCAGATTTTGAAACAAACTAACCAGAATCAATTTAACTTGACCATTGCTAAAAAGAATTATGGTGAATCAACACATTCCTACTTATAAACTAATGGTTCCTAGCACTCACAAGGGGAGGCCGCCAATTGTGAAATTCAGATTCGGTTCATACTGCGCATAATTAAAGCTCATGGCCAGAGGTGTAATGCGGCAAAGCACCAAGATGCACTTCTCAGCCGTTGTCGAGAAAATCGACAGTTAAAAGAAACCGTTGTGGTGAAATACTCTCTATGACCAATAATTTTCTACAGCGTCGTGGCGCAGCGGTAAGCGCTCGGGTTCGTAATCCGAAGGTCGCCGGATCGAATCTCGCGCCATGCAGTTTTTTTTTATTATTAGTTTTTTGTAATCTATTAATGAATTGCTTATGCATGTTGGTGAAGGTGAATCGCTCTCCAATTGTACCGCCTCCATTTTTCCGTTTGTTTAACAGGGTGTACCAAAGATCTCCCGTCCGCACTGGTTTTCGACGATGTTATAAGTTGCGCTAGGGACCGCATCTACCTTCTTTCGAAGTTAGCAGGCAACTACGCTGTTATGCGGCGGTTCGTTTTGGCCCATTCAACATCTGTCCTTCAAGTGTAACGAGCTAGTAACGGAGTTTATATTTCATACCTGCCACAGCAAATTTGTGTTCGTGGGGTCTCTATTCTAATTCGAACGTTTGACTTACGCTATACGTATTCGTTTCGGAATATCGTTTCTACGTCTTCCGTTAACTATACGTGGTTAACATTATGAAGACAATTAATAACATTCGTGAAATACAACTTTGTTCGCGGAAAACATAATGATGTTCGAAGTCGCCAGTTTTTCCACGACAAACGACTTTCAACAACTTATTATATGCATAATTGTTGCAACTGATTGCCGGGAATTTTTTTTATATATATATATATATATATATATATATATATATATATATATATATATATATATATATATATATATATATATATATATATTTTTTTTAATTACAAAAAACAAATACTAAAAAAAAGGTTGCATGGCGCGAGATTCGATCCGGCGACCTTCGGATTACGAACCCGAGCGCTTACCGCTGCACCACGACGCTGTAGAAAATTATTAATCGTAGAGAGTATTTCACCGCAACGGTTTCTTTTAACTGTCGATTTTCTCGACAACGGCTGAGAAGTGCATCTTGGTGCTTTGCCACATTACACCTCTGGCCATGAGCTTTTATTATGCGCAGTATGAATCGAATCTGAATTTCACAATTGGCGGCCTCCCCTTGTCAGTCATCCACTCTTCATCAGCCCCATGTGGTGAGTGCCAGGTCTTTAGACTATAATAGCTCGTCACATGTATCTTATTTGTGTCGTACCTGCTTTGCAACTGAATTCTAACACTTTACTGTTCACCGAATTACTCAATCGAAATATCAAATTCCGTTAACTTTCAAGTTACTCTTTGCGGTCGCGACATAGTATTCTCACATTAGCCTATCTTTTACCTGTCTTTAAACAATTTGGTTCCCTCAAAAATATTATATTAAATTAACTATACTCTGAAAGAGAATGTTACCACGTAAGGTGGACGTGGAACATTAGAGCCTTAAATAACTGATTTCCTTTCCCTTTGCGCAGAGCATTTTGCTACGCCACTTCCTCAGTCCATCCGGCTGCTTCAGTCGTCCCCAGGCAAGTGCCTTTCTCATATGCTCGGTTTACACTAGCAAGTTATTGCAGCAATTTACATCCGCGGAGGAACTTGCCGCGCGATTTGCGAGTGTAAACATATCGCCAAGACGACTTGCGACCGTAGCACTTTATTGCGGAAGTGACTTGCACACGTTTTCCGCTTCCAGTGTAAACACCACGCAAGAAGTATCTGCCAGTAACTTGCAGCTTTTAGGATTTATTTCTATTTCTTGCAAGTAGGAAGCGCAAGTTATAGTTAGCATGTCGTCTGCATAACACTCATATTTAACATTTTACTTAATGTGGTGACTTAATTTTATGCAACCATCTTATGTATTATATGCAAACAAATTTCAGAAATGGGGAAGAAACGGGAATGGATGAAGCAGGATACAGAATATTTTATTGAAGCCGTGGAGAGCTACCCCGAAATACGGAACGTGCATAACCGAGACTTTAAGGATAGAGTGAAGAAGATGAGCGCATTAAATGAAATCTCGTCGATTTCGACACGTCTATAAAAGAAGTACATAGAAAGTAGCATAACTTGAAGACATAACCCCTTTGCCACCTGCATCCACTCGCTTGTTGTTTTAGGAGTCTAGAAAAAGACGATGTGTAATTATTACATGTTCTGTTTACTTAGCTTGTCACTTTCCATTTTATGAGCATTAGAAGAAAAAAAACATTTTTATAAGCATATCATTCTGTAAAATGCAGTTTATTTCAATGCAAATTTAATTTCATTGTTGTGTTTTCACATACCTTCAAATAATTTTCCCTTTTCAAGACGTTAAAAATGGCTCTACATACATCGGGTACGATCAGAGAAATCGTGCTGACGGGAATATGAAACAAGTACATTAGGGACTTGTATGAGTCTCCTACAAAGAAAAGATTTCAAAATTCAAACTTTTTTTGGTTGTATGTTTCACATAAATAAATGAAATGCCTATTTTATTCCTAGCTCACCGGTAGCTATAAACCAGAGTGACTAGCAAACGTTCTTTTGCTGAAATAGCAGTACCGAAGTTTGTGTCTCGTTTTGATATGACTGGCGTTGTTAACATCAAGTATTCCAGATCATTTGAGGACATTCTGCAAAAGTTTTCAAAAGTATCCATGCTCTCGATACTAAGTTCTTGCAAAAGGCACCAACTTGCGATGTTATCATTATCTACTCTCTAACCCAAATACTTCTTTTTCTTTTTCACGTTTTGCATTACAATTACAAGAGCTGCAGCATATCTCACCCGCCTACTTGTCATTTTACACTTCGGCTCACACTTGTAGTGGTACTGAAAGCATATGTGAACAGTATCAGCAAGTTGTTGACGCAAGTTTCTTGCCAAAGAACTTGTGGAAGAATCTTGCTTAATTCTTGCGCTGCTGTGTAAACACAGCTGCAAGAGGCTAGCAATAACTTTCAGCAATAACTTCTGCAAGCGACTTGCTAGTCTAAACCCAGCTTTACCACGCTACCGCTCTCCCCCTGCCTACGGCGACGGTGGTGTGCACCCTGGCCAATCGAGGCTCCAGAATTTCAAGCATTTGAAACTCCCGGCTGTCTTCTTCCCAGCACACAATGAAATCCGCCCGCGCTTTTCTTCTCAATGAGCTTAACGTAAGAATACAGACAAACCTAGCCCCCTTCTCTCCAATGTCAGAGACAGACCTTTACCTCAGAAAACTCTCACGTCACTGCATATCGATATACCATTATTGCCTTCCCATGATTCTAATAATTTCGTTTCAATATTCATTCCCATTATATCCACAATGCATACTATTTGCCTTGTTCTCAAACCAATCGTGGATTATTTAGGGTAAGATAAGTGGGAAAAGTGGGTTTTCATACATTATACCAAAATAATAAACTCGTCCAGTTACTCTGATCAGTTTCCTAAACACAGCTGGTTGGTTCAATAAAAATCAGCAGCTCAGATCGAGCGTCTGATAAGATACCTGATACCTGACGTAGCAAGATGCTCTAGCAATTACATGTGGATAGTAATTCCCGTGCAAATAGGCTGATATTTTTGAAGTACAGCGCCTTTGGGCTATCAGGAAATAAATTCGGAGGAATATGGCCAAATTCAGGGTGCTGCGTTGACGGTGCCCACGCTCGATATGCTAAGCCTGCTGCTCTTACTGTTATTTTGTTTCTTTCGTTCTGAGGTGTACCACGAAATATAATTCATATCCGCTAAACGATTTTCGCATCTATTCGAAAAGCTTCTTGAGTAATCCCGCAGTGAACATTAGCTAGAGATGATACTTGTAGTTTTTGAAGTAAAGGCATATGTTTAAGGATAACGAACTGTAGTCGAAGTTAAACCAGATGATAGGTTAGGTTATGGCACGCGACAGCGAGAGTGGTAGCTATTGTTTGCTATGTGGGAAGCAAGAAACCTGAGGCCTTCAGTATTAAAATGTATGTAAAATTCAATAACAAGAAATCCTTTTTGATGGGGTAAGGATGCTAATATCATATATATCTGACGCTCAGGAAATCTTATCTGAAAGTATACGACAGGCTTCCTGCTATTATGTTGCTTGCTTTCAGTAGACATATAGATAACCCATGGTAGAGCTTTCTCGTCATCCGAATCACATAAATGGGAATAAGTCAGAGGGTTATTACTAAATTGTAGGCACATGGCCACACCACATATCTAAAATTTGGAGAGCAGACTCTCTCGCGATAGACTGGATGTCTGGATCCTACCATGAAATATTCAGGCTACGACAACACGTTCTTCTTGCTGTCAGCGTGGTCCAGACTGCAATGTTGTAGGCATCTTTTGGCAACCCTGTTGGCATAACAATGATTTGCAGCTGTGGGACCGATTTATCCTGCTAAATTCGCCTGACTTTTTCTTGTCATCTGTATGAAATACTGTGAATATTCCCTCTGATGATATCTTATTGGTTTAGTAATATTTCGTGAGTATAAGGTCATTTCATGCAGAATCTATGCCTTGTCTCATCCTTCACATTGTGAGTTATCAGTTATCTACTGCAGCCGCGATTATGGCAATGAGTGAGTTTATGCAGGTATTCCTTTATAAAACGGTAGTTGCTTCCGAAAGCAGTTCCAGGTTTGCTGCAAAAGATGTCTTATAAATTCATTTCGGTAAGTTTTAAATCAAGTGGTACCTGTCACATGTGTGTCCTAGGAAACTGGCAGGAGTTGCCATGATCGTAGACCTCACTAATCTTAAGTCACATCAAAATTACTGATAATATTACTGAACAGATTCAAAGAAGCATCTATGAGAGTCACTAATTTTACTTTGTTCATCAACTCGGTCTGAAATAAGAGGGCAAAAATTACAGGGACAATGACCAAGTTTGTTAGTATGCATTATCTGTGGTAGATCTGGAGGTGAAAACGTACGAAAATGCACTTTTGCGAACTTGTTTTTTATTTTGCACCAATGTTGTTGTGAACCCACCGTCAGGTATCAACGCTTTACATTAGAAACGATTATACCTAATCATTTTGATAGTACACCTGATAATATAGATGAGTAGGACACAAGACAGAACGTAGATAATGTCCGTTTGACGTCAACAGTGTGTAACATTTTACTTTTTTGAATAGGACAATCATTTGAGGTTTAGTTAAAATAAGCTTACGCTGCAAGAGAATTCGCTTGTATTTTTCAATCTGTGGTCTGTTGTCGGTTTGAAGGCCTTCAGTTATATCGGCAACTTAGTGCATCTCCACCGAGGGCTGTCTGGAATGGGGTGGATATAGCAATGTGAAAGTGGCGAGCTGTCGAAGACGATCTTCATATTATTAGTGCGATTGAGACTTCGTATATTCTTGACGACGTGTAGCACCTTTGCGGTCAGTCACCCAATTTCAGAATTCATGTTGAGTAATCCTGCTAAACTGTCATAATATTGTCTTTTTATATTGATGTCATCTGGTTAGTCGTCATTTTCAAGTGCCATCTACAACGCAAATTTAATATTACGATCCTAGGAACTAACCAGCAATATGTTTTGTCTTTCATAATCAGAATTAACTACATTAACCGTCATCAGAACAATGTCAGCAGAATGCAGCAGTACCTTGGCAACTACTTGGGGACCTACTTGAGTCGTGTTCTAAGGAAAGGGTAGTTGCTGGTTCACATTATATTACACTAGCGAGAAGTACCGAATTTTCCTTTTTCTCTGCAAACGTCCAGAACTAAATCAGTAACAAAATGCTACGAAGATATTTGCATTGTGCCAGCCCAACGATCAGCCTATCTTTATAGATTTTTATTTTCACAGCTATTCTCGTTCTCCATTGCAATGAACTTCATTCATTACTTGCTTGTTCTTGTTACGATTATTATTGTCATTCTCTCACTCGCAAGAGTTTTCAAATCCCCATTTGGTATCGATGCACATGAAGAGTGGCTATGAAAGAAGGAAATAATGAATGTTACGTCATGCAGAATACACTCATTTACTTCGGCACTTCGTGATCAACGCTTTAGGCGAAGGGACATACATGAAGATGTCAATAGAAGGACAGATACGCTGCACAACTCTGCAACTACTCCTGTTGATTGAACAGTGTTACCAGATAAACTGGTGCTGCGGAATCAAAAATGTAGTACAGACTATGCCACAGTAGCAGAGCGCTGCTAATTTCGGACCATGACTGTGAATTACTCTTGGGTCAGCTGCTGGTTAGTGTTGCATCTGTAAATGGAAGGCTTTGTTTGATGTCTTGTGCTGATGCTGTCTGAATAAATTATGCCAGTGGATAAAAAACGGTTGAGTTTGGAGACCTAACCCTCGAGGGGGCCTGCTTAATGAATTCCAAGCAAATACACAAAAAACAGCTCAAGATGGGTTCGAACAACTACTTTCATGCAGACACATGCATATGGAATCTGTTCATCGTTTAGGGGCCAAACAAGAGGATAACATCATGGAAACAATGATCAGGCTACTTAGTATATAATACAGCATACACTTAGTATATAATACAGCATACACATTTCAAGGAGGAAACGTGTGAAGACACAGACTTCCTCGTTATCCATATGTGCGGCATATCTTTCGTGTTAACGAAAGTAATATCCCGCTTTACTTCTTCTTAAATCTCAAATGAAATGAATGCCATGTGGAATAGAATATTTGTTGAATGCGTCTCTTCTTGCATCCATCCATACTAACATATCTATGAAGACTCGTGGTAATCATGACATTCTATACGTATGCTGCAGAAGATTGCACGTGGACACATTCGACATCTAGGTGCAAAGCGTTTGATATATTACATTATATTCAATTAAAATAAGCTTTCGATGTATTTTTACTTCGTTCGTATTTTGAAATGATTATGAACGTTACGGAAAATTATCTCACATGCTTTATGCTGAATGAGAAACACTGAATCATCCGTTTTGCTTTCCCTGTGTTGTAATGATATAATGTCGGCGTCAACAGCCTTCTTCCACGCCGGAAGCTGAAACTTAATTCATTCTGGATTAATGATAACTGAATGCCTCAAATGTATACATAGCCCACATGGCTACGTCAGAAACTATCAGGGGAGAACGCCACATAAAAACCAAACGTGCGCGCGCGTCTCTCCTCTGAAGAACCGTATCGGCCAATCACGACAAGCATTGCGCTAAAGAGCTGTCTCTTAAGAGAGCTGAGAATTGGCAGAGTCATAGCAAGTATTTGTCAACATTGTGAGAGTGCATTCACTTCCGGGTGTAGCCCAGCATTATGTCGCTAAATTTACTTGGAATTCGTTTTTTACATCGAAGACTCATACGATATAATCCACTGTAAGATGAGACACACAGAAAGTACATTTAATTTCTGAACTCCAAGAACGGCATTCTTCACATAAGTAACACCTGTTTGTGTGTTTAATGTTGCGGTTTGAGGCTCAGGCAATGTCGCAATGACTATAGTCCGCCTGTTGCCGCCAGTGTGTCGTTAGCTCAGCGATTCCCTTATGCTACATGAAATGGCAGTTCCAATCTCGGTGAAGGGCGCTGAACACAACGTTTTATTTTCCATTTTAACTAATGGAGTTGCAAACTGCTAAATCTGAAGGATGCCTTACAGATAAATCTTCTTGCAATTTCGACTTAGTAAATTATGATAATATCATGAATGTCTGTTTTTCAAATGCCAAGGTGCGTCACTGTAAAATAGTTTCCGAAAAGATTCAAACTTACTGCCAACGATTCGAATTTGAGCTTTGTTCGTCATATAGGTCTAACATGTCAGGAGTTTGTTTATGAAGTGAACATGTAGATAAATATAGTTCCTCTCTTCTAAATTTTGCAATAGCATTTAACTGTAGACGTTTGCTGACACCGGCGTTAGCAATTCCTTTCCATTGTATGAAACCTCAAAATCGATAACTTTTTCTGGTTTAAATCTGATGACCTTAACTATCACTTCCGATCAACGTTAAATACTTCCTGAATCCATACATGGAACTCCAAATATGCAGTGTTCCTGCACTGCTACAGAGCATGCATTGGAAGGTATTTACACAGTTTATCGCATAGACTGACCATAAGGAATGAAACAAAAAAACTGTAATACACTTTACACCACAGACGCTTACTCTGGCTTGACGAAAACATCCGAACATTGGCCAAAAGTTGCACAAATAATGGACTTGGAAAGGAGAAGAAAGAGGTATGAAGCATTTATAAATTCATCGAATTTAGTGAGGTGGTTTAATTTCGTCTAAGTCTGTCAAATTAATTACGGACCATACGCAGCTCTTGCTGATTAATGTAGTACAGTCATGGACTATGCGGCTGGTCCCGGCGGAGGTTCGTGTCCTCCCTCGGGCACGGGTGTGTGTGTTTGTCCTTAGGATAATTTAGATTACGTAGTGTGTAAGCTTAGGGACTGTTGACCTTAGCAGCTAAGTCCCATAAGATTTCACACACATTTGAACATTTTTGAATGTAATACAGTACCCATCTACTAATCAGGGCGTCGGTCTATGTTGCTTTTGAGCGTGAATTGAAATCGTAGAAATCTTCTATGGAGTAACATTTAATAATAATAAAGCGTTGTAAATTATCAAAAGCGATGAGCGGTAGCAGGCGCTTTCGATAATGAACGGGGGGGTGCCGCGCCGCTGCTGTCGCCATGGCCACTGCCGGTAGCCGGTAAGTGAATTCTGGAGCTTTGCCACGTGCGACGTCCATAGGAGGATACTCTGAAAGAAATCTTGCCGCAAAATGGTTACTGGATAAAAGTTTATCGGTGTAATAGAAAGTGAAATAGATTGAATCTGAATTACCATTACATTCATGTCTTCAGCATTCAGTTGGAAGAGGCTATAAAATTTTTTTGTGCTAGCTAGTTCCGATCCACAGACGTTGTAGACAGAAACAACGCACGGTACCGCTATACAACGGGCGTAAACAGTGTATGGTTTCTCTCATATGGGACAAGACTTCCTCCAGGAAGTGCCGCAGTCTACAGTGTTGCCAGATTGTGCAGATTGCAGGACTTAGAGAATTAGCGAGTTGGCCAGTTTTTGTTCCATGTCGCGATCGGCGCAGACTTAGCCTCTGCAGTGGCCGCCCGCCGGTCGAGTTTTATTTCAAAGAGTGTACATAAAGATGAACGGGAACACAGTACTTCAGGCTACAAACTGCTCCTCCTCCAGAACATGCAAACAGATACTCATAGCTATGTTATACTGGTGCTGTAGCCCAACTAGAATAGAGTCGGTTGGAGGAATGGGGACAAGGACAAGGCGAGGAGGGTTGACAAAATGAGACTAGGAATATGTCACTAAAGAGAGTGCAGTAGTGGTGGTGGTGGTGGTTTTGTTTGTTTGTGGATCAAATTTATTTCTAGATTCTTTTCACTGAAGTATATATTTGTGACATATATTTTGAGAAAAACTCACTTCAAACATTGCCTGCTATGAGACTAGTGCCATGTGTATACATGATTACATTATCAGTAGCTACTGAAAGCAAATCATTTACATATAATCTGAATGGGAGTGACTCTGTGACTGATCCCTGAGAAACATCATGTGTTTGAAGAAGGTCGTGTAATAAGGCTACGAGAAACTGGATGTTCCTTCTGTGATACTGCAGAAAGACTTGACAGGAATGTAGCCACTGTACATGATTGCTGGCAAGCAGTGGTCATGAGAATGTACCGCTGCAAGAAGACCGGCCTCCGATAGACCATGTGGCACTACAAGGAGGAAGGACCAGTGTGTTCGACATATGGCTTTAGTGAATTGTACTGCATCTGCAGCAGCAATTTGAGCAGCAGTTGGCACCACAGTGACACAACAAGCTGTTAAAAATTTTTTTACTTCAAGTACAGCTCTGAGCCAGATGCCTTGTGGCAGCCATCCCAGTGACCCCAAACCAGTACCATTTGCAGGTTCAGTGGCATCAAGCGAGAGCTCACTGGAGGCCAGGGTGGAAGTCTCTTGTGTTTTCTGGTTACAGTTGGTTCTTCTTCAGTGCCAGTGATGAGTGTGTGTTGGTTAGGAGAAGGGTAGTTGAGGACCTGCAGCCAATCTGTCTGCGTGCTATACACAATGGACCTACACCTGGAGCTATGGTCTGGGATGCGATTCCGTATAACAGTGGGAGCACTCTTGTGGTTATCCCATGCACCCTGACAGCAAATTTGTATGTCATCTCATGATTCGATCTGTTGTGCTACATTCCAGGGGGTGTTTTCTTACAGGATAATGCTTGCCCACATATTGCTGTTGTAGCCCAGCATGTTCTGCAGTGTGTCGATGTGTTGTCTTTGCCTGCTCGATCACGAGATCTCTCCCCAATTGACCACATATGGGACATCATCCAACGGCAACTCAAGCGTCATCCACAGACGGCATTAACCTTCCATGTAATTACTGACTAAGTGCAACAGACACGGAACTCCATCTCACAAACTGACATGCAGCACCTGTACAACACGATGCATGCCCGCTTGTGTGCTTGCTTTAAACATTCTGGTAGTTACACTAGTTATTAACATACCAGCATTTCACATTTGCAAAGGCTTATCTCGTTCTCACATTAACTTGTGATCTTGCAGTATTAATCACTTAAATATGTTACCTAGACTACTGTATTCCTGAAATTTCATTACTCTACAGGGTGAAAGAACTGCATTAATGCGCAGAATAAACAATATGTGATGTCATTACATTTGATTGTGGTGGCCAGATAGTTGGTGCCCAATGTGTGGGACACTATCTCCAAAGTGATACAAAAAGCACTGGCAGTTTCATGTACCACGTTGCTGAGGGTATACCATAAGTTCATCGATTTGGGAAAACCACTGTCACCAGTTAAGTCATGGTCAACGGCTTATGATCGGTTGCAATGTAGAGAGATTAGTATGGGCACAGGACACTGCAGTTGGACTGTAAAGTCACCTCAACATAAGAGTTCTGGTACTTGATGGGACTCAGTTTTAGCAGTTTTACAGCTGGAATTGGAATCTCAGTAATGTTTCCAGAAACACTGCACCATGACATGGTATAAGTACATTGTAAACCACATGAGGTTATTCATCCCATTTGCCGACAGGAAGGGCAGTGATGACCTCACAATTTATCACCCTAAAACAACAATAATAATAATAATAATAATAATAATAATAATAATTGTCATGCCAACAGGGCACCATTCAGATATCAATGCGCCTTACTGTATACATGTGTTTGTTCGCCTTCAACACCTCACAAGTGAGATATTAACTTCAGGATGATGCATGACCTATGACTCCCAGATTATTTGAGGAACATTAAAAGAATGTGAGGATGCTTGTGTGGCTGTACAGCTCACCTGACCTGATTTGTACTGAACTCATCTAGGATATAGGTTTTGTTATATGTTGTGTATTACCTTTTAAATAAAAATAAGTTTAAGATATTTGTTGACTTACTCGGCATGCATGAATACCATTTCACTTGGAATCTGTGGAAGGTACATTAGCATAATTCTGTTTCTTTGTAAATATTTATTGTGTATTCTTGTTTTTCTGTCATCTTCTACACCCTGAAGAAGCTCCTCACTATGGATCTATTGGAACAAAAAGAACATCTGATTTAATCTGACCTGTGGACTAATTCTAAACACGAGACATTATGTAGCAATAATTCTGTATCTAACTTGGTTGTTGGAGACAAGGTGTAATGATAAAAATAAGGAAAAATGTAACAACTGAATGGCCCACAGAATAGAGTGGAACAGAGATTGTGGGATATTGAAGCTCACAGTTTACTGTTGAAATGTTTTGGGTTATCTTAAGTGGCTACTGTTTTACAGGAAGGATAACATCAGTGCTAACATGGTGGAGGGTGCATGCTTACTTTTTTGTTACCACTGATTTACATACTTTCCATTTGCCGTTTGTTTAATATTTAAGGTGCAGCAGGTTCAATAATTCCTTGTCAAGACAAACATGAAGTGAAATGCTATTCAATTTATTATAAAGCCATCATGTGAGCTGATCAGATGCATGGAAGCAGATTATTATCAAAGGAATTCATAGTCTTTTCAGATCAGGTTTGTACAAGGCTCAAGTGAGATACACTGTCCCCAGCCTGTAATATTGTTAGTATAGTAGAGTAATTTCTTTGTTCAGAGAGAATTGTGATAATGATGTAAAATTTGGTAACTTAATACAGGTGGTTGGCCTTGTTGATGGAACAATCCTCACGTTACATTAACACACTGTACACTCCCCCCAGGGACTCACGGTTGGTTCTTTCACGAGTTCATGCATGGTGCACATGGTGCCCCGAGCTATTGCAGCTCGTTCTTCACTCCCTAGCAGCTTCTCCTTTTCCCTGCCCCCTCCCTCCATATCCCCGCTCCTTTCTCGTTGCCACCTCCTTCCCCTCTCTTGGTGTTCTACGTTATGTCGACCTGGCTATTCCCCTGGTTTCCTGTATTG
Source organism: Schistocerca americana (assembly GCF_021461395.2). Lineage (NCBI taxonomy): Eukaryota > Metazoa > Arthropoda > Insecta > Orthoptera > Acrididae > Schistocerca > Schistocerca americana. Next base: position 933,692,496 of record NC_060130.1, read on the forward strand.
GTTGCAATTTTGTTCCTTTTGCCGGTTCTTTAACCCTTTTGGCATTTTGGTCCCCACTTGAGGTTTGACCTCCACTTCAAAATTTCTTGTTTTTAGTGTGAGCCATATGGAGAAGAACTCCCTCCGTAGCATCTACAGTGTGGATTTCTCTCCCCTCTCCCTTACCCACTGTAGCCCCCCTTCCACCCTGCTAGGTCACCAGCACGTGTAACCAGTCCGTGTGGTGGGGCTGTTATGTACCCAAATCGCTGAGCCCCCTGACAACACAGGGATCGCACTACTGATACCTAAGCTGTTCCCTCCCCATGTATGCCAAGAAGTGGTTGCTTGTCTTCTTGGAGCATCGGAACTCTCAGCAATGGCTGCTGTGCCAGACGGCCCATGATGTGGCTGGGTGGCACTCATGGAGAGAGCCCCTGGTCGGAGTGGGTGGTACCAGGGCGGATGCTTCATGCATGAAGCGTATCAAGCTGCAAAAATCTGGCCATTCTCACATGGCTGTCTCCTCGAATTGTGAAGGATCCTTAAATGCTGTCTCGTATGACCCGGCAGCCTTCCCTTCCCTGGCTACCCCATGGGAGGAGGGCAAGGCTCACCGCCTTGGGCTGAAACCTTTTCCCCGTTACCTTGTCTGCACTAGGACGGATGGAGACACATTCACCACCACAAAGCCATTGTTTTTCATGGAAAATATCGAGGACAAGTTTGGTGAAGTGGAGTCTATTAGTAAGATGTGTTCGGGCTCCCTGTTGATCAGAGCTTCTTCTGCTGTCCAATCTGCAGCTCTTCATGCCTGTGATCGTCATGGCAATGTCCCAGTGTGTATCACTCCTCACCAATCTCTGCATATGGTCCAGGGAGTCATTTTTCATAGGGACCTCACCCTGCAAACTAATGAGGAACTCTGGGGTAATCTAGAGTGTCATGGCAATAATTTTGTTCGAAGTGTGCAGAAGGGTCGCAAAGACAAGTGCGCTGATACTGGCGCCTTCATCCTGGGTTTCGAGGGGGATACACTCCCAGAGAACATCAAGGTTATGTGCTACAGATGTAAGCCGTACATCCCTCCACTGATGCCGTGCTTTCGGTGCTTGCATTTTGGGCATATATCTTCCTGTTGTACGGCGGACCCTTTGTGTGGTGACTGTGGTCACCACGTCCATGAGGGAACCCCTTGTGTTCCTCCGCCTGTGTGTGTTAATTGTGCTGACCTCCATTCCCTTGTCTCACCGGATTGCCCAGCTTGCAAGAGAGAAAAAGAAGATACAAGAATATAAGTCCCTGGATCGCCTGTCTTACACTGAGGCTCACAACAAGTATGAGACACTCCACCTGAGGTCACTATCTTCAACTTTTGCCTCTGTTACTTTCTCCTCCTCCTCCTCACCCCAGCCCCACTTCACTCTCCCCTCCACCTCCCCTGCTGTTCCCACCACCTCCCATTAGGCAGTCGCGCCCCCCCCCCCCCCCCCCCCCTCCACTCTGTCCGAAGAAGTGCCCCCTTTCTTTGGCATCTGCCGGTGATCGGGCTCCCTCTCCACGGCGTCTCTCAGGCCAGATGACTGTTACCACCACTCAGCCACAAGGCACACCATCTGTTGGCCCCAAGGTTGCCCGCTCTCTTTTAGTTCCCGATATTGCAGATGCTTGTACTCCCCCTGTGTCCTTTCCTCCTCCCCCTCAGAAAGAGAGGAAAAAGAAACGTAAATCCCAAGAGAAGGCGTCTCCGGTGCCCCTGGAGGTGCCAACTCCCCTCTCGCAACCTGAGTCTGACATCTTATTTGTGGAAGTCACCCTATCCTTGTCGGTGACAACTTGACAACTACTGACCAAGTGACCTGACCTCCTTCATGCCTACCTTGGACTCGCGCCACAAGATCATCCAGTGGAACTGCAATGGCTACTATCATCACCTACTGGAAATGCAACATCTTGTCTCCTCTTTTTCTGCGTTCTGTCTTGTTCTCCAAGAAACGCATTTCCGTGACGATCACTCTCCCACTTTACGTGGTCATCAGGAGTTCTGTCCCTGGGATAGCATTTGGTGAGGTCTGCACTTTGGCTTGCTCCAATGTCCTTAGTGATTGGATCCCCCTATGTACCACCTTGGAAGTATAGTGGTTAGAGTGCAAACGACTCCGGCAATCACCATTTGCAAATTCCACCTCCGTCCAGTTAGGTCACATGCTTATGTTGCATTATCTACCTTACTTCAGCAACTCCCGCCCCTGCTTCTCCTCCTCGGGGATTTCAATGGCCACCATCCACTGTGGGGGACTGTTACATCAATGGCTCGGGGTATCCTAATCGACCAACTTATCACGGACTTCGATTTGTCTCTCCTCGGCGACGGTTCCCCTACCCACTTCAGTGCCGCTCATGGCACCTTCTCTACTCCCTGCCCTTGTGGCTTCCCTACATTGGTCATCCCATGATGACCTTTGTGACAGTGACTATTTCCCAGTGATCCCTTGCTGCTGCCAGGCAGACAGGCCCCCCGCAGGGCCAATTGGCCTTTATATATGTCTGCAGTCCACTTTGGCACCTCCCTCTCGAATTCCATTGATGTAGTCATGCAAGGCATCTCTGCTGCTCTTCTTCATGCTATTGACACTATCGTCCCCCTATCCACAGGGCCTCCTGGTCATCGGCCGGTATCGTGGTGGACCAAGCACGTCGCAGCTGCTGTCCAGGAAAGACGACGGGCACTGCAGCGATTTAAGCGACACCCCTCCCAGACAAACCTCCTCAATTTTAAGCGCCTTTGTGCTAAGGCTCGTTACATTATTAAGTGGAATAAAAAGGAATGCTGGGAGCGCTGTGTTTCCTCCCTGGGGACATGTGCCTCTTTATCGCAGGTTTGGTTGAAGGTCCGTAGTGCTCTGGGCCGCCAGCAATAGTCAACTGTCCAGGGTCTGAACATCCAAAGAGCTCTGTGCATTGATCCATTGGTCCTTGCAAAACACCTTGCGACACACTTTGTGATGGCATCGTTGTCCGTTTCCTATCCTCCAGCCTTTCTGCAGCATAAACATAGAGTTGAACAGACCCCCCTCCATTTCATCCAGCACATGTTGAGCCCTACAATGCACCTTTCACTGGAATGGGAATTGGTGCAGGCTCTTAGCTCTTCACGAGACACAGCCACAGGGCCAGACTCCATTCACAATCAGATGATTAACACTTGGACGTTCCCCAGAGGCAACAGCTCCTCAGGGTCTTCAATCACATCTGGCTCACAGGCACTTTTCATTCACAATGGTGAGGCAGTATCGTTATCCCCATCCTTAAGACCGGGAAAATCCCAACGTCTCTCGACAGATACCACCCCATTAGCCTTACAAATGTGCTTTGTAAACTTCTTGAAAGGATGGTCAACTCCAGATTATGTTGGGTACTCAAATCTTGGGGCCTTGTCACCATATCAGTGTGGCTTCTGGGCAGGGCGATCTCCAACTGGCCATTTACTCAGATTGGAATCAGCCATCCGACAGGCTTTTACTCACTGCCGGCACCTTGTCACAGTGACCTTTTGACTTACATAAGGCGTATGACACGGCTTGGTGCCATCGCATTTTAGTTACTCTCCATATTTCGAGCTTCCGTGGTCCCTTTCCAATTTTTAGCCACGAGTTTTTATCTTACTGGCTCTTCCGGGTTCGAGTTGCCACTTCACTGAGCACCCCTCAGATTCAAGAGAACAGTATCCCACAGTGTTCTGTGCTAAGTGTCATGCTCTTCCTCATTGCCATAAATGGGCTTGTGACCTCTGTTGGGCTCCTGGTTACCCCAATGTTGAAGATTTTTGCATCTGGTGCAGCTCCCACACGATGGCGTCTGCTGAGTGCCAGCTCCAAGACCCATCCAACAGGCCTTTACGTGCGCCACCACCCATAGCTTCCAGTTTTCCTCCTCCAAAACACGGGTTATGCATTTTTGTCGTCGACCCACAGTACACCCTGATCCAGAACTTTATTTAGGCAACCAGCTCCTTGATGTTGGAACACAGTCCAGTTTCTTGGGCCTTATTTTTGGTAACAAGCTGACATGGCTGCCCCACATTCGTCACCTAAAGACTACGTGCATGCGGAAGCTTAATGCTCTCCGCCTCCTGGCCCACACATCTTGGGGTGCAGACCGTTCCACTCTTCTCAATCGTTATCATGCTCTGGTATTGTCCAGACTCGATTATGGTAGGCAGGGGTATGGCTCAGTAGCTCCTTCCATTTTGAAACTCCTTGACCCTGTTCATCATTGTGGGGTGTGTCTGGCTGTTGGTGCCTTTCACACTAGTCCTGTTGATAGTCTCCTCACAGAAGCAGGTATTTCCCCTCTACACATCCGACGGAGCCAACTCCTTGTTTCTTACGTAGTCATCATTCGCCAATTCTCTGACCAACCTGTGTACCCTGTGCTCTTTGCCAATGAGGGATGTCTCCCTCCTAACACCTGCCCATGGGTGGGATTGCCGGTTGGCATGCATCTCACTAAACTCTGCTGGGATCTCCATCTGCAGTCACTGGACTGCGTCCTGTGTCTTTCCTCCCGTACCCTCCCTTGGATGGTGCTTAGACCACAGATTAGGACTGCTCTCTTCCAGGGTCCCAAGGTCTCCGTTGCTCCTATGCTTTACCAGCGTCTTGTATGTTCCATCCTTGCAGAGTTCCATGGTGCCACGATCCTTTACACTGATGGTTCTAAGACTACTGATAATGTGGGATATGCTTTCACATCTCCTACCAGCTTTGAGCACCATTTGTTGCCAGGATCTTTTATTGTATTTACAGCAGAGCTTCTAGCCATTTACAGGGCCCTCCCCTTTGTTTCTCAGGCCTCTCTCCATTGTGTTTTAATTTATTGCGACTCCATGAGCAGCCTTCAGGCTATTGATCGATGCTACTCTCTTCACCCCTTGGTATCTGCATCCATGACCTTCTCTCTGCCCTTGAGCATGCCACCTATTCAGTCGTCTTGCTCTGGGTCCCGAGTCATGTGGGAATCCCAGGGAATGAATTGGCTGACCATTTGGCTAGAGAAGCGGATACTCATCCCCCTTTTCCTTTCACGATTCCAGCTGCGGATATGCAGATCTATGTCAAATCTCTCTTTGCTTAACAGTGGAATCCCTTATGGAGCACTACTGCTCATAGTAATAAACTCCACACAATCAAGGAGTCTGCTGCAGTTTGGGGCACTTCTTACCACCACTCTCGGAAGGAGTCCACTGTTTCAGGTTGTTTACGCACTGGCCATACCCAGCTCACCCATTGTTTCCTCCTCCATAGCGACCCACCCCTACAATGCGGTGAGGATATCTCACATATTGGTGGCATGTCCCCTTCTTTCGACCCTTTGTACTAAGTGTAGTGTTCCTGCTTCCTTAAATTTAATATTACCGGACAATTAACAGATAGTAGACCTGGTCCTCAGTTTCCTTTCGTCTTGGAGCAGAGGCAGGTTGGTTGTGATTGGGACTCCTTTTGCAGTCTTGACAGTCTGTGACCCCATGACTGCCTCCTCCCCCCTTCCACCCCCCCCCCCCTCTTTTCTAGTTTTTAGATTTGGTCTCACCTTTTATGCTTATACTGTGTGTGTTTAACCTTTTGCCTTACAATTTAAGTTCCGTTAGCATGAGCCGTAAGTGGCTGTGAGGTACGGATGCGCCTTACGATTCCCGGTGCTTACACGTGCTAAGGCTGCGGTGCACTATGCCTGGTGGCATCCGAAGTCATGCAGACGCCCTCGGGATCTGTAAGTATGTGTATGAGATACCAGTAACGTGACATTTCTAGAGGTATCATAAATAATGACGATTAGTTGCCCATTGGAAACGAAACATTCATTGTCTCAAACACAATGATATATTCACAGACGTTTTATTTCCCTTTATAAGCAAACACACATTGATGAAATACATCTTAATAATAATATTCACAACAGTGCAATGATCTAAGACTGTACAATATTTTGTTCAAAACATTCTGGGACCCGTTACGTTAGTATGTTGGCAAACATATTTTCAAATGCAACATCTTTACAATGACATGTACACGAATTTAATAGTCTTCGATTGTATGATATCATTCAATACGATCTGGCAAATGTAATGCAACCCTGCACTTTTTGCATTCCTACATTGTTTCGGTGCATCGTTTACGCTTTCTACACACTACACAAGCTCTCGCAGGATTTACTTTTGATGGTGTTGGATCAATATGTTTGGGAAAATGTGCCCAATGTAGCGCATACAGTCTTTGTGGTATGTCGCCGGATGCTAATCGTCCCTTCGATTATAATCCGGTAAAGGTGTAGTTTTCAACAATGATTCTGCAATGTGAATCCTATATTCTGCGTAGCTCTGGTGTTTGCCGCAATGTATTTTGTAAAACAAAATGTACGTGTTAAATAAAGCAAAATCAAATAGGTAAAAGAATATCTTGCGGTATCCTTTCATACATTTTCTCGTCACAGGGAAGCATGCGAGCGTCTGATCTTGGCGATCAATTCCAATCATGCCTCTATTGCATTCGACGACACATTTCGGTTTCCCCGACGCAATGCGGAGAGGTGTGTCTGTGGCAATGATTTCTGCTGCTGAATGTTTTGTGGAAAGCATGTAAACGTCTCGTTTATCTTTCCATTTTAGTGCCAATATTCCATTACAACTCCACACTGTATATTCTCCCTTCTTTAACTTTGCCTTCAGGAAGTCTGTGGGCATATTTTTTCTGTTTGAGCGCACTGTTCCAATCACATTAGTTTTATTGGTGAGGAGAGTTTTGAAAAGTTTCGATGATGAAAATCAGTTATCTAAATATAGACTATGCCCTGTGTGTTATACTGACTGTTATAGTTCTAGAACTACACTTTCAGAGGCACTACCACTAGCATCACATTTGTCACTACCCGTGTATATCTTAAAATCATAGCAGTATCCTGAACTTGACTCTCACAATTTATAAATTTTAATATCAAGCATCACTCATTTTGATGGGTTAAATTGTTTGTAGGCTAAGCACCCCTTAAATTTCATTGATGATTCAGCAATGGCAATATTCTCTTGCATTGTGTACACTTACTTAAATTTTTGGTTGAACATATCTATGACTGGCCTTAGTTTGCACAGCTTATCTGTGTTGTTGGCTAAACTGTTATTCGCTAGATGCAGAAATCTACTTATGTGCAGAAATCTACTTATGTGCAGAAATCTACTTATGTGCAGAAATCTCCTGAATGGCATTGTCTTTCTAAATATTGGCATTTCTGTAATGGCCCTCCTAGACCAATTCGTCTGAATCAATGGTTTCCTTACTTCAGCAATGATTATGCATAGCGCAATGTATATTTTTATTTCATTACAGCTGATAGGAGACCACTTTTGGTCTACTTTTCATCTCTTTTGTTCATTGTTCAGTGTGTATCGTGCGTATCTATTCGTCTCAGTTACGGTGTTTTCCCAAAGTGTACTATTAAATATTACATAGAAAATGTCTAATTCTCTTGTGCTTGTACTCACGTGCTGTAAAGCTGCTTCCTTTATTCCGGGAATTTCCGTATACGTCCAGATTGTTGGTTGATTGTCTTCCTTTTGCCACATCCACTACTGATTGTGGCTGGTAGGTTTGCTCTTCTTCGTCAGTATCATCTTCAGTCACCAGCCGCTTACACCGTTTTCGTACAGGAGGTAAAGCGTCGCTACCACTGTCACTGCCGCTGTCAAAATATCCTGCAAAATCATTGTTGGCTATGCCACCACATGTCTCCCTTTCCTCGTGAACACATTTGCTACACGACGGAAACATTGTGAAAGTATTTTTGTAATGTTGGCAGGTCCAAATGCTGCGAAGAACACTTCGTGTGTGCTGCCTGTACTCGATCAGCTCCGCTACGTGTCAGAGACGTTTTGTTTACATTTGGTGCGGCTGACCGACGACATCTCTCTCACGATATGCGCTTGTTCGGCGCGGTAAACGTACCACGACTCTGATACGTCTAGCTGATGTTTGGCCAGGTCGGCACGCTACGTCTCTCGCATGACATTGTAACCTAAGGGGTTAATGTTCATTCTTTTATAATTTGACTCCTCTGACTGAATCCGCTCACTTTTAGCAGACTGTTTCTTATGTAACCCCCTTTGGAATCGCGGGACTGATGACCTTGCCGTTTGGTCCCATACTCTCTCAATTAATCAATCAATCATCAACACACTGTACACTGATTTTTCAAAACAAGTAGTGTTCCTAAGTTTCAGGTGAGATATTAGAGTTATCCATTTGATTTCTTCAAATATTCCTCTTATGTTCGTGTTAAGAATAAGTTTGTTGTGTTTACTGGTGAGTTTCATGTGACTCTCAAGGCTCTGGAGTCCTTGAGACATAAGGGAAAGAAATTGCTTGCCTGATCAGCTTCCCTCAGTATCCTTAAAAAAATTTAAAAATGTGCTACCTCACCAATGGAAGTTTGTATCATTCCACTTGGCACTAGGGCACATTGTGATCCAGAGAAACAAGAAAGCACATTTTGGAGTCGATGAGGTCGATGGGGAATGTAGTGAGACACAATCTGCCATTACACAGCTAATCCCCTTCCCCTCACCACAAAACAGCATTGTTTTGCCAAGTTGAAGAATAATTCAGATAAGAGGAGTGGATAGTAGTGAAGACAAGAAGCTGCATTTGTTAAAACCAGCTTTATGACTGCAGCGTCATCTACATCTACATACGTACATACATCATACATACATACTCTGCAAGCCACCATACGGTGTGTTTTGGTGGTATCCTGTACCACTATTAGTCATTTCCTTTCCTGTTCCACTCACAAATAGAGCGAGGGAAAAATGTCTCTATATGAGCCCTAATTTCTCATATCTTATCTTCATGGTCTTTATGTGCAATGTATGTTGGTAGCAGTAGAATCGTTTGGCAGTCAGCTTCAAATGCTGGTTCTCTAAATTTTCTCAGTAGTGTTTCTTGAAAGAATGTTGCCTTCCATCCAGGGATTCCCATTTGAGTTCCCAAAGCATCTCTCTAATACTTCTGTGTTGTTCAAACCTACCAATAACAAATATAACAGCCTGCCTCTGAATTGCTTTGATGACTTTCTTCAATTCGACCTGGTATAGATCCCAAACACTCGATCAGTACTTGAGAATAGGTCGCACCAGCATCTTATATGTGGTCTCCTGTACAGGTGAGCCACTATTTCCTAAAATTCTCCCAGTAAACTGAAGTCGACCATTCACCTTCCCTACCACAGTTCTCAAGTGATCTTTCCATTTTGTATCACTTTGCAGTGTTCTGTGCAGATATTTAAATGGCTTGATTGTGTCAAACAGAACATCGGTAATACTGTATCCGACCATTACAGGTTTGGTCTTCCTACTCATCGGCATTAACTTAAATTTTTCCACATTTAGAGCTAGCTGCCATTCATCACGCCAACTGGAAATTTTATCAAAGTCGTCTTGTATCTTCCTAAAGTCACTAAATTTCAACACTTTACTGTACACCAAGGCATCATCAGCAAACAAACAGATTGTTGCCCACCCTGTCTACCAAATCATTTATGTACATAGAGAGCAGCAGCAGTCCTATGACATATCCCTGGGTCACTCCTGGCGATACCTTGTTTCTGATGAATACTCGCCATTGAGGACAACACATTGGGTTCAATTACTTAAGAATTCTTCAAGCCACTTACCTATCTGTGAACTTATTCCATATGCTTGGATCTTCGTTAACAGCCTGCAATAGTGCACCGTGTCAAATGCTTTCCAGAAATCTAGGAATATGGGATCTGCCTGTTGCCCTTCATCCATAGTTCTCAGTACATCATGTGAGAAAAGGGTATGCTGAGTTTCACACAAGCGATGGATTCTAAAACCATGCGTATTCGTGGACATAAGCTTCCCAGTCTGAAGAAAGTTTATTATGTTTGAACTGAGAATGTGTTCAAGGATTCTGAAGCAAACTGAAGTTAGGGGTTTATAGGTCCGTTATTTTACCCTTGCTATATACTGAAGTCACCTGTGCTTGTTTGTCACTTGGGACTTTGTCCTGGGCAAGAGATTCACAATAAATGCAGCTGGGTAAGGGGCCAATTCATTATTGTACTCTTTGTGAAACCAAATTGGGATTCCATCCAGACCTGGTGGCTTATTTGTTTCCAGATCTTTGATGTTCCTCTATGCCAGGGTGCTTATTACTATGCTGTCCATACAGGAGTCTGTCCGATGGTCAAATGCTGGTATATTTCCACAACTCTGTGTGAACGATTTCTTGAGCTTGAAATTTAACAGTTTGGCTTTCATTTTGCTATCTTCAACTACCACACCACACTGGTTCAGTAAGGGACTAAATAGAAAGAAGCCTTAGATATGCTAAGCAATTTTACATAGAACCAAAATGTTTTTGGCTTCTGTGCCAGATTCTTTGCTAAGATGTGATGGTTCTGTCTTTGTATGCTTTGCACATAGATCTTTTGACAGATGCATGCCACCATTTGGGCGTTCTCTTGTGAACTGAGAGTGCAGCAGTCTCTGCTTCCTCAGTATCTTCTGAATTTTGTTGCTAAACGTCGGTGGATATTTCTATCTGTTATCCAATTATAAGGCTCATAACTCTCCAGACCATGATTTACAGTCTGCTTAAACTTTGCCCATAATTCCTCTACATCCGTCTTACTGGAACTATGTGATGTCAGTTCACTGTCTAAAGTGAGGTGCTAACAACTGCCTTTCTGCTCTTTCAAGCAGAAACACTCTCCTGACCTTATTGACTGATTTATGAGCTATTTGTAGCTACGAGGTCTGAGAAATTCCCATTGCCTGTGGGCTATCAAGCTAGCTGCTCAAGACACATTTTCAGAAAACAGGTTCAAAAGTATTACACATGATTGTTCATATGGAAGCCCTTCACCTCCCTCTCTCCCCTCCCCACCCCCTCTCCCCTCTCCTCTCCGCCCCACCCTCCCCCTCTCCCCTCTCCTCTCCGCCCCACCCTCCCCCTCTCCCCTCCCCCCTGTATGAATCCATAGTCGTCCTAGTCTGTACTCTGTAGGTTAAAGTTGCCTCTGACCAATATTGCGTGATCTGGGTATTTATGCGCTACTGACCATAGACTTACCTTGAATTACTTTAGAACTGTCACAGTGGAGTGGGTTGTCTAGTAAAAACATGCAGCAATTAACTTGGATTCACCTACACCTGTTACGTTACCAGATAACTTCACTGTCACATTCAACTTCTACCTCAGTAGAGACAATATTTCTGTCATTTGCAATGAGCACATCCTCTCCTATGGCATATAATCTGTCTTTCTGATATATGTTCCATTACTCGCTAAATATCTAAGACTTTTCCATCTCAGGTGTCAGCCAGCCTTTAGTCCCAAGAATAATTTGAGAGAGAACTTCCCTGGAGGGTAGTAAATTTGGGAACTTTATTATGAATACTTTGACGGCTTACTGATAAAATTTTAAAATTTTACAAAGTGTCTATATTCTGAATGCCACCTGTCTTTCCTCACTGTGTATAGACTGGCGAGTGTTCATTAGAGCACTTCAACTATCGTCTAGCCTAAAAAACCCTCATGTGAGCTCCACAAGTACTCTGCTACTCCAGTAGCTCCTTCCTATGTGTAGCGTGCCTGTAACCTATCAAGGGGAGTCCTATAAATCTCCGAACAATAACGCAGGTCTAGAAATCTGCATCCAAGTCAGTCACAGAGCTGACGAAGCATTTGGTTGAGACACTCCACTCGGCTCCAAACGAGAGGACCCCGATCAGCTCTCAGAACAATACTGCAAATTGCGAGCTCTGCTTGCATGCCATGCGTTAGGGCAGCAGTCTTCACCACGTCTGCCAGCTGTCTGTATAAACTGAGGATGGTATCGGAACCTATGCGACAGACATCAGGGATACCAATGTGAGCCACAGCTTACAAATGATTGCACCCTGCACGCTCAGTAACCACAGACAAAGCTGCTTCCTCATCTCCGATGAGGCCTCCTGGCAGATATACCAAGTGAATGTTGGCTTCTTTCCAGCTGTGAATGCTGTGCGCCTACGGGGCTCCATAACGTGCCTACCTAATGCTGGAGTTACCGGTAACTAGTAAACATGACCCCCCCCCCCCCCGTGTGCCTGGTGAGACCCTACTGAGGGAACGGCCCCATGCTTACTTTAGAGTGTGAAAGGGTGAGGCCAGGCAACCAGATTCCACATTAGACCTCTGCCTTCAGCGATGTGAATGTGTTACCACCCGCCATTCGCCATGCTGTGAGGACGGATCCACCGCATCTGGTGCACTAGGAGGTGCCTCGGAAATAGGGTCTGTGGGCTGAATAAGCAATGCTTGAGGTGTCCCATGTGATGTGCCAGATTCTCCGCCACTACTACACCTCGACGCAGCAGCGTGAAGATGACTGACTGTAGCCAAAAGCTCATTCAGCTGTTCGTGAACTGCAGCCATCTCCTCCTGCACATATCCTAACTGTCGTAGCGAGACTAACTGAAGAAGTAAACTACAAAAGCAGACAGAATCCTAGATATGCAACTTACTACCATGCTGGTGCGTTAATGAGCTATCTAGCTGGCTGTTGAGCGAGCAGCTACTGCCATACAGAATGAATGAATTTTCACCTACAAAAATGAGAGATTAAACCTCTTAAATAGAAAAACGCACGCAAAATTTAATAAATAGATTATGAAGAAAACAAAAAAAACTTAACTTGCAGCTCTCTAGATGTATATCAGGTGAGAGCTGGAGCTGTCTGATGGGTTGAAGTCATTGTGACCTGTGCCCAAATTGGCTGTTGTCCACTTATGTGTAGCTTCATATGGGAATGAGAGGATCCTCCTGGAAAGTGATGCTCTCATTGTACTATTACTGTACACCATATTTTAACAGGGTGTACATTATAGTCCAGTGAGAGACATTTGTTAAGTGGGAACCTCACCTATATTTTAGATTAAAATTTTATCATTATGTGATGCTTTTTAAAACTGTTCACTCTTAACTCATACCCAACCTCTGTCAACCACCAGTTGTAGTGGCACCACCATTTAGGATAGGGAAAGTCAGTTTTGTGCGATACTCGGGGCACGAGTTACAGTCAGGTGCAGGTCGGATTGCAGTAAGTTACACATACCAACAGTTGGGAAGGCAAATAGAGGCCACAGGGGTGTAGAACTGCCAGAGAGGGCGTACACAGCAGTTTCCATGGCGCAAGTCGCAGGCAGAAGAGGGCCACTGGCCAACCTAAGTGTTAAGCATACGTGACGTGAAGCCATGCACTTGGCAAAACAAAGGCGCACAGCCGAGTACAAATAGGTGCTGTTTTCTAACGAGATTCATTTAAGTGTGGCAGCTCTCCTGGACGGTGGGGCATGTCACACCGCCGGGCTACACGCAGCAACAGATGGGGCGCCAGCGTCCCAGTCCACGGTGGGTTGTTGGTTCAACCCTCTGAGGTTGGTGCAGGGTCCATACAGCTCCCGGTAGAGCAGTGCGGAGTCAACGTGGACAGTGGTTGCTGAGTCGGCTGCTGGCACAGCCATCCTGACATCATTGGAACTCAGCGGGCCGGCCAAGGCCGGCACGACACTGCATTGCATTGCATTGCATTGCACAGGCCGCTGGGGTGCTTCCTCAGCGTTGCGGGGCCCTGTGACACAGACAGAGATGAACGGAGCACTGTAGTGGAAACAAATAAATTGTTTGGAAAGTTCTCGCCGAGTTTTAATATGGCACCTCTTGACACCCATCCGTCACACAGTTACATATACCCACTATAACAGTTTGGTTCTTTTCTCTTTTATTGGACATTATGTACACTTTTATTCTAATGTTTCAGTGTGGGCGGTGTACATCCCACTGCTAGAAAAGATGATGATTTGTGTGATATGTGATATGTATAGATTGCATTTTTCCTGTAACTTGTAACAGAAATAAAGGCATTTGTGGTCTAACTGATAAGGACAATATCATGAATAAAGGTGTAGCAGTTTTGAAGTAAACATCTACACTACTTTTTAAGAGGATTATGTATGTAAATTTGGAGATTAGCTCCGTTTGTGTTTTTAAATGACATAATGTGTTATTAAGCATCTTCACACGTAAAATTGTCCACCACACTGGGACTCAAATCCAAAACACTGCCTTTCACAGGCAATACTGTCACTGACAGCTATCTATGGGCACCATTATGTCCCTGTGTAGCTCAGTTGGTGAGAGCGTTTATCACAAAAGGCAAAATTCTGTGTTTGAATCCTTGTCTGACACACAGTTTTAATCTTACCTATAGAGTGAAAAACTCATTCTGGTGAGAATATGCTTCAAAATGACTCTAAGCACTATGGGACTTAAATTCTGAGGTCATCAGTCCCCTAGACTTAGAACGACTTAAACCTAACCAACCTAAGGACATCACATACATTCGTGCCTGAGGCAGGATTGGAACCTGCGACCGTAGCAGCCGTGCGTTTCTGGACTGAAACGCCTAGAACCGCCCGACCATGGCGTACAGCATTTTGGTGACATGTCATCTAAAATAAGTGCTGTTACCTGTAGTTCTGTCATACTACTTTAAGAAAGGGATGATTTTATTTCCATTCCCTACATGGGAATTCTCTCAAACAGATTCGTGTATTTAATGCTAAACTTCAGAACTGAATGCAGGCTGCAATCTTATAACTTTGCCTGGCCCATGAATAGTAATACATATGAAAAAGGCACTCATTAATTTAAAGGATACTCCTGACCTATAAAGATAATTTATGGATTGCCTATTACTATGATTGGGGATACATGTGGTGTTAACGAAACATTATTTAACTCGACTGGAAAGATAGTCATCTTACTTGACACTAGGACTCTGCTCCATACTGCTGTTTGTTTATTTATTTCTAGCATGGTTTTTTTGTACCTCTTTATCGTAATCACCTTGAATCATTTATGTTGGGCATATTTGAGTTTGCATATGAATGAATGGACTGTAGTATTATGTAAATTAGTTTAAATAATAAACTGTGCACATATTAGATTGTTAATAAAGATGATTGTGCCATCTAGAACCCACTTTAGCTCGTTTTTATTACTGGTCATTGCTACCACACCTCATTCTTCAGACACAGTTCTTTTTCTTTCCCACAGAAGAAACCTTTTTGAAATAAAAACAGTCAAGCTGTAATGTGTATCATACTTTAATAAAAAATAGTGAGTGTTGGTTTAGTATGTAAATTAGTGTTGTTCATATCAGTGTTGGTCCGTAATTTTATTTCTGTAAAACTAGAATCATACAACCTTACATTTTACGCTAGGCGCTGTTGTTAATAATTAAAAAGAAACAATAAAATATACATGAATTCTTCCTTTATTCTTGAAAATATTGCAGTAATTAAATATGTGTTTATATTTTAAAGGTTTATAGTTTTTCAGATATTTGGGACATTCTGTTTAAAGTACTAGGATTGCTTTTAAATCTTAAGAAGCTGCTGTATATTGTGATTTATTTCTTAATCAAAATTAATTTCATAATACTTGTTTTTGTCACAGAGGATATTAAAAAACAGATGCTTTCAGCATCTGTTCTCAAGGAACTTGACCATGTCTTGACAAGTCTACCGGCATTGATTGTGACTGGACAAACCTGTAAAGCAAAAGTGCAGCTTGTTAATGCTCTTTTGGGTGAACCTCTCCTGCCTTTCTGCAGCAACTTATGGAGGTGGATTTTGGTACGGTATGGTCATAGCAAACGAGCATACACAACTTCATTGCCAGAATCAAATAATGCAGAAAGGCAAGAGCTCAGAAGTGGATGGTTATCTGTACCTGAAAACTATTTTAAAAAACCAGAAAATGAAAAGGTAAGCATCCCATATCTGGGGACTTTGTGTACATACATAATTGTTTCCTTGTCACCTTATTGCTTTCCTGCTGTTTGATCACCCTTTGAAACATCCAGCACTGTACAACTTAAATCCATCCAATAGAGAAAAAATATTGACATGTGAGATGTGGTGTTAATACATTATCTAATCAAGAGTATCTAGATACCCTAATGTAATGAAGAATTGACCACTAGATCTCATAGGATGCAGACCTGCCAGTATAAAAGGAGGCTGGGGGAGTATTGTATTGTCAGTAGAAAAGCAGTAACAGCATAATGAGTCAATCAGGAGACCTTGGTGACTTTAAACATGGACTAATCATTGGATGTCACCTGAGTAACTGGTCCATCAGGGACATTTAAACCTTTCTAAAACTGCCTAAGTCAACTATTGGTGATGTGACAGTGAAGCGAAAACATGAACAACCACAGCTAAACCAAGACCAGACAGACCTCATCTACTGACACACAGGGTCCGTTGAGCATTACGGAGGGTGGTTGTAGGAAATCATATGAAAACAGTGTACCGAATCACTTAAGAGTTCCTAAGTGCTACCTGCAGTCCAGTTAACACAATGACTCATTATAAGTAGTTAAAAAGAATGAAGCACCATGGTCAAGAAGCTCCTCATAAGCCACACATTTCTGTAGTCAGTGCTTAAGCGATGCTTGAGGTAGTGTAAAGAACAGTACTACTGGACATTGAACGACTGAAAATTAGTGCTTTGGAGTGATGAATCATGCCATACTCTGTGGCAATCACATGGGAGGGTGTGGGTTTGGCAAATGCCTGGAGAATGTTACCTGCCATCAAGTGTAGAAGGTGGGGGTGTAATGTAGCAATACGGGGCTACTTTTCATGGTTAGGATGTGGTCCTCGTGTTGCACTGGTGAAAATGGTAAATCCCGAAAGATATGAATACCTTGTACTGCATTGTGTACTGTGTTCAGTACAGGAACAGTTCAGAGATGATGATATTACCAGCATGACAGTGCTCCCTGGTATAAAGTGGCATTTGTGAGCCAATGATTTGGGGACAGTAACATTCCTGAAATGGACTGGCCTGCCCAGAGCCATGACCCAAACCCAGTAGAACATCTTTGGGATTACTTGGAACCTTGACTTCTCTGGTTTTGGTTCTTCAGGTGGAGTGGGGTGGCTCAATGGTTACCACACTCAACTTGCATTTGGGAGGATGAAAATTCAATTTAGCATCCACCCATACTGATTCAGATTTTTGTGATTTTCCTAAATTGCTCCATGCAAATACAGATAGTATCTTTGAAAGGTTGTGGCCAGTTTCCTTCCCCAGTCTTCAAACAATCTGAGCTGTGCTTGTCTCTAATGTCCTCATGTCAATGGGATATTAAACGCAAATTTTCTTTCCTTCCTCCCCCTCTTCAGTAAGGATGCTATTCCTCCACACACACACACACACACACACACACACACACACACACACACCTCAATAAAGTGTGTCTACCAGAGTTTAGGCCATCACTAAGGTGAAGGGTAGACACTCCCCATATTAATTTCCACTAATGGGTGCTGGATACTTACGATAAGATAATGTATGTTGTCACATATTGTTACTAATGAATGGACCAGGGTTAAATAATTTAAAATAAATGAGAGTTTTTTAGTGACAGTGTCATTTATCTTAGGGAATTGCTGCCCTCTCCCCGCCCTCTCCCCCCTTCTCCCCGCCATCTCCCCCCTTCTCCCCGCCATCTCCCCCCTTCTCCCCGCCATCTCCCCCCTTCTCCCCCCCATCTCCCCCCTTCTCCCCCCCATCTCCCCCCTTCTCCCCCCTTCTCCCCCCCATCTCCCCCCTTCTCCCCGCCATCTCCCCCCTTCTCCCCGCCATCTCCCCCCTTCTCCCCGCCATCTCCCCCCTTCTCCCCGCCATCTCCCCCCTTCTCCCCGCCATCTCCCCCCTTCTCCCCGCCATCTCCCCCCTTCTCCCCGCCATCTCCCCCCTTCTCCCCGCCATCTCCCCCCTTCTCCCCGCCATCTCCCCCCTTCTCCCCGCCATCTCCCCCCTTCTCCCCGCCATCTCCCCCCTTCTCCCCGCCATCTCCCCCCTTCTCCCCGCCATCTCCCCCCTTCTCCCCGCCCTCTCCCCCCTTCTCCCCGCCCTCTCCCCCCTTCTCCCCGCCCTCTCCCCCCTTCTCCCCGCCCTCTCCCCCCTTCTCCCCGCCCTCTCCCCCCTTCTCCCCGCCCTCTCCCCCCTTCTCCCCGCCCTCTCCCCCCTTCTCCCCGCCCTCTCCCCCCTTCTCCCCGCCCTCTCCCCGCCCTCTCACCCCTTCTCCCCGCCCTCTCCCCGCCCTCTCCCCGCCCTCTCCCCGCCCTCTCCCCGCCCTCTCCCCGCCCTCTCCCCGCCCTCTCCCCGCCCTCTCCCCGCCCTCTCCCCGCCCTCTCCCCGCCCCCTCCCCGCCCTCTCCCCGCCCTCTCCCCGCCCTCTCCCCGCCATCGGCAGTCTACCCTCCCGGATGGCCTTTGCACGGACCCGTTGATTCTCACAGAACATCTTGTGTCCCATTTTGCAACGGAAGCAGCATCAACCTCCTATCCGGCTGCTTTCCTTCACTAGAAATAGCGGGCCGAAGCTTCCGTCTTATTGTTTACCCCTTGTCAGTCAAAATCTTACTGTTTTTTGTTCTCCGCATACTCAGGAGAATGACATCCCACAGGGTTACGTATTGATTGTACTTACTATCCTCATTGCTATAGATGGACTTCTGGCCTCCGTTGGTTCTTTGGTCACACCTGCTCTGTATGTGGATGATTTCTGCATTTGGGTTAGTTCCTCTTCGATGGCCTCTGCAGAGCTGCAGCTCCAGGATGCTATATGGCGTGTCTCTGCATGGATCCTCTCACACGGGTTTCAATTCTCTCCTTCAAAATCGCGGGCGGTGCACTTCTGTCACCGTACTACGGTCCACCCCAATCTGGAGCTCTACCTCGATGCACAATGGTTACCTGTGGTCCCACAGTTTTGTTTCCTAAGTCTCCTTATTGGCAACAAGCTCACTTGGCTGCCTGATATCAGACTTCTGCAGATAGGAGGGTTCCGTAAACTCAAGGTCCTTCGCTTCCTTGCCCACACCTCTTGGGGTGCGGAAGGTTCCACTCTTCTCCACCTTTATCAGGCTTCAGTGCGGTTGTCAAGTTCGTGGTTCAGCTGCTCCTTCCACACTGCACCTCCTGCATCTGGTCCACCATCATGGTATCCGTTTGCCCACTGGTGCCTTCTCTACTAGCCCTGTTGATAGTCACCTGGTTGAAGCTGGGATTACCCCCCTCCCCCCTTTCTGTTCGGCGGTCCCAGCTTCTGGTTTCTCAAGCAATCGCTGTTCGTTATTCTCCCACTCGTCCTTCCTATTGTATCCTGTTCCGAGACCATAGAAGTCGCCCACCTGATTCCCACCCTCGGCCAGGTTTACTGATTCGACTCCGCCTTGCATCTGTTCGCCATGATTTTCAGCTTCCTTCTTTGTCCCGGTCTCCCCCCCGGTCTCCCCCCGGTCTCCCCCCCGGTCTCCCCCCCGGTCTCCCCCCGGTCTCCCCCCCGGTCTCCCCCCCGGTCTCCCCCCGGTCTCCCCCCCGGTCTCCCCCCCGGTCTCCCCCCCGGTCTCCCCTCCCCTCCCCTCCCCTCCCCACGGTCTCCCCTCCCCTCCCCTCCCCTCCCCCCGGTCTCCCCCCGGTCTTCCCCCCGGTCTCCCCTCCCCTCCCCTCCCCTCCCCCGGTCTCCCCTCCCCTCCCCTCCCCCCCGGTCTCCCCTCCCCTCCCCCGGTCTCCCCTCCCCCCGGTCTCCCCTCCCCTCCCCTCCCCCGGTCTCCCCTCCCCCGGTCTCCCCTCCCCTCCCCTCCCCTCCCCCGGTCTCCCCTCCCCTCCCCCCGGTCTCCCCTACCCTCCCCTCCCCTCCGCACGGTCTCCCCTCCCCTCCCCTCCCTTCCCCCCGGTCTCCCCTCCCCTCCCCTCCCTCCCCCCGGTCTCGCCTCCCCTCCCCTCCCCCCGGCCTCGCCTCCCCTCCCCTCCCCTCCCCCCGGCCTCGCCTCCCCTCCCCTCCCCTCCCCCCGGCCTCGCCTCCCCTCCCCTCCCCTCCCCTCCCCTCCCCCCGGCCTCGCCTCCCCTCCCCTCCCCTCCCCTCCCCCCGGCCTCGCCTCCCCTCCCCCCGGCCTCGCCTCCCCTCCCCTCCCCTCCCCTCCCCCCGGCCTCGCCTCCCCTCCCCTCCCCTCCCCTCCCCCCGGCCTCGCCTCCCCTCCCCTCCCCTCCCCTCCCCCCGGCCTCGCCTCCCCTCCCCTCCCCTCCCCTCCCCCCGGCCTCGCCTCCCCTCCCCTCCCCTCCCCTCCCCCCGGCCTCGCCTCCCCTCCCCTCCCCCCCCGGCCTCGCCTCCCCTCCCCTCCCCTCCCCCCGGCCTCGCCTCCCCTCCCCTCCCCTCCCCCCGGCCTCGCCTCCCCTCCCCTCCCCTCCCCCCGGCCTCGCCTCCCCTCCCCTCCCCTCCCCCCGGCCTCGCCTCCCCTCCCCTCCCCTCCCCCCGGCCTCGCCTCCCCTCCCCTCCCCTCCCCCCGGCCTCGCGTCCCCTCCCCTCCCCTCCCCCCGGCCTCGCCTCCCCTCCCCCCGGCCTCGCCTCCCCTCCCCCCGGCCTCGCCTCCCCTCCCCCCGGCCTCGCCTCCCCTCCCCCCGGCCTCGCCTCCCCTCCCCCCGGCCTCGCCTCCCCTCCCCCCGGCCTCGCCTCCCCTCCCCCCGGCCTCGCCTCCCCTCCCCCCGGCCTCGCCTCCCCTCCCCTCCCCTCCCCCCGGCCTCGCCTCCCCTCCCCTCCCCTCCCCCCGGCCTCGCCTCCCCTCCCCTCCCCCCGGCCTCGCCTCCCCTCCCCTCCCCCCGGCCTCGCCTCCCCTCCCCTCCCCCCGGCCTCGCCTCCCCTCCCCTCCCCCCGGCCTCGCCTCCCCTCCCCTCCCCCCGGCCTCGCCTCCCCTCCCCTCCCCCCGGCCTCGCCTCCCCTCCCCTCCCCCCGGCCTCGCCTCCCCTCCCCTCCCCCCGGCCTCGCCTCCCCTCCCCTCCCCCCGGCCTCGCCTCCCCTCCCCTCCCCCCGGCCTCGCCTCCCCTCCCCTCCCCCCGGCCTCGCCTCCCCTCCCCTCCCCCCGGCCTCGAAGTATCATACAAATGCACACTTTGCTACAGTGTGAAAAATTCATTTAGGTTTCAATATGTTTTCCTTTCCTGAACCACGTTAGTTGACTTGCCTATTCGGTGAAGGAGATGGACTTTCGTCATTTACATATTAAGTTTTATAGTGGCTTTGTTTCTGATGCCTTTTATTTATTTATTTAGGTGGACGGCCTTAAAACAATGATGGTTATTGAAATATGTCACCCACTACTTCATGAAAATATCCAGGTAATTGTGGTACCAGATTGTGAAACTGCTCCAGTGAATGTTTTCTCAATGTTGGATGAATGTTTACCACAGAGGCTTCAGATATTTTTCTACTGCATCGGTGATGAGCATCTAAATGAGAAGGTGTGCACTGCTATCTTTTGTTCTGCATATATATTTCTAATACTTGGTTTTCTTACATATATTTGGTTGTGTTTTGTTAACTTTGCATAAAAAAGGACAATTTAACTCAGTTTTGAAAAAGAAGAAAAATCTTTATAGTGTAGTATGTGTCTCGGATGTAAGTTTTTTCAGTAGCAGTAAAAACTGTTAACCTAATGTCAATGTTTGGAAATATCAATTCGCCTTAAGGGGAAGCTTGGAGGGATATGTTACTCCATGAAGAGTTTATTGAAATGTGTATTCCTATAGGATGACTGTCCAATGCGTTCCACCCAATAATATCCAAACAGCAGACTCTGTACACAATTTATTAAATTGTCAATACTAAACACTTTTAAATAACAACAAAGTCATATAACTTACAAAACTTAACAAATGTTAAAGAGTGATCTTTAAAAACAATATCGGCGGCTTGCCACCATAAAATCAAGAACACTTTTACAATAGTGCTTTTAGAGTTTATCCAAAAGACAAAATCCAATAATAAGTTAACTTGTCATTACAATTTAAAATGATTTATATAAAAAAACTTTGAGAAAGATAATGGTGCTTGGCACCATAAAATGAAAGAAACGCAACACACAATCAATAAATATAATAACAAATAATAATTTGATACAACCAAAGGGCGAGGGCAACTCCCAAAGCAATCACAGACCGGCGAGCTCTCAACACTTCTGAGCCTTCCCTCTAGAAACGGTCCCCTAAATAAACCACTGAGAGCTCCCCGACATGCCTCCCACAACTGCCCATCACTTACGCACCTTGGTTATGTTCTGTAACACACGACAGATAATATCAACACAAGATAAAATTCAAAAATACAGTATAACATCCCGACAGCACATGATAACCACAGCGCCGTTAACTCGGGCGCTATTAATAAGTGCCGGAAGCCAACACACACAAATCTCAAACAATTCTCGCTTCCTAAAACAAAACAGTAAAAGCCAAGCGCACATGAATAGCCAAACCACAGTCTTAGAAGTGCCTTAACAACACCAAACGCAACTATTCCACCAAGTTAATAATAACACAGTAAAAAAAAATACGGAACATATCACATATACCAAGCATCAGTAATTCACTATGTATATACTGTACAAAACCGGCCTTCTTAGGCAGACTTTACCTAACACATTGACTGCCAAATGTACCATACATGAACGCAGCTAGTTGTCTCCAGGCCAGAGTATCACAGGACCCCACCGGACCTCCACATCAGACAGGCAGGAAGAACAAGTACGCCAACTCCAATTAATCACCACCGCATGGCCAGCACAGCAAGCACAGTGGCAAGTCACCTCCGCCCCAGACAACTCTGTTCATATTGCGAGGCACAACCACCTTAGCGCTAGTCACTAGCCGGTCAGGCAGAGGGAACTTCATGTTCCGTGCAATCCCCAGAAAACCAACTACCATCATACTTTCCGCCGGCCACCCCACACACACACACACACACACACACACACACACACACACACACACACACACACACACACACACGCCAGCAACGTCATAGCAAATCGCCACCGGAGCACCACCCGCACCAGGACAGCAAACTATAATCGATTACAGTGCGCGCTCTGAACAAGATCACAGGTTAGCGGCCTGTGCCATATCATATATCTTTTTGGCAGCTTGTTTTGAATTGACTGGTTCAGTCTCTAGCCTGACTTACTGAGCTTGCACTGGAAGTGCCAGGTCTAGTGGCCTCTGGATCACGGGGTCCCGGGTTTGATTCCCAGCCAGGTTGGGGATTTTCTTTGTCAGGGGACTGGGTGTTTGTGTTGTCCTCTTCATATCATCATCATCATCATCAGCAGCAGCAGCAGCAGCAGCATCGTCATCATTTGTGACGCCGGCTAGATTAGACTGTGTGTGGGAATTGGACTGTGTGTGGGAATTGGACTGTGTGTGGGAATTGGACTGTGTGTGGGAATTGGACTGTGTGTGGGAATTGGACTGTGTGTAGGCACTTATGACCACACAGTTTGACTTGTATCGTGAGCCTATGTACATATTACTGTTTTATGCATGCTTTGCCAATTTTAGATAGTTGTCACTAAAATCCAGCACTTTCAGTGGAGGTCCAGTCGGACAGACTTGAGAATGAACCAGCCAGTTCGGATCTAGTCGCCAAAAAATATTGGTTTTGGAATAAACTCTATGAAGTAAAAGGGTTGCTGGTTCAGGAGGAGGAGGAGGAGGAGGAGGAGGAGGAGGAGGAGGAGCAGCAGCAGCAGCAGCAGCAGCAGCAGCAGCAGTTTATTTGTTCAAGGATCATTTGAGAATAATATTAATTTTCGGCTAATACAAAGAGAAATATAAGTCATATATGCAGACATACACTGATGCACCAAAATATTATGACCACCATGCTGTTAAGCATGGTGGACAACCTTTGGAACACAATACAGCAGCAATTCTGCATGGCATGTATGCGACAAGTCCCTGGTAGGTTTCTGATTATTTGAGGAGAGAACTGGTGGTTGGCTGTGACCTTAGAAGAACCATCACATATTTGCCTTTAGTAATTTAGGAAAACCTCTATCACAGTGGCTGGATGGAACATAAGCTTCCATCCTCCTGTACAAACTACATTTTTAAGAAAAGTCGTATTTCATTTGCCTTCATACACAAGTGAATGTCCTCTTGTGGTCCTGACATTTATAGCCAGATATTTAATACCTGTCTGTATAACATCATTGTTTGGAGCACTGCCCAGAGCCGATTAGAGAGCATTTTCATTGCTAGAAGGTTTTTTTTTCTGACTCATTGTCAGAATAATCTGCTGTTACTGAACCCCTCCACCCTGGTGGATGGCAGAGATTGTCTCCATGAACACCCCACTCTTCATTGATGAACCTTGAAGGTCCTTGTCATTGAAACTGGGGTCTTACAGTGCTGCAGTTGGGACACCGGTGTATAAGGGACAGGGCCATTGTGGCTGCTAAGTTTCCCAGGGTACTGATATGAGAATACATGTTTCTGTTATTGTCATAGTCATTGCTGGTTTTGATAGTCAGACAACTACTCCTTAGTGGTTGCAATATTGGAAAGCCATGGCACCCTTTATTGCCTGTTATGCCGCAACAAGTCCACTCAGGTCTGGCAGAAGGTACGAGCCCAAGCCTGGGAGCCCACATGGTGAAATGGGAGTGTGCTCTGGGCTTGCTATGCTGCATTCAGCTGGTCAAACACTGTGCAGGGCCAGTACTTGGGCAAAATTTCAGACAGACAGTGTCAGTTAATAGGGAGATGCCATTTTTTTTGCATGTGTGCCTTAAACATCCGGTCATGTCCTGAGTGAGCGTTTTACAAGGGATTGCATGACAGAGCTTCTTGCTAAAGAGAGTTAAGTCAACTGACTGAAGTAAGTTGTCTGACGTAAATTCCATCAGGTACATAGAAATCGGATGATGGAGATAATAAATGTATGGTGCATGTCAGAGGGTACCATGTACTACTAGACTTTTCCTTTCCAGATCCACTCAGAGAGAGAGAGAGAGAGAGAGAGAGAGAGAGAGAGAGAGTTGACATTATATGCCTCCATACGTGCCTTAATTTCTCGAATTGTATCTTCGTTGTCCTTATGAATTATGTATGTTGGCTGTAGCAGGATCATTCTGCAGTCAGCTTCAAGTGTGGGTTCTCTTAATTTTCGCAGTAGTGTTCCTCAAAAAGATTGTCATCTTCCCTCCAGGGATTCCCATTTCAGTTTCCAAAGCATCTCCGCAACACTTGCATGTTGTTCAAACCCTCTGGTAACAAATCTGGCAGCCCGTCTCTGAATTGCTTCAATGTCATCCTTGAATCTGACCGGGTGTGGATCCCAAACACTTGTGAGTGCTTGAGAATAGGTCACAGTATAGTCCTAAAATTCCCCCAAAAGAACTGAAGTTGACCATTTGCCATCTCTATGATAATCCTCACATGCTTGTTCCATTTAATATTGCTTTGCAACATTATGCCCAGGTGTTTAAACCATGTAACTGTTTCGAGGAGGACACTACTAATGCTGTATCTGAACATTATGGGTTTGTTTTCCCTACTTATCTACATTAACTTGCATTTGGAGCCAGCATCCATTCTTCACACCAACTAGAAGTTTTGTCTGTCATTTTTTATCATTGTGCAATCACTCATCTTCACACAGCAGCTGTACACTACAGCATCATCAGCTTGCTGCCCATCCTGTCTGTCAGATCATTTATGTATATAAAAAATAATAGTGTTTCTGTCACATTTCCGTGGGCCACTCCTGACGATACCCTTGCCTTGCTGTTGAGGACAACATACGGGGTTCTGTTGCTTAAGAAGTCTTAGTCACTGTCATATCTCTGAACATATTCTGCATGCTTGTACCTTTGTTAACAGTCTGCAGTGGGGCACCACGTCAGATGCATTTCAGAAATGTAGGAATATGGAATCTGCCTGTTGTCCTTCATTCAGAGTTTGCAGTACATGATGTGAGAAAAGGGAATTTATTGCATTCAAACTCGGAATATATTCTAGAATGCTGTAGCAAACTCATGTTAAGGATATTGGTCTGTGATTTTGCAGGTCTGGTGTTTTACCCTTCTTATATACAGATTTAAAAAGGGAAATGGAGAGGTTAAAGTTAGATATAGTGGGAATTAGTGAAGTTCGGTGGCAGGAGGAACAAGACTTCTGGTCAGGTGACTACAGGGTTATAAACACAAAATCAAATAGGGGTAATGCAGGAGTAGGTTTAATAATGAATAGGAAAATAGGAATGCGAGTAAGCTACTACAAACAGCATAGTGAACGCATTATTGTGGCCAAGATAGATACGAAGCCCACACCTACTACATTAGTACAAGTTTATATGCCAACTAGCTCTGCAGATGATGAAGAAATTGAAGAAATGTATGATGAAATAAAAGAAATTATTCAGATAGTGAAGGGAGACGAAAATTTAATAGTCATGGGTGACTGGAATTCGAGTGTAGGAAAAGGGAGAGAAGGAAACGTAGTAGGTGAATATGGATTGGGGCTAAGAAATGAAAGAGGAAGCCGCCTGGTAGAATTTTGCACAGAGCACAACATAATCATAGCTAACACTTGGTTTAAGAATCATGAAAGAAGGTTGTATACATGGAAGAACCCTGGAGATACTAAAAGGTATCAGATAGATTATATAATGCTAAGACAGAGATTTAGGAACCAGGTTTTAAATTGTAAGACATTTCCAGGGGCAGATGTGGACTCTGACCACAATCTATTGGTTATGACCTGTAGATTAAAACTGAAGAAACTGCAAAAAGGTGGGAATTTAAGGAGATGGGACCTGGATAAACTGAAAGAACCAGAGGTTGTACAGAGTTTCAGGGAGAGCATAAGGGAACAATTGACAGAAATGGGGGAAAGAAATACAGTAGAAGAAGAATGGGTAGCTTTGAGGGATGAAGTAGTGAAGGCAGCAGAGGATCAAGTAGGTAAAAGGACGAGGGCTAGTAGAAATCCTTAGGTAACAGAAGAAATATTGAATTTAATTGATGAAAGGTAAAATATAAAAATGCAGTAAATGAAGCAGGCCAAAAGGAATACAAATGTCTCAAAAATGATATCAACAGGAAGTGCAAAATGGCTAAGCAGGGATTGCTAGAGGACAAATGTAAGGATGTAGAGGCTTATCTCACTAGGGGTAAGATAGATACTGCCTACAGGAAAATTAAAGAGACCTTTGGAGATAAGAGAACCACTTGTATGAATATGAAGAGCTCAGATGGAAACCCAGTTCTAAGCAAAGAAGGGAAAGCAGAAAGGTGGAAGGAGTATATAGAGGGTCTATACAAGGGCGATGTACTTGAGGACAATATTATGGAAATGGAAGAGTATGTAGATGAAGATGAAATGGGAGATACAATACTGCGTGAAGAGTTTGACAGAGCACTGAAAGACCTGAGTCGAAACAAGGCCCCAGGAGTAGACAACATTCCATTGGAACTACTGACGGCCTTGGGAGAGCCAGTCCTGACAAAACTCTACCATCTGGTGAGCAAGATGTATGAAACAGGCGAAATACCCTCAGACTTCAAGAAGAATGTAATAATTCCAATCCCAAAGAAAGCAGATGTTGACAGATGTGAAAATTACCGAACAATCAGTTTAATAAGCCACAGCTGCAAAGTACTAACGCGAATTCTTTACAGACGAATGGAAAAACTGGTAGAAGCCGACCTCGGGGAAGATCAGTTTGGATTCTGTAGAAACACTGGAACACGTGAGGCAATACTGACCTTACGACTTATCTTAGAAGAAAGATTAAGGAAAGGCAAACCTACGTTTCTAGCATTTGTAGACTTAGAGAAAGCTTTTGACAATGTTGACTGGAATACTCTCTTTCAAATTCTGAAGGTGGCAGGGGTAAAATACAAGGAGCGAAAGGCTATTTGCAATTTGTACAGAAACCAGATATAAGAGTCGAGGGGCATGAATGGAAAGCAGTGGTTGGGAAGGGAGTGAGACAGGGTTGTAGCCTCTCCCTGATGTTATTCAATCTGTATATTGAGCAAGCAGTAAAGGAAACAAAAGAAAAATTCGGAGTAGGTATGAAAATCCATGGAGAAGAAATAAAAACTTTGAGGTTCGCCGATGACATTGTAATTCTGTCAGAGACAGCAAAGGACTTGGAAGAGCAGTTGAATGGAATGGACAGTGTCTTGAAAGGAGGATATAAGATGAACATCAACAAAAGCAAAACGAGGATAATGGAATGTAGTCGAATTAAGTCGGGTGATGCTGAGGGAATTAGATTAGGAAATGAGACACTTAAAGTAGTAAAGGAGTTTTGCAATTTGGGGAGCAAAATAACTGATGATGTTCGAAGTAGAGAGGATATAAAATGTAGACTGGCAATGGCAAGGAAAGCCGTTTCTGAAGAAGAAACATTTGTTAACATCGAGTATAGATTTAAGTGTCAGGAAGTCATTTATGAAAGTATTTGTATGGAGTGTAGCCATGTATGGAAGTGAAACATGGACGACAAATAGTTTGGACAAGAAGAGAATAGAAGCTTTCGAAATGTGGTGCTACAGAAGAATGCTGAAGATTAGATGGGTAGATCACATAACTAATGAGGAAGTATTGAATAGGATTGGGGAGAAGAGAAGTTTGTGGCACAACTTGACCAGAAGAAGGGATCGGTTGGTAGGACATGTTCTGAGGCATCAAGGGATCACCAATTTAGTATTGGAGGGCAGCGTGGAGGGTAAAAATCGTAGAGGGAGACCAACAGATGAATACACTAAGCAGATTCAGAAGGATGTAGGTTGCAGTAGGTACTGGGAGATGAAGAGGCTTGCACAGGATAGAGTAGCATGGAGAGCTGCAATAAACCAGTCTCAGGACTGAAGACAACAACAACAACAACAACAACAACAACAACATATACAGGAGTCATCTGCACTTTTTTCCATTTGCTTAGGACTTTGTGCTGGGTGAGAGATTTACGATGTAAACTAAGGGGCCAATGCCATAGAGTACCCTTTGTTAAATCCAATTGGGATTCCATCCAGATCTGGCGGCTTATTTTTTTTCACCTCTTTCAGTTGTTTCTCAACACCAGGGATGCTTATTACAATGTCATCCATACAGGAGTGTGTGCAATGGTCAAATGACAATATGTTCTTATAATTCTCACGTGTGAATGATTTCTTAAATGTGGAATTTAAAACTTTGGCTTTTGTTTTCTCATCTTCAACTACCACACCAGACTGGTGAGTATAAGTGACTGGATGGCAACCTTAGACCCACTTATTGACCAGGATTTTTTTGGATTCTCTGCCAGATCCTTTGCTAAGGTGTGATGGTGCTAGTTGTTGTATGCTTTGCATCTAGACCTTTTGACAGGTGCATGACTCTGTGCTAACCTTTGCGTGTCATCATTTGTGTGTTCTCTTGTGAACCCAGAGTGCAACGGCATCTGCTTCCTCAGAATCTTCCTAATGCCATTGTTAAACCACAGTGGATCTTTTCCATCCTTTATCCAATTACTAGGTGCATAACTCCCCAGACCATGATCTAGAATCTGCTTAAACTTTGCCCATAATCCCTCTATGTCCATCATCCTAGAACTAAATGATTCCAGTTAGTTGTATAAGTGAGATGCTATCAACTGCTTGTCTGCTGTTTCTAGCAGAAACTCTCTTGTAGACTTCTTGACTGATTTATCAACTTCCATAATCATAGTTGCTATGATGTCATGATCATTAATCCTCATCTCTATACTGACACCATCGATAAGGTCCAGCCTGTGTGTAGCTACAGGGCCTAAGATATTTCCATTGCATGTGGGCTAACTGCGTGAGACAGTTTTTGGAAAACATCTTCAAAAGTACTTTGCAAGACTTGCTGTCTGCACTCCCCTGCAATGAACCCATAGATGTACCAATCTATACTCAGTTGGTTAAAGTCACCTCCAACTACAGTTGCTTGATTTGGGTATCTACACCCTACCAACCATAGACATTCTGTGAATGCCTATAGAAATGTCACAGCAAACTTGAGTGGCCATTAAAAACTTCCAACAGTTAACATGGTTTCACCTTGACCTGTTATATGCGACCATATAACTTCACTGTCACATTCTGTTTCAACTCAATTGAGACAATATTTTTGTCAACTGCATGAACACTCCCTCTCGTATGGCTTGTAACGTCAAATCTGTCCTGTAGATAAACATTCCATGGCTCGCTAAATATCTCGGAGCTTTCTGTTTTGGGTTTTAGCTAACTCGTCTCCAACTCTCCAATTCTGATGACTAACTACATGTTTCTAACTACTTCTCTGTCTTCACCGTTCTCCGATGACTGACTCTTTCTGGATACTCCACTTTGGAGTTTAGTTTCACTTTCCCCTCCAACTCCACCAGTCCTTGGCATCACATAGCTTCGAAATCTTACTGGCTACATGGTGTGTTACTCTTCAGATATCTTACAGAGGATGAGTGGAGGGTTTGTGAAGCTGTTCCCTAAAGGCACAGGACTGCATCCTAAGCCTTTAATTGGATAAATGATGTAGCATCTCTCCCATCACAAGCTCTGTTTGTCTTCCTGTTGCAGTGCTCTCTCTCTCTCTGTCTTTTGTTCTTTCTTTCTTTCTGTCTTTCATTCTTTCATTCTTGCCTGTCTGCAGCTCATAGTCTAGTGGCTAGCTTTATTACCTCTGGATCACGGGGTCCCAGGCTCAATGCCCGGTTGGGTTGGAGATTTTCGCTGTCCAGGAATTGGGTGTTTGTGTTGTCCTCATCATTCCATCATCATTCATGAAAATGACTAAATTGAACTGTGTACAGATTAGGAATTTGTATGGGCACTGATGACCGTGCAGTTGAGCGTCCCACAAACCAATCGTCGTTCTTGCTCCCCTGGTTTCTAAGACCCACTCGGCTATATTACTGATTTTTTATCATATGAGGACTGCCTTCATTAATTCTATTTCCATATGTACCCATTATCATTTGAGGAGTCCCTTCATAAATTCTGTCACATAACTTTTTGTGTTATTGTCTAGCCCTTGCTTCATTATGTCTGTCACCCAACTTGTCTGTCACCCTATCTGTGTCTGTTTCTGCTGTGTTCCAGTTCTGTCTTTACTCTCAATATTATTTTGTAGTTAACTGCAGTGTTGCTTACAAGCAAGTATGTTTGCGTGGCTGTCCTCCACAGCAAGCACAGAAATATTGGTTTTGTAAATAGAAACTGCCTTTTCTTGCTGCACTGTAATTTATTTGTCCCAGACGTGATTCGCCTTTTTTTAATCAAGGCTCTTCAGTGAGATTTGGAATGATACAGCTGCTCAGAAAATGTTCATAAAATACAAAATCAGATCTGTATAATCTGCAAAATAAGAGGTAAATTATGAGTTATTTAAGACACATTGGCAGCTTGCAAACACCATTAATAATTTGACAGTTTTCTCCCATCTGGTCAACAAGGTTGAAAGGCACACAAAAACAGCTGCCCAAAGAATGGAAACAGTTCATAGAAGAAAGATTAGTGAAATCAAAAATCTCCGGACATACATTTAAAAAGTAAAGAAATACAACTGTTGGAGAAAGGACTAAAATACAATATAAATGCAGAAATAGAGGAAGTTTACATAGAAAATCTAATTACAGAAGCAGAAAGTGTAGTGACAAGGGAAGATAGGAATGAAAACAGCAGTGTCAATATTGGACTAATTAGAAAAGTAGTGAACCAACAAATCCCTGATGTAATAACCAATATGAAAACACGACAATACAAAATCAACAAAAGCATAGAAGCTGCAACACTCAGAAAACCTAGGGAAAAACTTCAAAATAAAAATGTTATCATTTCGAAAGCAGACAAGGGGAACACAATAGTACTTACAGACAAAGAACAATACAATGAAAAACCACAAGACTTCCTCTCACAAATAACATTGCAAAATTAAAATCAGACCCAACAGACAGATTCCAGACAAAAGTAAAAAAAAAAAAAAAAAAAAACACACTGAAAAATATAGTCGTAGTGAATAACACAGATAAAAGATTAATTCCACTGCACCTATCCTCTGAAGCCAACCAAAGATCCACAAACTGCATCTTCCTCTGAGGCCAATGGTGGATTTCAGAAAACCCCCCACTTACAGGCTTGCAGGACATGTTAAAATTACTGTCTGAAAATTTCAAAGTACAAGAAGATAAAACCATTAAAATACTACACAGCTAATACAACAAATAAGATATAAAAATCCCAAATACAGCAACACTCATTTGATGTAGAAAACATGTATTCCAACATACCAGTACCAGAAATGATAGAAATCATAGAAAACTTGTAGTCAACTCTCTTGTGAACAGATTAATGAAACACATGACTGAAGCTCATAACAGATCAAAATTACTTCCAGTTCAGTAATGAATTTTATTTACAAGAGGATGGATCACCAATGAGGTCCCCAGTTTCAGGAGCCTTAGCAAATGTTTTCACACTGAAGAGCCAAAGAAACTGGTACACCTGCCTAATATCGTGTAGGACCCCCTTGAGCACACAGAAGTGCCGTAACATGACATGGCATGGACTCAACTAATGTCTGAAGTAGTGCTGCAGTGAATTGGCACCATGAATCCTGCAAGGCTGTCCATAAATCCATAAGAGTACGAGGGGGTGGCGGTGTCTTCTGCACAGCACATTGTGAGGCACCCTAGATACGCTCAATAATGTTCCTGTCTGGGGAGTTTGGTAGCCGTTGGAAGTGTTTAAACCAAGAAGAAAGTTCCTGGAGCCACTCTGTAGCAATTCTGGACATGTGGGGTGTCACAGTGTCCTGCTGGAATTGCCCAAGTCCGTCAGAATGCACAATGGACATGAATGGATGCAGGTGATCAGACAGTAAGCTTACGTACGTATCACCTGGCCGAGTCGTATCTAAACAAATCAGGGCTGCCATATTACTCCAACTGCACACACCCCACATTACAGAGCCTCCACCAGCTTGAACAGTTCCCTGCTGACATGCATGGTCTATGGATTAATGAGGTTGTCTCCATACCCGTACATGTCCATCCATTCAATACAATTTGAAATGAGGCTCATACAACCAGGCAACATGTTTCCAGTCATCACAGTCCAATGTCGGTGTTGACGGACCCAGGCGAGGCATAAAGCTTTGTGTCATGCAGTCATCAAGGGTGTACGAGTGGATCTCCAGCTCCAAAAACCCATATCAATGATGTTCCGTTTAATGGTTCACACACTGACACTTGTTGATGGCTCAGCATTAAAATCTGCAGCAATTTGTGGAAGGGTTGCACTTCTGTCACACTGAACGATTCTCTTCAGTCATTGTTGGTCCCATTCTTGCAGGTTCTTTTTATGGCGATGTGGTGTGCGTACTGTAAGACCTTCAGTACACACACCATCAGATCAAAAGGCAGAGCCTGTTTTTAAGGCCTGAGAATTCTGTGACAAGCAGTTTATGAATGTTTACTCAGTGCTTAGAATACAGCAGGGAGGAGGTTTGGGGGCGGGGCCTGACAAGTGTTGATTGGATGACACAGTTACAGTTGCTTATAAAAAGGGGCCTCTGCTGCAGTCGCACTTTTTAGCAGGGCCGAAAAATGAAGATCAATAGTTTGTTTTTTGTTAGTAAATAAAAATTTGTGCTGTATAGGAAGATATGTAACTTCCTATTACCATGAATTATTGTAAGAATCTCTTTGTCGATCTGAGAATAATTTGGTCATATTCCAAAGTTTTTTATGTGAGTGTGATCAGGTGTTTCTCGTCATGTGGTGGCTTGTGCGAGAACGCTGCATTGGGTTGCACTGATTGCTGGTGTCAGGCACAACCCTAGCGTGAAAGTAGCTAGGCAGGATAGACAGAAGGCATCCTTTTAATTTAAGGAAAGCAGCTCAGAACGTTTGCATTTGATACCCTTTTTGTGTGGGGGTGTATATGCCATTTGAGCTACTTGGAGGAAGAATGTACTATAATAATTAATACTGACTTAAGTCCATTAATATTTCTAGGCTCAGTCACATTAATGATGGCTTCTGTATGGTCTGAAGTCAGTGTCAGATTGCTCTGGCTTAATATAGGGCCCATCTTCTTAATACTAGGCTTGAAAAATTTGCACTTGTCAAGCTGGCCCAATTTTCTGTAAGTGATTAAACAAATTGTACAGGCTCCTTAGGTACTTTTACTGGGACAATGATGTCATTTAGGTAATTTGCGCAATCAGAGGTAGTTTAGACAATCTCAAACTAGACGATTATACCAGTACATGGCAAACGGTGTATTTGGTATCATAATCTGCCATGATTGTGCAGCTAGAAATTATTGTAAATGAGAAGGAATCTGCAAGGATAATTTTAGAAAAATGTTGGCTCCAGCAAATTTTACCAGTAATTGCTCCATATAAATTATTGGTTACAAATCGGTGTGACATAGTATTACCTGTCATCTTGAAGTTGCCATATATTTTCATATTTTGCTATCAGAATTGAAAACCGTCAGTATCACTATCACTGACTATTGGAAATGGGCTTGATGACACCAGGTTCGTGGAGTCTGTAGAGTTCAGCCCTGGTGATGGCCTGGAAAGTGAACATAATTGAGCTTGCACGATAAAACTGGGCAATGAGGGAAATTTTAATGCACTATGATCCTTGGAAATGTTTATCACAACTAAAACCTAGTTGAAAGAGATGTCTGTACTTCTGCACAATTTTTTCAGGTCTTGAAAGGAATAACCGAAAGCACTAGATTAATCTGGTCATCAGTTGTGAACCTTTGTGTTGTAAAAGCATCTACACTAAAAGTGGTAGTTGGTACTGGTTCATTTACTATACTAGTATACACTTTACATATTGCATGCCTTCCTTGGGCATTCAACTGACGCCATAGTGCGATTGTGTGGCCACTGTTAATGGTTACCTGCTTTTGTGGCATCTGAAATATCAGGGAACCAACACAGTCATACACAGATCAGTAAGTGATACCGCTGCTCTTGTGTCTACCAGTATCTCCACTTGCTGGCAGCTGATGACCAGTGTAATTATCAGTAATCCAGAGCTCAACCAGTTGCAGGCACCTTTCTGACGGTGTATCGAGCCTTGGCATTGTGTGATATAGACTGCCATTGCTGGGCTCGTTCATTGGCTAGGCGGCTGGACGAGTTGCATCACGTACACACAGCTTTACAATGTGGACATTGGTACCAGCTGTGTTTATCATAGCACTCGTGGCATGATTTGGTAAAGTGTAATGTATTAGTATCTGCTAACAGCTATGGCCTGGAGTTGAGATGTCATAAGCTGTCAGTTTTGCTGGATACTGATGACAATCATTTGAATCTCTATCTGAAGCGCTATCGGAGATTGTGGTGAGTGCAGCCTAATCACGCATTGCCTGTATACCAAGTAACAATGACACGATTTGTGCTCGAACTACACAGATGGTGTTGTTGATGAAGTAACTTCAAATGGAGTGGCATTATGAAGCACTTATCTAAGGGAAGGATCACAGGGGCTGAGAGCCTTGGAATGTACTTTGATATTTGACCCAAGATGGATGGGCACACCCCATGTAAGTGATTCAGAATACATAGAAGCAAGGCACTTCGACTGTTTGTAGTCTGCGTGGGAGCAGGATGACCAGGTCATGGAAGTTGGAAGATGCCAATTTTCATCTCGGTATCCGTCAGTTGTTTCATTGTTTCTTGTTTTTCTGCAGATTTTAACTTGAGAATTCTAAGTAATTCCAGGCTATCTTTACAGATGCCTGAAGATTGAATCTCGTGATTACAAAATCCATCACAGTGTAATTTGAGCATCAGTATTAATGAGACAGGTGAAAGCAGTGGCATATACAGAAAAATCTCAAGAAGGGGGCGCTAAAATAACTTGAGCTACCTTTACTTTTACTGTAATAAAAAATAATCAACTCACATGCAAAGTTTAAGAAAGTTATATTTAAACTGATTATACACCTATACAAGACAACACCATCTTATGATATAAAAAAGTTAAAATTGTGGTTCTCTTCCTTAAATGATGAATTCTATGCACCTATTCTTCCTGGCAAATAGGTTAATTACATTGACAAATATGATGACGCGAACATGCGTGCTACATAGGAAAGTTCAACTACTCATAACTTGATTCAGTCAAGTCAACTGACAAAAGTAACGAACGAATAGCGTGCGGGTTGAATGGCGGGGGCGGCGCGGGTGGCAATGTGGGCGGCCCTGCAAGGGGGACGTGTGTGCCCCCCATATGTATCCACCAATGGGTGCCAGTTACCATGCCATTGATTTGGTTTGTTTATATGCCTCTTGAGGGATAAGTTATTATGGGGAAGGATGTATTTGGTCAGGAGTGTGTGGAATGAGATGAAATGGATGGAGTGAGAGGGGAGACGGTGAGAGGGGAGCAGGAGGCAGAACAGGCATAGCTCAACAGTGGCAAGGCCATTGGGATGGAAGATATTGAATAGGAAGATGGTGTCAACAATGACAAGGAGGGACCCAGGAGGCATTGGGGTGGTGATGGTTGAGAGGCAATGAAAGTAGAAGTTTATTTCCTTGATACGGGAAGCTGTGGTCTGTGTGATGGTTCGGAGATGTTGGAGATGAACAAGGGTTAAGATTCTTTCTGTGGGAACACAAACCAGCTACAACAGGGCATTTAGGGTGATGAGGTTTTGGATTCTGGGATGCATGTAGAATGTGAAGGTATGTGTGAGGGGTGGGTAGCTAGCATGAGAACAGAGATAGATTTGGGGGAGAGATTCCAGAATGAGCCAAGGTATTGGAGATCAATATGGACTTACGGGATAGGATCCCTGTGGCATGTCTTTCAAGTGGAAGAGTTGGACAGTTGACAGCTAGTTTCTGTCAGATAATCAGTGTTTTTCTTCACAACAGTGGTAGAACTTTTGTCTGCGGGAGGGGGGGGGGGGGGAGTAGGTAATCAACTTAGGGCCTATTTTGAGCTTTTAGTTGGCTGCTCTTTCCTCTGCTGAGAGATTTGTGTGCTTTTTGTAATGATGTAGGTAAAGAGGGTGAGGCCATGTTGGAGGCGAGTAATTCCTGGAAGGTAACCAGGGGGATGTTGGTGGAAATGTGGGATGACCGATCGCCTTCTTGCCATTGAGTACTACCTCTCCCAATGTAATACAAATTTGAAACCCACCATCTCAATCCTAGCATACCTGATCAACAGTATGACTCATCCGTGAGTTCCTTCTGCATCAGGAGGATCCTTCTCACTGCAGCTGCAGTAGCCTACTGACAATAGCACATGTTCGTGTTGAGTACACCCTGCTGGCCGATCCGCAGCATGCTCTGTTTGCCTACCTCACTACCACAGATGCTTGCAGGTGATGTGACAGCCACCACCAAAGTGTTGCATTTCCTGATGGAGACCAGAGTTTATTTTAAACTATAATACTGATTTTATTCTAATTTGTAATATTCTTCCACTTCCAGTGTTAGGGGTGGTTGTGGGATGAGAGCCTTCCCATTTGGCGGGTACCCACCATGCAACCTCTCACCTTGTTGTGCCTTTAGACCCCCTTAGGCAAGATGCCACCTAGGTTATTTCTACTTTCTTTTACCTATCGTGTTACATCTACTGTCATGCCGTTTTAAAGTCTTTGACTTTCTCATATAATTTGAAAGCCACGTCTCTCTTTATTTTTGCTTTTTACCCTTTTTGCATGTTCCTGTCATGATAAGGACTGACTTATGACCCAGTAGTTCAATCTCTTAAACTCATCATCATCATCACTCTAACCGGAATTACATTGCCTTTCAGGGGAAGATATGCAAACAAATCTGTGGCATGACCATTGGTACATGCAAGGCCCCTCATATGCCCATCTATGGGCAATGCGGAGGAAACTTGCATAGCCACCAAAGATCCTAAATCCTTTATCTGATTCAGGTTCATTGAGGGTATTTTTGTGGTCCATCTGTA
Source organism: Schistocerca americana (assembly GCF_021461395.2). Lineage (NCBI taxonomy): Eukaryota > Metazoa > Arthropoda > Insecta > Orthoptera > Acrididae > Schistocerca > Schistocerca americana. Next base: position 933,730,427 of record NC_060130.1, read on the forward strand.
TCCAGTGCCACACACTCTGTTCTCATTTCTTCACGGCCTCAACACCTATCCTATCAATTATGTCTGGTCTTCCTTAGTCCATCGTGCCACCTCCTCGGAACCAACCTCATTCCCTCTGATGGGTCCAAAAAAACACATGTTCATACCAAATCCATCCACATTTCCTCAATTTAAATATGAAGTCTCCCTCCATTAAAAAATCTCTCCCATACAGTTTGGCCACCAACAAATGCATATCTGTAGTGACAAGTACAGGGTTGGACAAAAGTATGGAAACACTGTGAGGAATGTATGCTTGAACATAATGCAGATGCTAACAAAGCCTTTAGATTTCACTGGCCAGGAGCAGCATCTGTGTAATGTCCTCAATACATTGAAAGTGTAGTCTTGGTCCATTATGTCAGAGCTAAGTGTATTTTAATGTGGGCAAATTGTTGGTGCTTGTATGGTGACTGCTTCCGTAAACAAGAGCCCTGGAGTGTTAGGTGTTTCAAGAGGCACCATATCAAAGATTTATTATGTTTTTGGAGAAAGTGGAAAAGTGTCATTCATTAAATCGCAATTTGGATGCACGTGTGTATGTTGAATGATCGTGACAGTTGGTAAATTGAAGAGGATTGTGATGAAAAATCAGAAGACCATAGCTGCAAAAGTCACTGCAGAACTGAATGTCACACTCGCTAACCCTATCGGTACCAAAAACACACAAAAGACACAAGACATGGACTGTGGAAAAAAAAATCATTTGGTTGAGTGAGTCTTGTTTCACACTTTTGCAAATTTTGTCCGAGTTATGTGACCATTTTGGCTGATCAGGTCCATTCTATGGTGCAATGTTTGTTCTCCAATAGTGATGCTGTGTTCCAAGATGATAGGGCCCACATTCACACAGTTCGCATAATTCAGAACTGGTTTTGTTGGTACAAGTATGGATTATTGTATCTATCCTGGCCTCGACAGTTACCAGATCTCAGTACTATGGAGCCTCTGTGGTTTACTGTGGAGAGAAGTATGCATGATCACTATCCACCTACAACATCATTACCTGAACTTGTGACTAGTTTGCGGGAAGAATTGTATGAGATTTCCTTGAAAACCATGTAGGACTTGATTTATCACTTCCGAATGATGGGAAGCTACATTGAATACCAACTGGTTTCCTACATTTTGCTAGACACTGTAATGTGTGAGGTTTTTTTTTTTTTTGGTTTTTCCTTATTTTTTCCATTCCTTGTAAATCCTTGACAAGTATGCTGAAAGTCTTACTAAGGCCTTCGCATACTGCCGCTACCCTTCGAACCTAGATCACAAACAGCACTTTGCTGTTTTTATGACTTGTCATAGTTTGAATGAAACTCAAATTTATTGGTGAATGCTTTCGAACATAGTCTTCAGTTTCAAATCGGTACCATAGTTCTCATCATGAGTATCATCATAATTTAATAAAACATAAATGAAAAGCTTGTATTTATAATTCCTATATATTTAGCTTCTTGAATTGCTCTGCATTTCTTCTAGTGATTTCATAAATTTAATAGCTATGAAAGTTCTGTCACTTAGTTCAATGACATAAAAAATACATTTATGATTAAACACAAATCTGAACAGTTATTTGCTTATTTTATACTATTTTTCTCTTAACTTGACTAAAAAAGGATTGATTAATAGGACATATTCTGAGGCATCAAGGCATTGTCAGCTTGGTAATAGGGGGAGAATGAGGATAAGAGTTGTAAAATGAGGCAAATACAGCAACAAAGTAAAAATGGATATAACTTGCAGTAGTTATGCAGATATGAAGAAGCTTGTAAAGAATAGACTACCATGGAGTGCTGCAGCAAACCAGTCTTTGAACTCTCCTCTGCTTCCTGTCATTTCTCAGTTGTTGGTGATTATTTCATCACTTTTGTCATAAACAATTTATGTCCACACAATCAGTCTCTGTAATGCTGCATACATTGTTATTGGTACCAAAATAACCATCTGCATCAGCTGCAACAATGAAATTTTTACACATTTAACCAAAAAATACATAACTGGAACTATTTACACTGTATAAGCATTCAACAGCCTGGACTTGACACACATGTCAGAAGATTCAATCCAATGGAGCACATTGTCGGATGCTTAATGGAAACATTTGATACCACAACGGAAACATCTTTTAGGGCACTCACTTATAGAGTGGCTCATTGTCTGAATATCACTACAGTCACATGTATTGTTGGAGCAGAAGTCACATTTGTGCATGCTGTATTAGCAAATACCTTCTAAAGTCTGGAATCTATTGAGTTGTACCTATATACCCCTAGGATGATAAGAAGCCAGGAACTTAAATGCTTGGGTTGTCGATGAGTTTATGGTTCTGGGTTTTCGTGGCTTGCCACTGAAGTTTCCATTCACTGTCATTTCCAAGGCGGAGAGAGGATTGATTCATTTTTAGAAACTGGCTGACAAAGGTTGTAGAGAGCCACCTTTCAACAAATGTCAGCTGGACAGACGCTAGATGGTGTTGGTAGCAAACATATAGGTGCAGATATGACTGTACCAGTAATATTTATCATGGCTGCATTCAAATGACTGTCAGTTTTCTACACATGAACATTGTGGAGCCAAACTGATAAGTAATAGTCTTGCTGCTCCTTTCCTGTGCTGCAATGTCTCATCTGTCGTTCCTTTCCTTGCTTTCTTTCTTATGGTGGCAGCCTGTGATGTTGACCTGGCTTCTCACTATGTTCTCCCTTCCTCTTTCAGTCACCATACTTTGGCTGAAATATTTTATGGTTCCATTTTGGGTTTGACCTTCATATCCAAATGTTTCTGTAATGTGGACCAACTGGGGAAGAACACCTCAAATAGTGCCTACTGCATGCAGTGTTAAAGATCACCCGCACACAATACCTGCATAGGCTCTTATTTGCCCTAAAATGCCAATGCAGTAGCCAATTAGATGTGGTGGGGTCATTATGTACCCTCTCAATTGAGCTCCCATGGCAACATAGGGGTTGCACTGCTGATGCCAGAGTTGCTAGCTCCCCCTGCATGCCAATGAGTAGATGCCCATCTTCCTTCGGCATCAGGATTCCTGGCAACAACCATTGTGCCAGATGGCCTTTGCTGCAGCTGGGTGGTGTCCGTGGGGAGAGCCCTTGATCGGGGAATGTGGCATTAGGGCGGATGTTTTGCACATGAAACATATTAAGTTACACCAGAACAGTGGGTGCTTTGATCCGGCTGTGTCTTCAGGTAGGAATTGAAACTTCAGTGCTTTCCCTACCTTGGCTACCCCATGGGAAGAGAGAAAAGCTAGACATCAAGGAGCAAAACAATTTATTCAATACTTTATATGCCTGAACTGATGGGGATACTTTTACTGTGATAAAGCCACTATTTTTTGTGGAGCATATTGAAGATAAATCTGGAAAAGTTGAGTCATTAGAAAACTGTGCAATTGATTGCTATTGAATAAAATCTCTTCTGCTGCACACTCTAATGCTCTTCAGACAAGTGAGCTTCTGGGTGACATACTGTTGACCATTGCCCCACACAAGGCTTTGAACATGGCGCAAGGAATTGCCTTACGCTGAGATCTTATGCTCCATACAGACGAGGAGCTACGGGTTAATCTTGAGTGGCAAGGGATAAGTTTTGTTCCACGTGTCTGGAAAGGCCCAAGGATAATACAGTAGATACAGGTGCCTGTATTGTAGCTTTTGCAGGGAATGTTCTTTCAGAAGTAGTTAATCATAGTGTGCAGGTGTGGTGTGAAACCTGAAGCCCCACCACCCATGAGATTATGGTCATGTCATCCTGCTGCACAGCAGACACAAGATGTGCTAACCGTGGACAATCACGTCATGAAGGTAGTCCTTGCGAACAACCACCTTTGTATGTCAATTGCCAGGAACACCGCTCTCTATGTTCACAAGTTGCCTAGTCTTCAAGAAAGAAAAGAAAATGCAGGAATATAGATCTGTGACCTCTTATGTGGCTAATAAAAAATATGAACCTGCATCCTATTGATATGATGACCATTTATGCAAAAGTCATAGCCATCATCCTCAGTACCTCAGTTTTTTTGAAACCCTTTCTCCCACCACCCTCATCACTCCTGGGGCAGCATCTTTGAAAACCAATTCCTGCACCTGGGCAGAGGAGCAGCTTTGTCTTTTGACATCTATTGGTAACAGAGCTCTCTCTTGTGATCCCTTTCCCCAGAAACTCACAGCCCAGAGGCCCGACACCAGCCAGTGACTAAAGGAACTGTGACCTGTGGGTCACAGGTTGTCCACTCTTCATCTGTCCCCAAACTTTTCGAGGATAGGTTCTCACAAGAATCCCAGCCACCAAAGGCTGTGGCAGTGGAGGAGGAGGAAACAATTTGGAACAAGGCTACTCTGGTTAGCCTCTAGGCAAACGAATCTTCACTGATGCAGTCATTCTGGGATAGAACCAGTTCTTGCTGCTTCATGGCTAACTTGGACATCCATATCCTAATCATTCAGTGGAACTGTAGTGGATATTACCATCATGTGTTGGAACATCATCACCTTATTTCCTCCTCTTCTGCAATTTGTGTTGCTCTAAAAGAAACATGCTTCACTGATGAACATTTTCCAATACTCTGTGGTTATCATGCATTTATAGGAACGATGCTGGCCCTGAGAGAGCATCTAGAGAGTTTGTACATTGGTTCGCACAGATGTGGTCAATGAGTTGATTCCCTTGCATACTACGTTGGAGGAAATAGTGGTGAGAGTGTTAATGACCTCATTGATCACAGTTTTCAATCTTTACACACCTGCTGACAGGCTACTTACTTGAATTGAGTCGACCAGCTTAATCCAACAACTCTGCCGCGGCCCCCCCCCCCCCCCTCGCTTTTTCCTACATGGGGATTTCAATGCACACAACCCCTGTGCATTAGTATCACTTCATTTTCTACTTGACCAGCTTAATACTGACGATGATGCTTGCCTCAGTGATGGTTTTCCTGCACTTCAGTGCTGCCCATGAGCTGTCTCTCACAGCACCTTTTCAGCTGTCAATCTAATCACCTCTTCCCCCAGTCTGGTGGCTTCATTGCATTGGTCACTGTGACAATGGCCATTTTATGGTGATCTTGTTGTTTCCACATTGCTGGCTTTGAAGGGCCAACTGGCAGTTGTATGCCTCTGCTGTTACATTCCCCCTGTCTCTATCAGACTGCATCAACAAGGTTGTGCAAAACATCTCTAATGTGATGACCAATGTTGTCGGCACTGCTATTCCCCTTTCTACAGGTCCCATCCACTGCTGGCTGGTGCCATTGTGGACTGAACACATTGCAGTAGCTCTTCTGGACTGTCAGAGAGACCTACAATATTTCGCGTGACATCATTCACAGACCTGTTTCAAGTGACGCCATTCACAGACTGGTTTTAAGTGACTTTGTGCTAAAGCCTGCGATCTAATGAAATGTGGTAAGAAGGAATGCTATGAGTACTATGTCTCCACCTTGGGGACCTGTGCCCTTTCATCCCAGGTGTGGGGCAAGCTCTGTAGTCTTCTGTGCTGCCAATGGTCTTGTCCTACAGACTAGGCTGTGTACCGATGGATAGGTTCTTGCAGAATACCTTGCTACCCTTTCTGCAATAGCATTGGGATCATCCTCTTACTGGGCCTCCTTTCTACTGCAGGAATGATGAATTGAAGACACAATCCTTTGTTTCACCCCCTGCCAAGCTCAATCACATAAAGAACTATTCACTACTTCAGGTTCTTGCCTCATCCCTTCAGTATAGCCCCAGGCCCTGATAGAGTTCATAATCAGGTGATCCAACACCTGATTGTCACCAAATTCTACATCTACTCAGGGTCTTCAACTGTATTTGGCTCAAATGTGCCTTTGCGATGACAAGGCAGTATCGTCATCCCAATCCTTAAGCCAAGTGAAAACTCAACATGTCTAGACAGTTACAAACTGATTAGCCTCAGCAACATGCTCTGCAAAGTACTTGAAAGGGTGGTTGCCCACAGATTATGCTGGTTTAATGAATCTTGAGGTCTTTTGTCCCCCTGCCTGTGTCTTTTCCGGGAGGGATGATACACAACCGACCATCTGGTACACGTGGAAACAACAATGTGACAGGCTTTTGTCCTCATAGAAGTCTGTTTTTGACTGCTTGGTGGCATCACAGTTTACTTACCCTGCATAACTGGGGCTTTCAAGGCTGACTACCAGTTTTTATTCATCAGTTGTTATCCCACTGGTTGTCCAGAGTTGGAGTTTGTACTTCACTCACCTCTCCACATGTCCAAGAGAATGGCATCCCACAGATGTCTGTGATGAGTGTCACTCTCTTCCTTATTGCCATCAGTGGGCTAGTGACCTCTGTCGGTCACCCAGTGCTGTATGTCGACAACTTCTGCATTTGGTACAGCTCCCACTCAGTAGCATTGGCAGAATGCCAGCTCCAAGACGTCATCCAGTGGGCCTCTGAATGGATCCTTTCTCTTGGTTTCCATTTCTCTCCTACAAATATATGGGTTACACTTTTCTGTTGTACCATGGTCCGTCCTGACTCAGAGCTCTACTTGGGTACCCAGTACTTGACAGTTGTTGTGCAGTCCTGTGTGTTTGTAAATAAGAATCTGGCTTTGATATCCCATATTCATCAGCTAAAGACTAGTTGCAAGGAGAAGCTTATTTCTCTCTGCTTCCTTGCCCACCCCTTTCGGGGTGGTGATTGTGCTACTCTTCTCTGTATTTACTAGGCCCTGGTCTCTTTCTGTGTTTACTGGGCCCTGGTCTCTTCCTGACTGGATTATGGTGTCAGGTTTATGGCTGAGCAGCACCTTCAGCTTTGAAACTGTTACACCCAGTCCACAATTGTGGAGTTTGTCTGGCCAGTGGCACCTTCCAGACTAGTCCCATAGGCAGTCTCATTGCCGATGTGGGATCTTATCTCTTCACTCTCAGTGGTACTAATTTGTGGGCTGCTATGGAATGTCCATTCCACAATTCCCTGAACATCGCATGTATCCCTTTCATTTTGCATAAGACGGGTATCAATGTCCTTCAGTGTCCTGATACCTACCCCCTGTTGGGATTATGAGTTGGTGGTAGTCCTCTGCCAGAATCGCTCCCTCCCCCCTCCCCACTCTTTTACACTCACCCCCTTCATTGGTGCCCAATCCTCGAATTAGGACCGATTTATTTCAAGCTTTTAAAGTCTGTTGTCCTCGTGACCTTTCGGCTTTTGATATGTTTGGTTCTTCAACAGTCAGGGTACTACTATCTTCTACATTGACAGCTCTAAAACCATGGGTAAGGCAGGATATGCTTTTACATTCCCTGTTTTTCAGGAACACAATTTGTTGCCAGGGACTCATAGGGTTCTTATACCAGAGCTGACAGCTGTTAACAAGAGCCCAACACTTTATTGAATGGGCCTCCCTAGACCATGTTTTAATGTATAGTGATTCAGTGAGAAGTCATCAGGCCATTGATTGATGTTACTCTTATCACAGTGTTGTCTCTGCTATTCATGACATTCTCACTGAACTTAGTCGTACTGACTGCTCAGTTGTCTTTAGTTTTGTCCCAAGTTGGTGGGTATCCCAGGGAATGAACTGGCCGACCATTTTGCTAGAGGAGCGATTACTCGACCATCATTCACTTTGCTACTCCAAGGTGCAGATATATGGGTGCAAATAAGACCTCTGCCACTTGGAGGTGGAATGACATCTGGTTGGCTACTGTTCTCTCCAATAAACTCTGCACTATCAAGGAGATTACTGCTGCTTGGCACTCTTCCTTCTGTTCCTCCCATAAGGAATCCACCAACCTATATCACCTCCACATTGGTCATACCAGGCTAACCCATAGTTTCATTTTAAGTAATGAGCCACCCCACATTGTAGTTGTGGAGCCTTACAGGCAGTAGCTCATATTATAGTGGAATGCTCCCTTCTTCTGTTTCTCCATGCGTAACATGGCTTCCAGAATTACTTGCCTCAAATACTGACAGGTGAGTCACGGATGATTGAGCTGGTTCTCTGTTTTCTCTGCGAAAGTGGTTTTTATTTTCAGATATATGGTTATAAGCTATTTTTGGTTTAGGGATAAGATGGTTGGGGTTCAGGCCTCTCCCATTACATGCTGGGTCTGACGGATGCCCGACCCTACCATCTTGACCAGCTCACTCTTCCATCCTTCTCTAACTCTGTTTTAATTGCTTTTCGATGTAGTATTGCTTTTTGATGCAGTTTGTCTCCTTTTCTGCCACACCCTATTTTATGTTTTAGAGGTAGCACTGTGTTAAGTAGTGGATGCACTTGAACACCTTGACTACACTGGAGCAGGGATAGGATGTCTGTAGGGGGTGACTTCTGTCGCATGCAGGGCCGTGGGGATTGTCAGTTCCTTACCTGTTTCCCTCCTCTTATTTATATTATTGAAGGCCCAACTGATGTCCATTACACTTTTTGTTATTGGTGACCCAACTAATGTCCATTGCACTTGCACTTTGATTTGAAATTGCAAGGTCATCTCCATTCTGGAAATTCTGGCAAGTCAAGTTCAGCAGGTCTGCTGTGTGGAGATTGAATAACAGTGTTTTGAGACAAGCCATCACTGAGTACATGCCATCTGCACATCTTTTCACCTTGGTTTACTTTAAGCTGCCAAGTGCTCAACATGTTGCTTAAAAGGTTGCCTAGAGCTTTACAGGGTACCGTTTTCAGAAATTTTGATGTTTACGCTTTACATGCACCACATCATGTCATAAGCTGCTGAAAGTTCAGTGGAAACTACCTTTGTCTTGAGTTTCTCCTGGTAGCCACTTTCTGTGTGAGTAGTCAAGGAGAGCATTTGTGCACAGCATTTTCTATCCAGTTTGTTCTTCTGGTACCACAGAATTAATTTGGTCTTGTGTTTGGTCTAAGATCTTTCTTTCCAATAATTTGTTAACAGAGTTAAGCAGAGATACTGGCAAAAGTGTTCTGTAGATGTTCCTTCTTTCTCTGGTTGATTGTTACCAACTACTTCAGCTCACTTAAGCTTTGTTGGTGATGTTCCTGTGCAAAGAATTTCATCGAAAGGCGAACTAGCCACTTTTGCTTTGTAGGAGCAATGTACACCCAAAATTCAGGGTAGAGCCTGTTTGCACATGCAGCATTTCTATAGTTCGTGTTGCTAAGGGCTGTCTCCACTGTGTGTAGTTCCTTTCACCATAATTTCATTTATTTTTTACTTGTAATTACAGTCTTGTGTAGCTAGTGTATTGGTCAGTGGGTTCAAACTATCAAAAATTTTTGAACAGACATGCAGCTGTTAACTAAGCTTACACATAATTAAGTTGCTACTGTTGCTTACAAAATTATTGTAATGCCCAGGACACTGTGCTGTAACTTAATGCAACATCTGTACAACCAGTGAACAGTGCATCCTGTCTAGAAACCTGTCGAATGTGTGTGTGTGTGTGTGTGTGTGTGTGTGTGTGTGTGTGTGTGTGTGTTTTATATATATATAAAATTTTGGAATTCTGCAAGACAGCATGTCTGAAACACAGCGTCTGTTAGTGCTCCAAAGTTTATTTCAGGCTACAAATTTCATAATCTCAAAATTGATGTTTACCATCAAAAGTGAATGTTTCTATATATTCTGTCTAGTTTTGTTCCTTTCCCCACATTGCAGCACAATAGGTTAAACTTGCATCATACACACATTAAAAATACAGTTAAGCAGTGGAGGACCTGACTGACTAATTATATCCTTCCATTATTTGATACCAATAGATAAGCTGCCAACCTTTTTCAAGATTTTTAATGTTTAAAAGAAAATCTGCAAAGAAAGTTCTCACTAGTGCCGTTGAATGGAGAAATAATCACATTGTGAAGTATGGAACTGAGTACTGCAGTTTGATGTCCTCTCCATGCTCCGTAACATTCTCATACCTGACACTGTTGATATCAAGTTTTTAATTGATTTACTTTCTATGATCAATTTTTTGTGCATTGTCACATACAGTTTCTTTGGTGTCCAGATGCATGTTAGTTAGTTACATGTTCCTAGACCATTTGAGCAATTCTTTTATTGAAATGAGGTGGAATGAGTCAGTTTACAGGACATGCATATGTAATAATTGTTAACATTAATGACAATATTATTTTTTAGTCCTACTCACCATGCTACATTTAAAACTAGGTTTTTTAAATTTTTTTACAGGCTCCCATTCTTTAAATAGAAATTTGTCTATGGAATAGGAAGTGTCGTCCAGGAAAAATGATTTTAGGTTAGATTTAATACTTGCTTTGCTACCTGCCAGACATTTTATGGTACTGGTAAATGATCAAAATTTTTGGTACTGTGTATTGAGCTCCCTTGTGAGCCACTGACACTTTTAATAATGGGTGGCAAAGGTCATTTTTTCCTCTCGTGTTGTACGTATGGACATCACTGTTTTCCTCAAATTGTGATGAATTATTTATGGTGAATTTAATTAGCAAATATATGTATTGTGATATTGCAGTTAAAATGGCCAACTCTTTGAAGATATACCTACATGACAACCACAGGCAAACATAATGTATTATTCTTAATTTTCACTTTTGTACAATCAGTACTTCATTTTTGGTAATGAGATAACACAGAAAAATACTCCAAAGGACGTTACTGAGTGGAAATATGCAAAATATTCCAAGATGTTGATTTGTTTGTTTCCAAGACTAGCAACTAGACAAGGTCTGTTCAAAAACTTCCAGGACATTCTTAATTTCCAGCCAGTGGTGTGTTGGAGTATAATGTGGTTGGCATCCCTGCACACACATGTGTTTAATGTGTAACTGCTGGAAGTTTCATTGTTGTATGTCTGTTAGTCATTGTTCAGTGCTGTATCAAGAAGAACTTTGTGTCACACAGTTTGTGAATTTCGAGATGGCAGAGTTAGAGGAGCAATGTGTCTGCATTAAATTTTGCGTGAAACTCAAGAAAACCCTTACAGAGACACACCAAATATGCAGAAAGCCTACAGTGATGAGTGCTTAAGCTGTACTCGGCGTTGAGACTGATTCACACGGCTTAAAAATGGCCCGACAGAAGTTAAGGATGAGCCTCGTTCAGGACTCCCTTCGACATCTACCAATGACACTTATGTCAGGAATGTCAACAAAATTGTGTGTGCCAATCAGACTACTTGTTTGAGAGATTTCAGAAGAATGTTATATTTCAGTTGGATCGTGTCATGAAATCCTGATGCAGCATCTTGGAATGCATCATGTCGCCACCAAGTTCGTCCCATGGTCCTTGAGTCAAGACCAGAAAAACTTTCACCTCATAATCTGTGAAGAGCTTTTGGATCATGCAAATGAGAATGAGATGTTTCTTAAGAGACTCATAACTGTTGATGAGATGTGGGTCTGTGGTTATGACATTGAGACCAAGGTTCAATCTTCACAATGGGCCGGGAAGGTTCTCCAAGAGAAAAAAAGCTCCTCAGGTCAGGTCAAATGCCAAAACTGTGCTGATACTTTCCTTTGAGTTTGGAGGAATTAGTTCATCAAGAATTCATGCCACAGGGACAAATTGTTAATCATTGGTACTATCAGGACCTGTTGCAGCACTTGCAAGAAAATGTGAGAAGGAAACGGCCTGAATTGTGGTGAGACAATTTATGGCTCTTGCATTATGATAACACACCTGCACATTCATCTCTGTTGGTGTGTGACTATTGCACAAAAAACAAAATCACTGTGCTGCCTCGTCTTCCATACCATCTAGACCTGATCCCTGTGGCATTTTTTTATTTCCAAAGTTTAAAACCTTGTTGAAAGGACAAAGATTTGCAGTGATAGATGGGATAAAAAAAAAAATTCGCAGGCGGTGTGCCTTGTGCGATCCAGCAAGAGGTATATCAAGAGTGGATCCAAAATTGAACACTGTGTGACTCCCTTTCAAATTTCTTCCATCACTAAAATTTTCTACCTTTCCAACATTGTCTGAATTATTCAGTACAACTTTTTACATTCTGTTTGTACAGTATGATTTAAGCCAGTTGTGTATAAGCCATCAGTTCCATGAAAGATCTACACAAACACCTTGGAAATGGCAATGAACAGCATTCACAGTTGAACTACCCATTTGGAATACAAACAGTGATGCAGTTGGTGCATAAGTTCATAACATTTTTGTTTTGCATGTTGATATTCCTGTTGCTGTGGGTTTATTTATTGATTGTTCATTTTTTATTTGTAGTTTGCTGTTGCTATTTGAGCTTACATATTGTCATTTTGACATCTGGATGTAGTGAGCACAGCTGTGGATGCTAGAAAATGGAGTGCCAAGTGGAGAAATCAGAACATTTCCAACAGATTCTTCTTTCTGAGTTCAGTAGAGGGGTCACAGCAGTGGAGGCAGTGAGAAACATTTGTACCATGTATGGGGATAATGCCATGGACAGACCACAGAAAGAAAATGGTTCTCTCATTTTAAGGAGGATTGTTTTGACATTAGTGACTTTCCACGTTCAGGAAGACCTTCGGGATTTGAAGAAGATCGTTTGAACACATTAATCCACAATGTGTGTGTCAGTGTACTCGAGAACTGACAAATGTGATAAACTTTGATCATTCCACTATTGTGTGACATTTGCATGCAATGAGGAAAGTTCAATATAAGCCAAAATCACAAAAATCAGTGTATGGCCATGTGTGCATCTCTGCTTGCTCGTCGTCAGTTGGCTTGTGAGCAGCACTGACCATTCCTATCCTGTATCGTTAATGATGGCAAAAAACAATGTCTTTAGGCTAACATGAGGAAAAGAAAGGAGTTGTGGTTGAGCCCAAACAAAGCAACAATTCCCTGCACAAAGTCCTGTGTGCATCCACAAATATAATGTTATGCATGTGTTGGAACAGCAGTGGTTTGGTGTACTACGAATTGCTTCCCCGAGGCATAACCATCACTGCTGACATTTATTGTCAACAGCTGGGATGTTTTGCAGCAATCCAACAATGACGAATAGGAAGACTGCATGGAGTGAATTCTGCTCTGTGATAATGCTCAGCTGCGTTTTGCTAGACTGACAAAAAATTGCTATACAGAAGCTGTGTTGGGAAGTCACTCTGTGCTCACCATATTGACCTGATCTTGCACCCTCATATTTTCACCTTTTCTGCTCTCTATTGAAAAACTTTCAATGAACTTCCTCTCCAGATGAAAATGCCCTTTGAAAATGGCTTGATGAGTTCTTTGCCTCAAAACGACATGATTTCTACAATTGTGGAATTGAAAAGTTACCCCAGTGACTGTTGTAAATAGTGAAGGAGAACATATAATTGATAACTAAAGCCTCTGTTGTGTGTATCTGTTGTTTTTATCAAACTTGTGGAAAAACAACAGTGTCAACTTATGCACCATCCCAATAAATTGTAAGTGAGACTACTCTTGATTACAATATTTTTCAAATATTTTGGATAAAGATGTCAGAAAGGAAATTGGACAGTAATTATTTAAGTCTTTCTTGTCTCATTTCATTTAAAGATGCATATCAATTGTGTATTTTAACCTGTCGGGAGAAATTTCCTTTGCGAGTAATGGATTACATATACAACTAAAGACATTGCGTATTAAGTTAAAACAACTTGGAATTCGGTTTGAAATTCTATCAACACCATGTGAGCATTTGTTTTTTAGGATGTTTATAATTCTGTTAATTTCAGTGAAGGATGTTGGTACTACTTTTAGTTGCTTAAAGTTTTGTGGAATGATATTTTTCATATATTCTTTTGCCACTTTAACTGAACCATTTAATCTTACTTTTCCTACTAGATTTAGAAAATGACAGTTAAAAGTATATGCAGCTTGTAAATTATTGGTCACATCATCATTTAGTTTAATTATTATGATATCTTGGTCACTGACTGGCTGACCTGTCCCCCATTGGCAATATTCCATGTAGTTTTAATCTTATTATCTGCATTATTAATTTATATGGGGATGTGCATACATTTTGACATTTGAATGACTTTTCTTAAAATATTACAGTATTTTTTGTAGTATCTGTGAAATGTTGGATCTTGTCTTATCATGACCTGTATACAAATTTCCCTCTTACTCGTACATAAGCTTTTAATTCCCTTAGTTATCCATGGTTTACTTTTTAATGGATTTTCTGGATAACTTCTTAGTAAAGCTACTTTCAAATATTGAAACAGTTTTGCTATGGAAAAATTGAATTTGACATTATAATCACTTTCTGTATATATGTCACCCCATACCACCTCTTTTAACTTACTCTTAAACCATTGTATCCTGTTCTCATTCATAAGCTCCACTGCTCTGTATGAATCTGCCTCAGGAGTGTAAGGTGTATTTTTTTATTTCCATTAATTGTGCATCATGATCAGATAGTCCATTAACAATCGGGTACACATTGTTTGAACCTGAACACTGTCTATAAAAATTTTATCAGGGTCCTACTATCTTGTCACACAATGGCCCCTACTGTCTTGTTGCACAGAAGTTGGAAAATTAGCCCCTGAAATTAGATTGAAACACCCAAATAGTGATTCTGGTTCATTTTTCCTGTCCATAACTTTCAAGAAATATTCATTGAAACCTCCACAAACTACCAACTGTTTTTTCTTGTCTGTCAGGTACCTCAGTAATGCATCTAGATTTCTGATAAATAGTTGAAAGTTCCCTAGAGGGGATCTGTAGACTGTTAAAATTGCAGGAGAAGTATTCTGCAGTAACAACTAATAAGCATGTGCGACTAGGTTCTAATGTATGCAGAAACTGCTTGTCAAAACTCCTCCATTTTCCATGTTCACTCTACACAAAAATGATGCTAGTGTATAACAGCTTATATCTAACATTTCTATCCCTGGAATGAACAGGGTCACAGGTGGACATAGAATGATGGTTTATTGATAATATAATTATGTACACTTCACAGTCCTATTATAGTTGAATATACATGATCTTGGTCAGAGTCAGTGTGTGGGTGCTGCTGGATGGATGGTGTGGTGGGCTGTGTTCATGCTCTGACTGATGTGCTGCTGGATGTGGCTGGCACTAGGGCTTGGAGTATGAGTGTGGCTAAGAGGATGAACACTTCATGGAGTGACTCTGATTGTGGAACCACTGGTGCGGTCAGTGTAAGGCCAGACTGCACTCTTGATGTGGGCTTCTGATCCATTGGCACAAATAGTGTCACAGCACATGGATACAGTGCAGCCTGCTTGCAGGCACGTTACATCATGGAGGTGAAATAGTACTCATGATTGCAGTGCCACAGTTGTGGATGCATGCTCTGCTGGCAGTGCACCAGGCGCATCCTGTGGCTGCTACCAGAGATACTGTGGTCAAAAACTCGGCCTTTTTGGTGGTCGGAAAGTTCATTAACATGTGAGGTGAGTCCTGATTGGTGTTTGACTTGCAGGAACTTGTGCTGATTATGGCAGAGAATGCCTGAAGCTCGGTCACCCACTGGGTGTGACTGTGTGTCGTGTAGTCTAAGGCTCTAAGCAGTTGATGAGCGGCCGCGTATATGACATCATTTCTTCCTTATGGAGAGATGGCAATGCCATCTTGCTGGTAGCTGAAGATCCTACATCCTCTTCTGCCATAGGGAAGAGAGATGTTAAAGCTGTCTTGGTGTTGGCTGAGGATTTGGCATCCCTTTCCTCCCTTGGAGAGAGAGAGAGCTCTTGGTTTCTGCGATCTTGTCCCTGGAATATGGGACCAGAGGTTGTGTGGCTGTGTCCATTGAGGTTTGGACGATCCAAATATGGCTGCAAACGGTGGAGTGGATGAGGGTTGAAAATTTCTGCGGCTTGAATGAACAGAACAACACGTGCAGGATAGTTCGTCAGAGCAGTATCGAACGATGTAGAGCCAGCGAAAGTGGAAATTGAATAGTGGAAGAGGCCTCCTTCGTAGAAGGGGCCTGGGAAGGTGGTAGTGCAGGAGCCTAGAAGCAGGAATGTGGAACATGATAGGCACGACCGTAGAGCAGCCTGTGGTAGCTGAACTGCATGGACAGGAGTGGGACCTGTACAGGAGAGCCACATAATAATATTGCCCCCTCATGGTAGAGAGGCATGTGAAGTACTGCATAGTAAGGAGAGTGATACTAGTGTAGAGGAAGAGCAATGTGGAACGGAAGAGTACACACACACACACACACACACACACACACACACACACACACACACACACACACACACACACACTCTTAAGGATGTGCATGCACATAAGGGTGTGGCTGGAGTGCATACAGAAGTGCAGACAGAAATTGGAAGACAGTTTGCCTGGAGGGTGGCCAGGTGTGCAAAAACACCTGTGAAGAGAATGGAAGGAAATGTAAGGAAATGTTTGTGCCTTGGGGTGTAAATGTGGAAGAAGAAACAATGTGTCCAAAGGATGGAATTGCATGCGAAAGCCCTTTTAGTGGCAATTGGAAGAAATATTTGGTGCCTGAAAGGTAGACGGCAGGCTTGTGGGGCTAGAGTACTGTGGTATGTGACGGCGTGAAGAAAAATGAAGGACTGGCAGTTACTGTGGAGGAGTGAGAAGGCATCTCACAGTGCACTAAGTGATGCCCGAAGTCTGCACAGGGGTGTGAAAGCAGATATAAAAGGGAGTGTGACAATGTGGCAGCACCAGCAAGGTGTCCCGGCACGTCAGTATCGACACTCTCGATGGTGGAGTGTGCGGATGTGCACTGAAAATGGCAAGAAAGGAATAAGCACGGGTGGGACATCATAAAGGGAAAGGCCCAACTGCTGAGATCACATGTCTGTGTTGGAATGGAATGTTGGATATGGTAGCATCGGAAATGAAAGCTCGATGATGGGAGTTGACAGGTACATGTGAGGAAGTGCAGTTTCAAGCACAGGAAATAGTGAATTGAAGGATCTTGTACCAGAAGTGGGAAGCTGCAGCAGTATTGGTGGGAGTGGGTTGACCCTGGAAAAAGCACTCTGAGTTGCACTGCCTACCTGGGAGCAGAAGTAGTTCTGTCCAAATTACCTAAAAATGGAATGTTACAAATGTGGGACCCCATCACCAGCCTGCCATGGCGCACCACCCTCGAGAGGGAGTTACGCCACAGCTGCAGTCTCTCAGGTAAAGGTGAAAGCGATGGCTGCAGTATTGGGTTCGCGGTCAGAAGGGGGTGGCGGATTGGCAGCAGATGAGGGCCAGTGTGGCAGAAGTGGGACTGTAGCCTTGTGGTCAACTGGTGTTTGGGCATAACCATCCTCGGGAAGAGGACTGTACATGGCCACAAGGTGTGGGGCTGCAGAAGAAGCATCAGATAGCTGGAACATGGCAGCAACCAGATGGCAGGCGAGAGTGGCAGACTTCAACCTTATCACCACCTTTGCTAGTGGTACGGTGCATGTGGAATGAATGGATTGCCAAGGGGACAGAGAAAAATGGTTTATTGATAAGCATATGATGTACACTTCAGTCATATTGTGAGTTTCACAAAGGATTAAGACTCGACAGTAACTGTCCTAGTCGGTGTAAGAGGGCTGCTAGGTGGACTATATGGTGGGCTGATAAACTGCAAGGTGTGGCCAGCACAAGAGTGTGTGTGTGTGTGTGTGTGTGTGTGTGTGTGTGTGTGTGTCTTTTAGCCTAAGCCATCGACAAGTAGCTGTGCTTACGACAGTGTTTCTTTGTTGTCTTTTATGGATGCACATAAATTTTTCCACTTCGTCACATTTATTTACCTCTCTTTGGCACACTTTCTTACTTTTGTTTATGTTGCTCTGTCAGTTCACCGAGGAGAAAAGCATTTTTTCTCTCACTATCTTAGATTTGAATGAAACTTGACTTATTTGGTCTACCTATTGAAATAAGTAGCAGTACAAAATTTTAACATTTTATCACTAAATGTTTCCACTGTTCATCGATTTCAACATTTTGATGATGAAAAATGACACATGTTAACATTTTGAAAATGAGTTTTTTATTATTTATCTTCAAAACAAAGGAAAATTCGGAGGTTGAATACTCTATACTATAAGGACTGTAGAACAATATCTGATGCCTTTAAGAAAAGTATCAAGACAAGAAAAATGTATACATAAATTTTTGTATTTTATTTTGCAAAAATGATCCTCAAAGCATGAGATATTACTTGAAAAAATAAAATTAGTGGATATTTTGTTCTTTTAGCTGTTGTTTTTGCAATAAATAATAAAATTTAGTTTTTTGCTTGTGAATCTAAAGTAAACCATTGAAATTTCAGGGGTTCCTAATAATATGCTTTTGACCTAGCAAAGATGTTAAACGATTAAACTTATAAAAGAAACAGGCTCAGTCGCCAGGTTTTTTTTTTATAGAAAAGAGACAAGTTAATTCAATTTTTTAGACAGAACTATGTACAGTAGACATAATTTTATAAAAGAAACATTTTTTTCTGAATAGAGCACCTACATTCCTTTGAAAACTGGTAAGCTCTTATAGTTCGATGTTTTAGGCTGTTCAACAATAGCTAGCATGTGAGGAATGGGAACTGTGCAAGTATCCTCTTATTTGGGCCAATGGATTGTCAGCTAAGGTCCTCAAGGATGCAAAAATTTTACAGCTACATCATGTGCTGTTGTATTTAGCTCAGTCATAGTCCCAAATCATCACAAATTAGAATATTTACAAGCTACATCTTGTGGTGCGATATGGACTTCATGGTTGATAAAATAAGGAACAGTTTAAGAAGAAACAAAATCAGTTGCTGACTAACCATATGATACTAAACTTATCTTAATGAAAAATTTGAAATATTTTCAAAGATTCTAAATATTCAGCACAGTAAGAACATAATATTTTTAAAATAAAGGATTGTTAGCTGAACCAAACCTGGAAACGGGGAACTGAAAACCAAAGCAATTGATTTAGTAACAAACTTTCACCATAGTGATGAACAGTCTAGAAATTTGCCCGGTAAAAAAGATGTTGGAAGCATAAGGAGAAAGCAGTGTGAAATAAAAGAAAAAGATTCATGCAATTATGCATGAAATTTATTTGCATTTTGAAAATTAATATCGAGAAACTAATGTTTTTTTTTCCTTCATTGGGTTCTCTTCACTTCAAAAGCAAAAAATACCAAAGGAACAAAATATTCATTACATTTATTATCTCATCAATATTCCATGTTTTGAGGACTGATTTGAAGAACAACAAAACGGATTATCCCTTTCCCTTTTATGTGATATTTGAGGTAAGGGTGAACCGTGTTTTTTGAAAAACAAAGTAATAAAATTTATGTATAAATTTTTTTCATTTCTTGGTGGTATTGTGGCTGAAGATGGAATATTATTATTTTATGTGCCACTAACCTAAACCAGAGAGAGATGAAATGTTAAAATTTGATATGGTTACTTATCGCAATAGGGAGGACAAATAAGGCAAGTTTCAACTAAATATTAGATGATGGGTGAGATGGCATGGATGACTTAACATGGAATGAACTGTGTGTGTTTCTACATTGCCAGACATTTCATTATTACATATTTTCCTGCCGCCATGGTACACTCGATTCTTCATGGCCTGCTGAAATGTGTAAATTATTTGGCCATTATTTTTAATTTCCTTTGTTGTTCTAGGGAAAAAAAACCATTTTCCATGCAGTTATTGTATGCCTGAGATGACATGGTGCACTTACCCATGTATGTGAGAGGACTGAGTGTTTAAATTCCCCTCTAAACATACTGATTCAGATTAGAAAATTACCATAAATCACTGTAGGCATAGGCCTGTGCTCTCTCTATGACCACCTCAACATTTACAGGATGTTCACCTCTAACCCACATACATACATACATACATACATACATACCTACCTACCTACCTACCTACCTACCTACCAGATCATCATGCACTATTCTAAATAACATTGTTCGTTTTGTTTCAGCATGTTCGTGAATTACAGAAAATGAAGGAAATATTTGGTGAGAAAGTGTTCTGCTTTGTTATTACATCACAAGTCAGAACACCTGAAAACTTGTGCAGCACATACACGTCATCACCTGTTGGTAAAATGCTTGAGGCAGCTGCACGTAGTATAGGTCACTCTTGTGAAGATGCTATGGAAAACAGGATTTTAGTTGTGTTTCATCAGTTATCACTTATTGGTGAGTTTTTTATATTAAATTTTTTGAATATCATTTTATTGAAAACTTGGTAATGTATAATATTTTTAATCACATGAGGAAGTAGATAAAAATGAGATGGGGGATACGAAATTGCAGGAGATATGAAACTGCAAGAATAATTTTATAGAGCAATGAAGGATCAAAGTCAAAATGATGCCCCTGAAGTAAATGACATTCCCTCAAATTATTGAGATCCTTTAGAGAGTCAGTCATGATAAAATTATTCCACATGTTTTGCAAGATGTAAGAGACAGGCAAAATATCCGTAAACTTCAGGATTGAGGTAATAATTCCAGTCCCAAGGAAGACAGGTGCTGATGTGTGAATGCTAGCATACCATCAGTTTGATGGTCGTTGTTGGAAAATATTGACAGAATTATTTACAGAAGACTGGAAAAACTGGTCAAAGCCAACCTTGTGGAACATAAGTTTGAATTCTGGAGAAATGTGGGGAAAACATGAGACAATACTGACCCTACAACTTACCCTAGAAAATAGGTTGTAGAAGGCAAACCTACATTTATAACATTTGTAGATTTAGAGAAAGCTTTTAACAGTGTTGAGCAGACTACACTCTTAGAAATTTTGAAGGTAGCAGGGATAAACTGCAGGTAACAAAAGGTTATTTACAAATTGTACAGAAACCAGACTGCAGTTACAAGAGTTGAATGTGAAAGGGAAGCAGTAGCTGAGAAGGAAGTGTGACAAGCTTGCAGTCTATGCCCAATGTTACTCAATCTGTACATTGAACAAGCTGTGAAGGAAACCAAGGAGGAATTTGTAAACGGATTTAAAGTTCTTGTAGAAGAAATAAAACTTCGAGATTTGCCAATGACATCGAAATTCTGTCAGTGTGCAATGGAACAGAATGGATAATGTCTTCAAGAGAGATTACAAGATTAAATCAGTAGAAGTAAACCAAGGGAAATGGAACATAATTGAATTAAATCAGGTGATGCTGAGGGAATTAGATTAAGAAATGAGACTAAAAGTAGTAGATGAGTTTTGCTATTTGAGCAACAAAATAATAGATAATGACCGAAGTAGAGAGTATATAAAATGCAGACTAACAATAGGAAGAAAAGTATTTTTGAAGTTGCGGAATTTGTTAAGATGTAATATCAATTGAAGTGTTAGAAAGTCTTTTCTAACAGTATTTGTCTTGAGTGTAGCCCTGTACAGTAGTGAAACACGGACAATAAGCAGTTCAGACAAGAAGAGAATAGAAATGAGATGCTCTAGAAGAATGCTGAAGATTAGATGGGTAGATGGAATAACAGATGAAGAGGTACTGAATTGAATTGGAAGAAAAAGAAACTTGTGGTACAACATGACAAAAGAAGTGATTGGTTGGAAGGAGATGACCTGAGGCATCAAGAAATTGCCAGTTTGGTAGTGGAAGAGGAAGTGTGTGTGTGTGTGTGTGTGTGTGTGTGTGTGTGTGTGTGTGTGTGTGTGTGTGTAAATTGATGTAGGATGCTGTAGTTATGCAGAGTTGAAGAGGCTGGCAAGGATAGACTTACAGGGAGAGCTGCATCAAACCAGTCTTTCCAGAAGACCAAGACGACGATGACAGTAAAGTAACACGAAATAGACTTTTTAATGTTCCAGCTCACAGAGCATGGAATCTTGTTGCATTTTAACTATGCATTGTAATGAAATTCCTATCATTATTGCCTCATCATGCTTTATGCTGTTTCTATTTGTTGTTACTATCATCATCATCATCATCATCATCATCATCATCATCATCATCACATTTTAATAGATTAAGACCAACTCGTGTAACTGATAGGGCTACTACATGAATGTGGTTTCTTATTTTTGCAATTCTTTTCTGGTGTTGTGCCATAGAGTATTTAAGATCAAAACAAGAAGAGCAAGATGAAAGTGAAATTTAAATGGAGAAAGCTATTACAGTGAGACAGAAGACTGAAGAGAGAGAGGAAAAAAAAAAAATCATGTGAAGGAGTGGTGGGCGGGGGGAGGGGGGGGGGGGGTGAGTGAGTTAACAAGACAGTGGAATATGCTGGGAGCCAAAGGAGATGATTGATATGAAGACAAGGAAGTGAAATGCGCAGTAGGAGAGGAATGGGGAGGGGGTAAGTCACTTAAGTGTATACCACTGCTGTGAACCATTAAAGGGCTATAAATTTTGTTTGTCATTTCACTGAAATTTACTTTGTTAAAAATAGTGTTTTCACTTATGGTCTCTGCCAGTGTCATGGAAAATATGAATGTAGGAGAACTAGGACCCATGATTTCTGAATCACTGTCACCTCCTGTGGTAATCCTCATGACACGGATAGTAAAACAAGTATCCATGTCCCTCTTATTTAGTTTTCTTGCATGGTTTGTGGGTCACATATGCAACAACTAGCCATGATGTGAAACATGTTGGGACATTTCTATGCTACATTGTTAGTGGTGTTGAACTGTGATGGCTGTATGTTAACTTCTTAAGAAGAAATTAATAGCTCAGCCCTAACAGAAGACATCTTTTTGAGCATGGGTCAGTGTGAACAGATTATATTTTGCATCTGTTGGAAAAAAGTGTGTTGTGCACTATGAGCTGCTCTCCACGGAAGTGTCCATCACAGCTGCCATTTTCTGCCAATATCAGAGATGCCACTCTGTCACAGTGTAAGGAAAATGACCAACAAAACTGCATCAAGTGCTGCTACAGCACAATAATTTCTCAGAATAAGTTATCTATGTGTTTGTTCATGAAGTCTTCCCTCAGACAATTATTTTCCTGTCCTTGTGCCTGCAGGTGTTTACCTTACTTCCTCCTTGTTGAACCACCATCAAAAAAATTCCTTTCCGGATGAGAATGCATTTCATTTCTGGCTTGAAAGCATCTTTAACTCTGAACTAGTAGGTCTCTAAAGGCGTGGAATTTGTGAACTATCTGAGCATTGTCGAGTTGTTTTATATAAAGCTAGAGAATATATTGTTGTTGATTAGTTTCTCTCTTATGTTTACTGTTGTTTTCAATAAATTAAAGAAGAACTGCTGTTAAAATATGTGCTGTACTTACATAAATGAATTAAAATTTACCATGATATCCTTACAATGAAAGTATATTTTAGTAAACAAAAAGTATCTGTAACACAAGCATACCTAAATTGACACAAATTACTAAGATATTATGCAGTTGTGCAGTTCAAAATGATATGTTTTTACGTGCTGTCCTTTGTCATATTCAAATAGTATGAAAATGTGGTAGTTCGGGTAGATGCATTAAAAAGCTAGTTAATAAATGATTCATTATTTATAAATAAAAAATTATTCATGAATAAAAACTTATAAATAAAATTGATAGTCACAAAAATAACGAAATTTATTTTGTCAGAGACAGCAAAAGGCGTTAGCAAGAGTGCAGTATCTTAAGTTTTTTGCCCTTACACTATGGGCTACTGAAAGTAACTATAAGACTTAGGAGAAAGATGACTTACGGTTTCATCATTGATTTGTGATCTGACTGCTTATAGCTCTATCACAGAATAGATAAAATTCTGGCCTTCATTGAGAGAGGTAGCCTTCACTTTACAGCTGAACTATGTTACATCAGAGCTAGTAAACTGCTGTGGCATTGGTCTCTCCTGTATTGCCCTAGTGGTGACTAGGGGAGATAAATTACAATGTTAAAGACAAGATTAGTTGCAGTTTTTGCATGGAACAACTTTCCTGGACTCAAAACTATAAATTGAAATGTGATGCCACACCTCAAATGAAAATCACTCAGATTATTCAGTGAGAAGAAAATATCAAGTGAATTTAGCAGGATAATTCAGTGTCATCCAGGAAGTGACTCAATGACAGAGTTGACAAACAAGTTTCAGTTATATTACTGCAGAAAGAATAACAGCCATTGTGTTTCTTGAGCAGGCTCTGAAGTTAGTCCATCTTGCATCTCGGAGACATGGCTACCGAGTGCCAGAACACCGAAAATATAAGCTAACGAGTCTTATATCCATTTCTCTGACTGGGTTTTGGGACTAGAGTATAGTTACTAATAATACTCACATGCACCTTCTACAAACTAAACATCATACATCAATAAATGTCACCATTATTATTATTATTATTATTATTATTATTATTATTATTATTTGTCTTACGCATACTGAAAACTGAAAAACTCATTCATCAGACGTGAGTCACTTTTTTGGAGCATCTCCATTGTTTATACTGTGAACATCATGAGTAGACATGACATCTTTTGAACATAATAGATTTAAAAAAGGTATTCCTTAAGAACACTGACAGTAATATCTAGAATAAGTCATCTGTTAGCAAAACTGTCATTTGGTGTATAAATATGGAAAGAATGAGAAGTATCATCTACTCGTAACAATTGCAAATATAACTGCTGCTCCTATTTTGTCAGTAAAAGCAAAAAGCAGTTATGTTAAAGAGTTTTTCAAGTTTTAGTGTGCTTATGACAGAGAGAACCCACAAATAACAATTGATTCTCCAAGCTGGGTGTGGTGCTGATTTTCTATGCAGTGCCTTGCAATCGGCAAAAAGTGTTATTAACTTAATCCCTGATGGCTTCGTATGACTGACTGATGCCTCTAGGCTAGCATAATATTGATAGAGAACTCCCAAGGTGTAATGTGATGGCACAGATGGGCAGATGGTTCTAGAGTTAACAGAGACTGTCCATATGTTACTGGATCATGATGCCAAACAACCACTACTAACCACTGCTACATTTTAACAGTTGTCATTGTTAGCACTATAAGAGCACATATACTTGCTATGATTATGCGCTGTTTGGCATGATAGACTATAGTGATTCTTCATTTATGTTTTTGATCTGATGATGGAAATACATTACGTATATGAAGAAATGAAGTCCCATCCAGATAGATAGTTGAGTATAAATGAATCATGGTCACAGGCCTCTATAAAGACTTCCTGTCCTCCATTATATAGTAAAATTAGCATCACTTTCTGAGTTGTACTCACTCCAAACAGGAGTACTGCTGAAGATAGTAGTGTTTTAGCAATACTTTGATAATTCCAACATCATTATTCTGATAGCCTAAAGAAGCCATTGGCGTGAAGCTTATTTGGAATTCCATTATTGCCAAACTGCAAAACTCGAGGAAATGCGTAGAGACTCTACCCATCACTCAGTTGGTGAACCTCCTATTGTTGTTTTGGATTTGCTCTGTCTTAGGTGTACTGATACTAATAACTGCATGATCAGAATGGTATGGGTGCTCAGTGAATGAGGTGGTGTTACGCTGTCTAACGGCTTTGAATGACATTAGTGATGCTGCACTCAATCTAATGTTGACTACCTAAGTATATTTAGTGGAGTGATGTTGTTGCTTCTTATGAACAACAATTCCGTTTAAGTTCTACATACACTATATGACCAAAAGTATCCAGACACGCTCAAAAGCATATGTTTTTCATATTATGTGCATTGTGCTGCCACCTACTGCCAGGTACTCCATAACAGTGACCTCAGTAGTCATTCGACAACATAAGAGAGCAGAATGGGATAATCCACGGAACTCACAGACTTTGAATGTGGTCAGGTGATTGGGTGTCACTCGCATCATATGTCTGTGCACAGATTTCCACACTCCTTAACATCCCTAGGTCCACTGTTTCGAGTGTGATAGTGAAGTGGAAACGTGAAGGGACACATGCAGCACAAAAGCGTACAGGCCAACCTCGTCTGTTGACTGACAGTGTGTTGACAGTTGAAGAGTCGTAATGTGTAATAGGCAGGCATCTATCCAGACCATCACTCAGGAATTCCAAACTGCATCAGCATCCACTGCAAGTAGTATAACAGTTCGGCGGGAGGTGAGAAAACTTGGATTTCATGGTCAAGTGGCTGGTCGTAAGCCACACATCACGCCGGTAAATGCCAGACAACGCCTTGCTTGGTGTAAGGAGCATAAACATTTGGACAACTGAACAGAGGGAAAACGTTGTGTGGAGTGACGAACAACGGTACGCAATGTGGTGATCCGATGGAAGGGTGCGGGTATGGCGAATGCCTGGTGAACATCATCTGCCATTGTGTGTAGTGCCAACAGTAAAATTCGGAGGCATTGGTGTTATGTTGTGGTTATGGTGTGGTTGTGTTTTTCATGGAGGGGCCTTGCACCCCTTGTTGTTTTGCATGGCACGATTACAGCACAGGCCTACATTGATGTTTTAAGCACCTTCTTGCTTCCCACTGTTGAAGAGCAATTCGGGGATGGCAATTGCATCTTTCAACATGATCGAGCACCTGTTCATAATGCACGGACTGTGGCGGAGTGGTTACACAACAACAACATCCCTAATGGACTGTCCTGCACAGAGTCCTGACCTGAATCCTATAGAACACCTTTGAGATGTTTTGGAATGCTGACACCGTGCCAGGCCTCACCGACCGACATCGATCCCTCTCCTCAGTGCAGCACGCCGTAAAGGATGGGCTGTCATTTTCCAAGAAACCTTCCATCACTTGATTGAATTTATGCTTGCGAAAGTGGAAGCTGTCATCAAGGCTAAGGATGGGGCAACACCATATTGAATTCCAGCATTACTGATGGAGGGCGCCACGAACTTGTAAGTCATTTTCAGCTAGGTATTTGGATACTTTTGATCACATAGTGTATTTCACCCTGCTCTGCGGACTAGCATTCTAGTAAAAGCATAATGTGTGGTTTGTGTTTAAAAGATGTGTTAATAATGTAACATAGTGCCAAAATCATAATGGGGTAGTTCCTATTAGTGATAAAAATGTTCGTGGCATTTAAGCATGAATGAAAAGAAGGTAGAAAACAATACTCGTGTACTCAAACTGTATTAGCTGTTTGTTGATCTAAACTAATGTTCATATATCATTGGGCATTATTTGTTATTCAGGAAATCAAATGAAATGTTCTACATGTGTCATTTTAATAACGGACAGCAGAACGAGTAGTAATAGTCCTTAGCATTTAGTGCCAGGGTAAACCATAGATCCTGTGGTAAAACGAGAAGGGTAGAAGTGTTTCACTGCGTTGCCCACTGGCATTGCCATTTTTATTTAACAAAAAGATGATGACAACCACTTTGGGCTACAGTGGTTTACCAAAACATGAGGAACTGCATTTACCTTCTCTTTCTCAGAGCAGACTGGTACAAAAGTTGTCAGTTTATGAGAGCCACATACTGTTTCATGGACCTCAGCGAGCCAGAGGACACATGTAATTCAATGGATGACATCGCTGTATAATACATACAAGCACAATGACAGTAAATTATCATGTGACTGTTATCAGTTAGGACAAATAAGTGGTCATAACAGCTCACTATTAAATCTCTCTTCATGGTCCATTGCTTATGACAATAGGGAACTGCCCCTTACGTATATTAGGTGTGATCCAAAAGTAACGGGAATTTTTTATTTTGTTAAAGAATCTTTATTCATCATTGTCAACTTTGTCCCCTTTAGAGTAGTCTCTCTCTGATGTAATACACGTATGCTAATGCTTTTTCCAATCTTGGAAGCACTTCTGTAACTCGCGTTTCGTTGTTGTGTTCAACTCCTTCAACAATTCTGTTTTTACCTTATCAGTGGTGGCAAAATGATGCCCTTTCATGTTTCTCTTCAGCGTTGGGGATAGAAAGAAGTCGTAGAGGGCCATGTCCGGCAAATTCGGTGGCTGAGGCAACATAACGGTTTTGTTATTTGCCAAAAAAATCACGAACAACCATTGAGGAGTGAGTGGGAGCATTATTGTGTTGCAATTTCGAAGAGTGGTTTTGCCACAATTCTGCTCATTGTCTTTGGATTGCTTCATGCAAACAATGCCTAACTTCCATGTTGTATACCTAATTGACCATATGATGACAAGGCAGGAAGTCGTGATTCAATATCCCATTGTAATGAAAGAAAACCATGAGAAGACCTTTTGCATGTGATCAAACTTTTTGAATTTTTTCAGTCTTGGCTCTTTCAGGCAATTTCCATTGGGACAACTGGGCCTTGGTTTTAACTATTTCATTACCTGTTATAATCTTCTTTAAAAGTTCTGTATCGTTGCCGACTTTATTCAGCAATTCTTGAGCGATGTCTTTGTGACGTCATTTTTGGTTGAAATTCAACAATTTTGTAACAAACTTTGCTGCTACAAATTTCATGCCCAAAACATCTGAAAAAATTGTTTGACATAAGCCAAAGGATATGCCATCATCATTAGCAATCTCTCTGATGGTGATTTGCTGATTTTCCAAAACCATTTTCTTTACTTCTTTCACATTGTTGTCAGTAATTGAAGTGTTAATGTGTCCAGGTTGGGTGTTGTTGAATACAACATTTAGATCCTCTTTCAAACTCTTATACCACATGTGAACTGTTGTCTTACTCATAGCAGATTTGCCAAAAACTGCAGCCTACATTTTGAATGTGGTGCTGCACTTCATTCAATATTCAATCAAAATTTAATGTAAATCTTTTTCATCCATCGTTTTTGAAAGTGAGTATTTGCCAAGCACCCAAAAACACACACAACCTTTCTGATTGTTAAGAATAAACTAAATATTCAAAACAGCTGAAAATTCAAACATATATCAGGAACATGTGCAACAACAAGATAAAAAGAAAGGAAATTTGGATGTATAAAGTCTACAAAATTAAAAAATTCCCATTACTTTTTGATCACACCTCGTGTGCTAACAAAAATACACTGACCCTTGTTACCTGTGAAACTACAGGCAATCCACTGCATCTTATTCCTTTTCTACGAGCTGTTGATTATTTCTTGTTATTAAATGAATAATCTTTCTCACCAGCTCTGCAAATGCTCCACTGCTTTCAAAATCAAAAACATGAGTACAGGCAAATAATATGCTGCAGGCGATTAGGTACATGTCAGCTTGGTGAAACAAGACATTTGATGGTGTGACATATGCCCATTGCAATCGAAAGAAAGGCAGTAGGCTGAAATTTGCAGCATGACACTCAGCAGCAAAGCACACGAAGACCACTAAACACTTTCAAGAGCACTCCATAGGGACATAGATGGCCAGTCAACAAATCACACAAATCAGCCCCATCAGAGCCAGTTAAGATGATTGTGGAGATTACAGCCTGCTGATGCAAGACCAGGAAAGGTAACAGATGGTAGAATGGGCCACATGGGCCGGGGGACTGTTGTGGTTAGCTGGAATCTTCATTTCTGCCACCCAGTTCTTGCCAGTCACAAATCCCTGGAGAAATAATTCCAGAACACAGACAGAGGGAATAATTGAGCATTCCTAATTTCATGACCAAAGCACATGAGGGTACTTGGAATGCAGTGTACATCTTGGTTGCAAAGGGGATGGTACTTCTTCTTTTTTCATACCTGTGGCAAGACACACTCATCCTGCAATGGCTCTGCGGTCATGATAGAAGGGGATAGCATGACTTGTACATGATGATGTTCCAGTCTGCTGAAGTGAACAGTCATGGAGAAGTCGGTCAGACGCATTTCGACATTGACTGCTGATGTCAGTTGCATAGTTTGGCAGGGTAGCTCATAGAACAGAGAACACTTATATAAAGCAGCAGTCTCAGTTGAAAAGTTATTTTTATTACCAATACCATTCCACCCAATTCTCTCTATATATACTTATGGAAACCGATTACTGTATCAATCAGCCCATCATGGAATAGAATAAGCTTTATACAAAGAAAACTGCTTATTTATTTATTTATTCCATGTGATCTGATGGCACACAGTGTGTTGCAGATGTCGGAAAATATCATTTAACATTGTTAACATATATTAACGTAAGCCTATAGTATCCTAATGTATTATATTGCTCAGTGTTTTCAATTTAACACAAACAGCAAGATTACTGTTCTAAGTATTCATTTACAGAGTAAAAACAGTGACACAACAAATATGACTTCACGGCTTTGCTAAATTTTATGTTGTCTTCGGTGGACTTAATACTAGTGGGAAGATTGTTGAACAGTTGGAGGCCCATGTGGAAAACTCCCTTTTTACACAGTTGAGTGTTTGTACATATAACATGCAGGTTTGCGTTTTTCCTGGTGTTGTGTTCATGTATTTCATTATTTTTTACGACTCTGGGGTCAGTTGGCACTGTGTGTTTTCTGAAGAATTTTAGAGTCTCAAGAATGTAGAGGCAAGGCAGTGTAAGAATTTCCAACTTTCTGAAGATGGGTTTGCAGGAGTCTCTGGGTTTGCTTCCAGTAATAATCCTCATTGCTCTCTTCTGGATTCTGAATGTGCTCAGAGCAGTTGGAGCATTTCCCCAGAATATTACACCATATTTTAGGTGGGCTTGTATGTAAGCGTAGTATGCGCTGGTTAATGTTTTCAGGCTAGCACATGTTTTCAGTACACTCAATGCATAACAGCCAGTACAAATCCTGGCATTTACCTTTCCTGTATGTGTATTCCATTTCAGGTTATCTTGAACCCACAGACCTAGGAATTTGAAAACAGTGTCGGTATCTATTGACTGGTTATTTATAGTGACCGATGGCTGAGAGGAATTTGCATTTTGTGTTGTGTGGAAGTTCATGGAAGCTGTCTTTTTCGTGTTGATAGTTAATCTGTTGATCTTTGCCCAGTTGCCGAGTTGATCAGTAGCCGAGTTCACAGCTTTTTGCACAGCCTCTGTATTCTCCCCTTTGAGGAGTACAGTTGTGTCATCAGCAAATATTATTGTTTTGTGTGCATCGACATTCAGGCTCGAGTCATTAATATACAGGAGGAAAAGTAGGGGTCCCAATACTGAGCCCTGTGGAACACCTTGCTTTACAGTTTTATTACTTTATAGTATTTCGCTTATTGAGTTGCTTTGTCTATTAGTGTATTTCATGCTGACTCTCTGCATCCGATTGGTTAGGAATGTAGCAATCCAGTTGTTTGCAATTCCTCTGATACTGTAGTGTTCTAATTTTTCCAGTAATATTTTGTGGTCAACAGTGTCAAAAGCCTTTGACAGATCCAGAAATATGCCTGTTATGGGTTGTTTTCTATCTAACAGTTCTAAAAGCGTGTTTATGCAATCATATACTGCAGTTTCAGTAGATTTGTTGCTTCTGAACCCATGTTGAGCTAAACTTAGTAAATCTTTTTTTTCAATGAAGTCCATCATTTTTTTGGACATTATTTTTTCAAAAACTTTAGAAAAGCAGGATGAGATTGAGATAGGCCTGTAATTATTCATATCTTTATCATCACCTTTTTTGAAGACAGGAATTACTTTAGAAAGTTTCAGAGCTTCAGGGAAGATACCTGCCTGGAAAGAACAGTCACAGAGGTGAGTTAATGGTTCAGCAATTGTGTGTTCACAATTTTTGATTACAGCTGCTGGGATACCATCAATTCCAGCTGAATACGAATTTTTTAACTCTCTGAGGGCTTTTGCAACATCATTTTCAGTGACTTTGGTAATGAAAATTGACTCTGGACATGTGTGATATTTTTTGTTTGCTGGTTGGTAATTTGTGTTAGGATTATTTTGGACCAGTTTTTCAGCTATGCTTGTAAAGAAATTGTTGAATAAGTTCACTACAACTTCGGGATTAGATATAGATTCATTGTGGAGTTTGATTTCTATGTTCGTGTGTGAAGTTTTCATTTCCCCTCTTTCCCTTTTTATGATATACCACATTGCTTTTACTTTATTGCTGGATTTGTCAATGTACTCATCATTCTGCATCCTTTTTGCTTGTCTTATCACTCTTCTTAGGATACATGTGTAGTTTTTATAGTATTCTGTTAGTTGGGGGGAGTCACTACTTTGCTTACATAACATGTGGAGTATTCTTTTATGTTTGCAAGAGATTGTTATAGCTGGTGTAATCCAACTCTTGTTTCTATTATTATTATTATTATTATTATTGTTATTGTTTATTCTTACTGGTTTTTGCGGAAAGGCCTCTTCAAAGTTGTGGATCATTTTGTCAAGAAATATGTTGAATTTCATGTTGACATCATTGGCTGTGTAAATCTCTGTCCACTTTTCTTTACTAAGGAGGGCATTTAGCTTGTTCAAGTTCTCTTGGGTGAAAAACCTTCGTAAAGTTTTAGGTGGGACTGGGTTTGAGGTATCTTTGCTAACATCGACCTTTAGAATGACAGCTTGGTGGTCGCTGAATCCTGCATTGTATACTTCTAGAGTTGGGTTAAGTTCATTTCTATTTGCAAAAATTTGATCTAGAGCTGTCTTGGATGTGGGTGTTATTCTAGTGGGCTCGTTTACAAGGCCATGCAGATTATAAGTTTTTGCAATGTTAATCAATGTTTCCCTGTTTCTGTTGTGGGTGAGAAAGTCTATATTAAAGTCACCACATATAGTCACATCCTGTTTCCTCTGACTTATTTTGGATAGAAACAAGTCCATTTGTAACAGAAAATCATTAATACTACTGGAGGGGGGACGGTAAATTGTAGCTACAATTAGATTTAGATCTGTAAGCTTTATGGCTGCACATTCAAAGATCTTATCTGTTCCTATTTCCTTTAGGGTAGGAAGTGGGCTATATTCAATGTGTTGTTTGATGAAGATGGCAACCCCACCATGTCCATCATTTGATCTGGAGTAGTGTTCACACAATTTGAAGTTGGGTAGTGAGATTAGCTTAACCACATCAGTGCAGAGCCAGTGCTCTGCTAGGCATACTACTGAGATATCGCTGAGTTCACTGGTCAGCAAAATTCTTAGGTCATCAGTTTTGTTGCTCAAGGATTGGACATTGTGATAATAGATTTTCAGGTCTGAGTGGGGTTTACTCAGGGGGCTCGAAGTCATATTTACTGTGTCACTGACCTTTAGTTTAAATTGTGCTGTATTCCAGGTATGTTGACTTCTGAGCAGTTGTGCTGGTTCTGTTGGTCGTCCTTGGCAGCCATCTCATCTTCCAGATGGGCCTGAAAAGTATCCACATGCACTTCACACTGTTGAGGCATCACATTGACGTTTTGGAGGGATGTCTCGATAATGTTCACCATCACATTATTGATCCTTTCAGGTTCCTGACCTTTTTGAGGGGTCAGGGGGTTTGTGTTTCATCTCTGTGACTTCGTGACCCATTTGTCTAGTGTAGTTTGCACAGTATGGCCACTATTACTCTTTTTATTTCTCATCTTGTTTGTCTTTATCCAATTGCTTATTAGCGTCTGTTTATAGTTTCTGACTTTTGGTTTCTTATTGTCCCCCATAGTTGTTAGGAAGGCCAGTCTATTGCAGATAATCTCCTTGCCACATTTGTTTATGTGTAAGCCATGTGTTGTGAAGTGGTTTCTGGCTAGTCTCTCTATTTCAAAGTTCACAGCAATTCTATTTTTGTACGCTTGTTTAGCTTAGTTTTCTCTCTTTAAATTGCTGGGTTCTGCAGCAAAACCACCACTTTGTCAGTATAGGGGTAAGACTGCTCCTTTGTTTCCTCTCTGAGCCTGCTGATACTTTTACTGTGACAAAGCAGGTACTTTTTGTGGAATGTATTGATGAACAATTTGAAGTAGTTCAGTCTTTGGTAAAAATGTATATTGGATTGCTTTTGATTAAAGCTGCCTCTGATGTGTAATCTGCAGCTCTTCAGGTGGTTGACATACCAGTGACCATTGCCCCACACAAAATTTCAATATGATGCAAAGAATAATCTTCAGCAGAGACCTTATGCTGAAGATGAGGAGCTACAGGCTAATCTCGTATAGTGGCAAGGTGTACATTTTGTCAGACACATCCAAAAGGTCCCAAGGAAACGATCATTGAACAGGTACATGTGCCTTTGTCTTATACTTTGAAGTCATGGTGTACAGTTTTAATGTGAAACCGTACATCTCACCACCCATGACGTGGTTCCAGTGCTTATGCTTTGGTTGTATGTCATCCGGCTGCAAAGTACACTGAAAATGCAGCAACTGTAGACAATCACTCCATGAAGGTAGTCTTCCTGAACGACCATGTTGATGGGTTTGCTGAGTCTTCAAGAAAGAAAAGAAGATACAGGAATGCAAATCTTTTGGCCACCTGTTGATACTGAGACACAGAGATATGAACACTTACATCCTGTTCACATGATGTCAAATTATGGAAAAGTCACTACCATCAGCCCCAATAAATCAACTGTTTCCAAACCATTCCTCCCACCACTCACCTCCCCTGCAGTCCCCATGACACCATCTTTGTGAGTCACTTTCAGCACTTGGCCTGAGAAGTAGCTTCCTCCTCCATTGTTTACTGGTGAGAGGGACACCTCTCCCTTGAAACCCACAGATCAGCCAATGGCTGAAGAAACCATAGGCTATGAGTCGCAGGGCTGCCCACTATTCATCTGTCCCTACACCCGTCACAGAGAGGCCCTTGTGAGAATCTCAGCCACCAAAGGGTGTGACTGGTCCTCCTGTCCCATTTTACACCTAACCTGAACACACACAACACCGTCATTCAGTGAGAGTGTCACCTGCCAGAACTGCAACACCTTATTTCCTTTTCTTCCTCAATTTGCGTAGTTCTATAAGAAATGTGCTTCACCAGTGACCATTCCCCAGTGCTCCATGGTTACTGCACGTTGAGTAGGAGCCCTGCTGGCCCTAAGAGGGCATCTGGAGGGGTCGGTCTGTACATTGGTTCACACAGGTTTCGTTAGTGACTGGACTCCCCTTCATACCACATTGCAAGCAATAGGTGCAAATGATTATTTACCTCCAGGCAGGCCACTTACTTACATAGAATTGACCAACTTAATCCAAAAACTTCACCCCTTTTCTCCTACTTGGGGACTTCAGTGCACACCACCCGTTGTGGGAGGGTGGGGGGGGGGGGGCTTCTCTTATCAACCATGACCTGTCTCCCCCTCACTGATGGTACTCCTACCCTCTTTGGTGCCACTCATGGCACCTTTTCAGCTATCGACCTAACAATATCTTACCCCAATCTTGTGACTTCACTACAATCATCACTATAGGATGACTTTTATGATAGTGACCACTTTACAGTTATCCTGTCTCTTCCTTGCCACCCCAGATGGACTGACTAGCACAATGGGTGCTTTGAAAAGTCAACTGGCAGTAGTGTTTCTTGCTGTTACCTTCGCCTGCTCTGTCAGACTGCATTGACGAAGCTGTGCAAGAAATTTCTGATGCAATCACCCACACTGCCGGAACTGCTATTCCGCTTTCTACAGGTCCTCTCCATTGCCATGCTAGACAAAAGACATTGCAAGAGGTGCGCAACATTTGAATTGATATCCTTTGCAGAGGAAACTTGTCACTTTTTAGCTACTTCATGCTAGGTCTCACTATCTGATAAAACACAGTAAGGAGTGCTACCTCTCCTCCTGGAAGACATATGCCTCTTCATCCTAGGTGTAGGCCAATCTTTGTAGTCTTCTGGGCCACCTGAGATCCACAACTGTACCTGGTCTTGCCCTTTAGGATGGTCTCAGTACCGATTCGTAGGCTCTTGCTGACCACCTTGCGCTGCACTTCTTATGCAGCTGCTGTCTGGAGGCATAAGTGACAAATTGAAGATATCCCCCTCTCCTTGGCCCTATTGCATGCTGAATTATTTCATGACCCATTCACTCACTGGATATTGCTTCAGGCCCTCGCCTCGTCTCACAATATGGTCCCGGGCTCTGGTTCCATTTACAATCATATGGTACAACATCTGTTACACAACAGCTCCAGTTCTCCAATGTCTTCATCCATATTTGGCTCGACGGTGTCTTCTCTTTGCAACGGCTAGATAGTATCATTGTTCCAGTCTGTAAGCTGTGCAAAAACCCAACATCTGTCGAGAGTTACTGATCGATTTGCCTCACCAATGTGCTCTGCAAAGTGTTTGAAAGAGTGGGTGTCCACAGATATGCTGGGTTCCTCCTACCAGTGTGGTTTCTGGGAGGGGTGTTCCACAACCCACCTATTTGGGTAGATTGGAAATCACAATCCAAGAGGCTTTTTCTAAATGCCAAAATCTCATTGCAGTCTTTTTTTTACCTACATAAGGCACACCACACTGCCTGGCACCATTACATTTTACGTACCCTCCATGACTGGGGCTTTTGAAGCCAATTTTTAGTCATCAGTATTTATCCCACTGGTTGTTCCAGGTTAGAATTGATACATCTGTTTGTCCCTTGTAGGTCCAGGAGAATGGCTCCCTGCAGGATTTTGTGCTGAATGTCACACTCTTCCTCATCACCATAATGGACTAGTGACCTCTGTTGTCCCACCAGTCATTCTCGCATTGTATGTCAACAACTTTTGCATTTGGTACAGCTCTCCACTCTGTAGCCTTGGCTGTATGCCAGCTCCAAGGTGCTATCTAACACATCTCTGCTAAGACCCTTTCCCGTGGTTTCTATTTCCCTCCTGCAGAAATGCGGGTCTTGAATTTTTGTTATCGTACCACTGTCCATCCTGACCCAAAACTCTACTTGGGATTGTTGCACAGTACTGAATTTTCAAGCTCCTCATTGACAAGTTGTTTACTTGGCTGCCCCATATTTGTCAACTAAAGACTAATTGCACATGAAAGGTTAACACTCTCTGCTTTCTTCTCCACATCTCTTGGAGTGCAGATTGTACTACTGACCTCCACATCTACCAGACTCTGGTACAATCCCGCTTAGACTATGGTTGCCAGGTTTATCATTGGGTGGTGCCTTTGACTTCGAAATTGTTAGACCCAGTCCGTTGTTGTGGAGAAAGACTAACCATGGTGCCTTCTGTACTATTCCCATAGGCATTCTGCTTGCTGAAGTGAGCATCTTCTCCGCAGTCCCAACAGTAGCAACTTGTGCTCACCAACACTATCGCAATTCAACAGTTTCCTGATCATCCAACATATCCTATCCTTTTTGCACATCAAGGGCATCGACCCCCCTCGTCTTGGCTGGGATTACCAATTGGAATGTGCCTCGCAGCCCTCTGTCAGGACCTCCAACTATCCTCTTCAGAATGTACTCTCCATGGTTTGTCACACAGCTCCATTTAGAGTTTGAGTGTTACTGTCTTTTACATTGATTTCTCGTAAGCCATAGATAGAACAGGCTTTGCTTTTGTGTCTACTGTGAGTCAGGAATATCGTTTGTTGCCAGGAACATGTAGTGTTTTTGCGATGGAGCATATAGAGCCCTCCGTTTTATTAAATGGTCCTCCCTTGATCACTTTTTAATATTTAGTGACCCAGTGAGCAGTTTGCAGGCCATTGACCAACGTTACTCTTGTCACCCTGTGATATCTACTATTCATGGTCTTCTGTCTGAACTTAAATGACCTGTTTTATTATCTTTTTCTGGGTCCCAAGTCGTGTGAGTATCCTAGGGAATGAACTGGCTGAACATGTGGCTAGAGATGAGATTACTCACACCCCATTCACTTTGACAGTCCCTGGTGCAGACTTGCAGGTGCAACTGAGGCCTTTTCTCACTTGGAGATAGAACAACAAGTAAACTCCTTAGACATGTCAGTGTGCTATCATAATGCTGCCCGTGCTCAATTTGATAATTAACAACTTACATCAATAACAATAATAATTAAGAAATGTAATTAGTGGTAAAGTGGTTACGTGATGCGGGATTTTATTATAATAAGAATGGTAAAAGCAACATAACAATTGGTGTAAATAGAGTGGAGATACTTAAGTTTTAATTAAGTGAGCCGACTCAGAGGTGGCTGCAGTGCAGGGAAGACAGTGTTTGTGTTTAGGGGAAGCGCAGATGATGGCCTCCAATATCACCAGTCAACTGGTGGATGAAGCCAGCAGGGCCTGAAAAGGGTAGGAGGAGTTGCAGGGATAAAGAGAAAAGGACCCAATGTAAAAGTTAAAAAGCGATTCTCAAGGTCAGGTGCCCCAACACTTGGTCCCTGTGGATGAGTCCATTAGTGGACTCAGCCGAAAGGAAAAATAGTCCAGCGTACAATTTATTGTAGTGGACAGTAGAGAATGCACCATATTTGTTAAAGCAATGTGTATAGTTTATCTCTGTGTACATAAACTTAATGTTGATAATGGCTGTAATGTGGGGTCTGAGTGGGCTACGGTCAAGGGGGGGGGGGGGGGGGGGATCAGTGTTGGGGCTACTCCTTTTTCTTATTTATATAAATGATATGCCCTCTCTTATTACAGGTAACTCTAAAATATTTCTGTTTGCTGATGACACTAGCTTGGTAGTAAAGGATGTTGCGTGCAACATTGGCTCGATTTCAAATAGTGCAGTACATGACCTAAGTTCATGGCTTGTAGAAAATAAACTAATGCTAAATCACAGTAAGACTCAGTTTTTACAGTTTCTAACACACAATTCAACAAAACCTGACATTTTCATTTCACAGAACAGGCATATGATTAATGAAACTGAACAGTTCAAATTTCTAGGTGTTCAGATGGGTAGTAAGCTGTCGTGTAAAGCCCATGTTCAGGATCTTGTTCAAAGACTTAATACTGCTATTTTTACCATTTCAACGGTATCAGAAGCGAGTGATTGTTCGACATGAAAATCAGTCTACTTTACTTATTTTCATTCACTTATGTCATATGGTAGGCTATTATACGTGGTGTCCACAATGAGACTCCAACATTTGAACTCATAAAATCTGTGTTTCCTAATTTATTGACGAACAAATACAGGGAAATCATTCAGCAGCTCATCAAGTTTTCATACACAGGTGGATGGTTCGGTACACTTGAACATGGGCACCATGGGTAGTGCGAAGAATATCAAGTCTATAATCGATTTCGTGCCATGTGTTGCGGAGCATCTGTTCTGTGACAGAGTTGATGACAATTCTTATGCGCTGTTTCAAGTCTTGCAGTACTGGTGTATCGTATACCTGGTCTTTCACATAACCCCACAAGAAAATATTGAGGGGGGGGTTATGTCGGGCAATCGTGGCGGCCAAGAAATTGGACCTCCATGGCCAATACATCGTTGCAGGAATGTGTCATTTAAAAATTTTCAGACATCAAGGCTCCAATGGGATGGTGCACAGTCCTGTTGAAACATCACATTTGGCTGCAGGTCTGTTCTCTGTGGCACGGCAAATTGTTCCAACATGTCCAGGTAGATGGCTCCATCCACAGTCGGCTCCTGAAAGAAAAATGGCCCAACAATGCGATTTATCATCAAACCACACCACACATTAACTTTTGGACTGTCGCGCATGTGTTCCCTAGGTGCATGTGGATTTTCGGACACCCAAATGCGCACATTGTGACAATTGACAGCCCCTGACCCGTGAAAGGTTGCCTCGTCAGTAAACATCATGCGTGATAAAAATGTCACGTCCACGGCAATGCATTCTAACATGACACATGCAAATTGTTCTCGCTTTGGTCGATCATCGGGCTTGATTTCTTGCACAACCTGAACTTTATATGCGTACAAACATAATCGCTGATGAAGCACTTTGTGCACTGTTGAACGTTTCATACAAAGTTCTCGTGCTGCCTGTCGCACTGACTTCTGTGGACTTTGTTCGAATGACCGCCATACTTGTTCCACATAATGTTCGCTGATCCCAGGCTTACCACCACAATGCCCTGTTGCAACACTCCCAGTAGCCAAAAACTGATCACATCACTTCTTTATAGTCTTAAACAATGGGGGCACTTTGTTATAAACTCGACGAAAGTTACTTTGCACTAGGGTCGCCGATTTTGTCTCTGCATACCACCAGACCACTTGTGCATGCTCCTTCATATCCTCCATTTTGCTAAAACAATTGATTGCAGCTCCACTACGGCCACTTGGCGTATCAAATTTGCACACCACAAACTTGTTGAGTTACTCTCTCTGCCCCTTCAGGATTCACAGGTCCACCATCTGAAATGAGAAAGATATAGGATATTAAAATGTTGGAGTCTCATTGTGGACACCGTGTATTTTGGGGTAACTCTTCCCATTCTAAAAGGATATTTTTGGCTCAGAAATGGGCAGTTCGGGCAATAACTGGTGTATGTTCACGAACCTCTTGTTGACCCCTGTTCACGAGTCAGGGTATTTTGACTTTGGCCTCTCAATATATATTCCTTACTGTCATTTCTTGTTAATAATATTAGCTTAATCCCAAGAATACACTCAGTTAATACGCGCCAGAAATCAAACCTGCATTTGGATCGGACTTCCGTAACTCTTGTGCAGAAAAGTGTGCAGTATACTGCTGAATCCGTTTTCCATAAGCTACCACTCGAATTAAAAAATCTTAGCAGTAATCCATGCACTTTCAAATCGAAACTGAAGAGTTTCCTCATGGGTCACTCCTCCTATTCTGTCGAGGAGTTCCTTGAAAAATTAAGCTGATTCTTATTGTATTGTTGATTACGTTTACATAAAGTTATGGACTGACTTTTTTAGGGTTAATAAACTTTTATTTTTATCTGTTATTGCTTTTATGTTGTAATTTCCTGTACTGACACGTTCCATGACCTTGGAGGTTTGGTCCTACGGAACTTGATGTGTAAATAAATAAATAAATAAATTGTAGAGAATGATGTATTTACTAGCAGAGTGAATATTTGGTAAACTATTGTGTCTGATGTCACTGCCTCTGAGAATCATTAGCAGTGGGGCGAAATGCCATTGCTAGGGGATGTGGCCTGGCATGGCAGTTGAAAGGGATGGATGTGCAGGTTGCTGACACAGTAAGTTTTGTTTGGGCACATACTGTGCTAACAGTGTCATCTCAAGTCTTGCAGGCAGTGAACTTTAAGACTCTGCGTTAAGTATACTTCTGCTTTATATACTTCTACATCTACATCTACATCCATACTCCACAAGCCACCTGACTTTGTGTGGTGGAGGGTACCTTGAGTACCTCTATCGGTTCTCCCTTCTATTCCAGTCTCGTATTGTTTGTGGAAAGAAGGATTGTCGGTATGCCTCTGTGTGGGCTCTAATCTCTCTGATTTTATCCTCATGGTCTCTTCGCGAGATATACGTAGTAGGGAGCAATATACTGCTTGACTCTTCGGTGAAGGTATGTTCTCGAAACTTTGACAAAAGCCCGTACCGAGCTACTGAGCATC
The DNA here is from genome assembly GCF_021461395.2 of Schistocerca americana. Classification (NCBI taxonomy): domain Eukaryota; kingdom Metazoa; phylum Arthropoda; class Insecta; order Orthoptera; family Acrididae; genus Schistocerca; species Schistocerca americana. The sequence continues at coordinate 933,771,581 of NC_060130.1, forward strand.
TGTCCTGCAGAGTCTTCCACTGGAGTTTATCTATCATCTCCGTAATGCTTTCGCGATTACTAAATGATCCTGTAACGAAGCGCGCTGCTCTCCGTTGGATCTTCTCTATATCTTCTATCAACTCTATCTGGTACGGATCCCACACTGCTGAGCAGTAATCAAGCAGTGGGCGAACAAGCGTACTGTAACCTACTTCCTTTGTGGGGTAACACATTTTTTTATGGCTTTCTGAACTACTTTAGTGAGATATGAGAAGTCCCATGTGGCAAAGAGTATTAATTGCATCCTCTCAGCATGGATTAGCTGTGTTGTGGTATTTATAAAACATAAACTCTTACGTGAGTGAAGTTTCATGTGTGGCATTTCTACCACTGATAACAGCACACTTGCATTTGATCAAGCTCTGCGAATTCTCATAAGTGCCATCTTCGAATTTGTTTTGATGTAATGACGAATGTACAACTTCTCATTCTGAGGATGCTGGACCTTTACAATATAGTTCAATTCTACCAAAATTAGTTTCCCTTAGTTAGTAGTGGCATTCAGATTCCCCAAGTGAGATTGTGTTGAAACCTTAATTAAGCAGAATTCACATATTGGAGCACAGCATACTCATACCTGCACTAGAGGTGAGGTCAGGGGAGTTTCAGAGACTGGAGCAGTGCAGCTGGCCTTCAAGGACCAGTGCTGGCAGGTAGGTCAGTGTTAACATAGTGGCACACCACCCAGTAAACTGCTGCCTACTGGAACAGTGATCTAGGTTGAACCATATGTTGTCAAGTCAGGTTTGTCATTCCACATTCTTTTTGAGTCAGCTGATGTAATTCTATTCTATTTGGCACCAATACAATTGTTAGATTCACAGTGTAAATTAATCTGGTTGCGAGAGGATATCAGAAATCTTACACTCCACACTATCAAGTAGGTTACTGCTGCATGGTGACCTTCCTTCTGTTCATTCCAGAGGGAATCCTCCATTATATGTTGCCTCTGCATCAGTCATACCAGACTGACCCATGGTATTATTTTAAACAACAAGCCTTACAGATAGTTGCTCATATCCTGGTGGAATTCCCTGTGCGTCTGGCTATTTCGTGCTAAGCACGGTCTTGAAAATTCTTTGCCTATCACGTTGGTGGACAACGCCTGGACAGTTGAACTGGCTCTCTGTTTTTCTCCAAGACAATGATTTTTATTCTCAGATATAATGTTGTAAACTACCTTCGGAGTGGGGTGGTCGAGGTATCTCACACACTTGGTCGGGGGAACCTTGACTGTGCCTCCTCCTGCCTGCTGCCTCTTGTCATCCCTTCTTTCCTCTGTTCAAATTCTTTTTCCCAGTTTGTCTCTTTTTCTTCTACATTCTATTTTCCATTTTAGGAGTAGCACTCCATTGATTAGTAGATGCTATCCATCTCTTTAACATTTTGCCTGTGAGAGATAGGGTGGGATGGCTGTGGGAGGGCCTACCCTCTTCCCACACAGATCGCCAGTGGTGCCTGTGTGTGGCTATTTTTCGCCATTTTGCTTCTTTTTTTTTTTTTTTTACTAGAAGATATTCTTACGCTGTAGATGTCTTTGCTCTTTATTAGGTTGCCAGGTTGACGGGGGTTGGATGTGGCTGGGATTTCTCGCACCACAGTATAATTTTACTTCTCTCTGTCAAGTGTTTTTTCACCCCTGGCACCAGTATTGCCTTCAGTGCCTCTCTTTCACCGCTCCTACATACTTTGCTTGTCTGAGCCTAATCCTGATGACTGCCACTACCTCCAGATGTACAACCCCTTGACCAAAGGTCTGATGATTGCGCTGTTAGTCCCTTAATCCAAACCAACCATTTATGTCACGGTGTCAGTTTTGCCACCACTAACAAGTAGTAGTTCAAGTGTCTGTAGCTTGTCTGTCACTATGCCAGGCTTAGGTTTGATTTGATCATGGAGATAAAAACATGATCCAGTGTTTTGCAGTGGAAGATTATGTCGTGTGGTTTCATCACCTCACCACACACCCTACACACAGTCCAGGATTACAGAACTTCTCGTAAGAAATGGCATTTGCATCATTAGCTTGCATGATTTTGTTTTTGGAGCATAGTCTGATATTATTCATACTGCCTTCTGATCCAGTTTCATAGTTTTGATTTAACCGTTGCCTTAGTGATGACCCACAGATGTAGTGGGGGCATGACCAGTATGGTCTCCAGCCCAACAGTGGGTGTGCTGCCAGTTTTGCGTGTTATGGCTAAGCAGGTCAGTGTCTGCATCTTGGCTCCTTCGCAGCAATGTTCTGTTCTACTTTGTTCCACCATCCTGTACCCCGTAAATTGTCATCTGTACCAAAGGCCATTCTAGTGCTTGTTAGAGTGCCTTTTGTCTTGGAATATTATGTTCCTTATGTGAAGTTGGAGGGGTTAGATGTTTCACATCGAGGGTTGCCCTCAAAACTTCATTACCTCCTCTACTGGTAGAGTTTCACTGAGAAGCTTAAGATTTGAGTATACGTGCTGGATACGCTTCCTTCTAAATTGTACAACAACGATTTTCCTGGAACTGACCCTCAGATCACGTTTGCACTAGTTTTCCACCATGTTCAATGCACATTGTGCCATATTTCTAACAGCATGAGCAAATCTACCAGGTATTGCTATGACTAAGTCATTTGCGTATCTGTGGCAAAAGTAGCCTGGCAACTGATCAGTTGACTTCGTAGCAGCTGAGGAGAGCTCCGCCTACCATCCTAAGGGAGCCATAGGTCTGATGATGGTTATGTAAAAATAACCGAAACCGGTTACCTATGTCATTGAAACATAAATGGTGTGATCAAGACTGAACTTTAGTCAAAATATAATAATCTATTGATCACTGTATTCCAAAAATGTTTACCAAAATTGATATGCCCTAAATTGTCTGGTTAGTGTGGAGACTGGTCTTTTATCTGAAGTGATGGGGTGTTGTGTACCTGCCTGATGAATAAGATGGTAGATTGAAGTGGAAGCCTTCTCACAGAGATTTTGTTACTTCCTTCTGATGCATGTAAAGATTGATAGTATGTCTAAGAGATCCTTAATGTGTGTTTTGGGCATGTACTGTACAGCATCACTGGAAGGATGGCAGCCAGCCGTGTAATATTGTAACTTTGTTTCTGTCACCCTCCCCCCCACCCCCACCCCCAACCACCATCCCTACCCACCCATACGAGAGGTGAGTAAAGTTTATTATGAGCAATGCAACCTCCACTACTGGCCCTATTTAAGTGCTTAGCAAAAGTTACGTGTGTATCCAGGTGAAGGCTGAGATAGATCAGTGAGTTGCTCCACGCTAGTGTTCTACTGACCACAAAAATCTGTCTGTTAGGAAGCATTAAATTGCTGATGAACATGGCTGCTACTAATTTTTCCAGATTGATTTTTAATCATCCCATTGTTGTGCCAGTTGATGATTACATCTAGGTGTTCCTGTAGATTGCCGTATCATTGGCATATAATGCTGTTGCACCACCTGTCATGCGTGTTCCACCACATTTATGGACTGATGGATTGTTCTAAGTTCTGGATGGAAGTCAGACTGCTCAGGGGTGATAATTTTGTGACAGGAATTTGTTGAGGTCTCTCTGGAAAAGACTCTCCAGTACCTTGTCTAGGAAGCACAGGAGACAAACTTGTATAAAACTTTGGGGAAGAATGGGTTCTGACTGAGTGTTGGTAAGATTATATAGCGTGAGCAGTTTTCCAGGTAGTAAGGAAATAGGTTATGGAGGGGCATTGCTTAGTTTACACTGACGATGTACATGATTGCTGTTGGAGGTAGGTGCTTTGGGTATGGGACATGCACCTTTTCGGGACCAGGGCATTTATTTTTCCCGAGCTGTTTGATGTAGGTGCACACAAGACAATAAGAAGCTGGCATAAACTTAGTATCTGGCATCTGGCCCCTCTTGCCTCAGTTGAGCCACTCTTCCAACAGTTATTTCTTCCTGCTTTCCATTGTCGTCCTGTTCAATGACATGAATTTGGCACTGTGGCTCTAGCAATGTCACCAGTACCTGTGCTTTCTCCTCAGCTTTGTAAACTAGTCCACCTTACCTTGGAGTGGCCTGTGTACCCTGTGAGTAGTTTTTATGATCTTACAACGTGGTTCGTGTCTCATTTGGCGTTTCTAAGCTGTTCTTGCCAGCAAAGGCCTTTGTGCTCCTGTAGCTTTTGTTTCACCTGGGCTTCCAGCCACACAGTGAGATGATTGGTGGGATCACGATATTACTGCCAATTCTTCCTCATGTACCACTTAGTGACTATAAAGTTCCAGATGTTGGGGGTAGGATCCTAACACTAGTTTTAATTGGTAAGCGAGTTGCTTGCCTCTTGAGCACAAGTCTGGAGGATAGCTGTTAGATACTTGATAGCAGAATCCACCTTGCTTTCATTCCACTTTTGCAGTATGTTTATGCCTTACCAGGCTTACAAAACACTCGTTCGACCTATACTTGAGTATTGCTCATCAGTGTGGGATCCGTACCAGATCGGTCTGACGGATGAGATAGAGAAGATCCAAAGAAGAGCGGCGCGTTTCGTCACAGGGTTATTTGGTAACCGTGATAGCGTTACGGAGATGTTTAATAAACTCAAGTGGCAGACTCTGCAAGAGAGGCGCTCTGCATCGCGGTGTAGCTTGCTCGCCAGGTTTCGAGAGGGTGCGTTTCTGGATGAGGTATCGAATATATTGCTTCCCCCTACTTATACCTCCCGAGGAGATCACGAATGTAAAATTAGAGAGATTAGAGCGCGCACGGAGGCTTTCAGACAGTCGTTCTTCCCGCGAACCATACGCGACTGGAACAGGAAAGGGAGGTAATGACAGTGGCACGTAAAGTGCCCTCCGCCACACACCATTGGGTGGCTTGCGGAGTATCAATGTAGATGTAGATCTGGATGTAGACATGCCTTACCAGGACATGCCTTACCATACCAGGACATGCCTTACCATACCAGGACATGCCTTACCATACCAGGACATGCCTTACCATACCAGGACATGCCTTACCATACCAGGACATGCCTTACCATACCAGGACATGCCTTACCATACCAGGACATGCCTTACCATACCAGGACATGCCTTACCATACCAGGACATGCCTTACCATACCAGGACATGCCTTACCATACCAGGACATGCCTTACCATACCAGGACATGCCTTACCATACCAGGACATGCCTTACCATACCAGGACATGCCTTACCATACCAGGACATGCCTTACCATACCAGGACATGCCTTACCATACCAGGACATGCCTTACCATACCAGGACATGCCTTACCATACCAGGACATGCCTTACCATACCAGGACATGCCTTACCATACCAGGACATGCCTTACCATACCAGGACATGCCTTACCATACCAGGACATGCCTTACCATACCAGGACATGCCTTACCATACCAGGACATGCCTTACCATACCAGGACATGCCTTACCATACCAGGACATGCCTTACCATACCAGGACATGCCTTACCATACCAGGACATGCCTTACCATACCAGGACATGCCTTACCATACCAGGACATGCCTTACCATACCAGGACATGCCTTACCATACCAGGACATGCCTTACCATACCAGGACATGCCTTACCATACCAGGACATGCCTTACCATACCAGGACATGCCTTACCATACCAGGACATGCCTTACCATACCAGGACATGCCTTACCATACCAGGACATGCCTTACCATACCAGGACATGCCTTACCATACCAGGACATGCCTTACCATACCAGGACATGCCTTACCATACCAGGACATGCCTTACCATACCAGGACATGCCTTACCATACCAGGACATGCCTTACCATACCAGGACATGCCTTACCATACCAGGACATGCCTTACCATACCAGGACATGCCTTACCATACCAGGACATGCCTTACCATACCAGGACATGCCTTACCATACCAGGACATGCCTTACCATACCAGGACATGCCTTACCATACCAGGACATGCCTTACCATGGCATTATATTGTCCCCAATTATTGGTGTATGTTGTTTTTACCATACCCCCAGATTGTGTGTTTGACATTGGCACATTCCAGGACAGCAGGACTGTGGTCTGAATCCAGCTCATAGTGAACTGTTGCTGCAGCACTCCAGGGCTCTCAAGGTGTGCTGCACGCTGATGAGATGCATGATGCATGCCTGTTGAGATGGAACAGTCGTTAGCTGGCAACCTCTGGGGAACCTGCTGCACCTCATTTGTACAAGGCCTACCTAGTCATCTGGGGCTGTGTCTAGGTGGACTTCTATTTCCCTAGCTGCTCATGGGACCGAGATGAATCCTTCGAAGTCTTCTCTTCCACCACCTAGCAGAATGGGTGGTCTGCTGGTAGGTACAAACACTCAATCAAATAAGACGGCTTGTGTAGCCAGTCCTGCAGACTCACAGATATTAAAGAATTCAAGTGGCTTTAGCAACAGAACACATGCTGCTGGCTAGTGTGTGTTTTTATTGGTTAAACGGAAAGAGGGCAGTTTGAAAAGCGGTCACATTTTTATATACAAAAGGGCTTAGAGGGGATAGCAGGTACATCAAAATCAGTAAAGCTGCTATGAAATGGGATTCTGTTTGTGGAAACATCAAGTTCCCAGCAAGTAACAAACCTGCAGTATGCCAAACCCCATTGAAAATGTGTCACTGTCACTGAGACTGAGCTCCACGCCACATTAAATTACAGTAAAGGTGTAGTGACCTGCAGACACACCCAAATATGACCTGAAAGTTTAATGGTCCCAAGATGTGCAGAGTATTATGAAAAGGGTGGAAGGTGATCAGATTAAGTCCGACTCATTCATCCTCTCTTTTAATAGCATAAAACTCTTGGAACATTTTAAGACAGGTTTTATTCACTTATCTGTACAGCCCTATGTCCCCAATCCCATGTGCTGTTTTAAATGCCAACACTTTGAACACACCGCACTTGGATGTAAGGGAGAAGCCATTTGCGGCAAGTGTGGAAAGTCTGCCCATGATGGAGTCAGATGTTCGTCTCCTCCAAAGTGTGTAAATTGCTCTGGGGCTCAACCTGTCTCGAGTAGGGACTGCTGTGGCTTCCTTGAAGAATGGAAGATACAGAAGGTAAAAACTATACGACCTATCCCCTCTGATGAGGCCAAGATGATCTATAAGGCATTCAGCCCCCAATGTTTGCTACCTCATTTGCATCAGTTGTTAAACATCCAGTACAGAAAACTGATGCTGCTATACAGACAGAGGTAGCTAGTGTTAGCATTAGTACCCGCATTTGTCAGTGTACTTGTGCTGCTGCAGTTTCTTTACTGCCTAAACTTCCTCCCAAAACATTGGTAAAGTCTGTGCTCGCTAATGTTGCGGAGCTCCCTGCTCCACCTAAGGTTCAGTTTGGTCTGCCTTCTAGTGCTGCCACTACCACTGCCCCAGTTATGGCTCCAAAGTTGACCCAGGGCAAAAAGTCAAAGGCCAAGCGTGCCCCATAAATGGAGTCGGGAAGTAAACAGTCCGACGATGTCAATATCATATTATCTGAAGTCTCTCTTGACTCTTCGATAGAGCTAATGGAGCTTGATATCAGACAGGGGCAATCATCTCTCCCCAAGACTGAGGCCCCCACCCATTATAGGCTGCACTCCCCGGCAGAAAGACAGGGTGAAAGTGCAACCCCCATGATAGATAGCTCATATATTATAGTGGAACATTAGTAAGTTATTCCTTGTTGAGAAACTGAATTTGCTAGTGCAGGAAATCCCCCTGTGCTTGTGTTTACAAGAAACACATTTTAAAGCCAGTGACAATCCTATGCCAAGGGCTATACCCTTCACCGAAAGGCTGACCTCACTAGGGAGAGAGCCAAGAGAGTGGTTGCCATGTTTGTCAGTAACACACATCACTCCTCTGCTGTCCCACTGGCTATTGACCTGCATGCAGTTGCTGTCAAAATTCATGGGTGTTATAGGATCACAGTCTGCTCGCAGTATCTACTTCCACCAGATGCAATAGACTGAGGCTCTTACAGATATTGTGGAATGACTACTGACCACTTCTCCTACTGGGAGGCTTCAATGCCCATCATGTCTTGTGAGGCTTGTCCTCTATTGGCTGTCTGGGTTGGGTTTTGGAAACCCTTGTGATGTCTCACGAGCTGAGCATCCTCAACACAGGTACTCACACTCATTTCTGCACTGCTGCTAGGCCATTCTCAGCCACCACATTCTCTTTCTGCTCTCCCACCCTCGCAGATTCTGTTCCGTGAGGGATCATTGGTGATCTTTATTCCAGTGATCACTTCCCACGCCACATTCACCTATTGAATGGGGCACTACCTACAGTCAGTTCACTTACACGAATGGTCAGCAGGGCTAACTGGATGCTGTTCATACAGCTGCTTGTGTTTGAACATCGCAGCAGTGTCCATGAATGGGTGGACCACATCACGTGAGTGATGCATCATGCCTCTGACTTATCCATCCCAAAGTCCTCAGGTCGTCTTAAGAGGTGACCTGTACCTTGGTGGACAGATGAGTGCTGTTCAGCCATGCGGGACAGGTGTACAGCTCTTAGACAATTTAAGTGCTATCCTACAGCAGACAACCTCATAGCCCTTCAAGTCACGAGAGCCAAGGCTCGACATGTAATCAAGGAGAGCAAGAAAAGGTCATAGCAAGTGTTCCTGGACTCCATCAACCGTTCCACTTGTTCTACGAAATTGTGGGAAGCCATCAAGAGGATTTTCCAATAGCAGCAGTCATGAAACAGGGATGTCTCCAAACAGCTCCCAGCGACATTGCTCAGATGCTGGCAGAGAATTTTGCACGAGCTACTGCTAATGCCAGTCGGAATCTGGCGTTTCGTAGCTACTGTGCGACTGTAAAGAACAGAAAATTGGTCTTCAGATCCAACAATTCCAAGACTTAAAACTACACTTTCTCCATGTGGGAGCTTGAATCAGCTCTGTCTGAGACTCGTGATACTGCACTCGGTCGTGACCAAATCCAGTATTGCATGCTTAGACATTTGCCCACAACGTCAAAGGAAATCTTCCGTTCATGTTCTCCAACTTGTGGAGAGAGGCACTGTTGATACCTCTCCTCTAACCAGGAAAAGACTGCACATGTCCCAGTGATTATCGAAGTATCACCTTAACAAGCTGTGTAGGAAGACCCTGGAGCGAATGGTTAACTATAATCTGGTCTGGTTGTTAGAGACCAGACAACTGCTTAGCTGCTCTCAGTGTGGATTCCAGAGATTTTGGCCCTTTGGTCCACTGTTAACAACCTGAGCCTGCTAGAGATGGATTTTCAGCAGTCTTTCCTATGCAACCATCACTGTGTCGATATATTCTTTGATTTAAGTAAGGTGTATGATACTGCTTGGAGACACTGTATTCTCGCACAGCTGCATCAGTGGGGCTTTGGTGGCCATCTCCCCATCTCCATATGGTCTTTCCTGTCTCACTGGTTTATTAGGACCTAAGTTGGTGACTTTGTCAGATTGATGTGAACAGGAGAGAACGGTGTACCTCAGGGCAGTGTTTTAATTGTTACCCTCTTTACTATAGCCATAAACAGTATCACATTTACGGTAAGGAGTCCTGCACAGTACTCCTTATTTGTGGATGATCTTGCTGTTTTCTGTTCCTCCTCCAGTGTTGCAACAGCAGGTCCCCAGTTGCAACTTACAGTGTGGCTGTTAGAGGAGTGGGCTGGTGCTTATTCGACCAGTCCCTTATCCAGCCTCTGTGCTAAGGCTGGGGAATCACCACTTACTGTCTGGCACCAGATCCTCATGGTGCATCAGGTGTGTAAGTTCCTCAGAGCTACGACTTCACCCACACACCATACTGTTGCTTATCCACTTCTGGAAAGCCTTTTTTGCAACTGTCCCTGAGCCACATTGCCGTTTGGGAGCTGCGTACGGTGTGTGGTTTAGTTACTCGGTGTGGAGCCAATACAACCCCAAATCCAGGGTTTTAACCGTCTGCTGCTCTGATTACTGGAGAAGCCCCTAGTGATCTTAGATTTGGTGCCATACAGGAGAAAGCGTGCTCCTGTTTCCATTTTGTGCGATACTGTCTGACAATATATCTGAGCACCATGACTATGTCACTGTTTTTACGGATGAGTCGAAACGGGGGGATTCTGTTTGTTGCTGTGTTGTTTTCCTGGATCATGTCCTCGAGGTCAGACTGCCTCAAGCCTTTACTGTCTTTGATTCAGAATTGTATGCCACTTTGCAGGCATTGGAGCGGATGGGACTTTCTTAAAGTGCTAAATTTCTTGTCTGTTCCAATTCTCTGAGTGCCGTTCACACTCTGAAATGTTTGTACCCAGCAGGTAAACTAGACGAGACTATCCAGGATAGCCTCCTCCACCTAAAAAGGCTGGGGAAGGAGGTGTCTTCATGCTGAGTACCACATCACCTGGGAATTGTGGGAAATGAAAGGGCGGATCGAGCAGCCAAGGAGGCGTGCTGTGATCCTCAGGTATTTCAGTGTACCATCCCCCTGCATGCTATGATCCTGTTGTTGAGCGTCTCGCTGTCTTGCGTCAGTGTGAGGATGAGTGGTTGGAAGTAACCGGCAATAAGCTCCATGTCGTAAAGCCCACAGCTAGCATGTGGCATACCTCATAACAACCACGTCGGCGGGACGAGGTCCTCCTCAACCACCTTTGCATGGGCCATAGCCCTATGATGCATGGCTTCTTGCTCCAGCAAGAGGACCCTCCAATAAGTGGTGCTTGTGGGAATAGTCAACTTCTCTTAAATTTACTTGAATAAAGATTTGTATTACATGTTTTTTCCCCCTTTCAGGTCACATGCTCCAAGACTGTGACAATTTAGTTCTTTATTCCCAATTCCAGTCAAAATTGCATGTAATTTATATTGGTGACTAGTTTCAAATGTTGCCATTCATTTTCAAACCACACTTGCAGTAAAAGTACTTATCGAAGCAAAATTCCACCAACAGACTTGGGTAATGTCCACACAACACGTAGTCATACAATAGATATTTTGTGATCTTATTGCATGTGTGATTAACAAAACTCTTACCATCAGTGTCTGCAGTTAAAATTGGTTGGCTGAGTGCTCGCATATTGTAAATTCTTCAAATTTACTGGTGAAAGATACTTTTCCAATGTGATTTGTTTTACTAAAAGAAAAAAATCCAAACTTCAGATAAATCTCTTCGTAAAAACAATCTAATATTACCTTTCAGGCAGTCTACATTTTCACATTTCTCCCTCACTCCAGATACACCAGAAGTACAAGAATTTCAGTTGCACTGTTTCTAGTGAAAACTTGATTCCAGAACCTGAGAGCAAGAGAACTAACTTTACAATATACAATATTTACATTGGATCAGGGTTTCACACATACATTACCATTTTTTTTGGTCATAGTTACGTATGAAGTAACGATTTTAATATGAAATATACTATTAAAATGATTTGAATGTCAGAAGTGACAGTGTGTGTAAATAATACTGACTATGAATTAATAAAGTATTGGCAGTACTTGTACTGCTGCCACTGATAGTGATGTTAGTAGTAGCAGTAATAGTATTATTACAGTCAAACCTCCATATAACAATTAACAATAAAACAATAAACCCAGGTGCAACAATAATTCTATATGGTCCCAGATGATTCCTTGTATGTACGTTATTAATTACCGCTCCTTACAACAGTGAAGTAAATTTAGCAACACACTGTTATAACAAAGACAAAAGTTTGAGGAATTTACTATTTCCTACTTCTAAGAAGCTCACTAGAGTGGTAGGTATTGTTTGTTTAGGTATTAGTCTTTCGGGACTTTATTTCCAGAAGCTTTGCTACATACTACAGTACTGTATTTATTCTAGTGGTAAAGAGAATAGTGTACAGCTGCGGGCGAGCTATGCTGAGTGACAAAACGTCGGAGAGCCTCTTTGTTTGAATGAGTGTTTAGTTTGTTCATTGTTGAACTCCAGTAGCAGACAGAAGTGTTTGTTGGGCTCATATGTAGTTTATCTCCATGATTTTTGCAATCTGTGAATGCTTTTAGTTGATGTAAACACTTTGGACTTCCTTAAGGTTTGGACAGTGGCTGGAACTCGCCAACAAATAAGATTGAAGACAAAATGAAGGTTTTTGAAGACATTGATAACAGAATGAAACAAGTAGACATTGTGAGGATGTAGGGACTTGCACAATAAACGTTAGCTACGTTCCTTAAAAAACTAAAAGAAGTTCAAGAAAAAGAATGAAGACGGATGCTGACAGTGTGGACAGTGTTACACTGCAGTGGTTTAATGAGATGCGGGCGCAGAATGTATCAGTTAATGGTCCGTTAATATGTCAAAAATGTTTCATTATTTGTCTTTTAATGTTATTTTTCATCAGAAAAGTACTACAGTAATGTGCATATCAGCCACAGAAACATGGATCCTTGCTCTGAGTCATGATAACAAAACCTTATTATAACAATAACCCTGGTACAATAATTTAATTTTCATGGTTCCATATTGATATGTGACTGTAGTAGTAGTAGTAGTAGTAGTAGTAGTAGTAATGATAGTGACAGATATTAAAAGAATTTATAGGTGTATAAAATAGATGTTTTCTGACATAGCAAGTTCTGAGGATAAGAAATTTAAGGAGACTGCATCGGCTAAGAATACTGGGAAAAGAGAGAGATTTTTTGGAAAGAAGGATGTTCGAGATTAACGAGTGCATGCAGGGACAATGGTGGTCCTCCTTGTTGCGTTAGTATATACATTGTTAACTGTCTTCTAAAGCTAGATATGTTATTCGATTCTCTGATATAATGTGGGAGGTTATTCCAGAGATGAGTTCCTGCCACTGAGAAGGACTTCAAGAAAGTGGCTGAACAATAGAGTGGGATAGAAAGGATTTTGGTCTGATTGGAACAGGTGTTTCTGCCATCTTGATCAGACAAGAGCATTAAGATTGAGAAATGAGGCCCAGTGTTAAGTGATAACAGAGTATTATACCATAATATTTGAGTTTTTTTATAAGAATACTGTGAACTTCAAGCAGAGCTAGCCAGAATCTTTCTGTCTGCTGTTATATTATGAGTGTGAGCAGTATGTGCCCAAATCTGACCAAACATTATCCAAACTACATTTCTTGCTAATTTGTTATTCCTGTGATAATTGTTGAGCCACTGAATTTAATAGTATATTTAGTTTTACTGGAAACTTTATTAATTAAAAGTGATGAGTTACTGAAGTTTATCGTAATGACACGAAGGGATAAATTTTGTATGAGTTAATCAGTCAGATTAGACATGTTGACACCACTCATTAGAAAGACTGTCATCCAGACTTCATAGTAATGTATTTTGGTTGTCATTAAATTAATTAACTTACCAGATAATTAGCATTAAAATTCAGAAATACCTGGATTTTCCAATGCAGATCTAGCCATTGTACTTGCTAGATTGAATCTTTTTTTTACCACTGTACTTTTGTTGCCATAATTCTTTTGAACTGACTAACACCCTTCTCCAAATAATTAAGCCACTAATTAAGGATTTGCTTAAATTATTATAAATGTTTATAAGACTAACGATTGCACTTACACTCATAAATGGGTTGTTCCCAACACAGGCAAGCAAAATGGTTTGATGAATTTTTGTACATTTTGTTAATCCATCACATATTTTGTATAATGATTGGAGGGATTGATGACATTCTGATAAGATCATAGAGTGTTTACATTTCCATTCTACACATTTTGTAAACCAAATTATGTCGTAACATGTAACTCATCCAAATTAGCAAAGTATAACCTAGCATTTTACAAATGACTATTTAGTTTCCAAAATTCTAAAATATAATATGCCTGTGTCTTGTAAGGCCAACCATTCCCCAGAACTTTCAGTCTGGTCCTGGAAATCTTAGAGACATCATCTACATGAAAGTTCAGGAACTCTTGGGTACTTTGTATTATGTTAGCGCCTGTGCCCGCTTAGTCTACAATCAACATCATTTTCAGTACCCATAATAATGTGCTCAATTAACATAACTGTGGAAGTCTGTCATCAGTGTTCACATATTCAGTATACCTGGGTGACCCTATTGGTTTGTGAAACTCAACTAGTGAACACTATTAAACCCTACAAATTTTACTTCAAACCAATGTGTGAATAATTTGAGACTCCAATTGGTAACCACTGTGTTGTAAAGAACATTCGTTTTGTCACCTATCAAAAGACATTGTGTACTGATAGATGATATAAACTGAAGCCAATGCGGTCATGTGTTTGTTGTGTCGGAGTTCAGCAACCATGACTGTGACAGTCACTGTGACTATATACTGTGAATATTCTGTAACTGCCATACTGATAATTAGTACAGTGAAGATGCCCATGTCTCTCTCTCTCTCTCTCTCTCTCTCTCTCTCTCTCTCTTTTTAAACCTGGAACTGGTTATTATATTGTCTGTATTGACAATAAATGTGGGAAAAGCCATATTAGTTAAAAGTTGCCCAGTGTATATTATTTAAATATTTCCCATGAGACTAGTTCGATAGCAATTCAATGAAGTTTTCTCAGTCTGCATCTGCATATCGTATTTTATGGAGTATAATATGAACTTTTTTCCTTCAAAAAAATTGCCTCCAAAATTCAGGAGCCTCTTATACTTGAAATTAATATAAAAATATCCAATTTTTGACTTAAAATTCCTGCCAGTCTTAAAAATGGCCGTATATTCGATGCCACGGGAAACTTGGGTTTCACAGGTTTGTTAACACTGTCTCCCTCCCACCCCACCATCACAATCCCCGAACACTGTCTAGCCTGTGATGCATCATTGCAGTCTACAGTGCCAGTGAACTTGAATTGAAAGTGATTTCTGTTATTGGCAACAGTACAATGCTTTTCTTAGTAGCTCGTTTTGTAATGGAAAAAATAAGAGGTATTCATAAGATGATGTGGGCTATAAATTGAAAGTAATAGCATATGCAGAATAACATGTAAACAAGGCAGCTGAGCAGCATTTTGGCCCTCCACCAACAAAAAAAACCATATGTGAGTGGTGGGCTAGTAAAGAAGAACTGACGAAAATGGGGAAGACTAAATGTGCAAATAGAGGACTGAATGCAAAATGGTCAAAACTGGAAGATGAAGTATTGAAATGGATTAAAGGTCGTGGTCAAAATGGTGTTGGAATTAATAAAAACATGATTCAAATACAGGCTCGTAAGCTAGCGCTACAGTGGAACTTAACAGGCTTTAAGAGTGAAGTTGGTTGTTGCTATCAGATTTAAAAAGTGTCACAGACTTAGCATGTGACCCAAAACCAAAATATCACAGAAAATGCCCCAAGAAATGAAGAGAGAATATTATCTTTCCATCGCATTATTATTCAACATCGAAAGAAAACCTCTGTGGAACTAAGCCAAATAGCAGATAAGGATGCACTTCACTGTTGTCCTTTTGTGTTGTGCTGAAGGACTAAACTTAATCCAGTGATAATTTTCAAGTGCAAAACAATGCCAAAACCTTCTGAAACACCACCAGGTGGTGGTGGTCACGCAGATCACAAGGGTTAGATGGATGAGACAGGTGTGAAATTATGGTTTAAGATAGTTGGAAGAGAGGGAAAGGTGCTTTACTGAAGATGATTTCTCTTCATGTGCTAGATCAATTTAATAGTTGTTTGAAAAATTCTGTGAAAGAGAAATTAGGACAGGGAAATACAGAGCTTATTGTTATTCTGGGAGGACTTACTTCACAATTGCAACCCATTGTTATATCAGTAAATAAATGACTGAATGGAACAAATGGATGATGGATGAAACCCAGCATGAATTCATGCTGAAGGAAGTTTTAAAATGAGCTACAATCAAATGGGTGTCAATGGATAAAACAGTCTGGGTCTGGAGTGAGACAAGACATTATTGTTAAAAATAGCAAGACGTGCAGCATAAGTAATGCTGTTGATGGCAGTGAAGACCATCTCGTATATGAAGAGGACTAGATGACGACGTTGAGGAGGAAGAGGAAGAAGAAGAAGAAGAAGAAGAAGAAGGTCAGATGACTATTTTAAAGGTCAGTTCGGTTTCATAAACTAAGAATTTTTTTTAGTCTGCCTTTGCAATTCAGTAATCAAAATGGTAAAAATGTTATTTTTAAAAAATTGCTTAAAAATTAGGGTGCGTCGTATAGTCCATACAATATGTTAGGTGCGTGGCGGAGGGTAACCTTTACCACTACTCGTTGTTTCATTTCAACAGCAAATGACTGCAGATTGCTGCCCACCCTGTCCATCTGGTAATTTATATATACAGAAAATAATAGCTGTCCTATCACATTTCCCTCCACCCCAAGACAGCAGCCTGAAGGTGGCTGACTGTGCCCAAAAGATCATTCAGCTGTTCGTGAGTTGCAGGCAACTCCTTCTGCCTCTGCACACAGCATGCACACAGCATGCACACATACTACTCATGCCAGCAGGACTAACTGAAGAAGTAAACTATAAAAGCAGACAGAAACTTGGATAAGTAACTTCCTATCATCGTGATGTCACCAATAGACACTAATGCCTTAATGAGTTTTGTGGAAGAAATGAAAACCGCGCTACAAACTGCCTGAATTTAAACTCACAAAATATGAGATTAAACCTTTTAAATAGGAAAACACACACAAAATTTAAGAAACATGCCACTTGTAAAACACAGGGAAAGCTAAATATGTAACTTGCCGCTCTGGAGATGTGAACAGTTGACAGCAGAGGGCCTGGCTGACCAGCTTACTAAACAAACAGATGGTTATCTTAAGAACGAACCAAAACAAAAGAGCAAGTACTATGCTACAGACTGAATAAATTTACACTTACAAAACACAAGATTAAACCTTTTAGCTAGAAAATTATGCACAAAATTTAAGAAATGTGCAACTAGTAAAAAAACAAGAAGAGTTTAATATGTAACTTTCTGCTGTAGAAAATAAGTTTTTTCAGATAGATCACCTTAAAAACTGAACAATCAAATGTTTTTGACAAGTCACAAAAAAATCCAGTTAACAATATTTTGTCATTGAATTCTTGTATAATATTGTTTGTGAATCGGAAAATAGTGTTTTTTCTGGACAAACCCTCTTGAAGTCCAAATTGAGACTAAGTATCTTATTTTGAGTGAGGTGCATACATAATCTTTTCAAATACCTTCAAGGTTTAAGGAGGAGGTAAGTAATGAGACAAGTCGGTAATTATTAATATCGTGCTTACTATCTTTCTTATAAAGGGTACTGTCAATAACTGTGACTGCAGTATCAATAAGTAAATTCTTTTAATTAGTCAGCTCATAAATATGTGGATGTAACTTTTTATGAAGAGATCACATTAAATTATGACATATGATCAATTGTATATAAAGCAAGTGGAAGAGTTCAGTTCATTGATAAGATACTGGGGAAAATAATCAGTTTAGATAGGAGATTGCCACAAAAAATATCATGCACTCATTCCAATATACTGTTAAAGTGTATGAGGCCAACACTAAATACAGCTAACAGAATGCTGAACATCTATAGAGGAGGAGAGCATGAATGGTCACAGGTTTACTTGATGTAGGGGAGCATCATGAAAGTGCTGTAAAATATGAACTAACTGATACTCATAGATTGACATAAACTATTCCGAAAAAGCTTTGGAAACCAATATTAAGTGAGGAATCTAGGTATATAGTACAGCCCTCTTTGTATTGCCCCCAAAGCGTCCACAATGACAAGATGGTGTAATTACAATACACAGACAGATTTAAGCAGTCTTTATATCCGTGTTCCATGTAAAAAGAAACCGTAACATGTGATACATTTTGAAATTTCTTTTGCCATGTGCTTTACACTGATTTGCAAAGGGTAGGTTTTGATGTAGGACACAGTGAGTAGTCACCCAGTAATTAATAGTATGAAGCTGTAACTACTTATCACTGCCCTCCACCCCACTCTCAGCTATATATTGTAGAGGAGCAATGCTTTGAAGAAGTGTTGTTTTTCAAATTTTGTGTAGCATATCAGTAGCATAAATAATGTCCACTGTGACATTGAGACTAAAAATTAGTGAACCAGTTTAATTTTTTAAAATTATGACAGAAATGAGGTACTGTGAGGTACATTAATTATATGATGACCTTTTTTCAATTAAGGTTTCCACTTCAAAGAGTACTTGGAATCCACCATGCCAAAAAAGTCACTGATCGACCAGGCCAGTGCTAAGTGTGAGATAGTCGATGAAATTCAATCACCTGAAAAGCTGTACTCATATATACGTTCCTGTCTTTGTTCATATCTTATTCAAGCTGCAAGTTCATTGAATGAGGTATGTGAACATTAATGTTCTGTAGCTATTTTAATGTAGCTTTTGTGAATAGTTTAACAATGTGATTTTCTGTAACAAAATGTTATTCATATGAGACCGTACTGAAAAGTAATGCCTCCAAATTTTTTGTGTAACAACTCTTAACAATAATTAATTATACATCTTCATTTTTCATGTCTACATATTTGCCATTTTCTGCTGCTTCTGGGCTCTGAATTGTAGCGTGTAACAAAACTTTGTTGGTGTGTGAGAAACAATCAAGTTTTGAGTTTGTCCACGTGAGGAGCACCTTCTGCTTCAGCATGACAATCCCAGTCAACACACGAGCACTGTGACATCTGGAATAATCTAGTGCTTTTGGGTTTACTGTCATTGATCATCTTCCATACAGTTCTGACTTGGTCCCATCTGATTTTCATGTTTCCAAAACTTAAAGAAGACCTTCAAGGGCTTCACTTTGATAGTGATAAAGTGGTTCAAGCAGTGGTGAGGTTGTGTCTCCATCAACAAAGTCAAACCTTCTGTCAACAAATTGGCCCCTCGTTGGGTGAAATGTGTTTGTTGTCAGGGCAGCTATGTTGAGAAATAAATATGTAGACATGAAGAACATCGATATAGATTGTTAATAACATTTGTTGTATTTAAAAGACTTTGAAAGTTTTCACATAAAAAATTCATAGGCATTATTTTTTAGCACATGTTTGTAGTTTTACTTTTGAGAGTTTTTGTTGTACTATTAAATGAAGATATGCATTTGGTCAGAAGTACTCTCCTTACTAAAGTGGCTTCTGTTTGTATCTGTTGTCATCCAGAGCCAACTTGAACCATTTGTTGAAATAATACTGTATAACTTAATAGAATGCCACATTATAACAGCACCAACACATGTAATTTGTTATTCTCCATTCCATTGTCAATTTTGGTAGAATTTGCATTTTACAATTCTTTTGGTACATTTCTGTTGTCCTGTGTAACTGCTGTGTGAGACACTCTGACGGAAATTGAAAATGTTGCATAATGAAGCTCAATTCCAATATTAATCAAACTTTTTGTAGATATGTATCACATAAGAGGAAATAAGTGATTAAACTTCATTCCGTTTGGAGCTGATGTCTATATCAACATCAGTATGAGACGTGACACTGTCCCCCTGCCTTGTTTGAGCACAAATACATTCTAGTGTTTGATGTGACACAAGAACAAATAGTCTCTGAATATTATCTTGAGAAATTTCATCCCATGCCTAAAATACAGGCTGCATTAGTTCGTGAAGATTGCTGGCTGGAGCCTGGTATGAAACTGCCTTCCCATCACATCCCAGACATGCTCACAAGTGATAAATCAGGGGACCAGGCAGGCCAGCCCTGAGGCAATTTGTGACGTGAGCTTTACGCTGGGGCCTTTAATTATCCTGCTGGAATATGGCATTTGGTACCCTGGTTATGAAGGATATGACAAGAGGGTTTACCATTCATGTTAAAGACTGATAGTCATCCAGCCTTCCTTCAACAGTTACCAAATTAGCCCTGTTGTCATATCCAATAGCTCCCCACACCATGATTGCAGGAATTGGTGAGGTGTGGGGCTTAAGAACTGTTACTTTCTCTGACCATTCACCGGGTTACCTATGAACATGATGACATTTATCTGATTGCCACAAACAGTAATGAGACTCATTATTGAATAAATGTACCAGTTAACTCTGTTTCCACACCAAGCAGGTTTTTGTGGTCCGTGGTATGGTGGCAGTGGAAAACTACACATGGCAACTGAGGATCTCTACCCAGCTTCCTGTATGCTGTTTCTGACAGTTCACGATGACACTCTGTCATGATGTCTATCCAGATTTCAGCCATTTTCGTCCATCTATTTATCAGAAACATTCCAACAATGCTATGATTTTCTCACAGTGTAATTCTTGTGGAAGGACCTACTCTTCTTGCCACATTGTTGTTCTGAGTTCATTTCATAACCATTCCACAGTTATTGCAGTACAGCCAACTATCTTTGTGATGTGTCAGTATAATGCTTCAGTATCCCTCATGCCAATAATTAGACAGTTCTCAAAGTTCAAAAGACAATGATAAAATTCCACATGCATGTCCTCTAGGCATGCTGTGTTGTGATCTCGACCATTAAAAGTTCCGGTAGCATTACACACACCCAAAGCCATAGTGTCGTAACACCATTCTTCGTATGTAAGAATGGCTTTTTTTCTGCACTGATGATAAGTTCAAATAAAGATGAAATTTTAATCAACAAATCCCACTGGCACTGAAATACACCAGAGTCAGTTTGGTAGCATCTAGTCAAGATGTTGATTTTGCAACTGTTTCCATTTCCATCAATGTACAAATTTCTGACTCCTTTCAGGCAACTTACGTGTCTTGTTATGCATGACCCTCTTCCCTCCAGCTTTCTGTTCCTCATTTTATTGATAAGAAGAAACTGTGTTTGAAAGTTCCGTATTCTAGGCGTCCACTATTGTGTCCAGTTTGTAACTACCAGCTGTGCGTAGATTGTTCATTTCAGTGACTGTTTCATATATTGTCAACATTAGTTTCTGATTTTCATATTAAATGCTTGGTGCAAAGAGCAGTCTCTTAGAAATGGGTATGACTGGTATTAATATTTTATGCCAATATTGTAACATTTTGAACCTTTGCTCCTTAGGAGGCTTAGAGTAGTTTTAGTTTTTGAAAAATTATGGAAAGTAAATAATTCCAAATGTGATTCTTAGGAGTGTGTTTCACATTTTAGATCAGCATCACCAAGTTGACCGGTTGTACACTGATGGATCAAACAGTAGGATGACCTTGACTGCTAAATAATTTTTTATAATCTAATCAGCAGCATCTGCCTTGCAAAGGAATTTACAGTCTTCAGTGGTGAAAGAGCCCTCCAAGTGATACAACATATGTACCTGGCAGACAGTGGTTCAGAAAGCAGGAGAGAGAGATTTTACTCAATTGGGTGCCAAAATACTTGGGAATAATAAAAAGGAAGGAAGGAAGATTAGGGTTTAATGTCTCACCATTGATGAAGTCAATAGACAGAGAAAAAGTTTGGAAAGGGTGGGGAAGAAAATTGGCTGTGTCCATTTACACTGGCCTGGCATTCACTTTAAATTGTGTAAGAAAATCACTATGGAAACAGGAGCAAATGAAGAACCTGGTACAGAAGTCAAAGATTCATACCACGGATACAGATTATACAAAGGGAGATCTCCCTGCAGGAGGCTATGTCACTGTGGATGGTGCTCACCATGTATCGGAGAGTAAGTGTGGTTGATAAAAGCCACTATCAGACTGTTGTGTGCATCCTTGCGATCACTGAGACAGGATGAAGTCACATTGATCTGTCCCTCAATAGGCACTGTCATTTGACACTTGGGCTATTTTATCTGGTGGGTAGGCACACCACTTTGAAATTATTAATGCACATATCTTTCAAGTAAGCTGTATTTAACGGAGTACATGTTATATACTGACAAGAGAGTGTGCTCGTGATTTAAGCTTATGGTGGGTGTGGTACAGCTTAATGTCTTTGTTACGGAATGGTAGGTAAGTTCAGCAGAAACAGTTGAATTTGAGATTGAGAAATGACTGTAATATCTGAGTTTTGAAACTGAAAGTTCCTTCTTGTTCTTCTGCCTCTGGTACAAATACCTTATTACTATGTTATAGAGATTGTTTAGCCCAATACCTGAATTTTTGTTCTGTCAGAGTGGCTTTTTTTAATCGCCATTACTTAGGCATTTTATTGTAAGTAACCCTATTTCACAAGTGTTATGATGAAGGTAAGTTATGAATACTCTTAACTGAGGAAAAAGGAGTTGAAAAAAAGATTATACCCAACAGGACTTGGCTCTCTGTTGTCCAATAATGGTGTATTTAATGTTAGTAATTCTTTCAACACCCACCCGAATCACCAAGTGCAGTAACTCGTGTCCTCCAGGATTTGGATTGGTGAGTGTGCCCCAAATCTGATCCACCTTATAGATTAATGATAAGGACTGTTGAGCTGGCCAGCCTGGATGTGGTTTTTAGGCGATTTCCCCACATCCAACTAGGTGAATACCAAGCTGGTATCCACACTGTGCCTATGATAATGTTCTCACACTTGAACGTGAGGTTTAGCTTAGATGCATATGGATGGGGTACCCAAATTCTTTCGTGGGGGGAGTGGTGGTGTCAGGAAGAGCGTCCGGCCACTAGCTGTCACTACCACTGCCAAAACGCTTATATTAATGCATATAGAGAGAAACCTACTTGGTAAAAAAAATTCACTACATAATTCACAGAAAGCTGATAAGAAAAAAAATTAAAGCAAAGAAAAAGGAGCATAAATTAAAGAAGCATATTTACAATAGTATACACAAAGTATATACAATCTCAGGAGTAGTGTTATCCAAAGGCAAAACATTTTCCATGTATTGTTCACAGGGAGAATGTTGCAGTTTCTTTGGAATGATAGCGTACTATTAGCTACAAATAACATGAGGTGGTATATGTACAGTGATAACAGAATTGGGAGAAGCGTGTGTGAAGTACATGAATGGACCCAGAAGATCATTTTGATTTTCCTCCACTGGGTTAAGAATATTCTTTGTGAATGTATAGAGCTGCCCCACAGTATTATGCCATTGGATATAATAGAATGAAAGTATTCAAAGTAAACAAGCTTTTGCATTTCAACATCAGAGGCAGTGGAAATTATTATTATAGTGAAGTGCCATTTAATTTACAAATATGTGGTCTGATGACATTATGACACAATAACGTTGTCTTAGATTTCCACCTGCAGAAAGTGGTTAAAATCTTGTGAGCTTTAGATTAGATTAGATTAGATTAATACTTGTTCCATAGATCATGAATACGACACTTCGTAATGATGTGGAACGTGTCAGGTTAATAAAAGATATCTGTACAAGATATTACATTACACAAAATATTGCATGACACTAATGTTTAAGTTGGTTTTTTCCCCTCCCTTAATTTACATCTAAAAATTCAGCCAATGAGTAGAAGGAGTTGTCATCTAGAAATTCTTTTAATTTATTTTTAAATGTTGGTTAGCTATCTGTCAGGCTTTTGATGCTGTTTGGTAGGTGACCAAAGACTTTTGTGGCAGCATAATTTACCCCTTTCTGTGCCAAAGTCAGATTCAACCCTGCATAGTGAAGATCATCATTTCTCCTGGTGTTATAGCTATGCACACTGCTATTACTTTTGAACTGGGTTGGATTATTAACAACAAATTTCATAAGTGAATATATATACTGTGAAGTTACTGTGAGGATCCCTAGATCCTTAAATACACTGCTGGCCACCGTAAATGCAACACCAAGAAAGACAAGAGGTAGCACAACAAAATTTATTTTGTAGATAACATGTTGACCAAGTATCAAATGATTACGTTTACAGACGTCTGTGACATGTGGTTCCTGCCAGAATCAGTAGCCAGAGTAGCCACCATTGTTGGAGATCACCGCTGCCACACGTCTCGGCATTGAGTCAAAGAGACGTTGGATGTGTTCCTGGGGTACAGCAGCCCAAGCAGCTTCCACAAGTTGCCAAAGATCATCTGGTGTGGCAGCTGGGGATGTAATCTGGGTCACTCGTTGAGCAACCATGGACCACATGTTTTCTATCGGTGAAAGATCCGGAGAGCGAGCCGGCCAGGGAAGCACTTCAATCTGGTTATTGACGAAGAATCTGTGGACAATGCGTGCCACGTGTGGTCGCGCATTATCCTGTTGAAATATGGCTGTGGACGAGCCCTGAAGGTAAGGAAGGACAACTGGCTCCAGCACCTCGGATATGTAGCGCCGGCTATTTAAAGTACCGGCAATGCGTACTAGAGGCGTGCGAGAGTAATATCCAATACCGCCCCATACCATAATACCCGGTGCAAGACCAGTGTGGCAGTGCATAATACAGCTGTCCAGCATCCTCTCTCCACGGTGTCTCCACACTCGAATCCGACCATCGTGGTGCTGCAGACAGAAGCGTGCCTCGTCAGTAAAGACAACGTCATTCCATTCTGCCGTCCACATCCGTCTGTCACCACACCATTGGCGACGGAGACGTCTGTGGTTCTGCGTCAATGGTAGACGAAGCAATGGACGTCTTCCGGACAGACCACTCTGCTGTAAACGGCGTCGAATGGTACGCGGAGACACTGGATGATGCTTTACAGACGCAATGTGCTGTGCTATGGTTCGGGATGTCACTGAGCGATCCGTCACTGCCATGCGCACAATTTGCCTATCAGCACGTGCAGTGGTGTACCGAGGTGAATGCGATCGACCACGTCGGTCCGTCGTACCCTCCTGCATCCAACGGTCACATATCCGCATTACAGTTGTTTGGTTTCGTTCAACACGACTAGCGATTTCTCTGTATGGTAATCCACAATCTCGGTAAGCCACTATCCTTCCTCTGTCGAACTCGGATACTTGATCAAACGATGTTCGCTGTTGTCTACGAGGCATAACTGATCGTCTTGTGAAACAACCACAAGGTAAACACACGTGCCGAACGTACACTCGTCGAAATCGCCAAGCCTTAAATGGTGCTATGAGGTGGTGCCACAGGGGTGCGTGATGTGTGTCTGCGCTGAAATTCTAATCAGTTGCATATCTCATCGCTGCAAACCCATGGTGTAAATTTCACTTGATTCGGATGCTTCCTTCAGGGTGTTGCATTTACGGTGGCCAGCAGTGTAGATGTCTGCAGGATGACCGTGGGTGGGCACCAGCAATTATTCTGATTACACGTTTTTGAGCAATGAATACTTTTCTACTCAATGATGAATTACCCCAGAATATGATGCCATACGAAAGCAGTGAATGAAAGTAGGCATAGTAAGCTAATTTACTGAGATTCTTACCACTAAAATTTGCAATAACCCTGATAGCATACGTAGCTGAACTCAGACATTTCAGCAGACCATCAATGTGTTGCTTCCAGTTTAACCTCTCATCAATGGACACACCTAAAATTTTTGAAAATTCTACGTTAGCTACAGACTTCTGTTCAAAGTCTATATTTATTACTGGAGTTGTGCCATTTACTCTACGGAACTGTATATACTGTGTTTTATCAAAATTTAAAGAGTGTCCGTTTGCTGAGAACCACTTAATAGTTTTGTGAAAAACATCATTTACAATTACATCACTTAGTTCTTGGTTTTTGAATGTTCTTACTATACTTGTATCATCAGCATTTTGACTGACTTTTCCTCAAGCGTTGTCAGGTATGAACTAAATGCCATGTAGGCGATGGGCTTGGCCTTTTATATTTGTACAGTCAGTTGTGACATCATTGTTGCTGAGTCCCTCGCTGTATATGGCAGTATTTTATGCCACACGTCTGCCATGCCCACAAACTTCATCATAAAATAAGTTGGACCCTTTTAAAATCCAGCCACTGACAACTAGGGCCAAGTAAAATGGACTTCTTGTACCCGGCAACAATTCATTAGTCTTAGTGCTGCCAACTGACAAGTACAGTGGGTCCTTAATTGTGAAACAAATTAAGATACATAGATTTGGGTGAAAGTCATGGAGGACACACAACAGAAATTACTGTTAGAGCTCAATTTGTGTATTTTTCATTTCTATGTAAGGAGCAGTGCAGAACATGTTAGCACATAAGGCTTCACCTGTTGCTCAATCTTTGATGTAGGATTTACCAGTGGTCAGTCTCGAGGAAGTGGTAGTGGATGGACGCATGGGGCTTTAGACTGGGAATGATTGCAGGGATAGAGATAACTGTCTTGGACTGTCGTGTAGTTTGATACAGTTGTTAACAGAGTTTAGAATGGGAAATGGAAGGCAACATTAAGTGATTTTGTGCAGGGGCAGTTGGATTTATTGAAACTAAACTTCTAATTGTTGTTCTTTATAGGTTCCCTAACTCTGACCTCAGAGCATTTCTGCTCAAGCTAGGGAGGGTTCTTGGTTCACCTTATAGGAAGTACCAAAAACTAGTTCTATGTGGTGACTTCAATATTAATTTTGTGTATGATTGTGCAATAAAAAGGATGTTGGTAGATCTCCTTAACTCAAATGATCTGATGCAGACTGTGTGTTTTTTCAAGTAGGGTGCAGGGGAACAGTAGCACAGCCATAGACCATATTTTTATTCATTCTTCATTACTAGTTGGGCATTCTGTTTGTAAAATGGCGAATGGCCTTTCAGACTATAATGCACAAATTTTAACATTAAAAAGCTTTCATACTCAAACAAATGTCACATATAATTACAAACTCTGTAGGAAAGCCAATCTGACAGCAATAGAGAGATATTTAAACCTAGTTATGGAACAAGAGTGGCAGGATGTTTATAGTGCCGATAACATAGATGACAAATATAATGCTTTTCTTAACACATTTATCATGCTCTTTGTGAGTTGCTTTCTATTAAAACATTCTAAACAGGGTACTAGCAGTAAAAGGCAGCCAGGGTGGCTGACCAGTGGGATAAGGATATCGTGTAGAACAAAGTGGGAATTACCTCAAAGTGTTAGAAGTAGTCACAATCAAGCTACAGTAACCCATTACAGACAGTATTGTAAGGTGTTTAAAGTGTTATTAGGAATGCAAAGAGTATGTGGTACACAAATAGAATAGCTAATTCACGGTATAAAATTAAAACCATGTGGTCAGTTGTGAAGGAAGTGTCTGGTCAGCAGCCCAAGGTCGACAATATAAAGTCAGTTCGTAGTAAAAAATTGCTGTTGCTGATAAGTCAGATATATGTACAGTATTTAACAATTATTTTCTGACCATTGCTGCTGAATTAAATAAAAATTAAATTTCTACAGGGGAATCATATGACTCCCTTGGCAAATGCCTTTCCAAGACTGGTGTTTGAAATACTCCTCTGTGGAATTGACAAGGGGAGACTGAGTCAATAATTAAATCGCTGAAGACTAAGGACTCTCGTGGATATGGTTGAGTGCCTAGCAGAACATTAAAGTACTGTGCTGCACGTGTTAGCCCTGTACTTTGCCATAGTTCTAATTTTTCCTTTAAGAATGGTCAGTTTTCTGAATGATTAAAGAGCTCAGTAGTAAAGCCACTTTATAAAAAGAGAGAAAGTTATAATGTAGATAATTTTAGACCTATTTGTATGCCATCAGTGTTTGCTAAAGTTATTGAAAAGGCTGTGTATGTAAGGATAATTCATCATTTTTTATTACATAATTTGCTATCAAATGTACAGTTCGGCTTTAGAAGTCATTTAACAACTGAAAATGCTATATTCTCTTTTCTCTGTGAGGTACTGGATGGATTAAACAAAAGGTTTCAAACACTAGGCATGTTTTTTAATTTAACTAAGGTGTTTGACTGTGTTGATCACAAAATATTGCTGCAGAAATTGGACTGTTATTGAATACGGGAAGCAGCTCACAAGTGGTTTACCTCTTACTTTAACAACAGACAGCTAAAGGTCATTATTCACAGTGTTGATAATGGCTGTGATGTGGGGTCTGAGTGGGATACAGTCAATTGGAGGGAATCAGTGTTGGGGCCACTCCTGCACCTTATTTATATAAATGATATGCCCTCTAGTATTACGGGTAATTCTAAAATATTTCTGTTTCCTGAAGGCACTAGCCTGGTAGTAAAGGATGTTGTGTGCAACATTGTCTCAATTTCAAGTTGTGCAGTTGACATTATGGCTTGTAGGAAATAAACTAATGCTAAATCACAGTAAGGCCCAGTTTTTACAAGTTTCAAACACAGATTTCAGCATAACCTGACGTTTTAATGTCACAGAATGGGCATATGATTAGTGAAATTGAACAATTGAAATTTGTAGGTGCTCAGATTGATAGTAAACTGTCGTGGAAAGCCCATGTTCAGGATCTTCTTCAGAGACTTAATACTGCCATTTTTACTATTCGAACGGTATCTGAAGTTAGTTATCGTTTGACACAAAAATTAGTCAGCTTTGCTTATTTTCGTTTGCTAATGTGTGATATAAAAAAGAAAAAAGAAAAAAAAAACCTGCATTTGGACCGCACTTTCTTAACTCATGTGCAGAAACGTGTGCAGTATGCTGCTGCATCCATTTCCAGTAAGCTATCACCAGAATTTAAAAATCTTGTCAAAGGGTGAGAGGAGGAGTGTGCCCACTTGTAGATACCATATGTGAGATGATTGTGGGAGAGAAAAGGCAGGGACATGTTGTTGGTACAGGTGATATTGGATAATACACTATCTGATCAAAAGTATCCAGACACCTGGCTGAAAATGACTTTGTGGTGCCTTCCATCAGTAATACTGGAATTCAATATGGTGTTGGCCCTCCCTTAGCCTTGATGACAGCTTCCACCCTCACAGGCATATGTTCAATCAGGTGCTGGAAGGTTCCTTGGGGAATTGCAGCCCATTCTTCACAGAGTGCTGCACTGAGGAGAGGTATCGATGTTGGTTGGTGAGGCCTGGCACGAAGTCGGCATTCCAAAACATCCCAAAGGAGTTCTATAGGATTCGCGTCAGGACTCTGTGCGGGCCAGTCTATTACAGGGATGTTATTGTCATGTAACCACTCTGTCACAGGCCGTGCATTATGAACAGGTGCTTGATCATGTTGAAAGATGCAATCGCCATCCCCGATTTGCTCTTCAACAGTGGGAAGCAAGAAGGTGCTTAAAACATCAATGTAGGTCTGTGCTGTGATAGTGACATGCAAACCAACAAGGGGTGCAAGCCCCCTCCATGGAAACACGACCACACCATAACACCACTGCCTCCGAATTTTACTGTTGGCACTACACACGCTGGCAGATGACGTTCACCAGGCATTTGCCATACCCACACTCTGTCATCAGATCACCACATTGTGTACCATGATTCGTCACTCCACATAACATTTTTCCACTCTTCAATTGTCCAATGTTTACGCTCCTTACACCAAGCGAGGTGTCGTTTGGCATTTGCTGGCGTGACGTGTGGCTTATGAGCAGCCGCTCGACCATGAAATCAAAGTTTTCTGCCCTCGTGCCTAACTGTCATAGTACTTGGAGTGGATGCTGATGCAGTTTCGAATTCCTGTGTGATGGTCTGGGTAGATGTCTGTTTATTACACATTATGACCCTCCTCAACTGTCGACACTCTGTGTCAGTCAACAGACCAGGTTGGTGTGTACGCTTTTCTGTTGTATGTGACCCTTCATGTCTCCACTTCACTATCACATTGGAAACAGTGGACCTGGGGTTGTTTATGAGTGTGGAAATCTCACGTACAGACATACGACACAAGTGACCCCCAATCACCTGACCACATTCGAAGTCCATGAGTTCTGCGGAGCACCCCATTCTGCTCTCTTTCGATGTGTAATGCATACTGAGGTCGCTGACATGGGGTACATAGCAGTAGGTGGCAGTACAATGCACCTAATATGAAAAACGTGTTTTTGGGGGTGTCTGGATACTTTTGATCACATAGTGTATATGTTTACCATAGGTGCGTGTGCTGTGGGAATGAAGCATTTGATGGGGAAAGGACAGTAGTTGCCTAAGTGGAAGTTTTGTTGCTTGTTGGTTGACTTTATATGGACTGTGTTTTGGATGTGAAGTACAATAACATGGATCTCAGTGTCAAGGAATGTGACTTTGGATTTGGAAGAGGTCAAGTGGAATATAACTTGGGAAAAGGAGTAAATCTATTGCAGGGATTGGAGATGTACTTTATGAGGAGTCCAGACCACAAATGTGTCATCCATAAATTTATATCACACGTTAGCGTCCAGCATCTGGGTGTTCAGGAATGCCACTTCCTTTCAGCCCCTGTAAAGGGTGGCATAAAGATGGGGCCATCCTGATTCATAACAGTCCTGCTGATGTGTCTCTAGGTCTAGCAATCAAATGTGAAGTATTTGTGGGAAACAATGAAGTTGCACTTCCTGCAACAGTGCAAAAGATGTGGTCTTGTTTGAGTTCCAGCAAGGTGGAGAACTTTAGCACAAGGAACATTCACATAATGGGATTCATTAAAACACTCTTTAATAGCTTAACATTTCTATTCATTTAATATACGTTAAGATCCACATCAAACCAGACTGTAATACTGGAAGGTAGATATAAGGGGCAGTCAAATGAAAATGAGGCACATGGGAAAAATTAAGTAAACTTTTTATTATTTCAAAAATAATCACAATAATGTTAGTACTTGTATCCAACTATAAGATAAGACCATCAATGCCTTCATGGAAAAATGTTTGCTGTTGTCTACAGAACCATGATTGTACCTAGATGTGCACTTCTTCATCAGAAGGAAATCGATGACCACAAGTGTCTTTATTCAGGACTCCAAAAATATAGAAATTGCGTGGGGGGAGAGGATGTGTAAGGGGTTCCCAGAAACAATTCTGGTGTACACTCTAAGCTGCTTTGGCAACATGTGGGATATTTTCCACAATATTTGTTGTTCTATTTTCTCAATGACACTGATAGTTAATGATGATATCTCAACTGCATAGTGTGTTTTTGTGTGAATTACTCTGAACAGCCTGAGCAACATGCAGTCATCACATCTCCCCCCCCCCCCCCCCCCCATGCAATTTCTATATTTTTGGAGTCCTGAAGAGAGACACTTGTGCTCATTGATTTCCTTCTGATGAAGAAGTGCACATCTAGGTACAATCATGGTTCTGTAGGCAACAGCAAACATTTTTCCATGAAGGCATTGATGGTCTTATCTTATAGTTGGCTACAAGTACTAACATTATTGTGCATGTTGCTTAGGCTGTTCAGAGTAATTCACACAAAAACACACTATGCAGTTGAGATATCATCATTAACGATCAGTGTCATTGAGAAAATAGAACAACAGATATTGCGGGAAATATCTAAGACATGAGTGATCCATGATAAACCCAGAAAATCTCCTGCAATGTAAATGAGACTGAAATAAAAAACAAAGTATGATGTTAGCTAGCACCTGAAAGAATGTTGTGAAAGTTGCTGTTGATATACTATCAGCTAGATGGACCATGTACAGACAGTAGATTCTCTAAATTTCATGTTCAAATAACAAAAAGAAAATGGTCTGAAACTAAAAAATGCTTGGACATTAGAGAAATGACAAACCCGTAGCACGATGTTTAATTTTCTGAGGACAGAAACAGTACTGCTTGGGGAAGTGCAAGTGAGATTCTTCTTGCTTTATTGAAGATATACAAACACATTAAAAATATTTCATCCCTATTAAGCTACATGTTCGGGTCTGCTCATGTTTCATAGCATAAATTAGTGAGACTGTGCATCAGGGCATTTGCAATCTGTTTTCTGTCATTCCCACAATCTTTGTTCTCATATTGATGTATTTTAATGATATTGTTGTAGTGTATCTTGTTTTATTTTTGTCTCTTTGCATTGAAGCTAGAGATACATGAATTTTAATGTCCAGGTACATACCCATTGCTTGAGGCAGTTCATATTGTCTGCGTTTGATATGGCACGGGAGATCCAAATTACTCCAAAAAGAATTCATTATGCTCAGAAAAAAGAAGAGGAGCTTTACAGAAATTTGATGAACTTTGCTTGTGAAAAACAAGAAGAGATTCGTAGGCTGGTTGAAGTAAAACTTCATGAAATGAAAGAAAGTTTGATTGAGAGTGCAGTCAACTACAAATACCAAGGTATGTGCAGAAAAGTATTTATTACTTTCTTTATGGCCCTTTGTTAATTAGTGTTAGAGTTCTGTAGGTTTTATTTACTGTCTCACAGTGAAATACATGTTAATTAATTGTGGTCTGAAGTTGGAAATAAGATACCAAATGACTTCCTGAATAATTGTAAGGATTGTATGAGTAAAAGTAATCTCTCAATGCATATTTGAGGTATTGAGAGGTTGACAGGCACATGAACAAGACTGATAACATTAATGAGCACACACATAGGTGGATTGTCCTGGTTGACTACATTGTACTGGTACTGCTGCTCAACTGAGCTCTCTCCTTGGTAACACACTGTTATACTGTAATAACATCTGAAATAATTTGGTTGATGGTCAGTATTGCAGGATGGTCTAATATGATACTTTTATGGACAACCAACCTTTGGAGTTGTGTTGGTAGTTTGCTTCAGGGAAAATGTCGTGTGTAAATTTGCTGTGCCACATACGTGGAGATATTAAGGATTCAATTTGTGGGGGCATCGTTTTAGCACTTCCAGGCAAGCACTGTACAGTAGCCCAGGTGTAATTCTACAGCTGAAGAGCACCCCCCCCCCCTTTCACTCACACACACACACACACACACACACACACACACACACACGCAGGAATTTTCTAAGTCAATCGGAATGCGCAATGGACATAAATGGATGCAGGTGATCAGAGTCTCCACCAGCTTGAACAGTCCCCTGCTGACATACAGGGTCCATAGATTGATCTGCTCAATACAATTTGAAGCGAGACTTGTCCGACCAGGCAATGTATTTCCAGTCATCAACAGTCCAATGTTGGTGTTGATGTGCCCAGGTGAGGCGTAAAGCTTTGTGTCATGCAGTCATCGAGGGTACACAAGAGGGCCATCAGCTCTGAAAGCCCATATTGATGATGTTTCATTAAATGGTTCTCACGCTGACACTTATTGATGGCTCAGCATTGAAATCTGCAGCAATTTGCAGTAAGGTTGCACTTCTGTCACATTGAACGATTCTCTTCAGTCGCTGTTCATCCCATTCTTGCAGGATCTTTTTCCGGCTGCAGTGCTGTTGGAGATTTGATGTTTTACCGGATTCCTGATATTCACGGTACACTTGTGAAATGGGAAAATCCCCCCTTCATCACTACCTCGGAGATGCTGTGTCCAATTGCTTGTGCACTGACTATAACACCACATTCAAACTCACTTAAATCTTAATAACCTGCCATTGTAGCAGCAACAATTGGTCTAACAACTGCACTAGACACTTGTCTTATATAGGCGTTCCGACCACAGTGCCATATTCTGCCTGTTTACATATATCTGTATTTGAATACGCATGTCTATACCAGTTTCTTTGGCACTTCAGTGTATATCCACATTCTTGTTCCTAAAGTGACATGAATATAAATTGTAGTAAACATAAATGGTGTATATAGTCTACCCATTATAATTTTCCGATATTTCTGTTGTTTCTGTATGTCTGTTTCACCTTGGTTCCTAAGGCCTCTTTCTCAGTTCTTGGGATGTACGTGAATGGAACAGAATTTCATACTGTCTCAGGACATGTCATATACAATAGTTTTATTGAAACCTAGAGGAATATATAGTTGTTTGCCTACATAGGTATATGTAAAAATAGCATATACGTGTGTTTAAAGAAAGTGTATGCACACTTGTGCTGGATGTAAAATACCCAGTGAAAAAGTGAGGTTACCTGTGGCTATGATGTTTATTAGTGTTGAGGACAGCTTGCTAAGTGTGTAGATGACAGAAAACTCTGTATGTGGAGGTAAGGTCAGATGTTATTGGTAGAGTGCAGGGGTATAGTGTTGATACAAATGAAATTTTGTGACATCAGTGTGTTGTGTTTTGTTCACTCTGAAATACTGTTCCATAAGAAAATTCTTTAGTTTTGGTAGTTTCCACAAACCAAAACCACAATCCAAAATTGTTTAAGGTTTTGGAGTTGTGTACTCCTTCATTCCCAACAGTAATGAAAGACTAAATTCAAAAGTGACCACCCTTCTATTGAATATATGTGTGTGTGTGCAGACATCTCAAAACTGCAGCTGCAGTTGAAAAAATTGAGAAAGTGCACAATAAGATATTGAATGATTGGCGATAAAATGTCTATGATTAGGTTTCTTTCAATATTTTGAGATCCACCTACATTTCTGCATAGATACAAATTGCAAGTGTTAATGAATATTTTGCAGTGAGGGAACTCATATTAAAGAGAAGTAATGTTGCAACTAGTTAATGAGAGAATAGTGTAGCAACTTATAATTAAAAAAATAAAGTGCTAGAATTTAACAGCTGAAAAAAGCCAAGGATGAAAAAGCAAAAGATACCTTATTGTGAAAATGGTTAAGTGAAGTGAAAAGTCAGTGCTAATCAAGAAAGAATGAAAAGTCATTAAACTAAGATTTCATTGAAAATTAAGAAAATTTGTTGTAGAGGGGAAAAGCTTTCCCTGTGCCAAAAACATTTTTTAGTAACTTTTAAGTTAGTAATAAATAGATAGTGTTGTTACGCATTTCATCTTAATTTGGATTCTTCGTACAGAGGCAAACCTTTGAGAGAAAGATATTAAGCAAAATATTTGTTCCCAAGAGGAACACCCAGACACAGGTATGGAGTAAATATTAATATTAAGTGGTCAGGAACTGGCAAACCTATACTCGCAAGCTGATGTTGTCTAAAGGATGGAGACAGGAAGATCGATGTGGGCTGGTGGACACCTGATTAGGATGAAAGAGGAAATACTACCGTGAGCAGCAGACTCAAAATCTGTGGTAGGTAGAAGAGGCCAGGAAGGCCACGGACAAGATTGAAGGATGATATCAACAGGCATATGGAGGAATGGGCCTGAGGAAAGAAGAATTGACCGTGGAAGCCAAGAACAGAAATGAATGGTGGAAGAAGGTAGGTCTCCCAGACCAAAGTGACAGGAAGAAGAAGAAGAAGAATAAAGAGGCCAGGGTTTATTCTTTTACTTATGTTGAACATATTTGTTAGTGGATCTTAATTTGTTTCAGGAAACACCCTGTTATAGAGGTATCAGGTCAAACTCACTGTTTTTGTCTCAGACTCGCTGTTTTTGGCTCAGACCGATTCTTCTCAGTTCAAACTCATTTTTCTTGGGTTTGGTAACAGTGAGTTGTTCACTTTTACATTTTCCAATAAAAAGCAGATGTAGGCTTTGTTGTGAACCTATTCAGTAAGTGGTTGTAATTGAAGACGTAGGTCACATTAGCAGAACTTACACTGTATAATCAGGAGGAACCAGTTTTAAATCATTTTGTCTAAGTAAAACAATGCTCTGAATCTCTCTCTCTCTCTCTCTCTCTCTCTCTCTCTCTCTCTCTCTCTCTCTCTCTAGTGAAGTAGGGTGAGCTGTACTTTTTGAAAAAACAATTTTTTTATAAATTTTTTGGAAACAATGTATTTGTAGAGGTAAATGAACTAAACTTCAAGTAGTTTATGCTGGTACAGCTATCGCTTGAGACTGGCACAATAGCTTTAAATCACAGTTGTTGTGAGTAAATACATTTAATAAAAGTGCAGCTGAAAGACGTTATCCTCCACAAAATTTTGCAGGACTGTGGATGTAGGAGAACGTAAAATAATTTAATTTATATCTTCTGGTTAATTTTCCACTTTTAGCCCTTTGGTTTGTGTATTAAAGATGTTAGATAAATTTCTTATATATTTATTCCAATATCTTATGTTCCTTTTCAGCTGTTAATCTCCTTGAGAACCAGGATGTCAGATCAGCCCAATCAGTGCATGTTGCTACATCAGAGATTCACTATTTAATACTGAGCCGTATAAACAGTTCAGTGGCAACACAGATAATTCAGTCAGTAGATTGTTTACAAGATACCTATGTCGGAACACTGCAGCGATGTTTAGAGAGCTTAGAAAAAAATTGTTATGAACAAGAGGGAAATCTTCTTGCCAGTGATGCTGTAAGACAAGTGAGTACTTGAAACTGTTCTTTGTAACGTAACTTCTTGCGTAGTCAATTTGGTTTGGTCCCTATTGGTATGTTTCGGTTGTGATATTGTCTTCCTACGAGTTCATTTTCTTTTTTTCTTCTGTTTCTTAATTGTGCATTTCTATCACTACAGTTACAACTAAATATTCATTTGTGCACCTTTTGATGTGTAAATGTACTTGCATAGAAAAATTTTAAGCATGCGTGAGAGATAAGTGAAGAAATATTTTTTTACATATTCCTTTCCCGTAATTTTTCTTGGGATCATCTGAGCTGAGCTGAGCTCTTCGGTCAAGGAACAAATCACTGTATACACAGTTCACAAAATGCCGATAGAAATAGAGAAATATTAGGAAACTAGAGATTTCTTATACTGTATCCAAATAAATAATCTAATGCAGGTAAAGGCCTCAAAATTGAGAGTATACCCCAAGAAAACATCTCAACTTAGATTCAAGAATGTGAGGCTTACCATTAACTTTTACAGTTCTGGTGGAATTTATTGAAATGTAACTTGTAGAATAGTTAGTGGAGGTATGTACCATCTATGCAACTAAATGAAGGCAGTATGTTTATTGCCATACACGTTTCGCTTCTTTTATTTGGGAAGCATCATCAGTGGTCTGTAATACATGTTCCTTTTTATGCATACAATAAACATATTATGTGATAAATATAATATGCTGCTATATTACACAGCTGGCCGCGGTGGTCTCGCGGTTCTAGGCGCGCAGTCCAGAACCGTGCTACTGCTACGGTCGCAGGTTCGAATCCTGCCTCGGGCATGGATGTGTGTGATGTCCTTAGGTTAGTTAGGTTTAAGTAGTTCTAAGTTCTAGGGGACTGATAACCACAGCAGTTGAGTCCCATAGTGCTCAGAGCCATTTGAACCATTTGCTATATTACATTTTGTCATGGTTTTCTCTTGCTCTTTAGGTTAGAAGCAACTTTTGTAGCACAAGTTCAGTATTGTGTATGTATCATTCAGTGTTACTTACAATATCCAGTGCAGTAACACCGAACGATACATTCACAATATGAAACTTGTGCTAAAAGAGTTGCTACTAAACTAAAAAGCAAGAGAAAAACATAACAAAATGTAATATAGCAGCATATTATATCTGTCACGTAATACATGTATTGTATGTATAAAAAGAAACATGTATTTCAGGTCACTGATGATGCTTCCCAAATAAAAGAAGTGCAATGCGTATGGCAATAAACATACTGCCTTCATTTAGTTGCATAGATGGTACATACCTCCACAAATTTAGAGTAACCAAGGGAAAGACGGAAAACAGATAAAAATGATGATTATAGAACAGTGTCATTGGTTAAAGAATAGAGGTAAACCTATAGGTTCATGCAGAAATTTAAATACAACCAACAAATAATTAAAGCAGGGTGCAAATGCTGCTCTGTGAAATGATGAGCCTGGCATATGAATTCAGGGCAGACCACATCAAACCTGCCAGAAGACTGATATACACTGAGGTGACAAAAGTTGTGCAGTAGTGATATGCACATATATAGATGGCAGTAGTATCCTGTACACAACATATAAAAGGGCAGTGTGTTGGTGGAGCTGTCATTTGTACTCGGGTGAAGAATATGAAATGGTGTCCAATGTGATTATGGCCACACAACCAGAATTAATAAATTTGATCCTGGAATGGTAGTTGAAGCTCTAGGCTCATGGGACATTTCATTTTGGAAATTGTTAGGGACTTTAGTATTCTGAAATGGACAGCGTCAAGAGTGTGCCAAGAATACCAGATATCAGGCGCTACCTCTCACAATGGACAATATGGTGGCTGACGGCCTTCTCTTAATGGCAAAGAGCAGCAGTGTTTACATAGTGTTGTCAATGCTAACAGACAAGCAACACTATGTGACATAATGACAGAAATCAATGTGGGATGTACAATGAACATATTTGTTAGGACAGAGTGGTAAAATTTGGCATTAATGGGCTATGGCAGCAAGTTAGTGACATAAGTGCCTTGTTAACAGCATGGCATTGTCTGCTACACCTCTTGTGGGCTCATGACCATAATGGTTGGACCCTAGATAATTCGAAAACCATGGCCTGGTCAGATGAGTCCAGATTTCAGTTGGTAAGAGATGATGATTGGGTTAACATGTGGTGCAGACCCGTGAAACGATGGAACCAAGTTGTCAACAAGACACTGTGCAAGCTGGTGATGGCTCCATAATGGTGTAGGCTGTGTTTACATGGAATGGACTGGGTCCCCTAGACCAATTGAACCGATCATTGACTGCAAATGGTCATGTTTGGCTACTTGGAGACCATTTGCAGCCATTGATAGGCATCATGTTCCCAAAAAATGATAGAATTTTTATGGATAATAAATGCGCCCTGTCATTGGGCCACACTTGTTAGTGATTGGTTTGAAGAACATGCTGGACAATTCGGGTGAATGATTTGGCCACCCAGATCGCGCTCCCCCCCCCCCCCCCCCCCCCTCTCTCTCTCTCTCTCTCTCTCTCTCTCTCTCTCTCTCTCTCTCTCTCTCTCTCCCCTCTCTCTCTCCGTCCCCTGCGGGTCTGGGGGTAAGAATAGGCCTGTCGTAAGAGGTGACTAAAAGGAGTTTCACACGTTTTGGCCTTTATGCGATGATCCACTGTATTTTTGACCTCCATTCTTCAAAATTTTCCCAAAGAGCGAGCCAATTGGGGAAGGGTGCCTTTCATGGTGCATTGTGTCCATCTTGCATTGAGATCTGTAGCCCACTTTCTTGTCGTCGCATTTCAGTCGAGCTCATTCTCCATCTCTTGGGTGATAACTTCCTGGGTGCGTTTTCCACCATGCACTAAGCAGTGGCGCTTTCTGCGTTGACGATGACCATGGACTTCTTTTCACCTGATATCCAGCATGGTAGCCAGTCCGTTGTAGTGGGGCCGCCATGTACCCTGTTGGTTGCAGCCCCCTGACCACACACGGATTGCTCTGCTGATGCCTGCACCGTTAACTCCCCATGTATGTCAAGGGGTAGATGCCCATCCCCCTGGGGCATTGGGATTCCTGGCAATGGCCATCCTTCCAGGTGGCCTTTGCTGGTGCTTGGTGGCTCCCGGAGGAGGGCTCCTGGTCGGAGAGGGTGGCATCAGGGCGGATGACACACGATGAAGCATAGTCCATCATCTCTTGCTGGTGGTGAAACACCAGCTGTCTCTAAGCGTTCAAGAGGTCAATTCAACACACAGAAGTACGACCCCAAATCGTTCCCCCCCCTGACCACACCATAGGAGGAATGTCAGGCTAAGGATGGCAGCAGATCTTATTTGCCCCAGTACCTTGTATGTTCGAGAGCTGATGGGGAATATTTCATGCCGATGAAACCTCAGTTTTTTGTTGAGCATTTAGAGGACAAGTTTGGGAAGGTGGAAGGCTTGTCCAAAATCAGACCTGGGTTAGTCTTGATCAAAACAGCATTCATCCTCTGCCTAGTCACGGGCGTTACTCGCTTGTGACAAGCTGGGGGATGTTTCTGTAACCATCACGCCCCATAAGAGCTTAAATATGGTCCAGGGTATTATATTTCACAGGGACCACGTTTTGCAGTAGAGCGGCGAGGTGTACATTTCATTTGGCGTGTCCACCGGGGTCCAAGGGATAATTGGGTTGCCACCAGTGCCTTCGTCTTGGCTTTCTAGGGCGATACATTGCCCGAGAAGGTCAAGGTGATGTTCTACTGCTGTGATGTAAAGCCCTGTATCCCTCTCCCTGATGCAGTGGTTTAAGTGCTGGAAGTTCAGCCATGTCTTCCCACTGTACTTCCAGCATCACGTGTTGAGATTGCCAATGCCCATCACATCCCAATATTCCATGTGCCCCACCTCTCATCTGTGTCAACTGCAGAGAGCACCATTCGCCTTGCTCGCCAGACTGCAGGATTCTCCAGAAAGAAAGGAAAATCATGTAGTACAAGACCCTGGACCGACTGACCTACACTGAGGCTAAGAGGAAATTTGACCGCCTGCATCCTGTGCACGACATCGTCTTACGCTGCTGCTAAAACAGTTCTGGCCAAATCAGATCCGCCAACCCCAGTCAAATCTCAGAGCTGGAAGACTACACCTGCCCCCTTGGTGGTGGGGGCATTGGCATTTCCCTCCCTGTTGCTCCTGCACCACCTACTTCGGGAGCAACGCCCTCTCCCCAACCCCTGTCCGGCCCTCAGGGCCATCCGTCCCCATGTCTAAGCCGGAGAAGCGTAAGTCTTCTTCGGCTTCTCTCAC
Source organism: Schistocerca americana (assembly GCF_021461395.2). NCBI lineage: Eukaryota > Metazoa > Arthropoda > Insecta > Orthoptera > Acrididae > Schistocerca > Schistocerca americana. The sequence goes on from NC_060130.1 coordinate 933,811,880, forward strand.
TAGAAGGGAGTCCCTTCGGTCACTCCCTTCCCAGTTTTCTGCTAGTGGGAAAGGTGACACCTGCCAGTGGCTGAAAAGCCCAAAAGCAGCTGGTTGTAGGGCTTCATGCTCATCCTCAGTCACATAGACTGAGCCAGTGAAGTCCTCCCAGCCAGGGAAACCCAAGGAGCATTGAGAGAAATCCAAAAAGAAAACCCCCAAGACCAAGTAAGTTACGGTGGCATCCACACCACTGCTACCTAGAAGCTCTGTGTCTGAGGATGGGGTGGAGATTTCAGCATCCGCTGAGGACCTAGATCTCGCCAGACCCTCAGATACAATGGATATAGACTGCTCAGGCAATAAGTAGGTGGCAGCAGGTGACTCTGAGGTATAAACTATCTCATTGAATGTTCCATGCCTTCCCAGTCTCACAATGATGTCATCCTCCAGTGCAATTGCAGTGGTTTTTTCCACCCCCTGGCTGTACTACGGCAACTCTTAAGCTTAACATCTATCTGCATTGCCCTCCAGGAAACCTGATTCCCGGCTACAAGGGATATTACCCGGAACCCTAGCAACTATAATCGAGTGTCAGATGGAGTTTGCGTTTATGTCCTGAACTCAGTCTGTAGTGAACATGTGCCCCTTCAAACCCCTCTTGAAGCTGTGGCTGCCAGGGTAAGTACGACGCAGGAAATAACTGTCTGCAATGTATATCTTCCTCCAGATGGTGCATTACTCCTGAATGTATTAGCTGCACTGATTGATTAACTCCCTAAACCTTTCCTACTTTTGGGAGATTTTAACACCCATAACCGCTTGTGGGGTGGCACTGTGCTTACTGGCCGAGGCAGAGATGTCGAAACCTTACTGTCTCAATTCGACCTGTGCCTCTTAAATACTGGGGCCACCACAAATTTCAGTGTGGCTCTTGGTAGTTACTCTGCCATTGATTTATCAATTTGCAGCCCAGTACTTCTTCCATCTATCCACAGTAACATCAATGTGATGGTAGAGCAGGTGACTACAACAATTGTTTCTGGGGCAAAAGCGTGATCCCTCACTCTTTAGGATGCCCTTAGCGTAAGGCAGTCCCTTGATGATTGCCGGAAGTTGCTGAAGCAATTAAAGAGCATCGGCAAGCTCTACAGTGGCATAAGCGGCACCCTTCCCTGGAGCACCTCATAGTCTTTAAAGGGCTCCGTGCAACTTATCAAACGACAGAAGCAGGAGAATTGGGAGAGATACATCTTGAAAATGGCATATTATCTACCGACGCAACCGTGAATGCCGAGCATTATGCTTGAGCCTCTGCGTCAGAGAATTACCCTCCAGCCTTTCGCACTCTCAAACGGCGGCTGGAAGGGAACGTCCTCTCATTAACTACATGCCACAGTGAATCCTATAAGTCACCATTGACAGAGTGGGAGCTCCACAGTGCCCTTCCACATTGCCTGACACAGCTCCTGGGCCTGATCGGATCCACAGCCAGATGTTTAAACATCTCTCATCTGACTACAAGCGACATCTCCTTGTCATCTTCAACCGGATGTGGTGTGATGGTGTCTTTCCATGTCAATGATGGTAGAGCACCATCATTCCGGTGCTCAAACCCGGTAAAACCTGCTTCATATGGATAGCTATCGGCCCCTCAGCCTCACCGACATTCTTTGTAAGCTGCTGGAACATACGGTATGTTGGTGTTTGGGCTGGGTCCTGGAGTCCTGTGGCCCACTGGCTCCATGTCAGAGCGGCTCCTGCCAGGGTCGCTTTACCACTGATAATCTTGTGTCCCTAGAGTCTGCCATCCGAACAGTCTTTCTCAGATGGCAACACATGGTTGATGTCTTTTTTGATACACGAAAAGCATATGACATGACCCGACGACATCATATCACGAGTGGGGTCTCAGATGCCCACTCCCGATTTTTATCCAAAATTTCCTGTCTCCTCATACTTTCTGTGTCCAGGTTGGTGGCTCCCATAGTTCACCCCACCCCCCTATCCAGGAGAATGGAGTCCCGCAGGGCTCTGTATTGAGTATCTCTCTAATTTTAGTGGCCATTAATGGTCTAGCAGCAGCTGTCGGGCCCTCCGTCTCACCTTCTCTGTATGTAGACGACTTCTGCATTTTGTACTGCTGCTCCAGTACTGGTGTTGCTGAGCATTGCCTACAGGGGATCATCCACAAGGCGCAGTCATGGGCTCTAGCCCACAACCTCCAGTTTTCAGCCGCAAAGTCGTGTGTCATGCGCTTCTGTCAGCGTTGTGCCATTCATCCAGACCCAGAACTTTACCTTCATGATGATCCACTGACTGTAGTGGTGACATATCGATTCTTAGGACTGCTTTTTGACGCTCGATTGACTTGGCTTCCTCATCTTCGTCAGCTTAAGCAGAAGTGCTGGCAGCACCTAAGTGCCCTCCATTGCCTGAGCAACACCAATTGTGGTGCAGAGCGCTCTACGCTGTTACGACTACAGAGCCCTTGTCCAATCCTGCCTTGACTATGGGAGTGTGGTTTATGGTTCAGCAGCGGCCTCAGCATTGCGTTTTCTCAACCCTATGCACCACTGTGGGGTTCGACTAGTGACGAGCTTTTAGGACGAGTCCGGTGACCGACGCATTGGTGGAGGCTGGGGTCCCTCCATTGCAGATCAGACGTTCACAACTGCTTGCCTGTTATGCAGCACACATTTGTAGTTCTCCTGAGCATCCGAATTACCGTCTCCTTTTCCCGCCCGCGGCAGTCCATCTCCCACATGGGAGGCACAGGTCAGGGCTAACGATTGTGATTCGCATGTGGTCCCTTCTCTCTGAACTAGAGTCCTTTCCTTTACCACCTCTGCTTGCAGTCCGTTCACGTACACGTCCATGGTGAACGCCTCAGCCACAGCTTTGTCTGGACTTGTCACATGGCCTTAAGGACTCTGTTAACCCTGCGACTCTCCGCTGTCACTTCCTCTCGATTCTTGAAGTGTTCCAGGGCTCTGAAGTGGCTTACTCTGACGGCTCGATGGCTGATGGTCACGTAGGCTTTGCCCACATTCATGGCAGACACATTGAACAGCATTCCTTGCCCAATGGCTGCAGTGTATTCACTGCAGAGCTGGTGGCCATTTTTCTTGCTCTTCAGTATCTCCGTTTAAGCCCTGGGGAATTTTTTCTTTTATGTACTGACTCCTTGGGCAGCCTGAAAACTTGTCATCCTTTGGTAGCATCCATCCAGGAGTCCATCTATGCGCTGGAACAGTCCAGTCGTTCAGTGGTGTTTGTCTGGACCCCTGGTCACGTCGGAATCCCAGGAAATGAACTTGCTGACAGGCTGGCCAAACAGGCTACATGGAAACCACTTCTGGAGATGGCATTCCTGCAACTGACCTGTGTTTGTTATTTCGCTGCAAGGTGTTTCGGCTTTGGGAGACAGAATGGCAAAATATCAATAAGCACAACAAACTAAGAGCCATTAAGAGGACCACGAATGTGTGAAAGTCCTCGATGTGGGCCTCTCGCAGGGACTCTGTGCTTCTCTGCTGGCTCCGCATTGGCCATGCCTGGGCAATCCACGGCTTCCTCCTGCACTGTCAAGACCCACCTCAGTGTCGGTGTGGCGCCCGGTTGACAGTGGCCCATATTCTTCTGCTGTGTCCTCCTCTGGCTTCCCTGCGACTTCATTTCGGTTGCGGGACTCATTATAATTGATTGTAGCAGACAACGCCTCAATTGGAATTGCTCAAGTCATGCAAATACCTTGTTGTAACAGTTTGGGGGATATAGAGGGGAATTATTATATGGGATCGATTGTAAGTAAAGCAGGTAGCAGATTTCTGTTTGTTGGTTGGATACTGGGCAAATGTAATCAGCATACAAAGTTTCTTATAAAACAGTTGTGTTACCCAAGAATATCATTCCAGTATGAGAGACCCATATCAGATAGACGTAACAGGAGATATTGAATGTACTCAAAGAAAGGCAGCACAAATAGCTATGCGCATTTATCTCATGGGAGAGTGTAATGAAAATGCTGAAAAACATGAAGATAGATGTCGGACAACTGTTGGAAGTCCACTTACAAATGTTCATGAACCCTGTGTATTGCTGCCACTGTTATCACAAAGATAAGATTACACTAACTACAGTAGAAAGAGGCATTTAAGCAGGCATTCTTACATGCAAAAAAACCTAAATGTGGTACAAATGAGAAGTACTGTCTCCACTTTACTTCTCAGTAGTTTGCAGAGTTTGGATGTAGATGTATGTTCATTGCTATGCTGACACAGTGCAGTCTCAGTTATCATTTCTCTTAGGTATGACACTGTAAAGCAATCACCATTACATTGCAGCCTGTATGTATGAGTGTAGTGAATGAATTACGAAATCTGAAAAATAAACTATTTGTGGTTAGAGGCATGGATCTTAAAAATCGTGATAACATTGCTACTTTCATTTTGAATAACTCAGCAGAATGTAATAACCATTGTGATGGTGCCACACGAGTTGTGAGAACACTACCTTAATATGAATACAACAGCTCGTACAATAATGCACTATCCCGTTACATTAATGTGACCACCTGTCTAAAGTTTGAATAACCGCCTTTTGCAATGCGGACTGCTGTGAGACATGCAGGAAGAGTGTCAGTGAGGTTCTGGAAAATTCTGACAAGAATGTGGAGCCATTCTGACTCCAGTGCCATGGCCAGCTGTGCTGTGTTTCTTGTTTGAGGCCCCATTGTGTAAACAGCCCGATCGATGTGGTCACACAGATTCTTTATTGGGTTTAAAGCCAGGGAGTTTGGGGAATATGGTAAACTCATCCTGGAGCTCTTTGAACCCCACACATACACTGCAAGCTCTGTGACATGTTGCACTCTCCTGTTGTAGATGCCATCGTGCTGAGGAAACACAAATTGCATGTTGCATGGAGGGGTGGATGTGGTCCCCAAGGATAGATGCATACTTGTGTTGATCCATTGTGCCTTCCAGAACGACCGTATCATCCAGTGATTGCCCTCCAGTCTGGACCCTTACAACAATTGTTGCAGTGTGTTCGATTTCAGACATTTTGTGCTGTACTTGCCAACAACTATCTGTCCAGTGGAGCAAAAAATGTGATTCATCTGAAAAGGCCACCTGTCACCACTCAGTGGATGTCCAGTTCTGGTACTGATGTGCAAATTCCAGCCTTAGTTGCTGATAAACAGCAGTCAGCATGGGTGCATGAACCCGGTGCCTGCTGTGGAGTCTCATATGCAACAAGTGTTCACTGAACAGCCATTGAGGTAATGCTGTTGGTAGCCCCTTGGTTTATCTGGGTAGTCAATTGCTCAACAGTTGCCTGTCTGTTCGCCCATACACATCTCTGCAGCCATTGTTTGCACCTGTCATCTATGGCCCACGGTGCACAAGAGTTGCATTGGCAACAGTTTTGGATAGCACCATGTTGCCGTGCATGGTATACTTTAACCACAGCACCATGTGCACAGTTTACAAACTTAGGCATTTCGGAAGAGCTTCGACCCTTGGCCCTAAAACCAAGGATAATGTATGTTTGGACATCAGATAAAGTGCTTCATTTCCTCATTAGAACAACTACTGTACTGTTCCCCCTCCCCCCCACCCCCCACGCCCAACAAGAGTTATATACCTACGCTGGTAGTATTGCCACCTGCTGTCTGTGAGTGGCTATTGCACGTTGACATTGAACATAGGTGTTGATCATATTAATTTTACTGGACCATGTGTAAAGAAGGTACTGAATGGTGACTGTAATAGTTTCCAGTGAGAAGTTAAAACACACAAAAATTATAAGTATGCCATAGTTACGAAGTTATCTGACTGGGACCTAACTGGTTTGTAGATAGTACACTATCTGATCAAAAGTAGCCAGATACCTGTCAATGGACATTAATGTGGGTTGTGCCATCCTTTGCATTTATGACAGCTTGAACTCTGCTGGGTCACTTTGAGTGAGGTGTCTGAATGTCTGTGGAGGAATGGCAGTCCATTCTTCCTCGGGAGCTGAAACCAGAGTAGGTAGTGTTTGTTTGTTTATTTATTTATTTATTTATTTATTTATTTATCATAGCCCACTTTCTCAGAAACAAGACTGGACTGCTGAATGTATAATTACATGTGCATGGCTTTTCATGAAATTCTGTTTCTCTTTCCCTTAATTCCTTTCTGTTCTAAACACTGAGTTAAGTTTACTGTGTCTTTAATACTAATTTTTGCTTATTTTTGTTACTACTACTATTATCATTTTTAGGTTTCTGCATGTATGCTACTCCACATGTAGTTATCCTATGGTATCTTTTTCCACCCTCAGTCAGGTCTTCTGTTACTGTGACAGAAAAAGTGCTGAAGCTCTTTGTATATCATATTATCTTGGCTAATTTTAGAGTATCTTTATACCAACTGCTACTAATACCGTTAAGAAAGCATCTATATTACTAAGAGATTCTCCTGGGACACAGAACCTAGGGCCAGTGGCGCTTTGTCTGTCTGACGGCTTCCAGGGGCAACAAAAATTTGATTTTCAATAATTCTTGTAAATAGTGACTAGATTTACCATGCTGATATAATCTAACCATTAGGAATTATAATCTTACGTGAAATGTTAGACAAATATAATAGTTACAAACTGTGTTTATAATTTGGGGCAGTGTGACTAACCGTCCGCAGCTCGTGGTTGTGCGGTAGCGTTCTCGCTTCCCGCGCCCGGGTTCCCGGGTTCGATTCCCGGTGGGGTCAGAGATTTTCTCTGCCTCGTGATGACTGGGTGTTGTGTGCTGTCCCTAGGTTAGTTAGGTTTAAGTAGTTCTAAGTTCTAGGGGACTGATGACCATAGATGGCTCAGAGCCATTTTTTTGAAGTGTGACTAACCATGCACTAATAGCCAGACTATATTCATCCAATATTGAGAATTAGAGCATTTAGTTACAAGCAACGAACAGTACACATAATTTCAAACCTTTGTGAAACTTTTTCTTGGTGACCCCCACTAAATGATTATGAAAAGAAAAATATTAATTCTTCACAAGCTAATTGTATTCAGTCCGCCCGGTTAGCCATGCGGTCTAACGCATGGCTTTCCAGATTGGGAAGGAGCACCTGGTCCCAGGCACGAATTCGCCCATCAGACTTGTGTCGAGGTCCGGTGAGCCGGCCAATCTGTGGATGGCTTTTAGGCGGTTTTCCATCTGCCTCGGCGAATGCGGGCTGGTTCCCCTTATTCTGCCTCAGCTACACTATGTAGGTGATTGCTGTGCGAACAAGCTCTCCATATACGCATACACCACAGTTACTCTTCCGCACAAATATGGGGGTTACACTCGTCTTCTACGAGACATTCCTTGGGGGGTCCATCGGGGGCCAAACTGCACAATAACCCTGAAAGAGTGGTTCGGTGTGGGGCGGTAGAGGGGTGAAGTGAAGTGGACTGCGGTAGTCGTCGTGGGGTTGTGGACCACTGCGGCACTGGCCGTGGTGGCCAAGTGGTTAAAGGCGCTACAGTCTGGAACCGCGCGGCCGCTACGGTCGCAGGTTCGAATCCTGCCTCGGTCATGGATATGTGTGATGTCCTTAGGTTAGTTAGGTTTAAGTAGTTCTAAGTTCTAGGGGACTGATGACCTTAGAAGTTAAGTCCCATAGTGCTCAGAGCCATTTGAACCACCACTGCGGCTGCGGTGGGGACGGAGCCTCTCCGTCGTTTCTAAGCCCCCCAGATAACGTACAATACAATACAACTGTATTCACAACACGTTTTGCGGACAATATCCACATATAGCACTGAATTAAAATTATTTATTTCTGCAACACATGGTGGAGAAGATATGAAGTCATAAACATTGAGATGTGTGAAAAACTTACTTTTGTTTAAAATAGGGTGCAAAGTATCCAGAATATACTCATCCAGTTTTTGATAATGAGAGCACTTAGTAACTTCCAACAAACTTGAAACATAATTTTGAACCTTTTCTAAAGTTTTTCTTGTTTAGATGCTCAACGTCAAATATGTTAAGACATTAGTTCATTCATAAAGTACTTGGAAATCTGACGTTGTTTTATACATGGGAGTTCAATTATTTAAAGAATCGGAGTTTACTACAATAACAAACAACACAGCTATTACAATTCAAAAGAAGTTCCTGTTACTACGACCACCACCTTGATTTTTCCTCAGCATCTGCTGCTATTACTGCTGAAAACGGTGTCACTAATATTAGTTATCCTATTACAGTTACATATGGCAATGTTAGGACCACTGACATTTGGTGGATAGCTATACATCTTGAGTAGCATCACTCTTTCCTGTTACTGTCCTGTTAGTCCGCAGCTCATGAGCTAGTGGCTAGCATTGCTGCCTCTGGATCGTGGGGTCCTGGGTTCAATTCCTGGCTGGGTAGGGGATTTTCTCTGCTCAGGGACTGGGTGTTTGTGGTGTCATCATCATCAGCATTATTTGTGACAGTGACTACATTGGATTGTGAAAAAAAAAATGGACTGTGTAGAAATTGGGACTTTGTACGGGCACTGATGACCTCGCAGTTGAATGCCCCACAAACCAAGCATCATCATCATCATCATCATCATGTGTGATGAGCGCGCGCGCGCGCGCGCGCGCGCACACACACACACACACACACACACACACACACACACACACACACACAAAGTGCGCACTCCTTCCCCCCTCCCCCCCTCCCCCCCCACATACACACAAAAATAAATTTAGTACTGTTGGAATATATCCAGTTTCTCTCTCTGTGCTGAACTAGATCGGCCACTCCATTATGTCCAGCAATATTTTGCTGCCTCCAGACAGCAAGACAACAGTCAAAGTGCATCATTTATGTATGTTTGTGGCCATCTCCCTTCACTCTTCGATTACTCGACCAAGTGATCATAAATCTGTCGTGCTTCAAGCTGATTCACTATTGTCATATACAGGCCTTACTCATCTCTACTGTGTTGTCTGTTGGCTATAGTTAAGACTTGCTTTTTCTGGAAGGCATCAGCTGCAAAATTTAAAATGTTATATTCCTCTTTTACTGTAATTATGACATAAACACTTTCTCCTCTTAAAGCCTGCCAAGCAGTCCTTGCTATGTCTTCACCTAGAGACATTCCTGTAGTTCATGATGTGGTGTGCCTATTTCACTGGAGTCACCGCTGGTCATGTCCCTCTTATCAATTCTGTTGAGACATGTGGGATATGGCCAATGTCTGTGAAGGTGGTGTACCAGTTGCTTGTTTGACTTAAACTGTATCTAAAGTGATTCATTTAAATCAGGAAGAAACTGGAACTTTCTCCTTCCTGTGCCTGAGAAATTCCATCTCCGCTGCCATTCTGCAAATATTAAATTCTTTATTACTAATGGATTTTTTGCTAATTCCCCAAGATAGACATTTATTTTTTACACTGTTTTTTGTTCAGCCAATAGATGACAATCTTTTTCCTTATTTCTAGGTCCTGGGAAATATGTCCATTAATATAAATAGAATATTTGCTGATGTTTTGCACAAGGATCCACAGTATCGTAGCAGAATTCCTCTCTCTCTTTTTCTTGCTGCAATGGCAGGTCTGACCAGTTGTGACGTATGCAACCAAATACTGGCACCATACCCACAATTATAGTCCATACAGACTCATGGTACAGTCTAATTACATTGTGCGCCAATCTAAATGTCCATTGTTTCATAATAATTTTATTCATGATACAACTCCCTTTTGTTGCTACAAATTGTGTGTGGGCATTGAATGTCCAAAGTTCGTCCAGATATACACCTAAATACCTATTTATGCTATTCCTTTGAATTGTCACCTGATTTATTTTAATCAGTGGATCCTTAGTAAGTGACATACGTCAATTTTGTTTGATGGTACATTGAGTTGTACCATTGAGCACAATTTTTGCATGATTTTGAGTTGCACTGTTGAGCAAAGGTGCTTGCAACTATTATTTTCTAGTGAATCTTGACTGATGGGGTGCACTGAAAGTAAGAAATCAACAACATATCCTACAACTCTTAACTGTCTTTTAATCTATCCAAAAATTGCCCTATGTTAATGTCTCAGAATTAGGGACCACAATCGGAGCCTTTGGGTATCCTTTCATAATTACTTTGATAAGTGTTGGTGTGGGACTTGACAGTGTCACTTGGGCAACCAGTTTTCCTAAGTCTCCTATTGAATGAAAAATACAATAAGTTATCAGATGCCCCAGAAATATATCTATCATTATACCTAATACATATGAGGGCGGTTCAGAAAGTAACCTCCGATTGGTCACAGTGCGGGTTGTGGGGGGAGTAGCGATGCCATCTGTGCGTTCACGCACTCAACAGGTCAGTCGGCATCAAGCCGTGGTCGAGTGAACGTCATACCTGCGCTAGTTTAGTTTTTGTGGCAGTTTGAAATGTGTGCTGCAATAGAAAACCCCGCCAAATGTGAAGTGCGTGCTGTCATAAGGTTTTTTACAGCCAAAGGATATTCTGCAGCAGCTATTCATCGTGAGCTTTGTGCCGTGTACGGACCAAGAGTTATGAGTGAAGGAGTTGTCCGTGAATGGGTACGTTTATTTAAAAGTGGACGAGAAAACGTTCATGATGAAGAGAGGAGTGGTAGACCATCATTGGTGACTGACGAACTCTTTCAGACAGTTGATGCAAAAGTTCGTGAAAATCGACGTTTCTCAATGTCGGAGTTGTCTACTGGTTTTCCACAGATTTCTAAGACTCTCTTGTACGAGATAGTGACAGCAAGATTGGGTTACCGTAAGTTCTGTGCACGTTGGGTGCCCAAAATTCTTACCGACCACCACAAAACTCAAAGAATGGCCTCTGCATTAGACTTTCTGTCACGTTATGAGGACGAAGGAGAACCATTGTTAAACAGAATCATGACCGGTGACGAAACCTGGATTAAGTACGTGAACCCTGAGACAAAAGAACAATCAAAGATGTGGGCACATTCAAATTCGCCTACCAAACCAAGAAAAGCCTCGCAAGATTTTTCTACCAGAAAACTGATGGCAACGGTGTTTTGGGATGCCAAAGGGGTGTTGTTGGTTGAATTCATGGAACGTGGTATGACCATTAATCAAGACGTGTACTGTGAAACAATAAAAAAGTTATGACGGGCTATACAGAACAAATGCCGTGGTATGCTGACTTCCGGTATCGTTTTTTTGCACGATAACGCCCGTCCTCACTCTGCTCGCAGAGTCCTTCAAGTGGGACGTTATCAACCATCCACCTTACAGCCCAGACCTGGCGCCAAGTGATTATCACCTCTTCATGCATTTGAAGAAATGGCTCGGGTCACAGCGGTTTGATGACGACGAAGAGCTCAAAGATGCGGTCACAGGCTGGCTCCAGGCACAAGCGGGTGATTTTTATGCAGAAGGAATTTCAAAGCTTGTGAAGAGATACGATAAGTGCCTCAATCGCTATGGAGACTATGTAGAAAAATAGTGCAAAGATGTAGTTGTAAGATGTATATATTAAAATATTTTTATTTAACTTGGTGTATTTTTTTAAATCAACCGGAGGTTACTTTCTGAACGGCCCTCGTATTTTGTGTCTGGAATGTGTACTAATTCTCATCTCATTAAGTGCATCCTCAATACGTTTACCCTTCTTTAATATATATTGAGCATCATTCACTCCTGTTAGAATCCTGTAGCATTTTAATGTATTGATTAACATTTTTTGCATAATCTTATCCAGTTCATTCATTAGGCAGACAGGTCAGCATGATGTGGAGATTATTGGATCTTTATCTTTTTCTTTTTTAAAATAATGACTGCTTCTGCCATTTCCCAGCATTTAGGAAAATGCCCCTGGATCATTCTTTCATTAAACAATACCTTCATGTAAGGAAGGACATAAGGACTTCATGGTTGTACAGCCTCTGTTGGTATACCATTTGGGCCAAGAGCTCCATTTACTTTCAGTCTGGATAGCATTTCAGCCACCTCTGTCAGCACATGAGTGAATAGCAGCTGTATTGTCATAATACTTGTAGAGCACTCCTCTGTTTCACCGTCATCTGGAAGAACAACTTGAAAACTACTTCAGCTGAACTTGAAAAACTACGTGAGCAGACTCTTCAGTTTGACTGGATGGAGTGGTTGGGGGTCTTATTTTCTCACTGATAATTTTATAGAGTTTGCCCCATGGATCAACTGCCAGGTTTTCACAGACAAATTTCTTCTAACTAGCTTGTCTGCCAGACCTTGTCTCAGATTTATACCTCTCCTTCTTTGCCTATATTGCATCAGTCTAAAATGTGTGTCATACAAACTCATTTGATACATTGTTCTTGCCTTCCAAACTTGTCTTCTAAGTGCAGTAAGTTCTGAGCAATGAAGGATCAGTTGTGCTGGACTGACTTGTTTCTTCAGTGGAGTAGCCTTTTCTATTGCTTTCTGAATAGCTTTTGACAGTTCAAAGGCATTTCGTCATCATTGTCACCCAGCTTCATTGAGGGCGAGGGTGTGCAAAAACTGTTTGCTTTTCTGAAATGTCATTGAATCTTAACGAATGAATTGTGTTACACCCTGAGCCCTACAAGGTGGCATGCGCCTAAGAGTACTATATATATTGTAGTGATTTTGGACACTGGGATGTGGGGTCTGGAGCAAAGTGAACATTCTAACTTACCAAAGGCATTCTATTATATTTAGATTGGGAATCTGGGCATGCCAGTCCATTTCAAGAATGTTATTGTGAACTAACCATTGTCTCACAGATACTGCTTTATGACTGGGTGCATCATACTAATATAAGCATTAATTGTCTCCAGACCGTTGCTCTACTGTATGCAGTGCACAATGCCGTAAAGTGTGTTTATATCCTTCAGTATTTAACATTTTATGAAGTGTAATGAGCGGATCACATCCTAACCTAGACCACTATCCCATACCGTAACACCGCCAGCACCTCGTCCGTACTTCAATATTGGCAGTACATACGGTGGGAGATAACGTCCTCCAAGCATTCGCCTAACCCAAAACCTTACATTGGATTGCCACAGGGTATAGCATGATTCATCACTCCGAGTTACTCATTTACAGTCATCCACTGTGCAGTGGTGGTGTTCTTCACACCACCTCAATCCTAGCTTAGCACTGAGTACAGGAATGTGTGGCTTATGAGGAGCTGCTGAATCACTGTACACCATTCTTTTTGACATCCTACGTACAGTCATTGTGTTAGCTGTACTGCAGGTAGCACTTTGAGTGATTCCTTCCACTGATTTAATGCGATTTTCTACAGCCACCCTCCGTAATGCTTTGACGCTCTTTGGCCATTAGTATGTGAGGTCTGCCTGGTCTTGGTTTAGCTGTGGTTGTGTCTTCACGGTTTCAGTTAACAATCACATCACACTTTTGCACCTTTAAAAGGGTTGAAATGCCCCTGATGAAACTGTTACTCGAGTGACATCCAATGACTAGTGCATGTTTGATGTCACGGAGCTCACCTGTTTGACCCATTCTGCGGTTACTGTTTCTCTGCTGACAACACAATACCCACTGCCTCCGTTTATACTGGCCTCTCATGTCTCATGACTTCTGGGAACATATCAAAAAGTTAAAGATTCCCTTAGGTGCTTTGAAACAAATTCATTTTACTCAGTATTGATGCACATCCCCTCTTCTGTGGCATAGTGATACACCATACTATAAAGTTTATGAACTGTATGAAGCAATTATGCAATTATAGAGGCACTGCTATATGTAAAGGATTGTCTTGGAATCCTGTGTGCTTATAAAAACAGAGTGGTAGCAGATTTTAAAATAGATGTTTCCTTAAGAAATTGGTTATCTTTGTAGTGTGTTCAGAACTGGAAAACTAACTTAAGAGTGGCAACTGCTGTTAACAACTTCATGAAGTACTCCCAAACTTCAAATAATTATGAAGCAGCACAGCTGTTATCGGTAAAGATCCTAAGTAATTAAGAACAACGGAAAATTCTCCAAAATAAGTTCAGTTTTCTACCCTTATTGCTATTTGGTTGTAATTTAGACAAAGAATAGATAGAAGTACCTTTGAAGTAATGAATTACTGAAACATAATCGAGACCCTGGAAGCTGTACAGTGTGTTGTGTGGAAACTTAAGTTTGAAAGGCAAGAAAACAGTAAAGAAATCCATATGTGAGAAGCTACAGTAATGCAATATCTATATTACTAAGTGACTATCCCAGAACTCAATATCAGTTGCAGGTTACCTAGCTAATGATTTCCAGGGGCAACAAAAATTTTTGTTCCAATAATTTGTGTAATTATTGGCCAAATTTTAAAATTAAAAATGCTGTCATAATCTGCTGACTAAGGGATATTATCTTATGTTAAAAGTTCAGTGCAATAAGACAAGTATTAGTGTTAGAAACTATGCGTTTATGTTAAGGCAGTGTAACTGATGGTGCACAAATATCCGGACTTTATTCATCCGGCATTTGAGAATGAGAGCACTTAGCGACTTCCAACAAACTTTAAGCATAATTCTAAACCTTCTCTAAACTACTTCTTGCTTAATGCTTAAAGCCAAATACTAAACACATTAACTTATTTGCAAAGTAAGCAGATGTTTGTAGCTGTTTTATACATGGGAGTTTGATTCTTAAAGGAATGGAGGGCTTACTGGTAGGCAAGTAAAAAAGTAATATAAATTGAAAATCTGTGGAGTAGGGTACAAAATGACAGGAAGTAGGGAGGAGTCTGCTGAAGTTGTTCCTCAAGTTCTCGTAGACCACGATGAAAATGACCCCGAGTGTCACAGACAACTAAGGTACTTCAAGGATCATACACTGGTTTTGCTGTCATATATCTGTGTGAGGGCAGAGTTGAATTAAGTCATGTGTAAAATGAAGGCAGTCGAGTTCCAGATCTAGATTTTTCACAATGGAAGTTGCGTGATGTCTAAATGTACATGCTGTATGTTACACAAGTAGCTTAATAAATGAATACATGGCATGTAGGTGAATCTCAAAATGGCTTCAAACAGAAGCAGCTCTCTGGGCAAAAATTGTTGAGGCCTTTTTAGCCACTTGTTGATGTTTTGACCATTGGCTTCCAGCTTGAGATCTTCAGCCAACGTTTGTTTAGTGATTGATAATTCACCAGCATGAGTGTCTGTCATTGTCAAAGATTCACTCACCATTCCTGGTGATAGACTGGAGATGAGACCATAGTTGTAAATCACATGTGCATGTTGCGTCAACATCTGAGGACCTTTCCCTGGTCGTCACCACTGTGGTTCTCTCAGTGTTACCTCCAGAGGTTGTTTATTGCTGCACGAGAATCCAGGATCTGTTTCCGACCAGACTTTCATCATTCTTCTTAAAACCATTGTCATGTTTATTTTCAATGATTTTAGTACTGATGGATCGTCCCATCATTCCAATGTAGATGTTTCCACATGTACACTGTGTGCGATAACATCCTGATGATAAGAATGGGTTTCTTTTGTCATTAGCTGATCTGAGACTCACTGATTTTCTTGGTTGGTTTGTAAATAGTCTTTACACTGTGTTTACACAATATACTGCAGACTGTTTTGTTTCTTCACACTTCTTACGCAACTGGCAAAGTACCCGTTGTTCTGCAGAATGTATTCCATGTGTTGCATCTTGCCTCTGTGGTATGCAGCTCAAATAATTGTTTTGAATGCATTAAAAGCATATTAATCATGCCTCTTTTCTGTCTTAGGTGACAATTTGAAAGATTGTGTAGGTTTTGGTCCACGTGTGTGTGTGTGTGTGTGTGTGTGTGTGTGTGTGTGTGTGTGTGTCAGTTTTTGATACACGCAGTGGCCCAAGTTCTCAATAGTTCTCGTAACCAGCACATGCAGAAGGGTGTCATTAAATTTACTATGGATGTAGAAAAGGATCATCAGCGACCAGACGATCCATTGACACCCGGATCATTGAACATAAAACGATATTGCAGATTGGGTGCAGGTGGAGAAATCAGACATAATGGAGCATGTGAGGAATGAGACAGATTGTGTAAGAAAATTTGTGGACACACAGGTTATTGCTGTGGAGGTGAGCTGCCACATTTTGTTCAGGGAAGCCATTAAAATTTATGAACTTCTCAATAGTTGTAACAAGAAATCAGAAAGCCTGAACATCAATGTGCCTCAAATTCCTGTGCCGCAGCAAACAATCATTGCAGGGAACGAGAGGAGAACCAGAGTGACAATGACAGAAGAAAGCCCCTCAATTGTTGGCTCAAAAGTTACATGCAGTTTTGGCTGTGGCTCAATTCTGGTCTGCCACCAGTAATGGGGTGATGAATCTTTGGTAATTGTAACCACTGGTGCTACCGAAATGTCAGAAAAACCATCAAACAAATGTTGGCCTAAGATTCTTAGAAAAAAGCCAACAGGCAATATGTCAGTCTGGAATACTTACCTGGTCGTATTAATAAGGGAAGATAAAAATAAGAGCAGCATGTCTGTTTAGTAAGTGTGAGAGTGTCATAAGATACTCGTCCAACTCTGGCGACATGGGAAATGAGAGTAGTACATGAAGTACCCACTGCTATGCACTGTAAGGCAGTCTACAGACATGAAGCTGTCATAAATAAATAAAGACAAGATGAAACTTCAGGATCCCCTGAAATCGTAAGAAGGAAATATCTATAAGCTACAGATTTATGTGGTCCCAAAAGGATTGAATTAATGCCTAGTTTTGATTGGGGAAGAGAAAGTCTGTTGAGGATCTAATTAATGTATATACATAGTAGATGTAATAAGACATTTATTGGGTTTTAGACAACTTGTAGTGCTCGTCATTATCTAGAAAACTACTGAGTTTACTGTATCCGTCTGAGTAGTGTCAGTAGTGGTATGTGACATCACATTGAAAAACAATAATTACTTAGCTGTTAGTGAAATTATCCCCATATTTTCTTATATAAACCTAAATTTTGTGTTTTAAACTCAGGTTAACAAGATTCTTTTATCCTGATCTGGAGTAACATTAACATAAGGAACTGAATGACATGATCTGAAGAGTCCATTGACTAATGGTTTATCATTATAATTTTTTCATTAGACCTATCTATAAAGATGTTATTAGTGGCTGTTTTTGAACAATTAGCTGCTCTAGTTGTAAAGTAAAGTTTACAGTGGGTATTAAGTCAAATGCTAACATTATCGACTGCAGTAAATTTGTACTGGAAGATTTAAAAATAAATAAATAAAATAAAAAAAAAATCTACTTTAAGATCACTGGCAACTGTCAAGCCAGTTAGTTACATCAGTGAAGAAACCTGAGATTCCTAAGGATCAACTGCGGATGCTATCATTAAGGTTCATGTGGTAGGATTCTGAGCTATGCCATTGATGTGTAGTGATCTACATTGGTGATCCAAAATGTTTCATTAATACATATAACACTGCCGATGAGCACTACATATTGTTTTGTCACAACAACAACCTGACAGTGGTACAAATTTAGTCATATTGAAGCTGCGACAACCCTGTGTCTTAGCCAGACAGTCGTTTACCACAAAGTGATTAAGGGGTTGTTGATACAGCAAAATGGCTCTCTAGTTTAAGTTGTGAAGCTGGTTACAAACTTTTCCACTCATTTACAGAGGTTTCTGGCCGATGGGCCAACTGTGCTTGTAAAGCTCCCCATTGTATGGCTTTGTAAACATTGCAGTAGAACAGATGGTAAGTAGTCAGTAAACCACCATTCTTTGAAGAATCAAGCTCCCATGTACAAAACAGCTTTAGACATCTGAATAATTTACAAATGAATTAAAATTTAGTTTTAAGCATGCAAGCAATGTAAAGTTTTGAAAAGGTTTGCAATTGTGTGCAAAGTTTGTTGAAAGGTGGTGTGTGCTTTCATTATCAATCAGTGAATGAGTATAGTCTGGGAAATTTATGCTCTGTCCTAAGCAAATTCTAGTTTTACACCCATCTCAGTGTTATGAGATTATAGCTCCTTAACTATTTGTTGTACAACGATATAATTTTACATATACATTCAGTGGTATGTGGGTATTTTCTGCAAAATGTGTTGTAAAGAGATATAGTAGTAAAGAAGCAATAAATAAAAATGTCATGACTGATGCTGAAGTATAGCTGCATGGACAGTCAAAATGAAGAAGCAATGAATTCTTCTCCTTTCATCATTTCTTTGGGAGGTGTCAGGGAGGAACACTGTTGTTGGGGTTCGAAATTGTGTGCCAAGCTCATTGGCTGTCACAGAATACTCTCATTCTTAAATAATGGATGAATATAAGCTGGGTAATTTGCATGCCTTTAGTAATGCTGCCTCAAGACATATACACTGTTCCTAACTTTAATACTTGTTTTACCTACCTAAACCTTAATGTAACATTATACCTCTGAATGAGTAGGTTATGATAGCATTTCAAATTTGGCCAATAATTGCATGACATATTGAAAACCAAAATTTTGTTGCTCCTGAAAGCCAATAGATAACTTGAAAATAGTTTTAACAAGAAAGAACTCAAAATGGGTGCCTTTGCACCAGATTAGTCATTTGGTAATTTAGATGACAGGTTGCGTGTGCCATCAGGGAATGTCTAAGGGGCACTAGGTTGTTGTGTCTGCTTCCAGTAGATATTTCAATGCTAAGCAATAACAATTAAAATAAAACACTTCAAGAAATAAACACTTGAAATCTCTCAGACGTGATCGTCTCATACAGTTAAAATATTGTAGGATACCTCTCCCATGTGTCTTATAGAGGATAGGCACCTTATAGCACAGACAAAGCTGCTGTGACATCTCATATGTAGTCGACCTGAAGAAGGCTTCGTGTGACAGTAATTGAACTGACATCTTGGGTTGTCGGGTGTTCTGCCGGATATCAGCGTCGTACTTGCACGATATTTCGGTCACGTAGCTCGAGACCTTCATCAGGTGCGACCTGAGACTGCTCCTCGAGTGGATCTGGTCCAGTATTTATGCCTATGGACTTCCCCCTCCACCAACGGCTGCAGGCGCTTCCTCTGTGGTCCGCGCCCATTCCCTGTGACCTGCTGGAGCGTTGCTGCTCCGTTTTCCGTCCGCTGCGGTTCTAGGTGTTCCCTCTGCGGTCCGCGCCCACCAAACCCGCTCCTGGGGGTTTCATCTACGGTCTGGGGTACCAGGCGTTCCCCCTGCGGTCCGCGCCCGCTCACCACGACCTGTTGGAGCGTTGCTGCTCCGTTTTTCATCTGCTGCAGCTCTGGATGTTCCCTCTGCGGTCCGCGCCCACCAGTCCCACTTCTGGGTGTTCCATCTTCGGTCTGGTGCTCCTGGCAGTCCGTCAGGGGCTCGTTTACCATCTCCATGTCTCTGGTTCTTCTGTTTGTGTAGTGTTGCAGCTGGCCCCGTTGCTCCTTTAACAATTCCAGAGCCGGATCCCAGGCTCTGCTTAGCTAGTACCCTGTGTCACGATTCAAAAGATCGTCAGCCATTTTAATCTCAATCGATTCTCTTATGACACTGTCCCAAAATCTGGGTGTTTGTGCTAGAATCTTGGTATCCTCATACTTCATGGCATGATCTAGCTCTAGACAGTGTTCAGCAATGGCTGACTTAGTCACCTGTCTTAATCTAGTGTGCCTCTGATGTTCTTTGCACCTGATCTCCACAGTTCTTGTCGTCTGGCCAATGTAGGACATGCCACATTGGCAAGGTATATTGTAAATCCCTGGTTTTCGTAACCCCAGGTCGTCTTTGACACTCCCCAGCAGTCCCCCGATCTTGTTGGATGGACAGAAAACACACTTGATATTGTGTTTACGCAGGATCCTACTGATTCTGGCAGAAATAGAGCCAGCATAGGGCAGATATGCCACCTTCCTTGCTTCATCTTGGTCTTCTTCAGGAACCTGTGGTATAGTGGCTGGTCGGAGTGCCCTCTCAATTTGTCTGTCCATGTATCCATTCTTGGAGAAAACTGTTTTGAGACGTTCTATCTCTATGGGTAGATTCTCTTGGTCTGATAGGGCACGTGCTCTGTGGACCAAAGTCTTCAGAACCCCATTCTTCTGTGCAGGGTGGTGACAACTGCTGGCCTGCAGATATAAATCAGTGTGTGTAGGTTTTCGGTACACACTGTAGCCAATTGATCCATCTGCTTTCCTCTGGACTAGTACATCCAGAAATGACAGCTGGCCATTCTTCTCCAGTTCCATGGTGAACTTGATATTAGGGTGGCATGAGTTAAGATGTTCAAGAAACTCATTGAGCCTGTCCATCCCATGTGGCCAGATCACGAAGGTGTCATCCACATACCTAAAGAAGCATGTGGGTTTGAATGTGGCTGTCTCCAATGCCCTCTCCTCAAAACTCTCCATAAACATGTTGGCAACCACAGGGGACAGTGGGCTGCCCATAGCTACACCTTCAGTTTGCTCGTAATATTGGTTTCTGTACAGGAAATACGTGGATGTCAGTGTATGACTGAACAGGTCCAACAGAGCACCATCAAATTTCTCTGCAATCAGTTCTAGTGAGTCTTTCAGTGGGACCCTGGTGAACAGCGATACCACATCAAAACTAACCATGATGTCCGAATCTGTGATGTGCAGTTGCTTGAGGCGTTGCAGAGAAACACATTAATGTATAATACCAAGATGCAGTTGTCAGTGATATTGTTTCCATTATGTTCAGTTTAATATATTTTATGTTTGTATTTCCCTCTTTGCATATGACATTGACATGTGACTTCTCTCCCTCCATCCCTCTCACTTCCTCCCCTCCCCTCCCCTCCCCTCCCCACCTAGGCCCTGTATGTTGTTCAAGTACAGCATTAGTGTTTCCCATATTTCAGAAGCTACACTGCTACTTATTTTATGACTTTTAATTTCAGTTTTAATGCTTAAATTGCTGCTGTGGATGGCAACTCATTCCTGATGTGTTCTTTTGGTTCGCTTCTGTTATAGTGTGTGCAGCCTCAAAACTTTTCATAATTTTATAACACCCCATTTCTTTTTTGCCTCTTTTTACTGTTTGAATAAGTGTGAAATTTTTTAAATTATTTTATAGGAAGACACTGTGTCAGTTAGAAATATCTTGTGTTACATTCTTCAGTTTGTTTTTACAGATACTGAATGCTGCTTACAATATTGAGGTGAACCCTTCAAGTTCATCTACGTTACTTCACTCTTTTATGGAAAGACTAAGGAAGCTCCTGTATTCATTCAAGTTCCCTTGGGCTCTTCCACGGAGATTGGATGCTGACTGGAGAAAACAAGTTGCAACTGAAATGATAGACTCATTGAGTCCATCCCGCTTAGTTAAGAGCATTTTTTCTAATCAGGTAATTGCCAAACATATACCTTCTACCTACAGTAAGGAGTACCAGTGGACTATGTTCATCAGTGTCCCATAAGAGTCTAGTGCAGCCAGTGAGCTCTGCAACCTGTGTGAACATCACACAGTCTTAGTAGCCACTCTGATCTGTTGAACTGCTACACATTATGTATATACCTTATGACAGGAGGATAATCTGACCTGAAAGATGTGAATCAAACCAAGAAAATGAACTGGTTCTTGGAACGTCTTCAGTGAATTTATACCATATAAGAATCTGAACTACTTGATCAAAGGGAGAGTACCTCTGAAATTACCAGTGCCATATACGAACAGAATTGCATCCAAAACTTATGGGCACTAATGACTCACATGATATGTGCCTTGAACTCAAATCAGTCATAGTCAGTGTCAGTCAGTCAGTCAGTCAGTCAGTCAGTCAATCAAACCACCTATCCTTTGATCCAGCCATCCATCCAGAATTTCATCTTATATTTATCTTTTCATGTTTGCATATCAACTGCTAAGCTGAAAGTGAGGATTATCAGTTAACACTGTGCAAGGAGAGATGGACAAGTTTTGTACTGTCATAAATATAAGTTATTGAGCTTGTAATAACATAATTTAGTTTACCACATTATGTGATTCAGGAAAGCATGCAAATTTGTCATTCGTGATTTAAACAGTACATATTATGCTGTAGGTACATATGTCAGTGTGTGTTTAATGCAGATTATTAAAAATTTCACTTTTATTTATGAATTATTTGAGAAAATTTGAAGACTGTAAAGCTGTGTAGATCATGTCTTTTGTTTTCGTGCAATAAATAGAGACAGTATCTTTTTTGTTTTGTAAATAAAAATGCCTTTTCTTGCTGCACTCTCATTTATTTTCCCAGAAGCATTTTGCCTTTACTCACTTAAATGCATTATCAATGGAATCTATAATGATACAGTTATGATATACTTTTGTTTTGGTATGTATTATTCATAGATTATAAAACAGTTCACTGCTTGCTTTTTATGTAAATATATGATTACTTACAGTTCTTCCTGTTTTTAGTCGGCATCGGTGTTTCCTCTCATCTGGTCACATGGAGGTTGCACTACCGCTCTATTTACAAAATATAAACATGTTTTTAGTGTTTAGAACATTTTTCTTCCCACTTTTCATTTTGTTTCCACTTGCTGTTTTTATGCATTCTCAGCCTTCTGTCACTAGTACAGACATGTCCGCCCCCGGTAGCTGATTGGTCAGCATGACGGATTGTCAATCCTCTGGGCCCGGGTTCGATTCCCGGCTGGGTCGGGGAATTTGCTCCACCAAGGGACTGGGTGTTGTGCTGTCATCATCATCATCATCATCATCATCATCATTAACTGCAGGTCGCCGAAGTAGTGTCAAATTGAAAGATTGGCACCCAGCGAATGACCTGCCCGATGGGATGCCCTAGCCATACGATTAAATAAAAGTATAGACATAACACTAATACATAACACTATACATAAGTATAGACATAACACTACTTTGAGTTCACTGTGTATCTAATCTTGTGTGTGTGTGTGTGTGTGTGTGTGTGTGTGTGTGTGTGTGTGTGTGTGTGTGTGTTTTCCCATTTGATTTGAGTTTTGGTTTAAATGTTTTGTGGTGAGGTTCATGGAACTGTTTCCAGTCATTGTACAGCAGTTTTTGTGTGACTTTGGACTGCTGCACCTGTCCTCCATAAGCAACCAAAAATCCACAAACTACACTCCTGGAAATGGAAAAAAGAACACATTGACACCGGTGTGTCAGACCCACCATACTTGCTTCGGACACTGCGAGAGGGCTGTACAAGCAATGATCACACGCATGGCACAGCGGACACACCAGGAACCGCGGTGTTGGCCGTCGAATGGCGCTAGCTGCGCAGTATTTGTGCACCGCCGCCGTCAGTGTCAGCCTGTTTGCCGTGGCATACGGAGCTCCATCGCAGTCTTTAACACTGGTAGCATGCCGCGACAGCGTGGACGTGAACCGTATGTGCAGTTGACGGACTTTGAGCGAGGGCGTATAGTGGGCATGCAGGAGGCCGGGTGGACGTACCGCCGAATTGCTCAACACGTGGGGCGTGAGGTCTCCACAGTTCATCGATGTTGTCGCCAGTGGTCGGCGGAAGGTGCACGTGCCCGTCGACCTGGGACCGGACCGCAGCGACGCACGGATGCACGCCAAGACCGTAGGATCCTATGCAGTGCCGTAGGGGACCGCACCGCCACTTCCCAGCAAATTAGGGACACTGTTGCTCCTGGGGTATCAGCGAGGACCATTCGCAACCGTCTCCATGAAGCTGGGCTACGGTCCCGCACGCCGTTAGGCCGTCTTCCGCTCACGCCCCAACATCGTGCAGCCCGCCTCCAGTGGTGTCGCGACAGGCGTGAATGGAGGGACGAATGGAGACGTGTCGTCTTCAGCGATGAGAGTCGCTTCTGCCTTGGTGCCAATGATGGTCGTATGCGTGTTTGGCGCCGTGCAGGTGAGCGCCACAATCAGGACTGCATACGACCGAGGCACACAGGGCCAACACCCGGCATCATGGTGTGGGGAGCGATCTCCTACACTGGCCGTACACCACTGGTGATCGTCGAGGGGACACTGAATAGTGCACGGTACATCCAAACCGTCATCGAACCCATCGTTCTACCATTCCTAGACCGGCAAGGGAACTTGCTGTTCCAACAGGACAATGCACGTCCGCATGTATCCCGTGCCAACCAACGTGCTCTAGAAGGTGTAAGTCAACTAGCCAGGCCAGCAAGATCTCCGGATCTGTCCCCCATTGAGCATGTTTGGGACTGGATGAAGCGTCGTCTCACGCGGTCTGCATGTCCAGCACGAACGCTGGTCCAACTGAGGTGCCAGGTGGAAATGGCATGGCAAGCCGTTCCACAGGACTACATCCAGCATCTCTACGATCGTCTCCATGGGAGAATAGCAGCCTGCATTGCTGCGGAAGGTGGATATACACTGTACTAGTGCCGACATTGTGCATGCTCTGTTGCCTGTGTCTATGTGCCTGTGGTTCTGTCAGCGTGATCATGTGATGTATCTGACCCCAGGAATGCGTCAATAAAGTTTCCCCTTCCTGGGACAATGAATTCACGGTGTTCTTATTTCAATTTCCAGGAGTGTAATTCTTCCTGCGAGACCAATACTGGATTTCAGAAAAGCCCCCACTTACAAGCAAGCAAGAGGATACATGTTAAAATTACTGTCTGAAAATGTCAAAGTCCAAGGAGACAGAACCATTAAAAACACTACACAGCAAATACAACAAATAAAAGATATAAAAATCCGACACAGCAACACTCATCTCATTTGATATAGAAAGCATGTATTACAACATACCAGTACCAGAAACAATAGAAATCATAGATAAGAACCTGAAAACACAGTCAACTCCCTGATGAACACATTAATAAAGCTCATAACAGAACAAAATTACTTCCATTTCATTAATGAATTTTATTTAGAAGAAAAAGGAATAACAGTGGGGTCCCCAGTGTGAGGAGCCTTAGCAAATATTTCTATAAACCACATTCAACAGATCATTTTCACAAAAAGAAGGGCAGAAGAGTGCTTAATAGATGAACCACAAAAAAATTGAAAAAAAAAATTACATACTGGCCTCAACAAGGTACATAAAAATATAAAATTCACAATGGAGAGAGAAGCGAATAACCAAATTAACTTCCTAGATATAACAATCAAAAAGCAAATAAGTAAGCATATGTTTGAAATTTACTGTAAACACACAGCAACAGACATTATCATCCCCCAATCCTTGAACCACCCATTCACTAAAGGAAGCAGCACTTAGACACATGCTCCACAGACTCAGCACAGTCCTACTCAACAAAGAAAGGCACAAAAAAAAACTGGACATATTAATGCAGATAGCTCAAAATAGTGGGTGCAATAGTAATATAGTCACAAAGCTAAACAACAAAATTAAAAGTAAAATAAAAGCAGAAAGCACAAAACTACTAACATCATCACAACAGAACCAAACACAATCACTCAGTACCATAACAACTACACAAAATAATCAGGAAAATATCAGAGAAAACACAAGATGGTACACAATGACATACAAACACAAACTTACACATACAATCACGTTTTCAAAAGACAGGGAATAAACATATCATGCACAACAGGCAATTCTATCCAAAAATACACACCAAAACTAAAATGACACAGATATAACCAGAAAGCAGGTGTGTGTGTGTGTGTGTGTGTGTGTGTGTGTGTCATATATATCAATTACAGATTGTCATGGCAGATACATTGGACAAACCGGCAGAACATTTAATGTCTGATACAAAGAACACATGAGAGCCTGGAGGTATGGGACAAACGACTCCGCATTTGCAGAACACTTGAGAGAACACAATCACAAACCAACCATTAGAGAAGAAACTAAACTCCACCCCAACAGGCCATGTGAAGGCTCAATGGTACCAACCAGACTCCATGTCATCCTCAGCCCACAAGCGTCATTGGATGCGGATACGGGGGGGACAAGTGGTCAGCACACCACTCTCCCAGCTGTGTGTCAGTTTATGAGACTGGACTCGCTACTTCTCAATCAAGTAGCTCTTCAGTTTGCTTCACAAGGGCTGGGTGCACCTCACTTGCCAACAGTGCTTGGCAGACCGGATAGTTACCCATCCAAGTTCTAGCCCAGCCCAATGTTACCCTGAACCTCTCCCTCCCCCCTGAACCTCTCCCTCCCCCCCTGAAACTCTCCCTCCCCCCTGAAACTCTCCCTCCCCCCCTGAAACTCTCCCTCCCCCCCTGAAACTCTCCCTCCCCCCCTGAAACTCTCCCTCCCCCCACTGAACCTCTCCCTCCCCCCACTGAACCTCTCCCTCCCCCCACTGAACCTCTCCCTCCCCCCACTGAACCTCTCCCTCCCCCCACTGAACCTCTCCCTCCCCCCTGAACCTCTCCCTCCCCCCTGAACCTCTCCCTCCCCCCCCTGAACCTCTCCCTCCCCCCCCTGAACCTCTCCCTCCCCCCCCTGAACCTCTCCCTCCCCCCCCCCCTGAACCTCTCCCCCCCCCCCCCTGAACCACTCCCTCCCCCCCCTGAACCACTCCCTCCCCCCCCTGAACCACTCCCTCCCCCCCCTGAACCTCTCCCTCCCCCCCCCCCCTGAACCTCTCCCTCCCTCCCCCCCCTGAACCTCTCCCTCCCCCCCCCCTGAACCTCTCCCTCCCTCCCCCACCTGAACCTCTCCCTCCCCCCCCCCCTGAACCTCTCCCTCCCCCCCTGAACCTCTCCCTCCGCCCGCCCCCCTGTGGCTAGCACATAATATTTAAACCAAAGCTCGAATCAAATGGGAAAAAAAGTCCTCCCTTGACCCCGGCTCTGGGGCCGGTTGGCTACATGTATGCATACGTAAACAAACCAAACAGGATGAGATACACAGTGAACTCAAAATAGTTATGTGTATATTGGAGTTATGTCTATACTAGTGACCGAAGATGGGAGCACCTCAAAACAGGTGCAACAAAATAAAAAATAGGAATTAAAAGGTTTGAAAAACGGAAAAAAGCTTATGTTTCATAAATAGTGGCATTGCGACCTACATGTGACCAGGTGAGAGAAAACCCAGATTACAACTAAAAACAGAAAGAACCAGAAGTAATCACTTATTTACATAAAAAGCAAGCAGTGAACTGTTTTATAATGTACAAATAATACATATCAGAGCAAAAGTCTTATCATAACTCTATTGCTATGGATCCCACCTTAAAGTGAAAAAATGTGAAATGAGTCTGGGAAAATAAAACACAGCGCAGCAAGACAAGGCATTTTTATTTACGAAACCAATTATTTCTGTGCTTGCTGTGGAGGATGGCCATGCAAAGAAACTCGAGACAGTTTTTTTCCTTTTTATTTTTTATTTTTACACTACTGGCCATTAAAATTGCTTCACCAAGAAGAAATGCAGATGATAAACGGGTATTCATTGGACAAATATATTATACTAGAACTGACATGTGATTACATTTACACGCAATTTGGGTGCATAGATCCTCTGGCCGTAATAACAGCCTCGATATGCCTGGGCATTGAGTCAAACAGACCTTGGATGGCGTGTACAGGTACAGCTGCCCATGCAGCTTCAATACAATACCACAGTTCATCAAGAGTAGTGACTGGCGTATTGCGATGAGACAGTTGCTCGGCCACCATTGACAAGACGTTTTTGAATTGGTGAGAGATCTGGAGAATGTGCTGGCCAGGGCAGCAGTTGAACATTTTCTATATCCAGAAAGGCCCGTACAGGACCTGCAACATGCGGTCATGCATTATCCTGCTAAAATGTAGGGTTTCACAGGGATCAAACGAAGGGTAGAGCCACGGGTCGTAAACACATCTGAAATGTAATGTCCACTGTTCAAAGTGCCGTCAATGCGAAGAAGAGGTGACTGAGATGTGTAACCAATGGCCCCCTCTTCCATCATGCCAGGTAATATGCCAGTATGGCGATGACGAATACACTCTTCCAATGTGCGTTCACCATGATGTCGCCAAACATGGATGTGATCATCATGATGCTGTAAACACAACCTGCATTCATCTGAAGAAATGACGTTTTGGCATTCTTGCACCCAGGTTCGTCATTGAGTACACCATCGCAGGCGCTCCTGTCTGTGATGCTGCGTCAAGGGTAACCGCAGCCATGGTCTCCAAGCTGATAGTCCCTGCTGCTGCAAACGTTGTCAAACTGTTTGTGCATATGGTTTTTGTCTTGCAAACCTCCCCATCTGTTGACTCAGGGATTGAGACGTGGCTGCACGATCTGTTACAGCCATGCGGATAAGATGCCTGTCATCTCAACTGCTAGTGATACGAGGCCATTGGGGTCCTGCACGGCGTTCCGTATTACCCTCCTGAACCCACCGATTCCATATTCTGCTAACAGTCATTGGATCTCGACCAACACGAGCAGCAATGTTGCGATAAGGTAAACCGCAATCGCGATAGGCTACAATCCGACCTTTATCAAAGTCAGAAACATGATGGTACGCATTTCTCCTCTGTACACTGGGCATCACGACGACGTTTCACCAGGCAACACCAGTCAATTGCTGTTTGTGTATGAGAAATATGTTGGAAACTTTCCTCATGTCAGCAAGTTGTAGGTGTCACCACCGGTGCCAACCTTGTGTGAATGCTCTGATAAGCTAAGCATTTGCATATCACATCATCATCTTCCTGTCGGTTAAACTTCCTGTCTGTAGCACATCATTTTCATGGTGTAGCAATTTTAATGGCCACTAGCGTATTTATTTATTTAGTTTTTGCCAATATGTGTAAGTAGAGGTTATCTTTTTCTTAGTTCAATTTCCAAAAGGTAGTGCACATTTTGTTTGTTTCACCAAGTCTGCATACAGGCCTAGTTGCATATTGGCCAAAATTTTTGTAAATGCATTGTCCACTTCCTCGGTGATTTTACTTTCTTAGATTTGCCTTAGAATTGTTAGTTCAGGGTATGATTATATGGATGCTGTGGTTATATTTCCCATTAGGGTGACTGTAGTGGCATGAGTGTTCAGCAGGTAAATAACTCTTTAGCGATTTTTCAGGATATGCTGTAGAGGTGGGAAGAGAGTGGAGCAGGAGGGGAACATTGTTGCCCTTCAGGCTTAATTAAATAAGGCAAGATTAGATCCAGACAGGTTAAGGGGGGAGGAGAGTAAAGAGCGATGGGGAGCGGCAACAGATAATAGAAGAAACAGCCATAGACTTGTTTTGACACATTGCAGTAAACTTTCAGCAAGAAATTGGAAGGTAAGAATGTAAGAAAGTTAGTAAAGAGAAAGTAAAGTTGGTTGGTAGGTAGTTGTCATGTGAAAACTGTAGGCCAACTTTTGAGGATTCCCTTTCACTTTCTCGACTGTCGAATTGAAATTCAGTCGGAACTTAGCTCTGAATTCAATCTTCCCTTGTACTAATGAATTAATTGGAATAAGTATGAAGGAATACATTTTTCACCAGCAATGAATTTATTAATCAGATAGCCAGATATAACGTATCCTTTTACAATTGTCCGATCATGTGCTTGCTATTCAAACAACTCTTGCTGTTTGTGGGTCTCACATCATTCAGAGAAGCTCTCCATACTTGGGACTTGGTTGTTTGCATTTTTGTATAACCAACAAATTTAATACTTACATATTCTAATAGCATAATACACACATTTAAATTTATTAAGATAATTATTTATATCTTTCTCTTAACAAATAATGTCAAAAGCCAAAGGTAGGGAGGGTTTGGTCGCTCTTATTGTCATTCAGTATTTATATGCAACCCTACTTCAGTGTTACTGAGTCGCATAAGCAATTTTCGTTTCATAACTCTTTGTACTTTTCTGAATTTCATTTATAACCATAAGAATTTATTTCTACTTCACTAAAAACTTATTTACTCACTTTCACTTTACTTATTGCCACAAACAGAGTAAGAATATTAAAATCGTTAAATTTATCGGAAAGTGTCTAAGCAAAATACTTGAGCAAAATTTCACTTTAGCAAATCTATTACATAAACCATACAGTACTTTTATCTTTACGTTAAAGGCTAGTCCACAACAATTATTTTCAGACATTTCGCCTTACATGAAGCCCCATTGTACACTTCTTTGTTAAATGTTCACTTGTAGTCATGCTTTCCTTGATTTTGTCACTTTCTCAGACAACGAATCTGGTATTCGGTGATGAAAATTAGTGCTTGTAGATACTCAAATGTTTTTATAAAAGATTTAATCGGAATAATCAGATACCAGGAAATATACCTATATAGGTGAATATTGGGAATAAAATAACAGGATGAACCAAATTTTATGTAACTTAATAATTATTCAAAAACATTAATTTTGAATTAATGGTTCATGCTTCTATGATTCTAATTATACAGTTTGTAAGGTGTTGGCTGTAGCCATTGGATGTGGCAGATAGTAATGGCTGCTACACTGTCCATGGTATGGTGTACAAATTTCTTGAAATATGGGCTAATTAATTCTTCATGGCATCATTTTAATGTCCATAACATAGCCCAACAACTCATACCAAAGCTGTAATAATTCAGCAGCTGTTATCCGAGGCTACTGTGCATCAATTTCCAGACAAGACATCGCCTGCTCCATCTGAGTGTTACATCTTTCGCTGCTGCCCACAGACTCTCTCTTCTTGTTACCACTCTTTCTACAGGTAGCATTCCAAAAAACCAAGCCACCTTTCATGATTTCCACAGTTAACTTCCATTCAGTACAAAAGCACTCCACCTTTTACGTAACACATATCCTACACATTGTCCTGAGCATGTACCATTTTATATAAATGACAACTTGCTCAAAAGTATATATTTACACACGCAGACATTTTCATTTCATTAATCTATGACTAAAAATTGTTTAGTAAATTATAAATTTCACAGATTTCTTTACATAAGTTACACACATACATACATAAAAAAAAAAATTATAAATTTAGATGACTGAGTAATATTGTTCTAAGAGCAGCACCTTTTTTAGGGTAGGGAGGACAGAAAAACAATGAAGTTTCAATAGATGCCAGAATTGTAACAACATGCAGTTTGAGAAAGAAACTAAAGTACATAATTTTGGTATACTGTATTCAGATAAAAACCTATTAGTTGAAAATTTCCAGCATTCACAGGAAATTCTGTTTCCTCAAAGTTGCTTCACTTGGTGTAAAATGTCAGCATCCTTATTACATCAGAATAATTTAGGGCTAAGGTGTAACAATGGGGCCCCTTAGGGATATGGCAGCAAGAGAGGGGAAGAAAACCAATGTGCACTCCGTGTGCATACCAGGGGGAGTCATTCCAGATGTGGAAAGGGTCCTTCCGAATGCCATGAAGGGTACAGGGTGCACCCATCTGCAGGTGGTCGCTCATGTCGGCACCAATGATGTGTGTCGCTACGGATCCGAGGAAATCCTCTCTGGCTTCCGGCGGCTATCTGAATTGGTGAAGACTGCCAGTCTCGCTAGCGGGATGAAAGCAGAGCTCACCATCTGCGGCATCGTCGACAGGACTGACTGCGGACCTTTGGTACAGAGCCGAGTGGAGGGTCTGAATCAGAGGCTGAGACGGTTCTGCGACCGTGTGGGCTGCAGATTCCTCGACTTGCGCCATAGGGTGGTGGGGTTTCGGGTTCTGCTGGATAGGTCAGGAGTCCACTACACGCAACAAGCGGCTACACGGGTAGCAAGGGTTGTGTGCCGTGGGCTGGGCGGTTTTTTAGGTTAGATGGCCTTGGGCAAGTACAGAAAGGGCAACAGCCTCAACGGGTGCAGGGCAAAGTCAGGACATGCGGGGAACAAGCAGCAATCAGTATTGTAATTGTAAACTGTCGAAACTGCGTTGGTAAAGTACCAGAACTTCAAGTGCTGATAGAAAGCACCGAAGCCGAAATCGTTATAGGTACAGAAAGCTGGTTGAAGCCAGAGATAAATTCTGCCGAAATTTTTACAAAGGTACAGACGGTGTTTAGAAAGGATAGATTGCATGCAACCGGTGGTGGAGTGTTCGTCGCTGTTAGTAGTAGTTTATCCTGTAGTGAAATAGAAGTGGATAGTTCCTGTGAATTATTATGGGTGGGGGTTACACTCAACAACTGAGCTAGGTTAATAATTGGCTCCTTTTACCGACCTCCCGACTCAGCAGCATTAGTGGCAGAACAACTGAGAGAAAATCTGGAATACATTTCACATAAATTTTCTCAGCATGTTATAGTCTTAGGTGGAGATTTCAATTTACCAGATATAGACTGGGACACTCAGATGTTTAGGACGGGTGGTAGGGACAGAGCATCGAGTGACATTATACTGAGTGCACTATCTGAAAATTACCTCGAGCAATTAAACAGAGAACCGACTCGTGGAGATAACATCTTGGACCTACTGATAACAAACAGACCCGAACTTTTCGACTCTGTATGTACAGAACAGGGAATCAGTGATCATAAGGCCATTGCAGCATCCCTGAATATGGAAGTTAGTAGGAATATAAAAAAAGGGAGGAAGGTTTATCTGTTTAGCAAGAGTAATAGAAGGCAGATTTCGGACTACCTAACAGATCAAACTGAAAATTTCTGGTTCGACACTGACAATGTTGAGTGTTTATGGAAAAAGTTCAAGGCAATCGTAAAATGCGTTTTAGACAGGTACGTGCCGAGTAAAACTGTGAGGGACAGGAAAAACCCACCGTGGTACAACAACAAAGTTAGGAAACTACTGCGAAAGCAAAGAGAGCTTCACTCCAAGTTTAAACGCAGCCAAAACCTCTCAGACAAACAGAAGCTAAACAATGTCAAAGTTAGCGTAAGAAGGGCTATGCGTGAAGCGTTCAGTGTATTCGAAAGTAAAATTCTATGTACCAACTTGACAGAAAATCCTACGAAGTTCTGGTCTTACGTTAAATCAGTAAGTGGCTCGAAACAGCATATCCAGACACTACGGGATGATGATGGCATTGAAACAGAGGATGACGCGCGTAAAGCTGAAATACTAAACACCTTTTTCCAAAGCTGTTTCACAGAGGAAGACCGCACTGCAGTTCCTTCTCTAAATCCTCGCACAAACGAAAAAATGGCTGACATCGAAATAAGTGTCCAAGGAATAGAAAAGCAACTGGAATCACTCAATAGAGGAAAGTCCACTGGATCTGACGGGATATCAATTCGATTCTACACAGAGTACGCGAAAGAACTTGCCCCCTTTCTAACAGCCGTGTACCGCAAGTCTCTAGAGGAACGGAAGGTTCCAAATGATTGGAAAAGAGCACAGGTAGTCCCAGTCTTCAAGAAGGGTCGTCGAGCAGATGCGCAAAACTATAGACCTATATCTCTGACGTCGATCTGTTGTAGAATTTTAGAACATGTTTTTTGCTCGAGTATCATGTCGTTTTTGGAAACCCAGAATCTACTATGTAGGAATCAACATGGATTCCGGAAACAGCGATCGTGTGAGACTCAACTCGCTTTATTTGTTCATGAGACCCAGAAAATATTAGATACAGGCTCCCAGGTAGATGCTATTTTTCTTGACTTCCGGAAGGCGTTCGATACAGTTCCGCACTGTTGCCTGATAAACAAAGTAAGAGCCTACGGAATATCAGACCAGCTGTGTGGCTGGATTGAAGAGATTTTAGGAAACTGAACACAGCATGTTGTTATCAATGGAGAGACGTCTACAGACGTTAAAGTAACCTCTGGTGTGCCACAGGGGAGTGTTATGGGACCATTGCTTTTCACAATATACATAAATGACCTAGTAGATAGTGTCGGAAGTCCCATGCGGCTTTTCGCGGATGATGCTGTAGTATACAGAGAAGTTGCAGCATTAGAAAATTGTAGCGAAATGCAGGAAGATCTGCAGCGGATAGGCACTTGGTGCAGGGAGTGGCAACTGACCCTTAACATAGACAAATGTAATGTATTGCGAATACATAGATAGAAGGATCCTTTATTGTATGATTAAATGATAGCGGAACAAACACTGGTAGCAGTTACTTCTGTAAAATATCTGGGAGTATGCGTGCGGAACGATTTGAAGTGGAATTATCATATAAAATTATTTGTTGGTAAGGCGGGTACCAGGTTGAGATTCATTGGGAGAGTCCTTAGAAAATGTAGTCCATCAACAAAGGAGGTGGCTTACAAAACACTCGTTCGACCTATACTTGAGTATTGCTCATCAGTGTGGGATCCGTACCAGATCGGGTTGACGGAGGAGATAGAGAAGATCCAAAGAAGAGCGGCGCGTTTCGTCACAGGGTTATTTGGTAACCGTGATAGCGTTACGGAGATGTTTAACAAACTCAAGTGGCAGACTCTGCAAGAGAGGCGCTCTGCATCGCGGTGTAGCTTGCTCGCCAGGTTTCGAGAGGGTGTGTTTCTGGATGAGGTATCGAATATATTGCTTCCCCCTACTTATACCTCCCGAGGAGATCACGAATGTAAAATTAGAGAGATTAGAGTGCGCATGGAGGCTTTCAGACAGTTGTTCTTCCCGCGAACCATATGCGACTGGAACAGGAAAGGGAGGTAATGACAGTGGCACGTAAAGTGCCCACCGCCACACACCATTGGGTGGCTTGCGGAGTATATAGATGTAGATGTAGATGTAGATGAACAATAATGATTTACCTACTTCCATTTATGAAGTTGTCGTCAAACGGAATGCACATAATCTGCCTCTTTGGAGATAGTGTGACCACAGGTACATGGATATGTAATGAAAAATGCAACATATTTATTTAAAAAAAGCCCTTACTTATTTGAAAACTATTGATGATGCTTGTATGGTGGCTGCTACCAGAGTAGAAGTGTTTGATGTTTCAAGGCACAGTGTATTAGATTCGTACCGCATGCAGGGAAAGCAGAAAATCATCATCCACTAAGTCACAATGCAGGCAAAGTATGTTTAAGTGATCTTGACAAACAGTTATTTAAGAGGAATGTGACAAAAGAGGAGTGGATGGCAGCTGCAGAAATCAGTGCAGAACTGAATGTCACAGTCACACTCGCAAACCCTGTCAGCACCAAAACGACACAAAGGCAACTCAGTAAGCAGGGAACTGGCGGATGGAGGGCGAGCTGTAATTCCAAAACCAGTCATCAGTGATGCAAATGCGTGTAACAGGAAAACACGGTGCTGAGGCCCTAAAACCGGGACTTTGGAGCAATGGGAGAAAGTCATTTGCTCAGATGAGTTTTATTACCCATTGTTTTCAGCTTATGGCAGACTTTCTGCCTAAAGAATGAAACACAGTTGGGGTTTGTTGATGATTTGAGCAGCTGTATTATGGTATTCCATGAGCTACATGGGTACTGAGCACAGTCGCATTACTGCCAAGGTTTATATGACCATTTTGGCTGATCATGTCCAACCTATGGTACAAACTTTGTACCCAATTGTGGTGCTGTGTTCCAAAACAGTGGCCCACACTAACACAACTTGCATCAACCAGGCCTGATTTTGTGAGCAAGAGTTTTAATTGTTGTATATGTCCTGGCCAACATAGTCACCAGATCTCAATAATATTCAGCCTTTGTGTTCTACTTTGGAGAGAAGGGTGTATGATCTTTATCCACATCCATCATAGTTATTTGAACTTGCCACTGTTTTGCAGGAAGAATGATATGATTCCCTTGAAAACCATATTGGAGCTGTATTTATGCTTTCTGAGGTGACTGGATGCTTCTTTGAATCCCAACAGGTTTCCTGCACTGTATTAAGCATGTAAGATTTTTAGTGTTTCCATACTTTTGTCCATCTCCTCCATATTGAATCATTTTTTGGGGTTAACTCATTAGGCCAAAGTAAATTTTTCATAGTTAAAAAGCATTTAATAAGAATTATCTGTGAACTTGAACATCATGTAGATGCCTATTCAGGTAACTGTGGGTACTAACTCCTGCTTCCCAATATATTGTATGTCATCTTCATACCAACAGCTCTGTTTATTGAATAAATACTACAAATAAGAAGAATCTTTAAAGTCACTTTAGTTCAGATATGTGTCCATTATTCAAGAATACACATTTTCGGTAACTTGCCAGCAGCCTTAAAAGTCTAGCTACTAGTGAAAGTTCAGCTTATTAATCTTACTTCTGCACATCTTCAGTGCAGTAATGTCGTCAATGTAAACAATTTTCGATGTGGTGGTGTATGGCTGTAATAATCAAAGACTTATCATACGCACCTCACTGCAGTATACAAGGGACGACAGAAAGTAAGTTACACATTATTATGGCAGGCCAAGTAACTTTTCTTGAATGTTGCACTACACTTCAGAGTGACACAGATACATGATGCTGTTTTTCAATGTAGTCGCCAAGGCTTATAGAGCCTTGGCGACTATGTTTATAGAACAATGATCTGAATGTTCTACAGTCGTTAAATTCCTCTATAAGGAATCTGCTCCTTAGTTGTGGAGCCATTCGAGAACTTCTGTGTGAGTGTGATCATCACTGGAAAATCTGTGATTACTGCAAATCAGATCCTTGATTCCGTGGACAGTTTCACCTGTGGTAGATGTCAAAGCCATTCTCTCCTGATCAGTATTACCCAAATAGCACCATTTCACTATTTCTTAATGTGACATTGCATTTGGCCCATATACCTCCAGAATTTCAGTGGGAATCTGTGTGGAAGTTAGACATTTTGCCCACAAGAACCGTACTGTCCCTCCTACTTCAACTTTGAAAGTACATTTCCAATTGCCGTGCCACATCACTCACACACTCACACACAGTGGTTCACCTGTTAATCCTGCTACAGCAAAACTGTCTCTGTAAGGGAACCCAAAACATGTACTCTCTTTTGACATGCTTCACTCTTGCTGCGCAGTGGTCTTAGTGTGGGATGACATGTGTAACTTACTTTTTGAAGTTTTCCCTTACATTTACACATTTTTTGGCAAGTATGTTACAGCCTTTTAAAGGGAAATATGTTTGAGTTTTTGACTTACTCCACATCCACGAATATCATTTCATTTATGATGTGTGCAAGGAACAAGAGCATCTACTTCCCCCAGTCCCTTGCATTAGAAAGTCACAGTTGGAAACTTGCTTTACATTAACCGAGGTGAGTCGACAACTGGCTGTTAGGAGCTGGGGCCGCCGCTTATATAGAGATCGTAGGGGGCGCCACCACACGTCACGTGACGTCGATGTGCAGCTATCTCTGGCTATCGTCTGTTCTCTAGATTGCAGGCAATCGATTGTCACGTAATTGATGCAACGTCAACCGCCATATCTTATCCAATTTTAATCCTTCTTCTTTACGATTAAAATTGTATTGATGTTTGTGGATTTCAATTGCCTCTCTATACATACGTGTATAATAGTGCGATGTCCTCGCTAGCACGCTTGTTTCACCAAATTTTATTTCGTGATCTCCATCCTTAAAAACATGTTCCGCTACTGCCGATTTGTCGATATGTCCCAAGCGACAGTTTCTTTTGTGCTCCGTCAACCGTGTATTGATGCTTCTTTTTGTAGTTCCTATGTAAACCCTGCCACAACTACACGGAATTTTATATACCCCGGGGGTGGCTAGGGGGTGACGAGCATCTTTTGTTGATCTTAGGCATTCACTAATTTTCTTAGTAGGTCTAAAAATGGTCTCTACCTGAAACTTGGCGAGCACTTTTCCAATGCGATCCGTGATATTATGGATGAAAGGAAGAAATACTTTTCCAGCTGATGGTTGTTGCTGTCTCCTATTTTTAGGCATTTTTCTATTTGGGTGAAGTGCTCGGTTAATCTCGTTTTTCGTATAACCATTTTTCGCAAGGGCCATTCGTAAATGATTTAGTTCTTCTTGTAAGTAGCCTGGTTCACAAATATTATTGGCCCTATCCACTAGTGTTTTTATGACCCCCCCTCCTCTTTTGCCTAGGGTGGTGGTTTGAGTTCCTATGGAGGTAGCGATCAGTATGTGTACCTTTTCTGTGGACCTTATGGCCTAAGGTCCCATCCGCCCCTTTGATAACTGATACATCCAAGAAGTTAAGTAGTCCATTCTTCTCCTTCTCCATAGTAAATTTAATATTTGGGTTGATGCTATTTAAGTGTACCAGAAAATCATTCAAGTCTTCTTCCTCATGATTCCATATTACAAAGGTATCATCCACATACCGATACCACTTCGAGGGGCTTTTTTTGGCCGACTGCAGTGCTTGATGTTCAAAATATTCCATGAATAAATTCGCAATTGTGGGACTTAGGGGGCTTTCCATGGCTACCCCATCGATCTGTTCATAAAATTCACCATTGTACCGAAAATAGGTTGAGGATAGACAGTGTTGGAACAAGGCTACTATATCAGTAGGGAACATATCGGCTATATGGGAGAGAGCTTCATCAACTGGAACCATCGTGAACAAAGACACTATATCAAAACTGACTGTAGGTCCTAATGACATACTTGTCGGTATGATGACTCCTGCAAATTGAAAGGGGATTCAGCTGTGAAGAACACATTTCTTCAATCATTTGTGGGCCAGTCTCAGTGCTTCTGACTTTACAACAGACAGGCCTATTTCTATATTTCTTCAAGCTGCTTTTATGGCCTATAGGTAAATAGCTTGGAGTCTGATACAGAGTTTGTAATGAAACATCTTCAGTGGCATCTGTAGCGCTGACAGCGAAAGTGTTGGTTGCTTGTTGTTGTTGTTGCTTTTTTAAATTTTTTAAAACTGTGACTGGTCCTGTTATGATTACTTTTAAGTAATCTTGCATTGGCCTTTAGCAAATACTTCTTATTCTTGCTGCTGCTGCCAAAACTGTGACATAAAATTTACTGTCACGTAAAAAGCTACTGAGTCTACAGCCTGTCAGATATTCTTCAAGGGGTTTGAGGATTCAGGCTCCGTATATGACTGACCAAATAATATCTTTGTAGTGTTAGACTGTAAACTGCAGTAAGCTCACAATGAAAGTGCATTGATGACTGAGACATTCCGGATCTAACGCACTGCTTTTCTGTGTTTTTGAATCACTTGCCTGGTCAATGGAAGGAGTTCTGATGTGGTGGCCATTTACAGTGATTCTTGTGTACTCGTTGCACTCTAGTGTATATTTTAAAATTGTCTTCCCTGTATTGTGCCCCCCCCCCCCCCCCCCTTAGTTGCTAATTAATAATTTCACTAAGCAGTGCATTCCTTTTTTGTAGTTTAAGGACCAATTAAATGCTTCACATGCAGCCTTCACTGCTGCCCTGCGATCACTCCAAAATCACTACTCGGGGCGTCTGGAGCGAACAGAAGAACAACGTGTTGCTATTCGCAAGTATCATGCACCAAAACTTGCACGACTTGCACTGGAAAGCACCTGCATGTGTGACATGATTCGTTTTGGTAAGTATTGATTGCTTAACTTGAGGACATTAAGAAATGTGTAGCAGTCATTAAATTTGATGATTCTAAGAATTGTCACTGCGCACAATTTGGGTGTGAGTGTCAATGAGACAAGTGCTCTTCATAATACAATTCTTGAAAAGATTGTTGATTACGGTAGTGAAACACAAATATTGCATCAGAATATGAAGAATTTTTAACTCTCATGCATTCAGAAAGCACATAAGAAAATTGCCAGAAATGACATTGTTCTTCACTTCTTAAAAGATCCGATAATAAAGTAATTTAGATGTTTTAAAAATTTTTTTAAAATGGAAATACTTCTACTGCTTGTAGAGAAAATGGTAGACGATTTCATAACTGCAGAGTGCCTCATTCAAGATTATTTGAATGTGCAAATGAACAGTGTGTGGATGAAGTATAAAAAATTATTCAGTTGGTAAAACACTGTCCTTCAACACACACACACACACACACACACACACACACACACACACACACACACACACACAGAGAGAGAGAGAGAGAGAGAGAGAGAGAGAGAGAGAGAGAGAGAGAGAGAGAGAGAGAGAGAGAATGAATTTCTACACATATTGGCGTTCCACATAAGAAAACACAGTGGACATTGTACGTTAGATATGCAGTATCTCTGTCACTATCAGTTGCAGTAGATTCAACACCTTCGAGAAGGAGTTGAAGGTAGATGATTGGAGTTTTGTTGTTGGCTAATTGGAGAGTATATCATATTGTTGATGAACCTGCTTTCACTTATATCAGAAGCAATAACACTCATAACTCATATTGGTGATCTGACAGAAACCTACATGCTTTTGTGGACACACATTCTCAAGACAGCTTATTTGCTATCACTTGACTAGATTGCTTGTTTTATCAAATTGTCTTACAAGGTCCACTTATCTAGAGTTTCTTGAAAATTAACCTAACGTTTTATTTGTAGAGGTTCCTTTCGCTACAAAGATGGGTATGTTCTTCCAGAATGAAGAGGTCCCTGCACATTCTTAGTTCCCAGGTGACACATCATCTAAACCTAACATTCTGCGAAGATAGGTAGACAAAAATGGTCACATTTATTGGCCACTAAGGTCCCTGTAGCTTTCCCCTCCAGATTTTTGTGTGTGAGGGTGGTTTAAATGCCAAGACCACAAAGAAGTAGTGAACACAAGATACAAATTGACCACTCAGTTTCTCAATAGTGCTGCTCTCATAAAAGAACGCTAAGACGATCTTGGAAGAGCTACATGCAGTGCTATCTGGAGAATTCGAAAGTATTTTGAAGTCATAGGTGGAATTTATGGAAATCAGCTTCTAACTTAAATCGTTTCTTTGCTTAAAACCTTCTGTGAGCGTTTATTTGAGTTGCATTGTTACAGCTGTCTCTCTGTAACCATCAAAAATTGGACACACCTTATACCAGTGGCTGTGCGTAGTATTGTTGCAGTATTGTACAACGCCCAATAATTTTTCACTTCATTTGTCCCCTTTTATTATTTTCTTGGTTTAGGAAGCCAAATATACACCATGAAATATATTATAATGAACTATCTTCGGTCATTCAACATCTTGTTATCTCGTAAGAAACTTACAAATCCTGCTGGGCTTGAAGGAAACTCGGGGATTTGCAGTCCTACATTAACTCTTAGTGGGCCATTGTACTTCGAGCAAGTAGTAATTGTGGTCTGGCCATAGCACCAGGTAGCATATTCACCAGTGATGTCACAGGGTGTTGCAGTCAAGTATGCAAACTCCCTAACAGGAAACAGTTAAATAGCATTACTCTACAGAGGACATTTCTTGCAACTTTCTCTGCTCCTGCAATGTTAATTTGTCATCAAAGTCAATAGTGAACACAGTTTTGCCACCCACGATATTACCAATATTGACATTTCAACCACAATCATAACAATTTTTGTTTCTTCACAAATTTGTTGTGAGGGTTGATATTCAGATGAAATGTGTTCTCATCAGAATAACAGCATCATATATTTTTGTCAATCACAAATAGAGCTTAGTTTAATGCTAACAGTGTGACATTTTGGAAAGTGTGTAGATTTTTCATGTTACTGCAGCCGTAATATTCACCTGTTTTGTGAATATTATTTCTAAGAGACTTGTGTATAGTCACTGTGGTGTTTGAAAGTGATTCAGTGTTATTGTTCATCATACCATAGTTTTCTGTGTGTTGCTGTATCTAACACATTCTGGAAAGTGAGAACTAGCTTGTTTCTCAGCTTCTGGATTGTGGAGTGCAATTGAAAATGAATAGTGTAAATAATTTACAGGGTACAGACTTCTCCCACCTTTCTGATGAGAAGCAGCTGGCTGTAAAGAGACTTGGATGACTATTACTGGTTTCTAATATTGTGCAAAATATTAATACATGAAATTGATACTTTAAGAGAGCATTTAGAATGAATATTAATAAAATGGTCATGGCTATGTGGCTGTGAAGTGTGTAATTTGTCTTTTATTTTCAGTCTTGTAAATGATATTTCTACTCAGAATTTAGCTCATCACACATGACTAGAGTTTTTTCTAGACAGTCTATGAATTGTAGCATGCTCTTTTCCACATCTATTTTTCTGTCATAGATATATTTCTAAGTTTTCCCAGGAATATAAATTGGATTTAAAAAATTGAATTTTGTGACCTTTATACACCATGAATTCTAGAGTTGTTTACATCATAGCGAATCTCGGGAAGCCAGGTGCAGAGATAGACTTTTCTCACTTGCGACACTTAAACTTCAGTGCAACATCCAATTCAGATATCAATAGCTGCCACTGCATTACACTGAATGTTTTCTTCAGAGTAATGTATTCTAAAACCTCCTAAAATTTATATTTATTATTTCATCTGAAACATGCTGTGTAGTCATGCAGATGTAAGTGTGTCCTGTACTAGTTAGTTTTTTAGAACAGCATCCTACTCTTAATCTTTCCCTAATATTTTGTTTATTTTTGGTACAGTGATTTGTAATAATAATTCATGTAGGCAGTCCTTTCTGAAATTAAGAAAATGAACAATTCATTAGAAATAGCTCTCCAACAGTGCTGATAGCTTTTCTAATTTAATAGTTAGAACCTCTTCTTGAAAGATAAGTAATGTTTTTACTGAAATGTGTAATTCATCACTCCATCAGAATTTTTTTGTAGAGAAATTGAAATGTGCTATCGGTTAGATTAATTATGAGAATTCTTGACCTGAGAATTCATAGTGATTCCTTCAAAAAGAAGTTTGCAATATATTGTTCATATAGCATTCAGAAGTTAAGGTTCACTGGATAAAGATTAGTCCAGTAATTTTTGTGGCACTAATTATGTACCACACTCCATTCATCATACTGTACATGTGGTGTCAATGTAATCAGTGAGGATTTTCAGGTTTGCATTGTCTATTCTTTGGCAAGTTTACATACTGTTGCTTTGTGAGGTTGCAGTTTGAGGTTGTGCACAGCTCTGTGAACATAGCTGCTGACACACCAATTTGAAGTGCTAAATTTTGCAACACTTTTGTCTGTCTCCCTCCAAGCTGC
The DNA here is from genome assembly GCF_021461395.2 of Schistocerca americana. Classification (NCBI taxonomy): domain Eukaryota; kingdom Metazoa; phylum Arthropoda; class Insecta; order Orthoptera; family Acrididae; genus Schistocerca; species Schistocerca americana. The sequence goes on from NC_060130.1 coordinate 933,854,658, forward strand.
TTCAGTGTATTAAAAACCAGTAAGCTACTTGCTAGAATCAGAGGAACCAGCCAGAATGTCACTGGTGATCCAAGCTGGTCTGCCATCATTGGTTCCCACACAGCACTCGCATTGTGTGTCAGACTTCCTGTAGTTATTAATAATGTTTTTATCATAATTTTTTATTTACCTGTCTTGGTCATGAAGTTTCTTTGGTTTTGTCTGCGCAACAGGCATCTTCAGAATCAACAATACACGTAAAAGAAAGATCATTACTATCTACTGCAATAAGAGATTTAAAAAAAGGGATAGAAAAAATTGTATCAACATGATATACCTCTCATTATGCTTAATTGCTATAAGTCAAAACCATGTAAAATAATACGAGTGTGGTTTGAAAAGTTCTCGGAACCACCACGAGAGGTCAGCGCTAGCGCAATGAGTTGTTCACGTGATATTGATTGGACTGTTGCCTGTAACCATGTGCAACATCAGTGCTCTTGGAAGAGAGCTGTGGTGGTGACTGGCTCTGTTGTTGTTCCCACGCAGTAATTTGCAAAGATGGAAAAAATCGAGATTCGAGCAGTGATTAAGTGCTTCATAAAGAAAGGTGTGAAAGCAAAGGACATTCATGTTGATTTCCAGAATAGACTGGGAGACTCTGCTCCTTCATATTCAACTGTTACCAAGTGGACAAATGAATTAAATTTGGTCGGGCGAGCTTAGATGATGATCTGCACAGTGGTCAGCCAAGATGTGTCACTACTCCAGAAATCATTGCAAAAGTGCAAAAAATGGTCATGGAAGTGTGTGAAATTGCTCACACTTGCCAGATGTCACCTATGAAGAGTATATCATATTTTAAATGAAGAAATAGAAATGAAAAAAATTATTTGCAATATGGATGCTGCGACTCCTGACGCTGGATCAAAAACACATGAGATTGGACATATCAGAACAATGTTTGGCCCATTTCAGGAGAAACAAGCAAGATTTTTTGCACCGGCTTGTGACCACAGATTAAACTTCGGTGCACTACTATACCCCAGAGACAAAAAACAACAGTCAAAGCAGTGGAAACACGCTGATTCTCCGCTACCAAAGAAAGCAAAGACAATTCCTTCGGCGGGAAAGGTCATGGCATCAGTGTTCTGGGATGTGAAGGGGATTCTGTTCGTAGATTATCTCCCCACTGGTGAAACAATTACTGGAGAATACTATGCTAACCACCTGGACAAATTGTAACAAAAGATACGCGAAAAAAGGCCAGGTTTAGCAAGGAAGAAAAATTCATCTTCCATCAAGACAATGCGAGCCCACACACGTGCCATCGCCATGGCAAAATTACATGAACTAAGGTGTGAATTGTTGCCACACCCACCTTATTCACCTGATATGGCTCCATCAGACTTCCATCTCTTCCCAAAACTGAAAATTTTTCTTGGTGGACGATGATTCACTTCAAACGAAGAATTGATAGCCAGCGTCGACAACTATTTTGGAGGCCTGGAGGAAACTATTTTTGAGATGGAATCAAGGCACTGGAACATTGTTGGACCAAGTGCATTAATCTACGAGGAGACTACATTAAAAAGTATAAAAGTTTCAATGATGTAAGTAGTTTTTTCCTATTCTGTTTTGAGAAATTTTCCAACCGCCTTCGTGCATATAATGCAAAGCTATCCTAGATGTTGTTGATGCCTGCAAAGTAACTGAAAGATGACAAAAGAAGGTTCATTTAAAAGTACAGTTCTTTAAAGTCTTTCCAGTGTATTTAAGTAAGCAAAAGAAATGTTTTTAACCATCGAAAAAGCCAACAAGATTAAAAAAATAAAAATTACAGAAATTATTCTAAAATTGAATAAATTGTTGTGGCTCTAGAATTAGTATTATTATACTCATGTTTTGCAAGGCTCTTCATCTCTCTGAATAGCTACTGCAACCTACATCCACTACATCTACATGACTACTCTGCAGTTCACACTTAAGTGCCTGGCAGAGGGGTCTTTGAACCACCTTCAGACTATTTCTCTAACATGCCACTCACTAATAGCACATGGGGAAGAAAGAACACTTAAATCTTTCTGTATGAGCTCTGATTTCTCTTATTTTATTATGATCATCATTTCTGCCTATGTAGGTTGGTGACAAAAAAATAATTTCACATTCAGTGGAGAGATTTGATGACAGATATTTTGTGAAAATATGTCACTGCAATGAAAGGCACTTAATGTTTTAAAGATTACCATCCCAACTCGTCTATTGTATCTGTGACACACTTTCTCCTGTTTCACGTTAATACAAAATGAGCTGCCCTTCTCTGAACTTTTTCAATGTTGTAAGGTAAGGGTCCCATACAGAATTTCATCAGAGGATAAATAACATGAATCTATGAGTATCTTTAGTAGACCTTTTGCATCTTCTAAGTATCCTGTCAATAAAAGATTGCCTTTGGTTTACATCCCTACATTATTACCTATGTGATTGTTCCAACTAAGTTGCTCGTAACTGTAATTTGTAGGAATTTAATCAATTGACAGCATTTAAATTTGTGTGATCTATCATGTAATCAAAATTTAATGGATTTCTTTTTGTACTCAAGTGGACGACCTCACACTTTTCCTTATGAAGAGACAATTGTCTCTTTTTCACACCATTCGCATATTGTGTCTTAAGTCATTTTGCAGTTAGTTTTGATCTTCTGATTACTTTACTAGATGATAAATGACAATATCATCTGCAAACAATCCAAGATGGCTCTCAGATTACCACCTAAATTGTTAAAGTAGATTAGGAACAGCAGAGGGCTTCTAACATTTCCTTGGGGAACTCCGGATATCAGTTATCTTTAATCAGTAATTTTTAATTGATTGCTACATACTGTGACCTTTCTCGGAGGAAATCATGGATCCAGTTGCACAACTGAAGCGATACTCCAGAGACTCGCAGTTTCAGTAGAAGTCTCTTGTGTGGAGTGCTGTCAAAAGCCTTCTGGAAATGTAGAAATATGGAATTACAGATCCCCTGTTGATAGCACTCATTACTTTGTGTGAATAAAAAAGCTACTTACGTCTCACAAGAATATTTTCTGAATCTGTGCTGGCTTTGTGTCAGTAGATAGATACGTTAGTGATAATTCATAATGTTCAAACTCAGTATATGTTTCAAAATCCTACTGCAAATCTACGTTGGATATATGGGTCTGTAATTGAGTGGATTTGCTCCTATTTACTTTCCTGAGTATTGGTGTTGACCTGTGTAACTTTCCGGTCTTTAAGTGTGGATCTTTCGTTGAGTGAGTGGTTGTATGCGATTGCTAAGTATGGGGCTGTTGTATCAGCATATTCTAAAAGGAACCTTATTGGTATGCCATGTTGACTGGAAGACTTGCCTTTATTATGTGCTTTAAGCTGCTTCGCTGCACCAAGGGTATGTGCTTCTAAGCTACTTGTGTTAGTAGTTGTTCTTGATTTGAATTATGAAATACTTCCTTCATCTTCTTCAGTGAAGGAATTTCAAAAAACTTTGCTTAATATCTTTGGTTTAGTGGTGCTGTCATCAATAATATTACATTGGTATCACATAGTGAAGGTATTTATTGTGTTGTGCAGCTGGTGTACTTTACATACGACTAGAATCTCTGTGGAGTTTCCATCAGATTCCAAGACAGAGCTCCACTGTGGAAGCTGTCAAAACCATCTCACATTGCATTCTGGGCTGAATTGCAAGCTTCAGTAAAATATCACCAGTCTTGGAGATTTTGTGTTCCTTTAAATTTGGTATTCTTTTTTTCATTACTTCTGCACCAGTATTCTCATATTTTATACACCATGGCAGATCAGCACCCTCTTTCATTAATTTATTTAGTATAAATCTCTCAGTTGCCTCAGATACTGTTTCTTTGAGTTTGAGCCACATTTCATATACACTTACATAGTTGTAAAGGAGTGGAGGCTCTCTCTTATGAATGCATCATGCATCAAGTGAATTTTTATCTGCTTTTTTAAGTAGATATATTTTGTGTTTACTTTGGTGGATGTGATTGTTGCTGTGGTCAGTCTCACTACTACAATCTTGCTGTCACTAGTCCCTGTATCCGTCATAATGGTCCCCATTTGCTCAGGATTATTTGTTGCCAGAAGGTCATTATGTTTTCACAACCATTTACTCTTAAAGTGGGCTCCTGAATTAATCCTCAAAATAATTTTCAAAGGAAGCATTTAGTAGAGTTTATGATGATGGTTTATAGCACCCACCAGCTCGAATATGTATTTTGCCAACAAATCAAGGATAGATTGAAGTCACCACCAACTGTAATTGTGTGGAAGTGTTCAATAAGTAATGCAACACTTTTTTTGCTGAGAGAAGGTTGGTTTTATTCACTATTCCAATACACCATATTATTCCCCACTCTTTTGGCTACAGAACCCTATTTTTCAATATCATCTCTGTTCAGAGTGACGGCCTTAGGCCACCTTACTGGGAGGGCCTGTATGGCAACATGGTACCACTCAGCAGTTCGACATCACAGCCAATTTTTTGCTGCGTCACTAAGCTCCCCATCATCTGTGTGCTATTTCCCGTGGATTGCATCCTTCATTGCGCCAAACAGATGGAAGTCAGAAGATGCAAGTTCCGGGCTGTTGGGTGGATGAGGAAGAACAATCCAATGATGTTTTGTGAGCTCCTATTGTGTGTGCAGACTGTCAGCATCACTACCAACAGAGACATCCAGTTGTGCAGTGAGATGTTTGATCGTGATCCTTTAATCACCGTGAATGAGTGTGTCTGCACATTCCAGCATTGCAGGAGTCGCAGCTGTGTGCTACAAGGTGTTTGGTTGTGATCTTTTGATCACCTTGAATGTGTGTGTCTACATGTTCCAACCTTGCAGGAGTCACAGCTGTGTGTGACTGACTGGTTGGCACTTGGGAGATCAAACAGGTTTGTGTGACGTTGTTGTGAAGATGACAGCTGTCTCACTCATTGACTAACTGTGCTTTTGTTCACTGCCAAGTCTCCATAGACATTCTATGAATATCTGTAATGCTCTGGTTTTCCACCAAAAGAAACTCCATGACAGTGTCTGCTTGGAATGCACTTCCATTACAGATGTAATTTTGGGGGCTACATATAGTACTGTCACCTATTGCAACTTCATGAAACTATAGGATCTGTAGCGGGAATATTCCACGATGTCCCACAGCAACAAAATATGTATTGTATTACTTATTGAACACCCCTTGTATGACTGGGGTACATGTTTGTGATAAGGACTCAAGTTTTCTTTGAAATGTTCAGCAGCTGTATCATCTGAGTTGGGGGGGTTGGTAAAAGGGACCAGTTATTAATATATTCCAGCTGTCAAATATAACCTGTGCCCATACTAACTCATGGGAACTATCTACTTCCATTTAGCTGGATAATCTACATTTTACAGCAACATAGATGCTGCCACCAACTATATTTAATCCATCATTTCTAAACACTGGTAAGTCCTTCAAAAATTTTGGCTGAAATTATCTCTGGTTTTAGCCAGCTTTCTATTCCTGTAAAGAATTGAAATTTAGTGCTTTCTATTAGCACTAGGAGCTCTTGTTCTTTCCCAACTCAGCTACGACAGTTTTCAACTACAATATTGATTGTTACTATGTCTACCCTTTTCCTATGTTTGTCCTGAACCCTTTGAAACTGAAGCACATTCTGCACTATCCCAATATGCTGTAACCTAAAAAAAAACCTGTCCATTCCACACAGCCCCTGCACCCCTGTAGCCACCTCCTCCATGTAGTGGACACGTGACCTATTAAACAGAATCTGAAACCCTACCACCCTATGGTGTAAGTCTAGAAGTCTTCACCTGTATAGACATGCAGAACTGCCAGGGCCACAGATTGACCTTCCACTTGGCTCTGTACCAGATGTCTGCAGTCAGTCCTGTCAACAATGCTGCAGATGGTGAGCTCTGCCTTCATCTCAAAAGCAAGACTGGCAGTCTTTACCACTTCAGATAGCTACACGCAACCAGAGAAAATCACTTCTGATCCAAAGTGACACACTTCGATTTCCTGTCATAAGCCATCACCTGTAGCTGGCTGCACTGTGCTCTCTGCATGGCATCCGGAAGCACTTGTCCCACATTTGGAATGACTCTACCCAGAATACACACAAGGTACACACTGGGTCTCTTCCCATCCTTGGCAGTCATGTCTCTAAGAGACCGCATTGTGCACCTGACATTGCAGATCCCAATTACCCGTAAACCCATCCTCTGTGAATGCTCAGATCATGGGGGCTGAGAGGCTTCCTCTGCAATAGGGCGAGCAACTACATCTGGCTCAGGGTCTTTGTCGCAAATAGCGCCTTAAACCTGTTCACCAGATGAACTGGGTTGGCCCTTCAACCAGTCCCCCTGAAAAATCTATTGCCACACCTTGAAACAACCCCCCACTCGACAATGGAAGAGGGGTCATCTTCAATGCAAGCTGTAACTGGGGTGGTCACACTAGTGGACCGATTGGGGTACACGAGGGGTGTGCTGGACTGACCTTGCATCCCCACATTCAGCCCCCCACAGTGATGGCTGTTGGCAACAGCCTCATGCTGCACAACTGCCTGGAGCTGCAAGCAAATGGCCAACAACTCAGCTCACATCTGAATGCAGTAATCACAGTCCCTATCCATATTAGTCAGAGGACCCATAGAATAAACTTGATTAAAATGCTGAACCCACAAACAGAATGTGGTGCTGCCTGGACGGGAGCTGCTGACCAACTAACAAGCTCTACAGTTGTTACTTACTACTCTCACTAAAATAAACACCTGAAACAAAACAAACAGTGGGAATATACATTACACCGCAATTAAAATGTGAAACTGTGGCTACTAGAAACACATATTTTAGACTTAAATGCACACAGTAAACACAGCTCAGTAACTTTGTGTTATTACAAGCTTGTTCCAATTTACAAACTTAACTCTGTACTTTAAACTACTTCTGCCTAGAAAAGAGTTGCTGACCAACTCTCAGGATGTATTTGGTCAGTGGATCCCATCTTTCAGTCAATTGTGCCGTAAATTTCACTGATGTGGTTCTGTACCTAAACAATCTGCCCATTTAATCTTCAGCATTCTTCTGGAGTACAACATTTCAAATGCTTCTATTCTCTTTTTGTCTGAACTGTTTATCATCCATGTTCTGTATGAGGCTACACTCAACACTTCCAGAACCCGAGGCTCTATTGTTAATATTTGGAGCCATTCTACCTTGGTTGCTACTTGAGTTACATTTATCACATAGATAAGAATAAATATTACCTATCTTTGCAGCTGAATGTTTATTTTTTTTAACCAAACATCCCTCCCATTTGTAGAAAGCATCATTAGTGATCTATAAAAGAAAATTGTTTAACTATACATATTTTGTTAAGAGAAATGTAACATTTTCTGGGAGCATATTTTGGTTATCTTACTACTTACAGTTATAGGACTGTGATTTATCTCAAGCAGTACCAAAACTTAAGTTAGCAGCACAGAAATCTTCATAAAATAATAATAATTAGGCAATAGCATACAAAAAACTTGAAGTAGACAAAAAAAACTGTAGCATTAGCACCTGTCGCTATGTACTTACCTGAACAATCCTACAATCCTGTGATATGTCATAGATAATGCAGAACAGATAGCTAAGGAAGTTTCACATTCAGGGGGATGATGGTTCAAATACATGTCTGTCCCTCCAGTTTTAGATTTTCCATGATTTCCCTAAATCACTCCAGGCAAGAGCTGTGAAGGTTCCTTTGAAAAGGCATTGCTGATTTCCTTCCCCATTCATTTATAATATGAGCTTGTGGTCCGTCTCTATTGACCATGCTGCTGTTATGATGCTACATTCGAATTGCCCTTCCTACCTTCACCTTCCCACTTTTCCTCTTTCCCATTCTCCTACCTTCCCACACTCCCACATTCCCATCCATCCTCCTACCCACTTTCCAACCATCCTGCCATGGCTATCAATATTTTATTAATGTAAGAAATGTCATGGCTGTGAGGAAAGGAGAGAAACTTAAGTATTCAGTCAACATGCAAGGCATGGTGCCAGGTGGGCGTCAGGAAGGGAGTCGGCACTCTGTATGAAGTCAGACTTGTTAACAGCCTGCTCAGGAGTGACGATGACACCCTTAGGCACCAAGGTGACTGGAAGATGTGGGCCTCCAGCCAGGAAGACCTTCAGGAGAGCCAGGAGAGCGCAACGATGTGAGAGAAACTCATCCAAAAAGTTCCTGAAAGATCAGTACACACCATGTGATCAAAAGTATCCGGACACCTGGCTGAAAATGACTTAAAAGTTCATGGCGCCATCCATTGGTAATGCTGGAATTCAATATGGTGTTGGCTCTCCCGTAGCCTTGATGACAGCTTCCACTCTCGCAGGCATATGTTGAGTCAGGTGCTGGAAGGTTTCTTGGGGAATGATAGCCCATTCTTCATGGAGTGCTGCACTGAGGAGAGGTAGCGATGTCAGCCGGTGAGGCCTGGCACGAAGTCGGCATTTCAAAACATCCCAAAGGTGTTCTATAGGATTCACGTCAGGACTCTGTGCAGGCCAGTCCATTACAGGGATGTTATTGTCTTGTAACCACTCTGCCACAGGCTGAGCGTTATGAACAGGTGCTTGATCATGTTGAAAGATGCAATCACCATCCCTGATTTGCTCTTCAACAGTGGGAAGCAAGAAGGTGCTTAAAACATCAACGTAGGTCTGTGCTGTGATAGTGCCACGCGAAACAACAAGGGGTGCAAGCCCCCTCCATGAAAACACGACCACACCATAACACCACTGCCTCCGAATTTTACTGTTGGCACTACACACGTTGGCAGATGGCGTTCACCGGGCACTCACCATACCCACACCCTGCCATTGGATCGCCACATTGCGTACCGTGATTTGTCTTTCCACATAACATTTTTCCACTGTTCAATCGTCCAATGTTTATGCTCCTTACACCAATGTTTATGCTCCTTACACCAATGTTTATGCTCCTTACACCAAGCGAGGTGTCATTTGGCATTTACTGGCATGACGTGTGGCTTATGAGCAGCCGCTCGACCATGAAATCCGAGTTTTCTCACTTCCTGCCTAACTGTCAGAGTACTTGGAGTGGATGCTGATGCAGTTTGGAATTCCTGTGTGATGGTCTGGATAGATTACACATTATGACCCTGTTCAACTGTCGACGCTCTTGTCAGTCAACAGACAAGAATGGCCAGTGCGCTTTTGTGCTGTACCTGTCCCTTCATGTCTCCACTTCACCATCACATTGGAAACGTGGACGTAGGGATGGTTAGGAGTGTGGAAATCTCACGTGCAGACATATGGCACAAGTGACATCCAATCATCTGACCACGTTCATAGTTCGTGAGTTCTGCGGAGCGCCACATTCTGCTCTCTCACGATTTCCAATGACTACTGAGGTCGATGGTACAGAGTACCTGGCAGTAGGTGGCAGCACAATGCACCCAATACAAAAAACGTATGTTTTTGGGGGTGTCTGGATACTTTTTATCACATAGTATAAGTGACGAGTGCATAGGCCCAAGTCGTTGGTGCCATGGGTTAGGAGGAGTCGTTAGCATGAGTGGAGTAGTGAATGATGGAGAGTAAGAAGTAATGTGGAAGTAGTGCTGCTGCTGAGCCTAGGTCTCAGAGTAGGGCGATACTTCAATGCTGCTGCAGTAAAACACTCAGAAAACAGCATATATTCGAGGAAAGGCAACTGAGTTTCTGATAAGTATCCAACAACGGTTGCTACCTTGAGTTTTCTGGCTGTTAGAGAAGAACAAGCTCTCTAGTGTTTGCCTCTAGTAGTAGCAACAAGTAATTGTATTTTCCATGTGTCAGACTATTTAGAGGAACAAGCGCTGTTTTGGACTTGTCTCATATTGAGAATCATTGCATATAGCCACAACGAGTAACAGTTGATATTTTCTGTGTGTCACAATATAAGGAGGAACAAGTGCTGCCTTACTTTTGTCTCCCATTGTGGTTAAAGTATTTGATTGTATATTGTTGGAACAAGTTGCATGCAGAGTGCTCATCTCCGTTAGCGAAAGGGAGAATTCAGGAAGCAGGAGTTGCTGGAAAGGACTAACACATAGAGTGACAGGGTTTACTTATTGATGTGCAAAGATATAAAGCCAATGTAAGACACCTCTCTGAATAAGGCTGAACTGTTGGGAAGTAAATTGTTGTTAAATTGATTCTTACGGCTGTAAATGTCAGAAGTGAACGACAACGAGAGACATCTGGATACACGACACTCCAGCGACAAGCATCAGCATCGGGCTAAAAGCTCAGGTGTCCTGTGTGTGAGCGACCATCTTGTGCTACAAGATTACTGCTTAGAGCCAACCAGCTGTTCCTATAAAACAGTGCCCCTAAACTGTAGAATACTGTAGCTGGAGAGTAAGGCTACAAAATTAGCCTTACTTAGGAAAATAAAACAAAAAGAAATGCTTTATGTGAAATTTACAAAGGGTGGGATCTTCATGGAGAATTTCATTATTTATATCATCAACTACGAATATCACCAGACCAATCCTTTGAATACCCGTGAATAAGCAGAAGAGCATTTGACTCTCTCATCAATAAATTGAAGACTGATGTGTTTTACATGATCAAGAACTTTTAACACCTGATAAATGCAGAAGGATGACTGACTATGATAAATATAAAGAATGAACACACCAACTGAGACCTAACTGTGGTGTAGTGGTACTCGGTAGTGTTCGCAGTTTGTAATTAGGTTTATGAGAAGGTCGTGGGTTCGATCCCAGCTACTACCTATATTTTAACTGACTCATCTACAATTCTGTATACTAAGTGTTATGTACGAGGGCTATCCACAAAATACATTACGTTTTGGAGTTAAAAATAAATAAAGTATTGGAAATTTTTTTTATTATATGCGGATGAAAGCCACACTTAAATACTACTTTTCTACATAGTTGCCATTTAAATTAAGGCACTTATAGTAGCAATGGACGAGCTTGGAAATTCCTTCATCGTAAAATTCGATCGCTTGCGCCTTCAACCATGTGGTTACCTCTTCTTGAAGCTGTGCGTCGTCATCAAAACGCTGCATAGCCAACCACTTCTTCATTGCCGGGAATAAGTGGAAGTCGCTCGGTGCCAGGTCGTGACCGTACGGCGGATGAGGAAACCACTCCCACTTAAAAGATTTGAGAACTTCATGAGTGGCATTTGCCGTGTGGGCCCGTGCGTTGTCGTGAATCAGCAAGATCTTTGAGCCCAACTTTCCCCTGTGCTTGTTTTGTATTGCTCTTCTGAGGTTGTGCAGAGTTTGGCAATACCTTTGAGAGTTTATTGTAGTGCCTCTTTCCAGGAAATCCACAAAAATCACGCCTTTTCTGTCCCAAAAGACAGTCGCCATCACCTTCCTTGCCAACATTGTCTGCATGCATTTCTTGGGTTTATGGGGGGAATTTGTGTGCCCCCACTGCATTGACTGCAATTTTGTCTCGCAGTTCACATGCTTAACCCATGTTTCATCACCAGTAACGATGCGATCGAGTAATGAGTCACCATCTTTCACGTAAGCGTCCAAAAACATTAACGCTGCAGCCTTTCGCTGATTTTTGTGAATCTCTGTCAAGATTTTTGGTATCCATCTTGCACAAAACGTGTGGTAACCAAGCTTTTCGGTAATGATTTCGTGCAACAAACTTCGTGAAATTTGTGGAAAACTCATAGAGAGTTCCGTTATTGTGAAATTTTGGTTTTCACGGACCGCGGCATTGACTTTTTCTACATGTTCGGCAGTCACTATACTGGGTCTTCCACTTCACTCTTTGTCGTGAACGTTAGTTCGGCCATTTTTAAATTTTATGACCCATTGATGCACTCCACCTTCAGTGATTATGTTGTCCCCATACACTTCCCAAGGCTGCCGATAGATTTCTATCGGTGTACAGTTTTTTGCAGTCAGAAACCTTATTACAGCACGCACTTCACACTCCGCGGCATTTTCAATTAACGCTGACATTTCAAACTGTCACAGTAACTCAACGGAGTACAGCACGAACCTCTCACTAGCACGGCAGGATGCCGACTGAGCGGCGGAATGCCATGACACCAAGATGGCCGCACTAGCCCCGCCCCTAACGGACACAAACAAAAACGTAATGTACTTTGTGGATAGCCCTCGTATATCATGTACACTGCATCACTAAGTATATTTTTAAGGTCTTGCCAAAGTACTTGATCTTTAAATGTATACACACCTATCCCAGTATATCACACACATTAAACTCCTAATAAATTACAATGAACAAGCATGAAATTTTACAGATATTTGATGATGCGAACATAATTCATTAGAAGTCAGTGTTAAGGCTAAGTGTTTCATTTAATCTAAATAGTATGTAAAAGGCAAAATTTTTGAAAAGAAAGTCAAACGTTTTGTGAAATCATTTGTCTAAAAGGATGAAATAAAGAATATGAGGGAAACTTTTGATGCACTTCATTTTCTGTTCATGATTTCGAGCATCATCCAAAGGCCCGTAGAATGTTTGTCTGATCTGTTTATTTCTTTTACACAAATCATTTCGCAAAATATATGATCGATTTCTTTCATTCTTTATTTTCAAGTTTATTCAGAAAGCGTGATCTTACTAGCTCCTCGTTTGCCCTCCTAACGTTCTCTGTTCTCGAAAATCATAACTTTGGTACTTAATTTGAAGGTGGCCTTTATGACATTTAAATACCACACCAATGTATCTTTTATGTGCAGAATAACTAGGCCTTGAACAAGTGTACTTTTTGACACTTCATTTACATAGCTTGGCAGCAGCTTTTCGTGAGATACTTCAGTTTTTCCTCAACTCATTAATCAAGTTTTCCTTAATTATCCTCATTACTTTCAAGCAGTTAAATATTTTCATGCAGAACTAGACCTCACAGTAGTCACCTTGGTACCCCATTTGCCTGTTTCTCTCTCTTTGTTTGACCATGAAAATTCGGACAAAACCTCGTGGTGTAATTTATAGGGAGTCTCATTTCTGCTCTCCTTACGCGTTTACAAAAACGTATCAAGTGTTAATCATGTGATAAAATAGTCCCTTGAGTGTGCTGTGATTCCCAAACAATGTCGTTTCGATATCTTGAACCGTTTGAGATATGACAGATTTTTACGACCCCCTGATTCCCGAAGCGCAGGAAAGGATTCGGACGTGCCGCGAGCAATCCATCTGTGGATATAGCAACAAATATTTCAAGAATGAAAAGAGATATCATTCCAATTTATAATTTAAATTCAATTTGGATATATTGGTTACATTTCATATGCAATAATGTATGGCCTTAAACGAACTATACGGAAAGTTTACGCAATGTGGTTTTACCTCTGCAAATTCTTAAAAATTTCGTCAACCGTGTACTCAGTTTCGTGCAGCACAGTAACTATGATGAATAACAAAAATAAATTCAAACCTTTATCAAGCAAAGATATCAAGCTATAAGATGTGGAAGAATCAAATTTTTTCACCAAATAGTTTTCTTAAAAATCAGATGATAAGTATTTCATAACTGCTGTCACCTGCTCTCACTGCTGTACATGCTGCAGCGACAAGATTCAAACACATTTGAATTCAAATTTCACTAGTTGCAGCAGAGGATAGGCAGTGCCACGGATGTCGCCCACATAGGTTACTTTCGTAACCATACATGCAGTGGTGTTTCATTGTCTGAAGCTGTCGCACACTGTCGGTCTCTTGTGTCGCTTACGTAGGGCGCGTCCTAAGTGTTTGCACACTTACTTACTTACTTACAAGCCAACTACTTCTCCTCCTCATCCCAAAATCACCTGTACTAAGCATCGTAGGAGACTTCATCCCTTTTACTCTGTAAAAGGGTGACTGACTTGACCTTGGCCCTCGTTGTCGTCAGCACCCTGAGTACACTACACAGGCCACACCTTCATCCAAGCTGGCTGTTCTGAAGTGCGACAATCCACCCACCCACCTTCCCAGCATCCCACCTGGCATCCCACCCACCCACACACCCACACACCCTCCTTCCCGGCGTCCCACCCACCCTCTTTGTCAGTGTCCTGACAACCCGTCCCACCCTCTTTGTCAGTGTCCTGACAACCCGTCCCACCCTCTTTGTCAGTGTCCTGACAACCCGTCCCACCCTCTTTGTCAGTGTCCTGACAACCCGTCCCACCCTCTTTGTCAGTGTCCTGACAACCCGTCCCACCCTCTTTGTCAGTGTCCTGACAACCCGTCCCACCCTCTTTGTCAGTGTCCTGACAACCCGTCCCACCCTCTTTGTCAGTGTCCTGACAACCCGTCCCACCCTCTTTGTCAGTGTCCTGACAACCCGTCCCACCCTCTTTGTCAGTGTCCTGACAACCCGTCCCACCCTCTTTGTCAGTGTCCTGACAACCCGTCCCACCCTCTTTGTCAGTGTCCTGACAACCCGTCCCACCCTCTTTGTCAGTGTCCTGACAACCCGTCCCACCCTCTTTGTCAGTGTCCTGACAACCCGTCCCACCCTCTTTGTCAGTGTCCTGACAACCCGTCCCACCCTATTTGTCAGTGTCCTGACAACCCGTCTTACCCTCTTTGTCAGTGTCCTGACAACCCGTCCCACCCCCTTTGTCAGTGTCCTGACAACCCGTCCCACCCCCTTTGTCAGTGTCCTGACGGACAACCCGTCCCACCCCCTTTGTCAGTGTCCTGACGGACAACCCGTCCCACCCCCTTTGTCAGTGTCCTGACGGACAACCCGTCCCACCCCCTTTGTCAGTGTCCTGACGGACAACCCGTCCCACCCCCTTTGTCAGTGTCCTGACGGACAACCCGTCCCACCCCCTTTGTCAGTGTCCTGACGGACAACCCGTCCCACCCCCTTTGTCAGTGTCCTGACGGACAACCCGTCCCACCCCCTTTGTCAGTGTCCTGACGGACAACCCGTCCCACCCCCTTTGTCAGTGTCCTGACAACCCGTCCCACCCCCTTTGTCAGTGTCCTGACAACCCGTCCCACCCTCCTTCCCAGCGTCCAACCAACCCTACCCCAGTATCCTGAAAATCCATCCCATCCTCTTTCGCAGTGTCCTTCCCACATTCTCCATCTCTGCAAGTTATAAGAATGTGGAACGGTAACTGTGTTAATTCATGTCTAACGAAAAATATTTTTGAGTTAGATGCTGTAGTTGACCAACTACAGTCAACAAAACAACAATGTTCACACGAAAAATGGTGAAGTCCCATATTGAGCATTCTTGGCACGTACTACCACATCGCAAAGTGTGGCAACACTTTGCATCGTTAATGCGCATGTATGGTTGTAGTAGCAACCTATTGTAATACCAGCGAGATGTGCTATAAACAACATTGATCATTATTACCAATTAAACGTTATACCCAGAAGTATATGATGTCAACAATGTTAGTGAAATATATTGTGGTGTGACCGGCAGTGCTAGTTGCAATCTGAAGTAGATGTCTGCATCACAATGCAAGTAGCTCAGTCTCAAACTGTCGAGTCGTCACTCGTT
The DNA here is from genome assembly GCF_021461395.2 of Schistocerca americana. Lineage (NCBI taxonomy): Eukaryota > Metazoa > Arthropoda > Insecta > Orthoptera > Acrididae > Schistocerca > Schistocerca americana. Next base: position 933,870,220 of record NC_060130.1, read on the forward strand.
GAATCAGACTGTGGTTCTGCCACTTGGCCAATACAGTTTATGTCCCCATTGTAGTAGGTGCCAGTGGCCTTTATGGTAGCTTCTCTTGTTTTGATGAGTACAACACTGGTGCATATTATTTGCAGTCTTTAACAAAGCTACATTGAGGCGACAAAAATCATGGGATACCTCCTACCATCATATCAGACCTTCTTTTACCCAGTGTAGTGCAGCAACACGTCGTGACGTGGACTCGACAAGTTGTTAAAAGTCCTCTGCAGAAATATTGAGTCATGCTACATCGATAGCTGTCCATATTTGTGAAAGTGTTGCCTGCGGAGGATTCTGTGCACAAACATTGACCTCTCACTCATTTCCCCATAAATGTTTGATGGGATTCTTGTTGCGCGATCTGAGTTGCAAAATCATCAACTCAAATTGTCCAGAATGTTCTACTAAACAATTGCAAACAATTATGGCCTAGTGACATGGTGCATTGTGATCCATAGAAATTCCATTGTCCTTAGGAAACATGAAGTCCATGATGGCTGGACACAGTCCATTTCATGTAAACACAATCCACAGCATTATAGAGCCAGCACCAGTTTGCACAGTACTTTGTTGACAACTTAGGACCATGGGTTCATGGGGTATACACGAAACTTACCATTAGCTCTTACCAACTGAAGTCAGGGGTAATCTGACCAGGCCACTGTTTTCTAGTTGACCGGGGTCCAACCAATATGATCATGAGCCCAGGAAAGGTGCTACAGGCCATGTCGCGCTGTTAGCAAAGGCACTCATGTCAGTCATCTGCTGCCCTAGCCCATTAATGCCAAATTCCACCACAGTGTCCTAACAGATACATTTGCCATAGTCCCACATTGATTCCTCTGGTTATTTCACGCAGTGTTGCTTGTCTGTTAGCACTGACAAATCTACGCAGATGCTGCTGCTTTCAGTCCTTAAGTGAAGGCCGCTACCCACTGTGTTGTCCATGGTGAGACGTAATTCCTAAAATTTGGTGTTCTTGGCACACTCTTGACCCTGTGGATTTTTGAATATTAAATTCCCTAACAATTTCTGAAATGGAATATCCCACACCGCTAGCTCCAACTATCATTCCACGTACAAAGTCTGTTAATTCCGGTTGTGTGGCCATAATCACATTGGGCAGTTTTCACCTGAATTTCCTGAGTCCAAATGACAGCTCTGCCAATGCGCTGCCCTTTTGTGCCTTGTGTATGCTATACTACCGCCATCTGTATATGTGCATATCACTGTCCCATGACTTTTGTCACCTCAGTGTATTGTAATATAGACTGACAAGGACTGTATCGCAGAGCACGCAAAAGTCTATACAAAATGTACCAAAGTTATTTCAAGGGCATTCTTTTAATAGAAACCAGGGAATATTATTGTCTTGAGAAGTAAATTATTTTAGATCAGTTTGACTTCTAGCAAAATAGTATTTTTAGGAAGCTTGAATTTCAAAAGTAGGAAAGAGTAACTTATTGAATAAATATTCAGTTCTTTGCCATAAATGAAAATTGTAATGATAAATCTTTTTTCAAATTACACGCTTGATGCTTACACTCGTGCTCAACAGCAATAGTTTTTCCCTTTCATTCAGGAACACTAACATTCACTGTAACTCTGAATTTCAAAAAAGTCAGGCCCAGATTAAGTTGCCAAAGAGAAAATTTTGACTGTATGCATAAAACTATTCACAGAAGTAGCAGTCAGAATGGGAAATATGATGCAGGATAAAAAAAATCATTAAGATGAAACTGAGTAAGATCGAATAAATTTTGTTGGAACCGACAAATTGTGGTGTTGAAGTAAAATTACATATAAGTTTAACTATTCAGCGTAATGGGTCTGAATAAGATGTTGAATTCGTGCCAGACAATATTTATTAAAACCCGGTTAGATGTATATAATGATCTGAAAGAGATGAGCAGAAACAAAATTTAAAAAAAAACCTTCCAATTAACAGGACAAGTGTAGAACATGGTTTTCCAGTGAAAATTATGAGTCATTTGGGTCCCTAATTTTCAAGGAAAATAAAACTCTGTAATTTCGGTGATTTGCAGGTCTGACAGACTACAGATGGAAGACGATGGAATGCACCACGCTTTGCCTTACTGCAATTAGAATTTGAGAAAATGACTTTTTATGTTCTGATTTGACATTGTTTTTAATTTATCCACAAGATACTGTCATTACTGAAAATGATTTTGAATGCAGAAAAAAATGTGCCTATTATGGGAGTGTTTGCCAATGAGAGACAGTTAGATTCTGACTAAAGTAAGCGCTCAGCTCTGTTGAGAAGTATAAGAACTTAGTTCTCCAAGCACATGATGCATAGAGCGGTGACAGTAAGACCATTATGGAGCTGGTCATTGTTGAGAATGTTTGAAGGAGCTGAATTTGAAGTACTTTGAGTGTCTCTGCTTGTAGAGCTTTAATATCTGAAGTTTTCAACACTATTACTGAAAGTTTGCATTAAGTATAATGCTCTATTGCAATCTAGCATTACCCTCTAGGAGGATTTTTGAAGTTTGACCATGTGTTAACCAAATGGGCAGAGGACACTGAGTTTTGGAGATAATGAAAGTAATAAAGTGCCTACAAATGAAATAATGGATGGTCACCAGCCTAATTAGGCATAATACTTTGAAACATTAAGTTTAACGAAAAATGAACATGGATTGCTGAAGTGACTTTCATTAATGCTCCTTTTAAATAGTGCAATGGATACACAGAGCTAACGAACGAATTGCGTAGTGGTTAGCAGTAGATAGCTTTTACACAAACCAGCAACATATAGAACTAAATAATACTTCATTCATATAAATAAAAGTTAGTATTGCAATCATTAATTGGTTCAGTACTAATTCAACATTAAGATGTTACTAAAGACACACTGAACTGAAATTGGGCATGGAAAGAGTTCTGGTTTCAGCTAACACATACATACCACAAATGAAATTAAATAATCCTACACCTATACTTATTATGCCTTCATTGTTAGCAGTGTCACAGCCTTCATTGTTAGCAGTGTCACAGATTTCTTTTAATAGCAATGAAAAACCCAATTATCTTTCAATTTGAGAATAGATTACTGTGGAGACCCATAAACTGTTACTTTCTCTACATGCACTCTCTGTAATTATTTTGGACACCGATTGCAATTTAATAACATTAAATTTTTAGCCCTACTTGCAATAGTTTCTTTGAATGATTTAACACAAGTTAGTCAAATATTAAGCTCAACCAATTTCAGAAAATAGTTCATAATACTAATCAATGCAAGTTACTCTTCACCATAGTCCAATATATGTGCCTTTCTCACCACCTGTGAAGCAGGTAGCATTGATAACAACACTCAGATATTTTAGCACTGAACTTTAGCATCTTTAGTGCAACAACAAACCATTATATTTTCAGAAACAGGATGCTTGGTTATCTGTACGTTAAGGACAGGACCCTGCATGGGTTTGTGATTAGGACCAATTTTAAGGTGCAACCACAGTTTTATGTCACTGGAATTATTATTGGAAAAAAAAACACTCACATCAATATACGGGTCCATACTTTGATAAATATCTGAATTCCTCCAGTTGGTGGAGGAATGGTGCAATAGTAGTGGCAAGCACATGGCGGCTAAGTGGTCTCATGCTCTTGGAGTTGAATGCTCTTTATAAATTCTTCTTGGCGATGTATTTCCTTCATTTCAGAGCCATTCCATGAAAACAAGAGCACCATACACCAGCCAAAACCACAGGACACCATATCGCAATTGTGTGACAGCAAGAGACAGTACTGTCCACGTCATCTGTTTATCACCCCATTCCTGCCTGTGTTAGAACAATAACAATGCAACAGGTATATAAGTGGAGACCGTAACTTTGCAATACATTAGGAGTTTGACATACAAGGTGCAAAGAGTGGTGTAACTGAGTGCAGATGTGTGCAGCTAGCTTCCAAAATCAGCAAGCTGCATTAAAAGCCGCCAGCTGTAGTAGAATCAGCACATTCTGAATCTGTAGCTGTCATCATCTCCTTACAGGGAATCTTTGAAATACTTCATTGAGAAGAAAGTGGTACTGGAATCAAAAGAGACAGAAGCGAAATTTCTGTTCTTGAAAAGAAAAAGAGGGAAAAACAGAAAACGTAATCTTCTGGTCATTAGGAGTCTAATAAAAATTTGTCTGAAGACAAGACTTCATATATGCATTCTGAAGGAAATACGCAAATGCATATTCTACAATGATCATGTCTCTGAAGGCTAACAGGCAAAAATGGAGACAGTGCATGAAATGCTATCCTTGTACCCCCAAAGAATCTTAACCTGAAAAAGGACTTTTGCTTGTGCTGACTGCACTTCTTTCGCACAACAGATACAGAAAATGTAGGAGAGGCAGTAAGGAAGACACTATTATTATTATTATTATTATTTTAGGGTTTACTTGTTCTTATATTGGTAAACATTGAATGTTTTCTTCGACTGTCTCGTATTAAGATATCCTTTATATTTCGATTCAAATTGATTTGCTTGTGACCTTTTTCAAATGTACATGTATTAGGTGTTAAGGAGCACAAATTCAGTAAATGAAATTTAAAGTACGATGATTTCGCTTAAATTTCCAATTAACAAATGTTCAGTTATATCAAACATTGTAATGTAAAGTTTAGTCATGTGAGATGGGGAAAATTTCACATCAAGGATGAGCATAGTATGAGGCCCACCCTCAATTGACATCAATTACCTTCCTCATCTGATGAGGCGTGGTGGTGGTCAGCCTCAGGAAATGTGTCTTAACCACCTGCGAGACTCGTTCTAACACTAGACCCCACAGTTGGTCATTTGTGCGTGAGACTGGTTTCTATCAGTGTAAGTTCGTGTGTTGCTTCATTTTGGCCCGCAAATTGTCAATGAAATTAAAGTCTGGTAATCGAACAGCCAAGTCAGTCTGGTCAGTGACATCCTGTTGCGAAAACCTTTGCTGACCAATTTGACATGTTTCAACCAGTGAATGGTCCTGCTTGAATTTGATCATGCGATCAAATGTGTAACACAACCTCACATTCAGCACCATAGTGTGTTTTGCGATGTGCACATATTGATCTGCAGGGAGAGGACCGTAAATTTGATACAGTATCCCTGCTCCATCTGATGACATCCCTCACCAGCACAAGACCGTAATGCGGCCATCTTGCAAGTGTTGCACTGTGTACTGTGGGTTGTAATGTGCTCCCCATGACTTGTAGACCATCACTGGACCCTCATTCACTCAGATAAATAGTGACTCATGATGTGCTACCAGTCATGGTCTACATTCATTTAAGCAAAGGTGAGCTTACAAAGTTCGTGATTATTAGAGGAGGTCTCTTTATTAGCAGCCATATAGGCTCTAAGGGCAGCACTATGTAAGCAGTTGCAAATGGTTTGTGAGCATAAAAAAAATAAAAATAAAATAAAATAAAAATTGCTCTCATTCTTGATTTGGGATGGCATTTCAAAATACATTTCTTACAGGTGTTAATGAACACATTGTCTAGCCAAGGCATTGACGCCTTTCCTAAGCCTGACCCTCAAAGCCAGTCAGTGACAGTGTGCCTTGCACCACAGCTTTATTCATTTCTGTATACAGTGAGGATGAACACCAAACCTGCTGCTGCTTCATGTGTGCTGAAACCATCATATCAGAAAAGTGCCAGGATGCTATCTCTAGTGGCCTGCATATGCTGAGACATCCTGGCAGTAAATGAGTGTTTGTTGTTTACTCATCTGTGGCACAGTGTGTTTTCATGTTCAGTACACGTAGGCTATATTTGTGTCATGCTTGTGACACATCAGCAAACAGTAAAATAGTGTAAAAAAATAATATTGAGAGAATGTGAACACTAATTACTGTAGTGGAATTTCAGAGCCTCATACAAATTTGCTCTAATTTGTTTATTTGAGGCAGAAGCATCTAGGATTTCAAATGAACAAAAGTAAGTTTTATATATAGAAAACAATATGGGGTAAATATATGAAATCACAGAAAATAAAAAGAGTTTATAAGTAAAATCAATACAATAAGGAGGAAAAAAATACACTACCAAAAAGTGTGTTACATGTGGTTGTGCTGCTGTTGCCAATGTTTACCACTGGTATAAGTTGTATGTGGTCAAAGATATCTGAGCTTATCAAGAGGTGAACAGTTTTGTTTTGTCAGCTGTACATTTAGTGTCTGTCGGTCGACTGTCAAGATTTCACTGTGGTCGTATCACCAGCTGTTTGAGAATACCATGGGTTGGTCAGGAAATTTAGTGGCACCTCACCTTTAAGTCCTCAACAATACTTAAAATTTTTTCACTCTTAACTCATTCCCTTTGCCGTGGGCAACAGTCATGGTCAGATTTCAGAGTTGGCAGGACCTCGGCATCATTTCTCATATTTCATGGAGCCAGTGGGCCACCCCTTTGGCGGTTATTGAGAAGCCTGATGGTGCCGTGTGCTTTTTCAGTGATTTTAAACAGACGACCAGTACGCAATGTGTCATGAACTCGTACCCAGTTCTGCAGCAGGAGGTGGTGCTGGCAAAGTTGTCAGGGGGTTAGTATTTTGAATGAAAAAACATGTTTATTGTTACCAGTCACTTTATTTACCATAGAACCCCACTAATCCAAAACCCACAAATCCTAAATTTCAGATAATCCAAAAAAATCTGGGATGGAGGAGAAAATGAATAAAAACTTCACTGGCTACTGTCTGATGTAGAAACAAACGGCATGTTCTCTGTGGTCTTATCAGCAGAAACCTGTAGTGATTGGGAAAGCTCACAACGTACAATAATTTTGCCTCTTCTACATCTAAGTTCACAATAGCTATTTTTGGGCCCAAATACTTGATTGTAGATGTGGCTTGGCATGGTAGTCAGTGACCCTTTTTTTTAGAATTTAAGCATAAATTTTCAAATGTATTAATCAGAACTGTTAAATGATATGAGGTATAGTATCCAGAAGGCTAATGAGGTAGTCCAATGCATTGTTTCAAATTCAACTAGTAAATTTACTTGCATGCAAAGAAAGAAAGCATGTACAAAAAGGTGACCTTACATTTCTAAATGGACTTGCTGCAGATACTTAAAATGAATCAATTTATAGTGCAGAATGAAGCAAGCAGAGCATTAAATGGAAAGTTCTGAACACGAATGATTCTCGGTGTTTTCGTAGCACATGAAACACAGTTCCAGGACTTCGCATTGTTTTCAAAGTTCCACTAAAACTCATTAAAATTGAGTTAACTCGAACACTGATCTCAGTCCTACTATTCACCTGTTGAATACTTTGTCCCAGTACAGTCAACTAAAGTCTGTACTACCCCTATCTGGAACCTCTTTATCACGTGTGTTGTCAACCGCCCAATATCACCAAGAGAACCTTTACTCTTCCAATGACAGTGACAAAAAGACCTTGATGTTCCTCTACTTGCCCACTACAAAGCTAGATACATTACCAACTACTGCACTCACATCTGTTACTTTCCCTGGCCCCACTTTACTGAAAATATACTTTACATTGTTTTGTATGTATCATAAAAATTTCATTAAATGTATTCTTAAATCTACAAATATTTACATGTAGTCCCATTGATAGTTGCCTTGCTTTATCGTTTAAATTTGTTATTTCACTTCTGCTAAGAAAGGAACTCGCAGAAGCTAGTCAAATACATTTCTATTCGACTCATTGTAGTACTGTCTAATTCAAAGCACATTTCCTAATTCTTACAAACGTAACAAATCATTATTCAGAACTTATTATATCATTGTCCATATTGCAGTGTTAACATGCTGAAGCTTAGTCATGATGATCGCATTATTTTTAGTAAATGTGCAATATTTTTAATATGATACATCCGGTTGCCAGGCTATCTTCACGTTCACGTCCTTTGTCACCAGGCACTTTAGCCTACGGCTATCCTCGGTGCAGTGCTGTGTTCAACCTTTCCAATTCATCTAACCTATCCTACACAACAAAAAACTAGCTCTCGATCACCTGCATCTATAAAGTGCTCAACAGATTGACCAACATACTCATTTTGTCACAAGTTGGTGTGCAACTGTTTACTGTTCTACATATTGTAATGCCTGCCCCCCATGAACCATGGACCTTGCCGTTGGTGGGGAGGCTTGCGTGCCTCAGCGATACAGATGGCCTTACCGTAGGTGCAACCACAACAGAGGGGTATCTGTTGAGAGGCCAGACAAACGTGTGGTTCCTGAAGAGGGGCAGCAGCCTTTTCAGTAGTTGCAGGGGCAACAGTCTGGATGATTGACTGATCTGGCCTTGTAACACTAACCAAAACGGCCTTGCTGTGCTGGTACTGCGAACGGCTGAAAGTGAGGGGAAACTACAGCTGTAATTTTTCCCGAGGGCATGCAGCTTTACTGTATGGATAAATGATGATGGCGTCCTCTTGGGTAAAATATTCTGGAGGTAAAATAGTCTCCCATTAGGATCTCCGGGCGGGGACTACTCGAGGACGTCGTTATCAGGAGAAAGAAAACTGGCATTCTGCAGATTGGAGCGTGGAATGTCAGGTCCCTTAATCGGGCAGGTAGGTTAGAAAACTTAAAAAGGGAAGTGGGTGGGTTAAAGTTAGATATAGTGGGAATTAGTGAAGTTCAGTGGCAGGAGGAACAAGACTTTTGGTCAGGTGAATACAGGCTTATAAATACAAAATCAAATAGGGGTAATGCAGGAGTAGGTTTAATAATGAATAAAAAAAATAGGAGTGCGGGTAAGCTACTACAAACAGCATAGTGAACGCATTATTGTGGCCAAGATAGACACGAAGCCCACACCTACTACAATAGTACAAGTTTATATGCCAACTAGCTCTGCAGATGATGAAGAAATTGAGGAAATGTATGAAGAGATAAAAGAAATTATTCAGGTAGTGAAGGGTGACGAAAATTTAATAGTCATGGGTGACTGGAATTCGGTAGTAGGAAAAGGGAGAGAAGGAAATGTAGTAGGTGGATATGTATTGGGGCTAAGAAATGAAAGAGGAAGCCGCCTGGTAGAATTTTGCACAGAGCATAAGTTAATCATAGCTAACACTTGGTTCAAGAACCATAAAAGAAGGTTGTATACATGGAAGAATCCTGGAGATACTAAAAGGTATCAGATAGATTATATAATGCTAAGACAGAGATTTAGGAACCAGGTTTTAAATTGTAAGACATTTCAAGGAGCAGATGTGGACTCTGACCACAAACTATTGGTTATGATCTGTAGATTAAAACTGAAGAAACTGCAAAAAGGTGGGAATTTAAGGAGATGGGACCTGGATAAACTGATTAAACCAGAGGTTGTAGAGAGTTTCAGGGAGAGCACAAGGGAACAGTTGTCACAAATGGGGGAAAGAAATACAGTAGAAGAAGAATGGGTAGCTCTGAGGGATGAAGTAGTGAAGGCAGCAGAGGATCAAGTAGGTAAAAAGACGAGGGCTAGTAGAAATCCTTGGGTAACAGAATAAATATTGAATTTAATTGATGAAAGGAGAAAATATAAAAATGCAGTAAATGAAGCAGGCAAAAAGGAATACAAATGTCTCAAAAATGAGATCGACAGGAAGTGCAAAATGGCTAAGCAGGGATGGCTAGAGGACAAATGTAAGGCTGTAAAGGCTTATCTCACTAGGGGTAAGATAGATACTGCCTACAGGAAAATTAAAGAGACCTTTGGAGAAAAGAGAACCACTTGTATGAATATCAAGAGCTCAGATGGAAACCCAGTTCTAAGCAAAGAAGGGAAAGCAGAAAGGTGGAAGGAGTATATAGAGGGTTTATACAAGGGCGACGTACTTGAGGACAATATTCTGAAAATGGAAGAGAATGTAGATGAAGACGAAATGGGAGATACGATACTGCGTGAAGAGTTTGACAGAACACTGAAAGACCTGAGTCGAAACAAGGCCCCGGGAGTAGACAACATTCCATTAGAACTACTGACAGCCTCGGGAGAGCCAGTTCTTACAAAACTCTACCATCTGGTGAGCAAGATGTATGAGAGAGGCGAAATTCCCTCAGACTTCAAGAAGAATATAATAATTCCAATCCCAAAGAAAGCAGGTGTTGGCAGATGTGAAAATTACCGAACAATCAGTTTAATAAGCCACAGCTGCAAAATACTAATGTGAATTCTTTACAGACGAATGGAAAAACTAGTAGAAGCCAACCTTGGGGAAGATCAGTTTGGATTCCGTAGAAATATTGGAACACGTGAGGCAATACTGACCTTACGACTTATCTTAGAAGAAAGATTAAGGAAAGGCAAACCTACGTTTCTAGTATTTGTAGACTTAGAGAAAGCTTTTGACAATGTTGACTGGAATACTCTCTTTCAAATTCTGAAGGTGGCAGGGGTAAAATACAAGGAGCGAAAGGCTATTTGCAATTTGTACAGAAACCAGATATAAGAGTCGAGGGGCATGAATGGAAAGCAGTGGTTGGGAAGGGAGTGAGACAGGGTTGTGGCCTCTCCCCGATGTTATTCAATCTGTATATTGAGCAAGCAGTAAAGGAAACAAAAGATAAATTTGGAGTAGGTATTAAAATCCATGGAGAAGAAATAAAAACTTTGAGGTTCGCCGATGACATTGTAATTCTGTCAGAGACAGCAGAGGACTTGGAAGAGCAGTTGAACAGAATGGATAGTGTCTTGAAAGGAGGATATAAGATGAACACCAACAAAAGCAAAACGAGGTAATGGAATGTAGTTGAATTAAGTCGGGTGATGCTGCTCGAACTCGGGATTCTCCCCACGTAAACGGCGGCCCTGTTGTGACCTGATGGGAGCCACTGTGTCGTTGATAATGTGCACTATCACAAGTTCCAATACTCAGTGCCTCCACCAGAATAATGTCACGTAGAAGAAGGTGTAATTAGATGAATGACAAACACTAACTTCACTTAACGAAGCTTTATTCAGCACTTGGACATACAAGAGTGCGGAGCAATGTACTCGAACTGAATATAGAAATTAAAATGTATAGTCCAGGTGAGTTTTGAACTCTCGACCCTCCATGCAACAGTTTAGTATCATAACCACTACACCACAGTGCTACTCAGCTTAATTGTCCAATGCCGGAATGGATGGAGTTTCTTCAAACACAAGACTTGGCCACAGTTTGTTGCACAATGTTTGTATTAAATGTTTGTTTTTGAGTTGTCCCAAGCCTCAGCTAGGCAGTAGTTGACATTGTTTTTGGTATGTTTTTCAGTTTTTGTAAGGTGGAACAATTTTTGTTTTCAGTTAAAGTCTGTAGAATTTCTTTTCTGCAATTGATGTTAAGGTTTTGTAGCACCCCTTGATCCATTGGGGATCAAGGAGGGAAGGGAGGGAGAGACAAGGAAATGTGTTTTGATGTCTCTGTTGAGGATGTGATGGAATATTTTCAGTCAAAAGAAGAGCTTGAGGCTGTAGTCCATTTTCTGTAATCAATCTTCTGACAGGGGGAACAAATTGTTTCTCCAATCACTCACTGAATGGAACACTGTTCATCTAAGCTGTGCTTTGATTTTTGTAATAAACATGGACAGCATTCATATTCATGTCATTTAGGGCTTGTGGTTTTGCAAACCTTCCAGTTACCATGAGTGGTTGCAGTGGCATTGCTACAGTCTAAAACAGGAAGGCATTTTTTATTCATTTTAAAACCTGGCGCAGACGACTCTTCTTTCAAAGCAGGCTTTTTTGTAGGAAGTGCCTTGAAATTCAGTCCAGTTTTGCCAGCTTTATAAACTAAATGTGGTGAGTACGTCTCTGATCATATCAAGTTTTCAAACTCATCTAAGAATGCATCTGGCACAGCAACATTGACTGATAATTTGTCTCCACTTATCGTTAAATATCATATCCTGTGTCTCTCCTTCAAACAGTCTAACCAACCATTGCTGGTAATAGATGTTGGATCACCATTCATAAGTTTGTTCAGCTGCAACACCTTCTCTTGAATCCATTTACCACTAGTAGGAATGCCTTTTTGTCTTTACTGAGTAAGCCACAAGAAAGTTACTTCGTGAGTTGTATCACACAACATGGTGGAGTTGTGGTTTAGTTACAAAGTTTTTTCACTAGTTCAATTGCAGAGGCTTTCAATTTTCCTCCAATTTTTTTCCAATTTTTGATAGTGGCTTTCCTGCCACCAAATTGGATAGTCGATTTTGTAGCAATATCCCTATTGTCAAGCCGCTGAAGCACTTCCAGTTTTTGTTTTAATGTACGGGAACTATGTTTTCATTTGCTTGACATTCTACTGTATGGTATAACACCTATTTTGTATGTGCATTTTTAACTCAGTTTATGAACAAAAAGCATGAAAATAGTACTACATAAGTCAAGACAATTTATTCTATGTACTGTACTTGTAAAATCTATTAAAACAGTGAAACAAACTGTGCTTTAACTTCTGTGGACAAGGTAGCAACACTACTACATGCTGTTGCCACTTCCTGACATTTGTACTTTGCCATTTTCTCACATTACTATACTATGTTGCCTTGTGGCTGGAAATCCTATACAGTTGCTGTGTTTGAATATGTGCAGTACATTTTTGTTGGATAACCTGAAAATTTCTGAATCCGAACAGGCCACAACCCCAGTTAGCTTGGAATACCGGGGTTCTACTGTATTTCCACAACACATTTCGAAGATTTAAACCTCCATAATGAAGTGGATCTGTGTTGATTTTTTTTTATTTGTGTGTGTGTGTGTGTGTGTGTGTGTGTGTGTGTGTGTGTGTGTGTGTGTATAGTGGAGAAAAACAAAACACTATTTCAGAACCTGGCACTGTGGAGGTCTTTTCCCTAAAGACTGAATGTAAATGTTAAAACTAAAATAAAATGCCTCCAGTGGTCACAGGCTCCTTTCTTTGTTGTAATACATCTCATATAAAAGGTTACACTTTGTGAACAAAAATGGTGTATACAAACTAAATGATGCAAAGAACATACAGCAAAAATGGAAACAACGTTTCAAGTGATACACACTTCCTTTTCTGTCTAGTTTATATAGCTTAAATTTTGTATTTATTTATGTAATCAGATGAAATATTGAAAACATCAAGTGTAATAATTATGTTACCAACACTGGTGAAGTTATGTGTAACTAACAATTTAGGCTGGAATTCAGAGATGAAAGGAGTGACAGAAGGAGAGCAAAGTTTTGTTTTCTCTAGAATTGTGGGTATTTAAGAGTTCTTAGTTATAACATGCGAAAGATATAAAGGTAAAAGTAGTACATTCAGTATGCTTTAACCCTCCATCGTGTGCAGTTGGCCTGAAAGTCGCAGCTTACATGTTTATGTTCATCTCTCCCCGATTAGGTGGCGTGGGGTTTCTCTCTCATTAGTACCTTCTTAACTTCAGGTGCTGTTTACAACCCCAACCATTAGTTTTCGTGAGACATTCATGGAAAGCAGATGTGACGTTAGTGGCCTCTCGAGCTTATTGTGCCCGACTGCGTCTCACTTAAGGATGTGCGCATTTTTTGGTACTTTTTCATCAGAGTTGTTATTTTGCTCACTTGAAAGATGAGTACTGTGAATTTTGTGAATATTTTGTAGAAATATGTCGCCTATAGTTCAATTCTTTTATCTTGGCGGCTCGCGCATGCCTGCCAAGACGCGGGAGATTGCTGCGTTGCCAGTTGCACACGACGCACGCGCCAATAGAAGCAGCGCCATAGTATAACATAGTTCGCAAGCTTACGTTTAGGGGGGAGCGCGCAGTTCATGAAGTAAAGCCACCATGGCCGCATTAACCCTTTCGCTGCTACAAAGACGTGCTCCCTGCATTCCGCGCTGTGCGCGATTTTGTCACTGCACTGCTCGCCTGTGCAGACACATCGTGTTGCGACTGCTTTGACACACTTATCGTTTGATTCCACAAAAACTATTTGGCCCAAAAATTAGATTTTTACACATCTTCTTGACTGATACCTTCCCCCCATAAATTACTTAATTTTGTTTTGATATTCAACGCAGTTATTATGCAGCATTAAATATGGTAAACCATTGCACGAAATTTTGAAGAGTTTACAGAGGTAAAATTCCATAGAGTATACATTCCGTATGGTCGATTTTAGTTGCCACAATGTTGAGAATGAAATGTGGACAAGATACCTAAATTTCATATAAAATTTACTGTATAACAATATCTCATTTAATTTAAGTACCACATAGGTGTCGTATGTAATATTGAGAAATATTCCGTCTTTCGCGACTGTAACAAAAGTTTTATTTACACTGAGCATGTTTGGCTTTATTTTAAAGCACTTCAATCAATCAAAAGGAAGTAGACAAAATACATTAAACAAAACTGTGGACTTACAGAAACATTAGGACTTGAATATACCGTCTATCAGTGAAGTGCTCTGAGCTATGTCAAATATAATATTTGTGTGTGGCGCACACAAACATCATTTACTTGCTAAAACACTGATCAGCCAACACAAACGTTGAATATTGTGTTACCACAGCACAAAACTACGAAAAGTGACTTGCCAATGGAGGAGACAAAATACTGTCCACTGAAGATGCTTCAAAAGAGAGAAACGTGTCTGGTCTAAATAAGTCGCTTGTTACAGTTGCAGAAGAGGAATATATTTCAGTACCATTGGTAAAACTGCGACTGTGGAACAAAAACAAGAAAGAGAACATGAGTACCATTGTGTATGTGCCATACCTTTCATTGATTGAAGTGCTTTAAAATAAAGCCAAAGGCTCCCAGTGTAAATAAAACTTTTATTACAGTCGCGAAAGACGGAATACTTCTCAATATTACATACGACACCTATGTGGTACTTAAATTAAATGAGATATTGTTATACAGTAAATTTTATATGAAATTTAGGTATCTTGTCCACATTTCATTCTCAACATTGTGGCAACTAAAATCGACCATACGAAAAGTATACTCTATAGACTTCTACCTCTGCAAACTCTTCAAAATTTCGTGCAATGGTTTACTACATTTAATGCTGCATAACAACTCTGTTGAACATCGAAACAAAATTAAGTCATTTATGGGGGGAAGGTATCAGTCAAGAAGACGTGTAAAAATCAAATTTTTGGGCCAAATAGTTTTTTTGAAATTGAATGATAAATGTGTCAAAGCAGTGGGAACACCATGTGTCTGCACAAGCGAGCAGTGCAGTGATGACAAAATTGCGCACAGCGCGGAATGCGGGGAGCACGTGTCTGCAGCAGTGAAAGGGTTAATGAAGAGACAAAGCACTAGAAATTTCAAAAAATTGCATTCAAACGAATATAATTCGTGAAGTAAGGCACTTCGATATTGTTTTTAAATAATGAAAATATTAAGCACCGCACAAGGTTTGAACTCTTAACCTTTCGCGCAGAATCCTAACACCTTCACCGTTACGCTGACGCGCTCGTCCGACTCCAGAATGCCATGAGGACTCTAACACGTCACGCAAAATATTGACAAACACTGTTGGTATGACTTTGAATTACTCACGTTTCGTCGAAGTACAATAGGAAATAAACAATTACTGCTGTTCTTTATTGCGAAAAGGCGGTTCGTGAGATTGATACAAACATCTTTCCTTGCTATCGCCTGAATTAGGAGTCTTATTGCTTGTCTGGTTTGATTAATTAATAGAATATGAAGCAATTGGTATAAAGAATGCTTTTTCCAAACTTTCTATAAAAGAAGGTCTGCTATCAAGACATTGCTTTTGTTCTATTACTTTATTTATGACTGAACGTTTCTAAAACAGAAGACACTCGTCCATGCTCTGCACTGCAGTCGAGATCTGGCAACGTCGTTCTCTGTGCATTGGCTGACTGTGTTTTGTGACGTCAGATGCGCAGAACGAACCTAAACTCGGCCGCCAACATAAATGACGCGCACTTTAGTATACTGGCCTTTCAGGCACATTGTGCCTGAATACATAATTATCCTGGTGTTCTGTCTTTTACACTCCAGACTCTCCATAGATGTGGCTCGGAATTATTAAGATTTATCTAACCCCTGTCGTCTCTTAGAAATACAGGATTTACTGATTTGCAATGACGAGGAAGTCCCCATCCTATCTGAAGATCTTGTTGATGAGAGTGACAATGATTCACAAGATGAGGTGGAAGAACATGAAGGCGTTTCTGTAACAGATCGCGATGGTGAGGGTACTGCTGAAGATGAATAAGAAAGAGACAACAAAACAAGAAATTTTTATTTTGGAAGAGATAAGAAGACTGTGGGGAAAAAAGGCCATGAGGGGAAAAGACATCACGTAGGATCTCACTTCATGTTCACTCAATTTCCTGGAATCATAGGAAATGCTACAAACACTAAAAGCCCAACTGACTGTTGGAACAATTTATTCACTGACGATGTCCTTGAAACAATTGTCAAATATACAAACCAATACGTTGACACTACCAATGATCGTTTCTCCAGAGAGAGAGAGAGAGAAACATCAGTTTCAGAGATGTGATTGAACTAAGAGCTTTTATTGGCTTGTTGTACCTAGCAGGTGCATACAGAGGGAATTTTGGGGGACTGAAGGAGACGGCGTTGAAAAATTCAGCCTAATAATGAATCTCAAACAGTTTAAAAATCTGATACATTCCCTTTGTTTTGACAACTGAACTACCAGACCTCAACCGAAAGAATTACACCAGCTAGCACCTATTTGTGAAATTTTTGAAAAGTTTGTCAAAATTTGTCGAAAATGCTGTTGTGCCAGAGATAATGTCACAATGGATGAATACTTGTAGGTTTTCATGGTAGACATGTGTCTCTGCAGTACATACCCTCAAAACCAAATAAATATGGAATAAAACATTTTGCTCTTGCTGATGCTAAAGTGATATACACGGTCGACATGGAGATCTATGTTGGACTATAGCCTGTAGGTTCTTTTTGTCAGCAACAAATCAAGTGAAGTTATCAAGAGAATTACTAAGCGTGAGTTGGATCTGGTCACAGTATCACTGCTGATATCTGGTTTTCTGAGTTTGACCTCATCGATTTTGTGAAGACAAAAACGATGATGTATGTTGGAACTGTCAGATAAAATACAAGACAATTGCCATCAGATTTTGTTGATGTAAAAGGGAAGAAACAGCACAACAGTGAGTTTGGTTTTAATGATTGGAAGACTTCGGTTTCCTACATACTGCACCAGGATGCAAATTTGATTCTTGTATCTTTGCTTCATAATGATGATGCCATTGGTCCTGAATCCGGAGAGAAAAATAAACCAGAGGTAGCCACTTTCTAGAATTTAACGAAAGATGACATTAATACTGCAGATAAAATGTGTACTACTTACAGTATGAGCAGAAACACAGTATTGGTCAATGATAATTTTTAACATGTTGTGTGTGGGTGGTATCAACTTCCAGGGTATTTACCTTGGAAACCAACTGGAGAAACTATGTAGAAGAGTCTACCTAAAATCAATGGCACATCAAGCTGTTCTTGGAGAGATGTACAGTAGTAGTATGAAGAATATTGGAATCCCATCCAGATTGCGAAACTGACTGAAAAGATTTATCCCCACAGAAGACAGAGAGAAATCGACACCTCTCCCACATCCTGAAAGATGTAGATGCACTACCTGCACTACAGAAATAGTTCACAGGAGGATGTCAAACTGTGAACGTAAACAGTGCCACAACACAATAACCTTTTTCCTTGCAAATATGTTCTGCCAACTTTGCTTCTCTGTGCATCAGTGTGTTTCTTCTGGTAATTCTGAGTGAGTGTGAGAAACCAGCACCAAGCATGCTAATGGACATTTGCGATTGAGGCTGCCGGCTGGACCCGATCCAGAGTTCAATAGCCAGGATGCTCTTGTTTTGGCATTGTACTGTACCCTGCAGCAGACACTGCTGGATTTTCCTTTTATGGCACAGGAAATCATGGATGCCTTTTCTGCTTTGTCAGTCCAGTTGGCTCAAGCATGCTACTCCTGCAGCAGATTTGATGTGCTGTTTGTTTTTTCTGCAGCAGGATCGACTCAGCATTGTTCAGGGGCCCCTTATGCTTGCAATGGAGGGACGGTGTTGTTGAGTTGTCATCACTCCAGCTTTAAGTCCTTGCATACTCCAGATACTGCATGTTTCACTATGGGGTATGTCTTGTATGAAGGTTTTGATGTGGCCTAACATCTACTGGCCGACGATTGATCATGATATTTAACGTTGTGCAGACATGCACGGTCTGTGCCCTGCCACATCAATTTTCCTCTTGGTCATTTCCAGAGCACTCTCACACTGGGGTGTGAATTTACTTTGTGAGCTGTTTTTGAGGGAAACAAGTAATTATTGGTGGTTGATGTGTTATCAAATTTCCTGTATGTCTCCAAACTGTCCATGATGTCAACAGCAACTATTTACGCATTGCCAGTCATTTTTGCTATTGAGGGCTTTCCCTGCACCCTTGTCTCTGATAACGGTAGGCGAGTTGTCATGGGAGCGCACCCTGTTCCACCTGGCTTTAATTCGGAAGTGGAGTGATTCATACAAATGTTCAAAATTCAAATGATAGAATCTGAGTCTGTCTGTCTGTTTCTCATCTTCCAACAATGCCATGTTTAGATTTCTTGCCATGTAGTGAGTGATGCTGGTTAACAGGTGCAGTCCTATGGAATGATTGCATTGGTGCCAGCCGTGTCATCTTTTTTAATTGTTGCGCACTGACCAGCATATCCCAGCCATCATGGCTCACCATGTTTTTCTTAAGACACTGCTGTTTGGGGCCAGTCTTTTGGCTGGCAGCATGGATGGCTGCTGGGTGTAGTACTGAACCACAAAGGTTGCCATTTGTTCGTGGTGCGAGTCTGTCAGCTGTAGCTGACTTGTTATTCCAGTCAGTTGTGGCCAAGACCTGTCGGACCCTCGAAACCTCCATCTCCAAGCCAGCTAGACAATGGAGTCATTCACAGCATTGTTCCGGTGGGAAGCTCCAAATTGTCGTTGTGTGCTTACTCACTGCTGCTCCCCATTGCTCACTCTGCCTATCTACCTTCTACTGCAGAGTGGGATGCTGTTGGGGATAACTCTCATGACTGTTAATGCAGAATCCATACAATTCGAACTGATGTCCTCCTTTCCCCACTCTCCAGTGAATGAGTCCTTGCCCCCACTGGTGGCTGTGGACCAACCATTACCCTAGCCTCTGAAGTTTTCCACACCTGTGACTAAGCCAGCTGTGTTAGTGTCATCTCCTTCAGTGGTCAGTCCGCTGCCAGAAAATCTCGCAACATCTTTAATTTTGCAGTGGAGGTCATGGAAGAAACCAGGTCATTATTTACCCAATGTGGTATCTTTATGGGGGGATTTATTATCCCTGCCAGTGGTTGTCAAGATGGATGCAGATGAGCTGGTGGTGTTGCAGAATGCAATTGTGGAGAGTTATGTGCATAGCATGATTCGAGCAGAGCTACTGAGCCAGGTGTTTACTTGACAGTGGCAATAGGCCTGGCCTGGCAGTTCTTAGGTAGACATCAACTGCCTTGGACCTGGCCGTCACCTTGCACTGAGCTCTGTTTTACACATGTTTAGTTTCTTTAGTTGCTAACGCTGGCTGCTCATCTCTATATGATTCTTGGACTCCCTGCTCCCCAGTAAATTGAATGGCATGTCAGATTTCATTCCCTGTACCTGGGTTTATCTCCCTGGGTTTGCAGTTGATCCACCGTTGGCTAGTATCACTATGTGTTGTGCTGATACTAATGGTTTCATGCCATTGTCACACCTGCATCATTTAATTGAATTACTTTCATTTTACTTTTGTTGTTGTTCACTTTACAACTTCTTTTCAAAAGACTGTCCACTGATTTCATTATATCTCTCAATCCTTTGCCATCTCTGAACGAATTTATATTGTCATTGGCAAATTTTAAAGCTTTTCGTTCTTCTGCTTGAACTTCAATTCCTGTTCAGAAGTTCACTTAGGTTTCCATTATTGCTCGCTCAGTGTGCAGATTAGAGAACATGGGGGACAGATTACAATCCTGTCTCACTTCCTTCTCAATTTCTGTTACCTTTTCGTGAGTACACTCCTCATAGGTGTTGTCAGGATTGCATAGTGGTATGGGCTTGTAATTAGTATGAGGTACTCAGGTTTAGAAAAAGAAACCATATTGGTTTATTTGCTCATGGGGATTATGTGGCATGTAATGTCATGGGTGAGAGAAGATTACGCCAGTAGCCCCATAACCATATCGAAGGACAATGGAAAATTCAGAGGTGAAGGAACTAAGCCATTTAGTGTTTGCTCTAGATGGTGACTCAGAGCTGTGATTGAAGAATGTCTCTTTCTTCTGTTCCAAAAGCCATAATTCTCACAACTCAGGTGGCCCTGAGACGTAATTTGATTGGCAAGGAAGCTCTGCTGACCTGATGATGGTTCGGCTTATTCCAGCATGAACCAGTTGATTGTTGTTACATCAGCAGAAGAGTGATCGATGAAAAAGGCCTCTTTATAAAATTTAAATAATAAAAATTGCTGGCATTTGGGGCCTAGAGGCACTTTGCATGTCTACTCCCCTCTCCCTGAAAGAGTTCATCACCGGTGAATGACTATGACAATCTCATTGGGACTTTAGATCTAGAGGGGAGAGGGGGAGATGACAATATTTGATTTTCATTTAAGAATCCAATATTTCAAATCTGGGAATGTAAGTATGATTATTGCATCACTGTGCGATGACACAGTTGTTAACGTAGGACTGATGGTGGGAGCGTTACAAAGGTAGCTGAAGCTGGTTTCAGAAACAGCTTTGAGATGTAAAAGCATCTGAAACACTCATATGACAAGGATTAAGATGTAATGTAAAAATAATCAGTACATGTGTACAGGTCTTTACTTAATTAGTGAAGGAAGTAAATGATTGGTTTCTCGTGTTTTTAAAGAAGATAACAGACCTGATGTGATTTGTAATAGAATAGAGGCAGCATGTCATTGAAAGGCCTCCTCGTCAGACTACAGTCAGTTTTTATTAATTTTTCAATTTTTTTACTTTATTTTTTGAAGATTACGTGGGCACACAGTGTCCAGTGTCCTTCCGCTGAACAGATAACCACCAGGGTAACACCATTTGGTTGCTGACCTTAGGATAAGGCACGTCAAAGTCACAGAACAGAGTTCTAACTGTAATTGAAAGTAAAATTTACTTAGAGTTTGTTAGCACCACGGATTATATCTTCAAGTAACATTTTAAAGACTTATTAACCAAAGAAAAGTTGCAGAACTGAAAATATATCAATGTACGGGAGGAACCAAGTCAACTACTTGATTAACTCTTTCTGTGCATCAATCAGAATGACATATGAAATTCAATGTGTTTGATTAACACACATTACATGGATGCATCTTATAAACGTATAATAAATAATTTACACCAAGTACCTGAGGAGGAATTCCTTCAATCCAAATTTATGTTATTGCAAAAGCAAGGAAATGAAGTTAAGTTAAACTAAATAGAAAGATAGTAAAAATAACCCATGACGATGTCAAACAAACAAATAAGCACAGTGATAATAGACAGTTGTTTGACTGTCACAAAAATAAGCTGTTCATAATACAAATACAACAAAACAATTCATGAGAGTAGAAAAATAAGTTGTCATTAACTTTTGCAGTGAAATTTTGCAAGGCACATGGTCAGCTGGAGTGGTTGTAAGTGTTCTACTATATACATTGCATGTGAAACATCAGTATATAGTGACAGTCAGTATTAGAATAGCAAACAGGGCGTGAATCACTGCGGGAACAGTTAAATTAAGTAAAATCGGTAGAATATGGATGGTAGCTTGATTTAGTAAAATTTGTTGGTGCTCCTGTGCCATCAACTAATCCAAGGTCTTGAAAAGTTCAGTACTGTTAGTATCTGGAAGAACTGATAAGGTAGGACATGTATTGAAAGAGAAATTAAATTCCGGTGTGGTTCACTAGTGGCATTCAGAGTTTCTTTCAACTGTGTGGAGAACCAAAATTCACGCCCCATGATATAGCAGTAGAATACTTTGAATAGAAGTCTGCTATTATGCAGCATTACTCACTTTACATAGGGACCGAAATTTGGATTTGAGCACGTAGGTGAAACATGAATGGGTTATGGGATGATGCTGTGGAACAGTGTCTGCATTAATACTGCTATCAGTTGGGGACCAGTTGAATTTGTTAGGTATGATAAAAACTGTCTTCAGTACGCTCCAAGAATAAATAGAATCCATAAAAGATGCTGAATTGTGCCACCAATGTCTAATGGTAAATTGGGCGTGTGGAGTGGTGCTGGGTTGCACTTAGTAAATGGCGGTTGAACTATAGGTGGTTCCGATCAGTGGCGAGTGAGATCTTATTTCTACAGATTCATTCAAAGCAAAGCAGCCGCCTTCTCCATGTTAATGGCTTGTTTTATAGAACAAGTTTTCAGATTCCATAAACTTCTTTGAACATAACTTCAGCATACCACACAGTGGTGATAACTATGTAGCAACAGTGTCTTAACACATTGAAATAATGCAGACATTTGGTAAAGCCATTCAATATTGGAGGCAGATAATAAAATGTAGAGGAATAAGTAAAAGAACAAAACGAGGTGGAAAGGACCTACCAGTTAATTTTGGGATAATAGAGAGGGTATAACACACAAATGTAAAAGTAATGACATATTAGTAGCACAGGGATTTGCTAGTCATGTGGAACCAGGGTACAACCACATTAGAACACAGTGGCCTGCAGTGGACAAAAAGCATCAGCTGTGTGGATGGCGATGACAAAGTTGAGACGCCGATAAAAGGCAGGCTATTGTCCATAGCAAGAATCCAGTGGAGAATAAGTTCCCTAAAGGCAGTAGTCAAACTAACACATTTAAATAACTATAAGGCACAGAGGTAACTTTACAAGAATGGCATAAATGCAACACAGAATAATCGGTATGGCTGAACAATAGATTGACATTGCAAATACTAACTCTCACTAACCTCCCATCTAAGGCTTATGCTAAAATTTATTCTCAATCCCTATACCGCAAATTGTATGGAGTGGCAGAATGTAAATCATAGCAAGATGAACTTGTCTGTTGCTATGTAACAATTTAAGTCCCCATAGGCTTTTGTTAAAACAGTTCTTTCTGAGTTTTGCTTGATGTCATTTCTTTTGTTCCAATAAAGTCACAGATTTGACTATAATGGGGTACAATACATCCCAATCTGTCTTACACAAGCAATTTTGCTTTTATGGATGATGTAACGAGATACAGTATATGTAAATTTTACTTTCAGGCTGTTCTTTTTCTTGGTATTCTGTTATCTCATCAGTATTTACTTTTAGCAATATAGCGAGTATTATACCCCGAGGAATTACAATATCTCTGCTTCCAAAATTATATATATTCATTGGAGAAAATTTACCGTCTTCTGCCATACTCATTAGAGATAAACATTGTTTCATATACATCTGTTTACTGTCCCAAACTTCAGTTGTTGTTAATGGACCCACTGAGAAAATATTTCCTCCAAACAAATCTTTCTTTACATCTATCCAAAGAATTTTCCTGGTACCGTCCGATATTTTCTTGGTTTTATTTAAATTCAGTGCTGTGATGCGTGGTTAGTTGGGTCGTTGGAATGTGGCCATTTGTTCTGGACTACCTCGCATCCTTATAATGGGAACATTGCCAAAATGGTGAACATTTCCCCCAATTTGACCTTCTTGTGTTCAGAAGGTAACTATGCCTTGAAAAGGACGCAGGAAATCACTGCCTAAAATGGCATCAGAATTGTGGTTATGCATCCAAACCACTTCAAATATGAATTGGTACTTCCTTTCACCTGTTTCTAACTCCCACATATTGTGAACATGTTGGATAAATTACCTTTTTTCCCAATCCATTCACTCTACAACATGTCAGTTTTAATTCTCGACCGCGAGTAGACATAACGAACAAAACACTTACTTCTACATCTGTATCGGTGATAAAGGTAGATTGTCTGCTGTTGATTTTACCTTGCAAAGTAGTTTCCTCCTGAGCTTTCCGTACCTCTTACTGGATTTCCTTTGTGCACCTTGGTTAGCTGAGCGGTGCTGTAGAGACCAACAGTTCGCTCTCTCATGTCTGATCTTTCACAATAGGCACGTGCTGGTGCCAAGTACTCAGGAGCCTTGTGCCTGGGTGTTTGGAACAAGTGCAGTACATTCCAACAATGAATGCACATCTAGTGGGGTTCACCTTGGTGGAAGATTGGACAAATTGCCGACACACCTTATGTAGAAATGCGAGTCATATGACCTGCCTTAGTGTGCTTGGCGAAGCACACTTCACCTCAGCACCTACCTGTGGGTCAATCCCATTAATGAATACATCTACTCAGTGATCCTCTGTTCTGCTGTGTAGTACATCATTCCTTTATTTATTTTTAACTATACATATGTATGACATGGCACAGCTCTTACTCTGTCAACAAAGTGCTCTAAATCCTCTCTGGAATTTTATTGTATGGTGCGACATTGGTCCTTATAATAGCTAACACTATGCTTATCTCAATATTTATCCACTAGCCCTTTAGTAAGGACATCAGGCGCCTTGATATTTCTGAGCCCTTCCACAGAATTTACATAAACGTGTGCCTCTCCTTACAGTTTAAGATTGGTGACTCCCACCCAGTTTCACTACATCTGTTGTATTTTGTATGAAAGTGTACATCTGTTGTACTTTGTATGGAAGTGTGGCCATTTTTGCCTGGTTTACCCACAAAGATGGGGACCTGTGAACCCACTCAAACATCAGTTACATGCCAGGATGGAACCAGCTGTGGGAATCCTGGAAATAGAGAAGTGATGCTAGCTGCAGGAACACTGCACTTGCAGGGTTGCAATTATTAATGCTTCATTAGGGTACCTTTGCAAATCTTCTCTCTCCACCCAGAGTTTCTCAAGCCTTGCCTGCATATCAGGATCCCTCTACAGCTGTCCCTGTGACCTGGTAGTGGGCATCACTTTAAACTACACAAATCAGTACAAACAAAAAGTCTTTCACGGCAGTTCTTGATGATGTCTGGGGCAGCATCGGATTCTGGCAATGTCTTTTCCCTAAAATAGTTTCTATATGGCACCTCAAACCCAAAAAACAGGGTGAATTCGGTATCCCACTTCTGACACCAGTTTTTACACACCCCTCAGATATGTAGTCAGTATTGGAAAGTGGTGTGAGCTTGTAATTAATACACAGTACTCAGATTTAGAGAAAGAAAGTGCATCAGTTTATTTGCTCATGGAAATTACATGGTGATGACTTCCAGGGAGACAAGAGAAGGTAACTCCAGTATCCCCAGACCCATCTCAAAGGAGAATGTAAAATTATAAGGTGAAGGAACTAAGCCATTTAGTGTCTTCTCTAGGTGGTGGCTCAGAATAGAAGAGAGAGATGGTTTTTTTAGGCGCAGCTCATAGAACCCTTAGTCATGTCTGATGACATGATTTGATTGGCAAGGTGGCTTTGTGGGCTACTATTCAACGTATTTTGGTGTGGACTGGTCATTGTAGTCTTATCAGGTGAAAGGCAGTGGACCAAAAGAGTGGCCTCTTTGTAAAATTTAAATAATAAAAACTACTTGCATTCAGGGTGGGGGGCAACTTGTACACTTGTGCTATGACTTTTAGGACTGCAGTCTGACTTCTGTACAGGTTGTAAATAAGCTTTTGCTTCCTATATTTTATCCCTGGTAACTTTAGAATTCTGAAGATTGCTTTCTTTCTAAATCTGCAAATGCTATAAATGAATGGTTTTACTTCTCCAGTTTATCCTCTTAGATGAGTCATAGGATCAGTACTGCCTTGCATGTTCCTATATTTTTCTTGAACCCATATTGATCTTACCCAGCTCATCTTCCACCAGTCTTACAAATTTTGGCAGACAAAACTGTTTAATACACACAATGTTATGGAAATGACATTAGCTAAACTTTATTAATTTGGTGTCACTGAAGTTGAAATTTATGTTAAGTCATAAGTTAGTACTAGTTTTCAAATTGCAGCTTTTACTTCAAACAATACACTTTACATTAAATACTTCGAGCCAAATGTAAGCAGTTGCCAGCAATGTCTCAGTATTTCATAATTGTAGCAGTATAGTATTATCACATGATCAAGTATATGTTCTTCATATGTTCATCACATGATCACTAGCATTGTGGACAGATAGTATTATTATTTAATGTTTGCTTATGCAGGCCATTCAATAAGCCTCTCCCTAATTTTCTCTTTCCTCCCACACTTTCTCCCATTATAGCCCTCTTCATTGCTCATCATCCTTCACCTGGTCTCTCCATCTTGTTCCTGTTCTTCAGTTGGTCGTCTTTCAGATGCTGCCCACTCTAGAGTTCACCTTTTTTTTTCCTGATTCTTTTAACAAGGCCAATCCATTGCAGCCTATTTTTTCCATGGTTTCTTGTAGGGTATTGATCTGAAGTGTGTTTCATATTGTTTCATTTCTTATGCTATGTCTTTTTGCCTTACCCATGACCTCTCATAGAAAGTCCATCTCTGTTGCTTGTATTCTATGCATGTCTTTCCTTGTTCAGGTCCAACAGTCTGGTGCATAGATCAGAATTGGTAGATAATATGAATAGCATATCAGGATCTATGCTTTGGCAGGTATTTTCCAATTCCTAATTATGTCCAATTCCCACTAATAAAATGTTGACCAATTTTATATTCTTTCTAAAATTTCATCCTTGTTGTTTCCATGCTTGGTTAATTTACTTCCTAGATGCTTGAAAGCATGTACTTCTTTAATAATTTTTCCATTCCAGCTTACATTCTTCATTTTTTCATTTCCCTGCTGATTTTCATTACTTAAATTTAAGCTTATTTTAATATCTTCCTCTTCAGCTACCTTCTCCAAGTATTTAGTTATTTTTCCAATTTGTGCCTTCCAATTTGTGCACATTGTCTCCCCATATCATCTGCTATTGACCCTTGGTGAACTTTCCATATGATGATGTCTATGACTGTTTTGAAGAGCACTGGTGAGAACACACTTTCTTGCTGAATACCTGCATTTTTTCTAAACCATTATCATTTTTTTCAGTTTGTTATAACACAGTTGAGTCATTTATTATACATATTTCTGATTCTGAGTTGCATTCTGTTTTACAGTTCCAGTCCATTCATTCCTTGCCATCTCTCTTCCTTTCTAACAGTATCATAAGCTTTTTTTATATATCTATGAATGGAACTAAGGCTTCTTTCCCAAATTCTACATTTCTTTTCTACCACCTGTCTAGCTGTAAATATAGCATCTATAGTTGATCTTCCAGGCCAAAATCCATGTTGTTTTTCTCATAATTGTGGTTCTATGTTGTTGCTTATTTTCTGTAAAATTATCTTTTCATAAATTTTTGTGCAATGCTACACTAATGCTATTCCTCTGTAGTTCTTACAAAGAGGTTTTCTATCCTCCTCAAAAATAGGTATAACTGTCCTTGACAAATGATCAGGATCTTTTTATAGGTCCATACTATCTTAATTATTCTATACAACTACCGAATTATGGTATGTCCTGTGGCTTGATCATTTCAACTGTGATGTCATCCAGTTTGGGAGCTTTGTAATTTTTATTTCCAATATAGACTTCCTCTATGTCCAACATCTGCACATTTTCTCATTCTATTTCACCAGCTTGTTTATACAGCCTTGTGTCTGTAATTATGTTATTTCTTTCATCTTCTTTTATTTCATTATGTTTGTTTGTGTCATCTTGTCCTTCATATATGGCATATGGGTGTGGCCACCCCCTCACCCAGTGGGCAGCCACTTCACTCAGCCTCCCAGGTATTGGTGGGTAAACCCTAAACCTTACTGACATGAGGGAATGCATGTTGGGCTACTACCTTGTGCGCAACAAAATATTGACGCAAAAACCCAGGAGATGCCTTGCAAGCCATTGGTAATATACCGTGGTTGCTTTCAACACTCAAATACGGACTTGCAAATAATGTTTCTAAAGCTTTAAATGTAAGTGGGTCTGCATCCTCGTACTTATATTAGTATTTTGACAGCCTCAGTGTCAAAAAAGTGAAATCTGATACACAGATCAGAGAAATTTTGAAAAAGACACAGTAAGAATTAATGTGGAAGAACAAGGAGAAGAAAATGTGAGAATTCCTTAAACATGTTTCAAATGGTTTTCTGGGAAACTTCAAAGCAGAAAATGTCAAAGAACCTCAGATGTTCTGCTGCACTCATATACACAGCTGAAATGTAACACGTCACAATAAAAGGCATCTTTTGCTATCAGGCTTTGATTTATTCCTGCCACATTATGGTGATGTAAGTGATAAACACAGTGAGTGCTTTCACGTAAGTATTTCACATATGATTCAAAGATGCAACTGAAAATGAAATGCTACCATGTTAAGTGGTTATTCTTTGATGGGAGAAAGGTATGCTCCTGCAATAGAGTTCCAGAGGAAGCCAGAAAGTGATACTCTGAAGATATTTGATAGTTTTTCATCTTTACCACTTAGGTACATACAATAAATGTCACTATCTAGAAAATGAGAACAAATCAATAAATTTTAGGCTTCGTTTTTGGGTTCTTTGGCTCAAAAAGATGACACATCATTCCATTCAGCATAACACTGAAATACTCAACATTTGTAGGACAGTTTAACTCTTGTCACTATTTTGCAACTATCAATTGTCAGCATCTGCTTTCATTGATATTGGGAGGCAACATAAACCATTAACAATAAAAAGTACATAAAGTGAAGGACAAGGATAAATGAGACCAGGACCAATAATTAGTTTGAAGGACACTTCCCGCTTGAGGGAAACTAATCTTGTAGGGGTGGAAGGGGTGGATGAAGATTGCATATGTTGTGAAACAGCTATTCAGTCCTTGCAGTCAGGTCTTCCACATTGATATGAAACATGTATGAAGTGGCCTAAAGATGAACCAGTATATTTCATAGGTTAGTCTGGTGACAGCATACTACTTTGGAAAGAGAAGGAAGAATTGCAGAAAAAGTATTTTTCATTTTGGGGTATAATGAAAGGCAGTAGCAGAGTAGTCTCTCTCTCAACATATGACATGCTTTGGGATTACGTAATTGGCTGTAGGTATTCTTCCACAGCAGCACTAAAAGCTCTTAGTCTCATACTGAGAAAATGGTTTGACTCGTTATCTGAAGTAGGAAGGGAAGCTGTAGGTCACAGTAGGGTGCAGCAGACTTCTGGCCAGAGTTCCAAAAGAGAGTAGCAAGAAAAAAGTCCTGCCAGTAGGTGTCAGCCATGAGAGGTGTTTTTTTCCGGATGGTACCAGGTCACAAGTATTGTGAAGCTAAGTGCCAGCCTCAGCTGGGGGACAGAGGACATAGGGAACTTTGTAAAGATTTTGACAAAGAGGATCAGGTTATCATAGTAAGCGAACATGAAACAGCCTGACTAAAGACAATGTTGGGAGTGATCTGTATAAAATAGGAGTAGCAACTACACACACATTTGGGCCTTGTGGAGGTCCTACAGCACCATGACCAGCCCTGGCTTAACACTGCTGTGAGCCATGTGTACACTGAGTTGACTAGACTGCTGCTGACTGAATGAAATCTCATGTGAGTCAAGTGTCTGTTGCTACAATTGGGAGGTGGGGATGTACTAGACGTGGCCTACACAGGAATAGGAGAGGGAAAGGTAGGTTGGCTGAGCTTCTTGAAGATAATATAAGGGGGACCACCATTGCACATAGCAAGACCCATGTCAGAGAATCAGGATTCAGGCACCCTATTTTGAAAGAAGTGGAAATAACAGAACAACCCATAAAATGCTTAAGAATGCACAGGAAAGTGAAGTTAGCTTATTTCATCAAAGTATTAGAGGATTAAGTCATATAAGGTAGAACAGTTGCTTGTCTGCTTGGAAACTTTAGTGCGCTATGAAAAGACAGGCATCCTTTGCCGTTCTCAGCACCATATAACCACGGGGTTAGAGAAATTAAATTTAAAAGATTACACTCTAGCATCTTACTCATGAGAACTAATATGGGTAAAGAGGGAGTTGTTACATATATTAAGGCAGAACAAAACTTCAAAATATTGAGAAAGTGGATTTTGTAGTGATCAGCACACAGAGGTGTGTGCTTGTGAATTGATAGTGAAAAGTAGTTCAGTTTTAATTGTAACTGTATGTAAATCCCCAGCAGGAAATTTTGAATTGTTCGTGATGAATTTGTATTCCTCAGTATGCTATCTGTCAGAGAACACAAGCCTGTAATGATTTCAGTGTAGATTTTTTAAAAGTGTTGTGATAGAAAAAATAACCTGGTAACCTTATTTGGACCCTACAATGTAATCTCAGTAGTTAACTTTCCAACATGAGTGGATAAATATAGTAGGGCCCTAACTGATTATGTTTTCTTTGATGAAGCTAAGAACAAGAAAATAATTGTATACTCAGTAACAAACACTCTGTCTGATAATTGTGCACAGTTAGTCTAGATAAATAAGAGACTGCCTTACAGTATTCATTCTCCTAAGTGTAAAACAGGCAGAGTAATTAATCACTCCAGAAAAAAAAATTTAAAAGTAGTTTACAAGAGACCTAGGATGAAATTTATAATGGACTAAATGCTGACACAAAACTTAATCTATTCCATGGTAAATTGATATCATTATTTAAAAACTATTCTCCACATGAGCTAATCAGAAAGGACTTTAGACAGCCATGTAAAAAACCATAGCTCATTCAACAGATTAAAGTATCTTGTGAAAGAAGATGTGAAATGTATCTTTTTGCAGGAACAAGGTGAGATCCCGCATTAGTTGCAGACTACAAAATCTAATCAGAATTACTAAGAAGGGTTATTAAAGAATCAAGGAACATGCTTACAGCTATGTGAAATGCAGTGAAATGAGAGATAGGACAACCTGCCAAAGACCAGGATGACATTGCTATTGAATTAAATGGAACAGCTATAAATGAGGATTCAAAGGTCGCAAATGTTTTCAGTGATCATTTCTTAAATATAGTAGAAAATATGGGAACAGACAATGCAAGAGAAAAATCACAGCAGTATGTTCAAAAAGTAATTCTCATAAAATTCAGTTATATGAATGCATCACAAACTTCTCCTTCTGAAATTCTCTCCAAAGCTCATCTGGATTTACTGGTGTTTTCATCAGAGTACTTAAGATTAGCTCCCGTACAAGAAACCCTGTCTTAACTGGTATATGTAATGTATCACTAACTGAAGGCATTTTTCCAAAGAGGTTGAAATGTGCCATTATTAAATCCCTCTATAAGAATTCCAAAATTTTTGAGAAGGTGATGTATACTGGAACAGTATC
Source organism: Schistocerca americana (assembly GCF_021461395.2). Taxonomy (NCBI): domain Eukaryota; kingdom Metazoa; phylum Arthropoda; class Insecta; order Orthoptera; family Acrididae; genus Schistocerca; species Schistocerca americana. The sequence goes on from NC_060130.1 coordinate 933,901,583, forward strand.
CTTACAGTTTGGATTTCAGAAGAGGTGCTGTACTGAGAATGCCATTACCACATTCATTCACCAAATTCATATCTAACCAGAAGAATGAAAAAATAAGTTGTACATAGTAATTCAACCAACGTAATCAGTATAGGTTCTTCTCACTATGGGGAAATCATGTTCGGTGTTCCCCAAGGCTCAATCTTAGGTCCACCATTATTCCTCTTATATATAATTAACAATCTTCTGTCTAATATACAGGGCGGTCCATTGATAGTGACCGGGCCAAACATCTCACGAAATAAGCATCAAACAAATAAACTACAAAGAACGAAACTCGTCTAGCTTGAAGGGAGAAACCAGATGGTGTTATGGTTGGCCGGTCGATGGCACTGCCATAGGTCAAGCGGATATCGGCTGCGTTTTTTGAAATATGAACCCCCATTTTGTATTACATATTCGTGTAGTACATAGAGAAATATGAATGTTTTAGTTGGACCACTTTTTTCACTTTGTGATAGATGGCGCTGTAATAGTCACAAATGTATAAGTACTTGGTACCGTGTAACATTGCGCCAGTGTGGACGGTATTTGCTTCATGATACATTACCCATGTTAAAATGGACCGTTTACCAATTGCGGAAAAGGTTGATATCGTGTTGATGTATGGCTATTGTGATCAAAATGCTCAATGTGTGTGCTATGTATGCTACACGGTATCCTGGACGACATCATCCAAGTGTCCGGAACGTTCACCAGATAGTTACGTTGTTTAAGGAAACAGGAAGTGTTCAGCCACATGTTTAACGTCAACCATGACCTGCGGCTAATCCGCACATCAGTAGCAGACAAATTGTGCGACAATCAGGAATCTCAAAAACGTCGATGTTGAGAATGCTACATCAACATCGATTGCATCTATACCATATTTCTATGCACCAGGAATTGCATGGAGATGACTTTGAACGTCATGTACGGTTCTGCCACTGGGCACAAGAGAAATTACGGGACAATGACAGATTTTTTTGCACACGTTCTATTTAGCGACGAAGCGTCATTCACCAACAGCGGTAACATAAACCGGCATAATATGCACTATTGGGCAACGGAAAATCCACGATGGCTGCGACAATGCAACATCAATGACGTTGGTGGGTTAATGTATGGTGCAGCATTAAGGGAGGAAGGAAATTGGCCCCCATTTTATCGATGGCAATCTAAATGATGCCATGTATGCCGATTTCCTACATAATGTTCTACCAATGTTACTACAAGATGTTTCACTGCATGACGGAATGGCAATGTACAGGGTGATTCAAAAAGAATACCACAACTTTAAAAATGTGTATTTAATGAAAGAAACATAATATAACCTTCTGTTATACATTATTACAAAGAGTATTTAAAAAGGTTTTTTTTTTTTTTTCACTCAAAAACAAGTTCAGAGATGTTCAATATGGCACCCTCCAGACACACGAGCAATATCAACCCGATACTCCAACTCTTTCCACACTCTCTGTAGCATATCAGGCGTAACAGTTTGGATAGCTGCTGTTATTTCTCGTTTCAAATCATCAATGGTGGCTGGGAGAGGTGGCCGAAACACCATATCCTTAACATACCCCCATAAGGAAAAATCGCAGGGGGTAAGATCAGGGCTTCTTGGAGGCCGGTGATGACGTGCTCTGTCACGGGCTGCCTGGCGGCCGATCCATCGCCTCGGGTAGTTGACGTTCAGGTAGTTACGGACAGATAAGTGCCAATATGGTGGCGCTCCATCCTGCTGAAATATGAATTGTTGTGCTTCTTGTTCGAGCTGAGGGAACAGCCAATTCTCTAACATCTCCAGATACTGTAGTCCAGTTACAGTAGCACCTTCGAAGAAAAAGGGACCAAAAACTTTATTGGCTGAAATGGCGAACAAATGTACAACTAAATGAAACTTTATAGCTCCCTTAATTCGCCGACAGATAGTGCTTAGCTCTGCCTTTTGTCGTTGCAGAGTTTTAAATTCCTAAAGTTGTGGTATTCTTTTTGAATCACCCTGTACTTCGAACATGATGGATGTCCAGCACATAGCTCGTGTGCGGTTGAAGCGGTATTGAATAGCATATTTCATGACGAGTGGATTGGTCGGTGAAGCACCATACCATGGCCCACACATTCACCGGATCTGATGTCCCCGGATTTCTTTTTGTGGGGAATGTTGAAGGATACTTGCTATTGTGGTCCACCGACAATGTCTGACAACATGCAATAGTGCAGTGTCAATGCGTGTGCGAACATCATGGAAGGCAAACTACTTGCCAAATGCATTGAGGTTGATGGACATCATTTTGAGCATTTATTGCATTAATGTGGTATTTACAGGTAATCACGCTGTAACAGCATGCGTTCCCAGAAATGATAAGTTCACAAAGGTACATGTATCACATTGGAACAACTAAAATAAAATGTTCAAATGTACCTATGTTCTGTATTTTAATTTAAAAAAGCCTACTTGTTACCAACTGTTCATCTAAAAATGTGAGCCATATGTTTGTGACTATTACAGTGCCTTCTATCACAAAGCAAAAAAAGTGGTCCAGCTAAAACATTCATATTTCTTTACGTACTACACAAATATGTAACAAAAAATGAGAGTTCCTATTTAAAAAAAATGCAGTTGGTATCCATTTGACCTATGGCATGGCCATCTAGCAGGTCAACCCTAGCACTATCTGGTTTCCCCCTTCAAGCTAGCCAAGTTTTGTTCTTTGTAGTTTTTTCATTTGACGCTTATTTCATGAGATATTTGACCCGCTCACGATCAGTGGACCACCCTGTATAGTACAACAAGAAGAATTAGTTCTTTCAGTGAATGACACTAATACTATAATCAATCCAAGTAAACACATAGTAACATAAAAATGGTAAACAATGTCCTTAAAACTATCATTTACTGGTTTTCTGCAAATGCTCCCTCTCAATTTTTAAAGAGACAATATATTCAGTTCTTCACATGTAGGAGTGCTATATGAATGATAAGTGTAACACAAGGTGAGAAAATAATAAATAGGATGGACACTTCAAAATCCTTATATGTCCATATTTATGAGAATTTAAACTGAAAAATTCACATTTTGGAACTCGTTAAACAGCTTAGTTCAACCATATTTTCACTTCTTATCAGAGAGACAGATCAGTAAGTTGACATATTTTGTGTACTTTCATTCAGTAATATCTTATTCAGTAATATCTTATGGAGTAATGTTCTGGGGTAACTCATCTTTAAGAAAGAAAATCTCCTGTGCTCAAAAATGTGCTGGAAGAATAATATATGGTGCTCACTCACATGTTCACAATCTTGTACACAATCTTGTACACATCTGTTTGGGGAGTTAGGCATTTTGACTACTGCTTCACAGCATATTTATTCACTCAAGAAATTTGTTTTAAATAATCCATTCCAATTCCATAGGAGCAATGATGCACATAATTACAATAGAAAAAGAAAAAATGACATTCGTTATTCTGCTTTAAGGTTGTCTTTAGCACAAAGAGGTGTGAAAATGCTGCAACTACAATCTTGGATATAACACCATAGGCTTTACTTCCACTTATTGTCAGGCGTGTTTTTATCATGAACCTTGTTTAACAATGGCCAGTTATTTATAATCTTATTCAGACAACTATCAATTGTTCGTTATCATTGATTCATCCAAGCAAGCAACAATGCTTAATGATATCAGAAACTAGTACAATAACTCGGCAAGTTCTAGAACAAGTTCATAACTAGAATTTCCCAACATTGTAGTGTTCATTCCACTCAATCGTGATGTCAATTTCACACATTACTGATTGCATGTGCATGGAAGTTACATATAAGTGTCCAGTTACCTAATATCAAACTTTATGAGCATAATACTGGGTGGTTATGATTATAAAGTGCACTTACTCACGGAGGTCCAATGTGGGCTGTAATTATAATATGGCAGTGGACCTTGATAGGTATACTAATGTGTGGATGTGAGAACAATTTATGCTGGAAAAAAATTATTTCCAATTTTGGCTATGAGGTGCAAATCGGACGCTGTACAGCATCTTGCCAATGCCTCCTGTGCTCATATTGAACAAATTGTGAATTGGTGATTAATAATAAAATCAACAATATGCATTTCTCACTTGTTTGACATCTTAAAACGACTTGTCGTTTTAGAATACAGAGGTGCCCACAGCATACTCACCATGGAGACATTGAATAAAAAGCAACAATTTGCCACTGAGAATGTTAAAAAAATATCCTGGTTCAAATTCCAGATAACCTGAATGAGTGGGTCCAAATAATGGTATGGAAAAAACATTCGAAATGTCACAGAACCACTCCTGTTCTGAACTACACTCTCCACACACTGTGGTTTAAATGCATCATTGAGCTGTTGGTGCACAGGGCAATTTGTGTAATTTAAAAATAGGCAAAATTGCAAGTTGTCATACCATTCTACACGTCTCCAGTTAGCTACTGTCCAGTTTGTGTTGATTGGTGTAGTGTGTTTACATTTTACGGCGTGCACTGCAGCTGTAGCGGTTATAAGCTAAGTACTGACAAACTTATTTGTACTCTGTAATACAGTTATTAAATTTAATAGAGTTCAGTCGTGTTGCGTGTTGTTTGTGGTGAAATAAAGGCTTAATAAACTTTTGTAATTGTTCGCTCGCTGTGTTTTTTAGAGTTTTCAGTTCATTGAAGTCGTTCAGTAAATTTCATGCTTTAGTTTTCAACTGACATTTATTATTGCTTCTGGTGAAATATTTCAGTAATATCTTCATTCAGTGTTTTAACTTCGCTTAGTGTTAAAGTGACCATTTGAATTTTTTTGGTTTTAGCTAATAATTTTGTGAAGTTTTGTTGGTATTGGTATTGGCTGTGTTGTAGTAGTATTAATACAAGTAGTTGCTTTCTTAGTACGCAGAGAATTTCGAGACCATTATTGTTAGTTCTTCAATAGTTCTACTGGTGTAACTGACCTTTGGTAATGTAGACGTATAGTTTTTTTTTTTTTTTTCAGTAACTGTAAAATTTTACCATGAGTGAGAAGTGCGGGCTCTGTCGTAGGTTTGTGAGTAGTGGATTATGGTGTGCGGTTTGTTCAAAGTATTTTCATTGGGGGGAATGCAGTGGGGAAGCCAGTGTTCATTTTAGTGAGATCCTCTCCTGGGAATGCAGACTCTGTGGTAGAAACAAGTTGATAGAGGAGCAGGAGCGTAAGATCTCTGCCCTTCAGGTGCAGTTACAATGTGCAAAGGAGGAACTAGATAGGTTGAGGAGGGTGAAGGATGGTGGGGAATGGGAACTGGCAGTTGGCAAGAAGGCAGCTAGGAAGAGGAGGTATTCAGACAGTTATACTTTGCATACATGCAATAGATATGACCAACTGTCAGAGGTGAGTGGAGAGGAGCCTCGTGCAGCTGTAGATGTAGGGAACTTGTAGCAGTCCTCAGCGATTGGGAGGCCTAGGTTAGTTGCAAAGTCTAGCAGAAGGAAGGTTCTGCTGCTAGGTAGTTCCCACGGTAGAGGTGTGGGCCAGCAGTTGCAGGAAGTGTTGGTGAGTGAGTACCAGGTCACCAGCATTGTGAAGCCTAGTGCAGGGTTGGCTCAGGTGACTGAAAGCATAGGGGAGTTATGTAAGAATTTTATGGAGGAGGATCCGGTAGTGATAGTGGGTGGGGCGGGGAACAGTCTTGATAGGGACGGGGAATATGATGTCGATGGTGACTTGGTTAAGATACCTACTCAAACTGGTGGAACTAATGTACATTTCGTGCAACTGTTTCAGCGTCATGTTCGGCCTCACAGTAATGCAGCTTTTAGGCGCGTTAATGTGGGGCTGGGGAGGACACTGGTGGCAGAGTGCATGGATCACATCTCAGTGATGCCAGTTGGGTCTATCAGTAGATTGGGTTTCACTAGGCATGGTTTGCACCTCAATAGGTATGGGAAGGGGAGGCTTGCTAAGCTTATAAATGACAGTGTAGTGGGTGGTGGTGGTGGTGGTGGTGGTGGTGGTGGTGGTGGTGGTGTCACTCGTGGAAAAATTCCTGTAGTAGTTGGTGTTAGAGCTGCACCTTTTTTAGATTGAAGTCAGCTGATAGATATAACTGCTCAAAGGAAGTCCCTCTAACTAAGGGCTCACCTTCAGAGGATGTAATGTTTCCAAGTAGAGAAGGAAATAGCATATTTCATCAAAATATAAGAGGTATTAGAGATAAAGTCAGTGAACTGCTAATAGATGTTGACTCTGAAATTATTGGTATATCAGAGCACCACTTAAATAATTTTATAATTCAGAGTCTTTCTTTACCAGGCTACAGATTAGCTGGCTGTTTCTCAAGGAGTTCCTTGCAGGGTGGGGAGTGGCTCTGTACGTAAATAATAGTATTCCATTTGAGTCCATAGGCATGTCACGACACTGCACTGAACAGATATTTGAAAGGTGTGCAGTGTTAGTTGAATTTGGTGAAACTAAACTTTTAATTGTTGTTGTTTATAGGTCCCCTAACTCCGACATCAGAGTATTTCTGCTCAAGCTAGAGAGGGTTCTTGATTCACTTTGTAGGAAGTACCAGAAAGTAGTTATATGTGGTGAGTTGAATATTAATTTTGTATATGATTGTGCAAGAAAAAGGATGTTGGTAGATCTCCTAAATTCATATGATCTGATGCAAACTGCATTTTTTCCAGCTAGGGTGCAGGGGAACAGTAGCACAGTCATAGACAATATTTTTATTCATTCTTCATTACTAGATGGGCATTCTGTTAGTAAAAGCGTGAATGGCCTTTCAGACCATGATGCCCCACTTTTAACACTAAATGGGTTTTGTACTCAAACTAATGTCATATGTAATTACAAACTACGTAGGAAAGTTAATCCAACAGCAATAGAGAGTTTTTTAAAACTTGTCAAGGAACAAGAGTGGTGGGATGTTTATAGTACCGATAATATAGATGATAAAACAATGCTTTCCATAACAAATTTCTCATGCTCTTTGAGAGTTGCTTTCCATTAGAACATTCTAAACGGGGTACTAGCAGTAATGGGCAGCCTGGGTGGCTGACTAGTGGGATAAGGATATCATGTAGGTAAAGCAGGAATTATATCAAAATGTTAGCAGTAGTCACAATCAAGCTACAGTAGCCCATTACAAACAGTATTGTAATGTGCTTAAAAATATTATTAGGAAAGCAAAGAGTATGTGGTATGCAAATAGAATAGCTAATTCACAGGATAAAATTAAAACCATATGGTCAGTTGTGAAGGAAGTGTCTGGTCAGCAGCACAAGGTTGATGATATAAAGTCAGTTCGCAGTAATAATATTTCTGTTACTGATAAATCAGATATATGTACAGTATTTAACAACCATTTTCTGAGCATTGCTGGTGAATTAAATAAAAATTTAGTTTCTACAGGAAATCATATAAATTTCTTAGCAAATACCTTTCCGAGATTGACGTCTGAAATACTCCTCTGTGATACGGACCAGAGGGAGAGTGAGTCAATAATTAAATCACTGAAGACTAAGGACTCTCATGGTTATGATGGAGTGTCTAGTAGAATATTAAAGTACTGTGCTGCACATGTTAGCCCTGTATTTAGCCATATTTGTAATTTTTCCTTTAGGAATGGTCAGTTTCCTAAGCGATTAAAGTACTCAGTAGTAAAGCCGCTTTATAAAAAGGGAGAAAGGGATAATGTAGATAATTTTAGACCTATTTCTATGCCATCAGTGTTTGCAAAAGTTATTGAAAAGGCTGTGTAAGTAAGGATAATTGATCATTTTATATCATACAATCATGTACAGTTCGGCTTTAGAAGTTGTTTAACAACTGAAAATGCTATATTCTCTTTTCACTGTGAGGTACTGGATGGGCTAAACAAAAAATTTTGAACACTTGGCGTAGTTTTTGATTTAACTAAGGCATTTGGTTGTGTTGATCACTGCTCCAGAAGTTGAACCATTACGGAATATGGGGAGTAGCTCACAATTGGTTCACCTCTTACTTTAGCAACAGGCACAAAAGTCACTATTCACAATGTTGATAACGGCTGTGATGTGGGATCTGAGTGGGGTACTGTCAAGTGGGGGGTGCCCCAGGGATCAGTGTTGGGGACGTTCCTGTTCCTTATTTATATAACTGAAATGCCCTCTATTATTACGGGTAAATCTAAAATATTTCTGTTTGCTTATGACACTAGCTTGGTAGTAAAGGATGTTGTGTGCAACATTGACTTGGTTTCAAATGGTGCCGTACATGACCTCAGTTCATGGCTTGTATAAAATAAACTAACGTTAAATCACAGTAAGACTCAGTTTTTACAGTTTCTAACACACAATTCAACAAAAGTGACGTTTTAATTTCACAAAATGAGCATATGATTAGTGAAACTGAGCAGTTCAAATTTCTAGGTGTTCAGATAGATAGTAAGCTGTCGTGGAAAGCCCACGTTCAGGATCTTGTTCAAGGACTTAATACTGCCATTTTTACTATTTGAATGGTATCATAGGTGAGTGATACTTCGACACGAAAATTACTCTACTTAGCTTATTTTCATTTTCTTATGTCATATGGTATTATATTTTGGGGTAACTCTTCCCATTTTACAAGGATATTTTTGGCTCAGAAACAGGTGGTTCGGGCAATAAGTGGTGTGAGTTCACGAACCTCTTGTCGACCTCTGTTCACAAGTCTGGGTATTTTGACATTGACCTCAATATGTATATTCTTTATTGTCGTTTCTTGTTACCAGTATTAGTTTATTCCAAAGAATAAGCAGCTTTCACTCGGTTAATATTCGCCAGAAATCAAACCTGCATTTGGATCGGATTTCCTTAACTCTTGTGCAAAAAGGTGTGCAGTATACTGCTGCATCCATTTTCAATAAGCTGCCACTCGAATTCAAAAATCTTAGCAGTAATCCACGCACTTTCAGATCAAAACTGAAGAGTTTCCTCATGGGTCACACCTATTCTGTCGAGGAGTTAATTGAAAAATTAAGCTGATTCTTATTGTATTGCTGAAAATGTTTACTTAAACTTATGGACTGACTTTTTTCAGATTCATGAACATTTATTTTTATCTGTTATTACTTTTACGTTGTAATTTCATGTACTGACACGTTCCATGACCTTGGTGATTTGCTCCTGAATTTGGTCCTATGGAACTTGATGTGTAAATAAAATAAATAAGATGTTCAGCTTTGTGCACTGCTGTGAGCAGTGTCCTCTGGCCTCTCGCAAGGTACCTGACTGCAAATTGCATGCAGGTCCTTTCATAGTATTTGCTTGAAAACGCTTCGAGATGAACTTTAATTCCCATATAACAGCAATTCCAGTTGGGTTTTAAACTGACTGTTATTGACAAGGCATGTCTGGTCCCTGTTGATTAGGATATTTTTGCGACCACTGTTCTTATGCTCTATGGTTTTGGATGGTGCATCATTTCTTGTCAAAATGCTGGACAGTCTGCAATGATACGCCAATGAATCGAGCAAGTGTGCATCCAAACACGATAGCTCCCTACTGTCATTATGCCAAACCTCCATGTTGACTCATTTTCTTGTGCAAATTTCATGCAACTGACTGACATATGCACCTCACTTCACTACTATGATATGCATCAGTGATGGAAGGTCACAATACCATCTGGTACCAATTATACACTGTCTACAGTGCTCCAAAGCAATAGGTTTGCTTTTTAATAGGGTGACTAATACTTTGTCTGGTGCGCTCACATAACAGTGGATGATGTAGCTGCAGTGACAAGCAATCCATTGCACAGTATGCTGAACTTTTTGCTAAGACCTTCACAGACAAACATTACCATCCAAACCTAGTCCGCACACAGAATTCCTGTGCTAAATCCAACATTTTCCTTGTTCTCCAACTGTCCTTATGAACCAGTTGCAGAGGAGTACACCAGTTATTACCTAATATAAACTGCATTGGAACAACTTAGCCACATGCTTTGGCAGGGTTTCAGCTCCCTGTTATCATGCACAGAAATGAGAACGTCCTACCGACTGTCCTCCCCAGCTCTCCTAAAGTTGTAATCCACCACCCAGCCTATCTATAAAATAAATGGGTCCATCCTTAAGCCACCTTGTCAGATGGGTCATAACTTTGTCATAGACCCAGGAGCAAGACCTCTGCACCCTATTCCATTACTGTCACAGCCATATCTTATCGTTGCTAATTGGAGACATGTTGCTTCAGGAGGGTGTGTGCACAACTGTATAGTATTGTGGAAAATTTGGTGAAATTGCCTTGAGTTTAGTTCTATCATTCAGGTATATCAGTAGACACATAGGCTGTCTTATCGATGAGAGTATTTGTTCCTCACAGTTTGACTTTCTTGTACAAAGCTATTTGTGCCTTTTGGCTCCATTTTGGATAACTAGTTAAGTTTGGGAGTGAAATGTGTGGTGAGAATTGGCAAGTTAGCCTGAAATCAGTAAATATTGCAACAATACATTGTATTTTCATGCAGTTGAGAAAAACAAAATAAAACTTTATCAAATATCCTATCCTATCGGAGGCAATCTCATGTGTGAAAGCAATCACGTCATGTGCTAGCTCTACTGCAGCATTTGCATAGCTTAGCTCAGTGTATTATGTGGACAAGACCACCAAGCAGGTGTTCACTCAAATGAATAGCTACAGCCAAACTATCAGCAAGAACAGAGTTATCTACCCAGTGGCAAACAAGCTGCTGAGCACAACACACTGACTTCAGTGGCTGCTTCACAACCAATGTTATCTGTTCCCCTCTTCTCTGCGATACCAGTTTCAATGAATTACGCAGTTAGGAATTGCCTGTACAATATATCTTTAAATTTTGCAATACTCCAAGCTTGTCAAGCTATTGGCCCCTGTTTCATACTCACCTGTACCCCTTGTCTCCATACTGACCACATCCTTATTCTCCACTCACACTTCCCTTTCCTGTAGTCTCCCTCTTTGTATGTTCTGTCTCCCTCTCCAGATTCACTCCTCCACATTGTTGTGGACCACTTGCAACTCCCACTGCCTGTAGCCGTGAGCTTACCCAGAGAGCCCTGTTCTTTTAACTTGCTGCCCTCCCTCCCAGTCATCAGCTGCTTTTCCCTGCAAATCTTCTTCCACCTCCTTTCTCCCCTCACTCACTACATCCGATACAAACCCTAACCTCAACTGAGCCAAAGTGCTGGGACACTGTAATCGGCAAGGCAGTGTGTGTGTGTGTGTGTGTGTGTGTGTGTTTTTTTTTTCTAAAGGAGGACATAGTCCAGCATTTTCAGTCTTCCATACGTGGTTATTGACCACTCAATGCCTCAACTATATAGTGAGTTGTCACATTTACTCCATGCATTAACGTTTAAACCAAGATGTTCCATTAGAATATTTATATGTTATTAGTTTGCAACTTATTTTCTGACATGTGTAATTGTAGACTTACTGGAAAATCTGCCCTCTATTTTAGCTGCCAACTACTTGAGTGCACTGTGTGTGTCAAAGTAATGTGTATTTCCAAGTGATAAGATTATTAAGCTGTTTATAACAAGGCTTTAATAGGTTATAGTATGATAACCTCATAAAGTTTTTCTTTAGTGATCAGTCCCTAGTACTTCCTTCAAAGTTGAATTTGTAGATTGCATTAATGCACAAACTAACTTGTGTTTATCTTTCTAAAGCAATATTTGGATATCATGTACAGAAATGATAATTGGAGCTAATTCTAAGTGTTAATAACAGTAGTTTAAAGCCGTTAATATGTAACTCTTGTTACTTTTAGTATTTTCAAAACTATTCCACTTTTGGAAAGCTGTATTTGTAATTGCGTTAATGTATATTTTAGGAATGCCGCAGCTTGGAAAAGAGATTGGAAGGGGGCAGTATGGAGTGGTGTTCTCGTGTGATTCTTGGGGCGGCACAGGTCCGTGTGCGGTGAAATCTGTTGTGCCTCCTGATGACAAGCATTGGAATGACCTGGCAATGGAGTTCTATTACACAAGGTGAGATTACTTTGCTCATTAAAATATTAATTGATGCCTTGTGTATGTTATCTACACTGAGTTTGAAATAGAAGATCGCTTTTGAATAAGTTGCAGGGTAATTTATTAAATAATTTGTGTCAGAATTATATATAATTAATAAACAATTTGGGACTAGAACAACAATGCAGATTTAGAAATAAATTATTTATAAACATTTACAGAACAAAAAATAGTAATAATATAGAAGGAGAGAAAAAAGAAAGTTTATTTACAGGTGGCAGCAAATTGACAGTTCAGTTATGTGACTGTCAATATGCTGTAGCGTTGGACGTAGTTGTTTTTGTTTGATTTTAAAGTTTAGCCAGAAGGTATCTCAATATTGATAACCACAAGAGAACAGTGTTTTTGTTAGTGGAAGCAAAGATATTTTGGAAATCTCACTCATTATTTTAGCCATTAGGTCGACTGCACTGCAGCCATCAATGATTCCATGAAATGAATACACATTAGTAAAACTGGTGAGAGGTTCATCATTAATGAGATTTTTATGCATGTTTTCAACTTATCAGCTTATTGTTATCATTAAACTGTTTCCCCCATACATGAGCATTCGGCCTGCCAAACAGGTAGAAATTTAGTGGCACTAAGTCATGAGTTTGTGAGGTTGCTACACAACTTTCAGTCTGAACCTGTCTTTTTAACTGCCATATGCTCTGACATTATTTTGATGCAGCTTTAATGACCCTTGCATGTAACTCTGAGTTCTTTATTCATAAGATAGGGTGCAGCGTAGCTGAGTGCAAACAACAAAGTTCATTGGTAATGATTGTTGAAGTTTCAAGGAATGTATGACACTTAAGCTTTGATGTTCACTCTGTTTTATTCATAGATGACACCTCGGTTTTAACTGAAAATGACAGTTTAGAACAAATTCATGATACTGTGGAAAATGTAATGGGAAACCGAGAATTATGGCTTCTGCAAAATGGATTAAAACTCAATGTCGCAAAAACACAATTAGTGCAGTTCAGTGCTAAAACAGCATCAGCATGTACCATAAAAATAGTGCACGGTGATCAGGAAATGACTGCAGCAAGTTACATAAAATTTCTAGGTCTAAATCTTGACAAAAATTTAAATTGAAAGGCACATGTAGACTTCGCAGCAAACTAACTAAATAGCCTAGCTTATACGGTGAATGTCTTATCTGGTTCCACCCTTATGGACACCAGGAAGATAGTCTACCACAGCTACTTTGAAACTATAATTCAATATGGAATAATTTTCTGGAGAAACTCTACAAACAGTCCGAGATTATTTACACTTCAAAACAGAATCATAACAAACATTTTTTTAGTCCAAACAAGATCATCATGTCACCCATTATTTAAAAAAATAAAAATACTAACCATTACTTGTCTGTACATCTACGAAATTTTTATTTTCATATATGAAAATCGAAACTCACTTGACAATTTTCATTTCAACCACAATTACTGTACTCATCAAAGACACAATTTCAAAGTTCCCTCTCATAATTTAAAACTTTACGCTCAAACACCATTGTCCACAGAATTAAAAATTTACGATAAATTAAATAACACAAATTGTTAAATGTGGAGTTTGACCCACTAAACAGATTGTTACTTAATACACTAGTGGAAAAATGTTGTTATTCAATTGAAGAATTGATGCAGGACATTTTGGTAATTTGAAAAGAAAAGAAACAATAAAGTTTATGTATTGTATAATAAATGTTAATATATTGTATAAATTCTATTGCAAAATGGCCATAAGTTCTTGTTCTTGTTAAATTGTTCATGTCTCAAAATTTGGAAATGCCTGCTTAAATATGTTAATTATTATAACCTTATTTTTTTGAAGTAATTTGCCACGTCTCCAGTACAAAAAATCTTTGATTTGTAACTGTACATTATGAAACGAATAAACTATGTTCTACATTTATTCCATCCTCATCACAAAAGAATGCCACCATCAAATCACTATGTAACTTGGCAACATATTGCTTCTATAATACAGATATCTTCAGTGTTTCTGATTCATGCAATACATTCCATTAGGACCGAAATCAAAAAAGCGGGTTTCATCACACATGATGATTCCATGGAAGCATTGAGGAAAATTCCTAAGAAACTATTGAGAAGATCATTACACATGTAATTTGCTAACTCTCCCTTGTTGAGAGCCATGAAACCCAATAAGAACAGTGTTGTGTGTATCTTAATTGCAGAATTAGTCTTAACACAGATACTTGGCCCATACCTGTGTGCTCAGTCAATTTTCTCATTATGCTGCCTCTATCATTTCAGACAAATTCGTCAGTAACTGATTCGTTTAACCAGCTGTAATGGTTTGTGGTCTACCTTAAAGTCCTGGCACTGGATGTAGCTATTACCTTGTTGAATCTGCTATTACCTCGCTGAATCTTTTGAACACCTTGAAACACATTACCTCAGTTCACTGCGAAATGCTCATAATAGTAATGGAACTCAATAACTGATGTTGGTGTAATAGATTGTTACAGTGAGGTGCAAGTGTGGCTTAACTGGAATAAAATGAAGCAAAAATTATATATAGGTTATGTTGTAACTGACCAACATTCCAGCCTATAAACTTCCATTTCCCTTGAGTGTACCATAGCCAAGACACATGGACTGTACATTACTTTTGGATCGACACTTGTACATTTGGCAGAATCTACCTTCTTTTCATCTCTCCGCCCCCCGGTAGCTGAGTGGTCAGCGCGACAGACTGTCAATCCTAAGGGCCCAGGTTCGATTCCCGGCTGGGTTGGAGATTTTCTCCGCTCAGGTACTGGCTGTTGTGTTGTCCTAATCATCATCATTTCATCCCCATCGACGCGCAAGTCACCAAAGTGGTGCCAAATTGAAAGACTTGCACCAGGCGAGCAGTCTACCCGACGGGAGGCCCTTGTCACACGCCATCATTATTATTATTATTATCATCATCTCTATTTCAAAAATTATCCTTTTTGTACTGTTTTTATTCCATCATGGATTTTCCATTGATTGATTTAGACTTTATTATATGCTGGTAGTGCATATTCAAGTTAAACAACATTTTATTTTAGTAACATTGTAAGTGATAGAAGTAATAACTCAATTTTCTCATCCCATAATTGGTCCTCTGGAATGGAGTATTAGCATATTCTTGCACATTTTATATTAATTTTGTTCTTCTATATACACAAAAGATCCCCTGTATACCGAGCGAGGTGGCACAGTGGTTAGACACTGAACTCGCATTTGGGAGGACGACAGTTCAAGTTCGCGTCCGGCCATCCTGATTTAGGTTTTCCGTGATTTCTCTAAATCGCTCCAGGCAAATGCCGGGATGGTTCCTTTCAAAGGGCACGGCCGGCTTCCTTCCCCGTCCTTCCCTAATCCATTGAGACCGATGACCTCGCTGTCTGGTCTCCTTCCTCAAAACAACCCAACCCCTCCCCTGTATAACAACAACAAAAGTGTACAGCCTATTAAAGTATAAACCACTTCAGAATTTCAAGGGGTCATAGGGTTAGGTATAGTGAATTAATTGTTCCATCAATGAAACTCATGATAAACATTATGATGTGGAATGTGTCAATAGAACAAGCATAGAACACTTGTATACTACTAAATAATAATAATTATTATAATGATAAAGTTATTATATGGATGCATACTGGCAATTTACAGTTTTTTTTCCCTCTCTCTTTGAAAGTGACTGAATTATCTATATTCAAGAAGTCCTCTGCGGTACGGAAGGAATTCTTAAGGAGAAACTCTTTAATTTCCACTTGAAAACACTTCTGCTACATTTAACATTTGATGATGCCACTATGTCTGCAGTAGCCAGAATGAGATTTTCACTCTGCAGCGGAGTGTGCGCTGATATGAAACTTCCTGGCAGATTAAAACTGTGTGCCCGACCGGGACTCGAACTCGGGACCTTTGCCTTTCGCGGGCAAGTGCTTTACCAACTGAGCTACCGAGGTACTGGCAGAAGTAAAGCTGTGAGTACCGGGCGTAAGTCGTGCTTCGGTAGCTCAGTTGGTAGAGCACTTGCCCGCGAATGGCAAAGGTCCCGAGTTTGAGTCCCGGTCGGGCACACAGTTTTAATCTGCCGGGTAGTTTCATATCAGCGCACACTCCGCTGCAGAGTGAAAATCTCATTCTGGAAACATCCCCCAGGCTGTGGCTAAGCCATGTCTCCGCAATATCCTTTCTTTCAGGAGTGCTAGTTCTGCAAGGTTCGCAGGAGAGCTTCTGTAAAGTTTGGAAGGTAGGAGACGAGGCACTGGTAGAGCACTTGCCGCGAAAGGCAAAGGTCCCGAGTTCGAGTCCCGGTCGGGCACACAGTTTTAATCTGCCAGGAAGTTTCATGTCTGCAGTAGATTGGGACATTATTTTTATAAAACAGGCCTGAAAATGGTCATTATAATCTGTTGATAAAAAGCTTGTGACCATAGACGTAAAGTAAAGGAAAGTTATTCTATATTCGGATCACTGTTTTATTCGTGACAATATCGCAGCTTGGGATACATTACTACAAAACACAAAAGTATCAAAATTGACAGATGCTGAAGAAAGTCACTCGCTGATGTGGTGGCACTACATAAAAGTAAGGTGTGGTAGAAATAAAGATGCTGATTGAAGTCACGACCTCGTCCATTGGTATCGCCAGCATGACATCAATAATTTTTTTATGCAAAATGTGGAATTAATCATATCTGGTGGAAGACGTGACATGAAAAACAGATTTATACACCCATCGGTGTAGCAGGCACAGGGACAGTGTGGCATGAGTGTGTCTCAAGCATCATCACATAGCATATCCATTGTGGCGTGGGTGTAGAGGATAAGACGATGTTGATGAGACAAGGAGCAGGAGAAGACTGAGAGTAAGGTTAGGTAAGCGGAAGCCTCACTAGGGACCGAGCTATTGTCCTGCACTGGTAGCCACTGACCATAGTATGCAGGTATCTGGTTTCAAGGCAGTGTTGACAGCTTGGTACAGAAGTAAACACATGAGGGAAGAAACTCACTGCCTTAGCATATGGCCATAGCCTGTTACATTAAGTCAGCTGTGCAGCAAAAGGTCGCCACACAATCTCCCTGCTTCCCCCCCCCCCCCCCCGCCCCCCCCCTCCCCCTCAATGAAGTGCAGAGCTCGGGTGGTGAGCGAGGTGGTGACAGTGAAGGCTGTTACCATTGCAGTGGCATGTAGTACCAGGAATGAAAATGTGAGTGGTGGCAACAATGATGTGGTTGCCGGTCATCCAACAGAGGTGGGTGCCGGATGCCAGGATGCTGGGTGTTAGGTGAGTGGGGCAGCCAGATGATGATAATACTGGTGTGCTGTGTGACAGTGAGCAGTGGCACAGTACTGGCAGCAGGGCAGGTGAGAGAGATGAATAAGCTAGTGGCGTGTGGGGTTGGGGGTGCAGTGCTCAGTTGGCCTGAGCCTGTGCCCAGTGCTGCATGCGCAAGGTGGGTGGGCACTGAGTGTGGTTGCTGGCATGGGCCTGTGGAGCACGGGCATCATTTTTGAGTGGCTGCATGGAGGGGTCGATAGCCTAGTGGCCACGTTTGACAGCTGAAAGCACATGCATATGGCTCTGTGAGTGTGAATCTCCAATGTCTCCAGCACGAGTATGGGCCTTAAAATCTCAGGGGTGTGGCACTGGGAATGCATGAAATAATGCTGTTGTGGAAGTGGTGGAGGCTCCAGCGCAGCGTCGGGTGCATACCTGACTGTTGGGACAGCATGTAGGCGGGCTTCAGCCGATCAATTGAAATGTTAGTAGGGGTGGTGTGGAGATGCAAGGTAAACGCCTTAGAGTCCTGTTTCAGCACCCAGTGGTGGCTGGAGTAATGCAGACAAAGCAGGGGCTAGTGAGCATTGATGCTCAGCATTATGTAGGTGCACGATACAAGACCACTGGCAATGAATGCTGTGTGTTTGCCATGGCTCTGGGGAAGAGTGGGCTATAAGCAAGCCATGCAGTTCTGCAAGCCAGTGGTGAATTCGGAGCTGACATCATCCGGAGGCAGGTTGGCGGGATCCAGGAAGTTGCCCGGCATAACCAATGTTTGGCTGTAAACAGAGTTGGTGGCAGATGTTGTAGTGTTGGCCTCGTGGGTGGTGTGAAGGCCGAGGAATACTAGAGGCAGGGCAGCATTGCACTTGTTGTTACATGCGAGGGCAGTGTGAAAGGTATGGTGGAACCATTCCACCATGTTGTTGGTAGCTGAATGGTAGCTTGATGTCAGGGGCATGTCAGTCCCACACATGTCTGTAAGTGTGCGAAAAAAGCCAGATGTAAATTGGCATCGACAGTCTGTAGTAATGAGGCATGGGCAGCCAAAATGGGCAATCTGTGTGGAGGTGAAGGCAGTGGTAACTTCAGGTATTGGTGTTGGCTCAGGCTAGTGTGTGAAAATTTTTCCATGGTGAGGGGGTAGTGGCAACTGGCAGAGGGCTGATGATATCAACATGTGTGAAACGATGCCTGACATCTGGGAAGGCAGTGACGGAGGCATGAGTAGGATTGCAGGAGCCATTCTGGCCAGGAATTTGTGACTCAACAGCTGTCAGCACTTTCTTTCTGATAACATGTTACAGGTGAGACAATTGCACATATATTCTTTCGGTGTCGGCATCGGCACTTCCTATATCCAAGGCCATTATGGAAATCGTGACATCCTGCCATATGCCAAGGTCAAGGAGGTAAGAACCTCCCCCCCCCCCCCCCCCCCCCTCCCTCCCTCCCTGCATTCCTTCAAAGTTTGCATGAAGCACCTCCACACCCCAAGCATCTTTGCTGTGCAGTCGTGGGAACGAGACTCAACTGCAGTTCGCATGCATTTCATATTTCACTGACAACAGCATCAGCACTACCTTATCCACAAGGCCATACCAGGAATCATGACAGCAGAAGCAGCACACCTGCCCACATGCCAAGGGCATGTATGGGGAGGGAACAAAGAGGCCTCCACACTTCGAGCACCCCTGCTTGGCAGCCAAACTATCTGAATTGTTGAAAAATTTGTCAGTTACGTTTGCATTACTGACTACCAAAAATTCATTTAAGGACTGGCTCACCATTACATTGGTAACTTTCATTTGAAGGTGTACATCATTCCCCACCGAGTGTTGGAACGAGTACAGAGCATATTTGTCTATAAACAGTTAAAAACCAACATTTGCTTATGAAACATGAACAGGGTGAATACGACCCGGGACAACCGGGGACCCCGGAAAAACACGGGAATTTTTTCATCCGGGAGAACACCGGGGGAAACCCGGGATATTTTTAGAATTCCGGGAAGTTTTCATTGTTTTAGTTTTGAGTTAAATTTTTGTAATTTTTACTGGTAAGAACCGATACTCTAACAAAGGATATTACTGTATCCCGCTACTGCAGAATAATACTTCAACAATAAAACATAAATGAGAGAAAAAAACGAAAATAACTTAAATTGCAAAGGCAATGTGCCATGTACAACAACAACACCACACAGTGCTCATGCAAGCTTCTGCCAACTGAAAATATGTCAAAGGCTTTAGGAAGACTATGCAGTGCTTCGTAACAACAAATTGCCTCCAATGAGTGTGAAGTCGCAACTGTTTACGTTCGATTTGTTTTTAGCAGTTACGCGCGGGCTCATGCTCATGCTCATGCGCATGCGCAGTTGAGTCACATTTGAGTAGCAGGTTCTCCCACTTCTGGCTACAGGAATGTGCCTCTTGGCTGTGCAAGCAATTGCAGCAAGCAGCTAGATGCTACCAGGAAAAGGGGGCACCAAATTCGTATTCTTGAGGAAAAAACTTGTTTCACAAAGCGCCTAGCATCCAGCGCACGTTCGTCTATCGATTACTCATATGATTTTGAAACGCTTCCCTGTGGTTTTTGGAACATTTTTGAACACATTTAAAGTTGACTTTTGAATGCATGCGTAGTGTATGTGATGTCTCTGTCAGGAGAATCCTCGTCGCATCTAGAAATAAACTTTCCGCAGACAAAAGGGGACAGGTCTATACGAGCTGAGAGAGTAAAGCCAAACAGATGAATGCCAATCGCTGTCTGATTATGGGGTTTATTGGGTTTGCAAATGATCAGCATTGTCATAATTACTAGCGAAATCCATAGCTTCAGACTACCAGAATCGAAATAAACGACTGACAGGAATAACAGGTGAGACAGATTACATATTATCTTCTTGGTGTATCCAAGAAAATGAAATTTTGACAGAAAATTTTTGGCCAGATCGCTACACTAGTAAGGGCCAGGTGTACAGTCCCCGTTTAGCAAGTAACGCGGAAAATGTGTTGTTCGAACACGTAATAACGCTTCACCGGAAAATAATTGCGGGATAACTAAACCTGTGATTCTGACAGGGTTAGTGAAGTTCATCGCCGAACAAATTTTGGCAGTGGCAGCAATAGCTACAGAATTGGTGATGACAAGATAGTTTGTTAGAATGAGGAAGGAGAAGAAACGGGGACAACACACAAATTATGGAAGAATAAGATGATTTTAAATTTATATAAAACTTTCGTAATACTACTTTTCGATCTCATGCTTGAGAAGCTGGTGCATATGAATGAAATGTGAAACTATTTCCTACCATAAAGCTTTTTGCTTGTAGTAGGCCTAATTGGCATTTGATATTGGTACTTCATGGATTATATTCTCTCGTGTTATAAAAATGGCCATTTGTGCCAAAACAGTCTCGTTTATTTGGTGTGTTACAAAATATCTGCCATATTAGAAAGGCCTATTTTCTTTTATCTAGCAGACAGTGACAAAATAGACGTAATCAGATCGAGAAACCACACCAGTCTTGGGTATTATTTGTACTAACAGCTTCTTCAGTATTAGACAACGACATTTCGATTTTTCATGCAGGAAAACTTTTGACGAACTTTGATGAGGTAATAGATTCTTTTGCAGAAAGGAAAGCACGCCATGTAAAGCTTTAGCAAGATTAGAGAGAGAAAAATGCTAGGAGGTAAGGTTTGAAGAAATGTGTAATTTCTTGTCAGTATTGGTTTTATATATCCTACATTTAATTTTATGTCACACAAAACAGCAAGTTATTAACCAATAGGCAATAAAGAGTTCAGATTTTCTGAAGAGTTCTTGTTCTCTTGATTACAAATAATCCCATCTGTTATTAATTGCGAGATTTCTTTAAGAGGGGCAGGCTGTCAAGCCGGCCAACTGGGAGCAGCCGGCCGGGGTGGCCGAGCAGTTCTAGGCGCTACAGTCTGGAACCGGCGCAACCGCTACGGTCACAGGTTCGAATCCTGCCTCGGGCATGGATGTGTGTGATGTCCTTAGGTTAGTTTGGTTTAAGTGGTTCTAAGTTCTAGGGGACTGATGACCTCAGCAGTTAAGTCCTATAGTGCTCAGAGCAATTTGAAAAATTGACTGGGAACAGGAGAGGCACCACAGGACATTAAATTTCCACTGTCCTGAATATAGTTTGGACGTGAGGTAGAAAAATGCTTTATGAAGAGGTGTGGCACTGTGCTTTGGCATACTTAAGACCAAATAATATGTCTTATATTTCCTCGAATACATATGTTTTATGTTTCAGACTTTTGAGGAAGATGCGTGCTACAAGATGAACATATTTTGAAATTTCGGTTTTTTTTACTATTGATCCGGTTCGCAAATGTTTAAGTAGATCCAAGGCTGATGCGCAGAGCAGTCTGAGTTATAGTGGGTAGTCTCCATGTGACCCATGTTTACATTTAGTGATTTTACTGTTTCCCCTTAGTTTACTCTCACGTCAAATGAAAACAAAACAGAGATCTGTGGCCGGAAGCTATCAACTGAATTAAAACACATTCACATAATTACGGAAGGCTGAAATGTCATTAGTTTCAGATTTTATTTTATTTCCACCTTTCTGACAGTCAAGCATTAATCACTTTGTGGAACAATGAAGTTATTTTTGTCTGTTTGCTGATGAAATTTGACTTTTGTTAACCTTTTCCACAGAGGCAGTCAATGTATTTGAAACGAAATGCTTAATTGCACAGTACTAGCTAGTTTCAACTATTCGCCGCATTTCAAGTGCACGTTTTCATTTTCTAGCACGTATGGCATTACGCCATAATAAAGAACCAAACATGATATAATACAATACTGGTGCTCCAAGAAAAATTACATCCCGAAAACCACACTAAAAAGCTTAATATCGGGTCGAGGTCAACTTCGTTGGGAATCTGGACATACGAATGTGCCCTTTAAGTATGCACTTTAAATGTGCACATTTTAATATGGTTCACGAAATTCCGCTGCTCTTGCACTATCCTCTGATGTCTTGTTTCTTTTATGACATAATATATGATCTTTCAATGTTTGACACGTATGTGCATACGGGCTTCCTATGTTATGATAGCTACCCAAGCGCGGTGTTGCCTGTTATCTGCACTCTCTGGCAACTGCTGAAACGAACCTATTTCTAACAGGTCGCGGGAAAATATTGCAAATAGTGGTTTGAAAAGCATTACTTTCAACGTAAATATCCTTTTACATGAGTTGAACAATGTGCAAGAATGTACCATGAATTTATTAAATCACAGAGCATTTAACTCTCATTTAAAATTCAACTCTTTGATGATGAGCCATTTAGAAGAATTTTGAACCCTGAAGATCAGACATTTATGTCATTATTAAAAATTTTACTGTTACATTTGTGTGATATATCTTAAAGTGTAACACGTGCAAAAAAGATCAACAGTATATGCAAAAACTTAGCTTCTCTTGCGGCTTGAGATCAATATTATATGTGAAAGCTTTGCTTTTCTTGTAGCAACACTATGTATATTAATTTAAACTATTAACTTTCCCTGTTTGTGTGTTCGTGCTGCTTAACAGTGATGTTGCTGTTGGCTGACTACATCACGTGTCCCATGCTCTGAATATCCGCTGTCATCGGCTGGTGAGATCACGTGACATGAGCTACAAACGGCTTACAAAAGCGCATCGAAATCTCGATTTCAATGACTCGGAAAGTAACATGCAGTGTTTGGTGGAATTCTAATGTATACTTTCGTAATACGAAAATACGCAATGTACATGTTGCTGCACATCAAAGATATTTCCAAAACGTGTCTTTTTTCCATGAGTTTTGTTTTCTTAAGTGCCGGGAAATTGTACGCCCGTGTATAAAACTATAACCATTCAAACTTCAAAGGATTTATAAGGAAAAATATACTGTCACCCGGGAGAAAGCGTATTTTTAACCGGGAAATCCGGGAATTTTTTTTCCTTGTCCACGTATACTCCGTGATGAATAACAAATTAGGTTAAAAATGTAACAGAGTCATAAATTAATTATTTTTCATGTTTAAGATGTTCTAAAAATTCTAAAGTGTCTCTAAAACATGTTGGCAGTACGAAAAATGAGCTGTTTACATTGCTAGTGGAGGACTCAAAATTAATTAGTGTGCTGTCGCAATATTGCAGAAAGGTCTACAATGTCAAAGATAGTTTGTGTTAGTGTCCACATATAGACACATTCTTGAAATTAATGCCCACAGTTCTAAAGTATGTACCCCAATGCTAAATTTCCATGTAGATTAACAGTTGACATTTTAGAAGTAGGCCAAATAATTTGACTACAGAAAAATACATGTTAGCTAAGAAATGCCACCATAAACAGGCAAAAAGACAGATTGAATGTAACTAATAAGGCCTACTGTTGATGTAAATAAGCAAACATTCTTAAAGTGTATATACCTACATTTAAGTTGTTCTCAGGCAACATTTTAGAAGGGACAAAGGTAATTCATCATGTTATTTGCTAGAAGCAGTATATAAAATGATGACATTCATTGCCAATTATTGCTATTATTATAAATGACACAGGCCTACTGAATGCTATGCAAAATAACAGCAGTTTACAATCATAAGATTCCCTAAAAGTTTCATAGTCTGTATTTTTTGTATAGTATTGCTCACAATATTTTAAATATTATTATTATTATTATTATTATTATTATTATTATTATTATTATTATTATCTCCTTCACTTTCTCAGACGTTAAGTCTGGTTAAAAATGGAGTGACGCGGACCTTGATCAAGCGTCACTTCCTTTTAACTGTACGGTATGTGTTATATTGCATTTAGGAACTTTCGGGTAATTAAACATGTATCAATAATTACGGATTTCTGTAGTTGTATATATATGTTTGGATGTAGCTGTATTGCATTGATGTACTGGTGGATATTGTGTGGTATGACTCCTGTAGATGATAGTATAATTGGTATGATGTCAACATTATCCTGATGCCACATGTCTTTGACTTCCTCAGCCAGTTGGATGTATTTTTCAATTTTTTCTCCTGTTTTCTTTTGTATGTTTGTTGTATTGGGTATGGATATTTCGATTAGTTGTGTTAATTTCTTCTTTTTATTGGTGAGTATGATGTCAGGTTTGTTATGTGGCGTTGTTTTATCTGTTATAATGGTTCTGTTCCAGTATAATTTGTATTCATCATTCTCCAGTACATTTTGTGGTGTATACTTGTATATAGGAACGTGTTGTTTTAAAAGTTTATGTTGTAAGGCAAGCTGTTGATGTATTATTTTTGCAACATTGTCATGTCTTCTGGGGTATTCTGTATTTGCTAGTATTGTACATCCGCTTGTGATGTGATCTACTGTTTCTATTTGTTGTTTACAAAGTCTGCATTTATCCGTTGTGGTATTGGGATCTTTAATAATATACTTGCTGTAATACCTGGTGTTTATTGTTTAATCCTGTATTGCAATCATGAATCCTTCTGTCTCACTGTATATATTGCCTTTTCTTAGCCATGTGTTGGATGCGTCTTGATCGATGTGTGGCTGTGTTAGATGATACAGGTGCTTGCCATGAAGTGTTTTCTTTTTCCAATTTACTTTCTTCGTATCTGTTGATGTTATGTGATCTAAAGGGTTGTAGAAGTGGTTATGAAATTGCAGTGGTGTAGCCGATGTATTTATATGAGTGATTGCCTTGTGTATTTTGCTAGTTTCTGCTCGTTCTAGAAATAATTTTCTTAAATTGTCTACCTGTCCGTAATGTAGGTTTTTTATGTTGATAAATCCCCTTCCTCCTTCCTTTCTCCTTAATGTGAATCTTTCTGTTGCTGAATGTATGTGATGTATTCTATATTTGTGGCATTGTGATCGTGTAAGTGTATTGAGTGCTTCTAGGTCTGTGTTACTCCATTTCACTACGCCAAATGAGTAGGTCAATATTGGTATGGCATAAGTATTTATAGCTTTTGTCTTGTTTCTTGCTGTCAATTCTGTTTTCAGTATTTTTGTTAGTCTTTGTCTATATTTTTCTTTTAGTTCTTCTTTAATATTTGTATTATCTATTCCTATTTTTTGTCTGTATCCTAGATATTTATAGGCATCCGTTTTTTCCATCACTTCTATGCAGTCGCTGTGGTTATCCAATATGTAATCTTCTTGTTTGGTGTGTTTTCCCTTGACTATGCTATTTTTCTTACATTTGTCTGTTCCAAAAGCCATACTTATATCATTGCTGAATCCTTCTGTTATCTTTAGTAATTGGTTGAGTTGTTGATTTGTTGCTGCCAGTAGTTTTAGATCATCCATGTATAGCAAATGTGTGATTTTGTGTTGGTATGTTCCAGTAATATTGTATCCATAATTTGTATTATTTAGCATGTTGGATAGTGGGTTCAGAGCAAGGCAGAACCAGAAAGGACTTAATGAGTCTCCTTAGTATATTCCACACTTAATCTGTATTGGCTGTGATGTGATATCATTTGAATTTGTTTGGATATTAAGTGTGGTTTTCCAATTTTTCATTACTATGTTTAGGAACTGTATCAATTTAGGATCTACTTTGTATATTTCCAATATTTGTAGTAACCATGAGTGGGGTACACTATCAAAAGCTTTTTGGTAATCAATGTATGCATAGTGTAGCAACCTTTGTTTAGTTTTAGCTTGATATGTCACCTCTGCATCTATTATCAGTTGCTCTTTACATCCTCGTGCTCCTTTGCAACAGACTTTTTGTTCTTCATTTATAATTTTGTTCTGTGTTATATGTGTCATTAATTTCTGTTTAATGACTGAAGTTAATATTTTGTATATTGTTGGTAGGCATGTTATGGGGCGATATTTAGCTTGGTTCGATGTGTCTGCTTGATCTTTAGGTTTCAGATATGTTATTCCGTGTGTAAGTGTATCAGGGAATGTGTATGGGTCTGCAATGTAACTGTTAAATAATTTAGTTAGATGTGAATGTGTTGAGGTGAACTACTTTATCCAGAAATTTGCTATTTTATCATTTCCAGGGGCTTTCCAATTGTGAGTAGAATTAATTGCTTGGGTGACTTCATGTTGCAAAATTATCACTTCAGGCATTTGTGGTATCATCTTGTATGTGTCTGTTTCTGCTTGTATCCACCGTGCATGCCTGTTATGTTGTACCGGGTTTGACCATATGTTGCTCCAGAAGTGTTCCATGTCTGTTATGTTTGGTGGATTGTTTATTTTAATGTGTGTGTTATCTTATTATTATTATTATTATTATTATTATTATTATTATTATTATTAAGTCAGCAGCATGAAAAGTGGGATCATCATGTTGCAGTGGTACGTAAATATGTAAAGTGTATATTTGATCTGTGCAGTTGCATTTCAAGAAACTATGGCTTGCAAAAATAAAAGCCTGTAACCAACTACATCACCACAAACACACACACAACACAACTGTCTTATGGGGAAGGAATGAAGGAATAAGATGTTTTTATTACCAAATATGACTTAGATTACAGAAGAATATACACTGCTTGTAAGCAGACTACGAAAGATGTTAACAATGGGAGATGTGACATTTAAATCAATGTCAGTCGATATATCAGAAAAACTGCTTATCATGTATTGCAAGACTTTTCACACTTTGCAAGCACAAATTAAATAGTGCCACATGCAAATTTTTTGTATAACTCATTAAAATATGCGTTTATCATAATATAAACAAATTGCTATGAAAATTAGATTTCATGCACCTTTCAGGCAGGAAGAGCCATTGTAATATGTCTAATGCTACATATTATTTGACCGTCCTCCATGGCTATAAATGCTAAACAAGTGCTGCAACATGTTTTAAAGTAATGTTATTCTCTATAATGTGCAGATTTGTAGATATGAAACGGGCATTCAAAAAGAAATGAGCCGGAGTCTGGTATGCACAAACCTGTGACAGGAGGTTAATATCGTGGTGTGTGTAACGAGGTGTGGTTCCGACCAGTGTGTGGAAGTTCACAGCCCGTCGCTAGAGGGCACATGTGTACATCACATGACTATGCAGAGCTAGCAGTAGCATGCATCAATCGTCCAACGCTGCCAGTCACATTGCAAACAGTGACATGGAGACTTCAAAAGAAGAGCAAAGAGGTGTTGTTTGTTTTCTGACAGTGGAAGGTGTAGGAGGAATGGACAGTTGTCGATGAATTTCATAAGTGTACAGCGAACACTGCATGTTCCTTGCAAGGGTCAAGGTGTGGCTCAGGCACGTCAGGCAAGGACGGATGTCATTAGCCAATGAGCACCACACTGCGTTACCGATGACATTGTCCAGCTGGTGGATGCACTCATTACCCGGGCCCTCCAAGTGACAGTCAAAGCTGTAGCTACTGCATTCGGATTGAGCGTCTGAAGTGTTCACACCATCAGCAGGGAACGACTGCACATGCGCAAAGTGTGTGCCCAATGGGTGCCCCACAGTCTTCAACCACACCAGGAAGCATGTCGACCGGTCCTCTGTCGTACTCATCTGCAGCGCTATGCTTGGGAAGGGAATGCATTTCTGGCATGAGTGGCGGCTGGAGATGAGTCATGGTGTCATCTCTTCGAACCAGAATCGAAATGACGAAGACACTGGACTCGCATTCGGGAGGACGACGGTTCAATCCCGTCTCCGGCCATCCTGATTTAGGTTTTCCGTGATTTCCCTAAATCGTTTCAGGCAAATGCCGGGATGGTTCCTTTGAAAGGGCACGCCCGATTTCCTTCCCAATCCTTCCCTAACCCGAGCTTTCGCTCCGTCTCTAATGACCTCGTTGTCGACGGGACGTTAAACACTAACCACCACCACCACCACCGAAATGACAAAGTCTCCAGTGGAAGCATCCAGAGTCACCACCACCAAAAAAAGCCAAAGCCATCCACACGAGTGCAGGAAAGGTTATGCTGACGTTCTTCTTTGACCAAGATGACCCCCTTCTGGTTCACTTCCTGCAGCATGGGACAACAGTGAATGCCCAGCATTACTCACAAACCTTGAACAACCTTTGCCAAGCGATCAAATCAAAATGACCAGGCAGTCTCACCCAGGGGGTCATTCTGCTCCACGACAATGCAAAGCCTCAGACAGCCAACACAGTCGTGGCACTCCTGCGGAAATTCAAATGGGAGGTTCTCGGCCCCCCTTCCATACAGTCCGTGCCTCTCTCCCCATGATTACACCATTTTTGGTCCCCTTAAAAGGGCTCTGTGGGAATTTTATGAGACAGCCATACACTGCCTTGTGTCACAGTGGGACAAGTGTCTCAACAGCCAGGGTCAATACTTCTAACATGCAGGTATTGGTTTCTGTAACTATGCCTCTGGCTTGTTTCTTTTTGAACGCCCCTTATAGATGTGCAAGTTGTCAAGTTCTAAAATATTAGTGGATCACAATTGGAAATGACATTAGAGATTCTATCAACCAATAATGCTACCTCAGCTGAAATATATGCTTAATATCGAGTCCTCAACCACATTGTTCAGTTTTATACCTCCAATCAGCAAAGCCTAAAGAAAATGGCCCTAAATATCATGAGGTACGATACCTTCACATTGCAGTGTGACAGTACGACATTGCCGGTTTGCAAAGACGAAGGTATCGATGTCGTAATACAAGGAAAACACAGATGAAATAATGTGATTATAGCAGCAGTAGTGGTAAGGCATTACCTATAATTGATGAAGTGACATAATTATATTTCATAATACAATAGTTGGAAAGAAAGATGTCATTTTGTATGTACCTGAACAGTCTTACATGAGGAACAAACACATGATCCATTGTGTAGTGGTCTCCAGCCAGGTAATACCATGTTCTTTAGCCAAGGAAGATATAAAAGTTTAGCATAGTTGCATGTCTGGACACTTTATAAAATTGATTAGGTGGTTACCTATAACTCAACTTACTCCTGGGCTTGTGATTTGACACATATACTATAAAAGCTTTACTCTACAATTGGAGATCACCCATATTAAACAGTCAACACTACTGTGTTGTTGTATAATATGACCCTAGGTGCCACTGTATATGGAAGATGTTGCCTACAAGCAAACATATGCTCCACCTAGGAAACAGTTACAGAACCACCTAAGCAGGCTGGCTCCATTAATTTAGATTATGGTGTAGTTTTCTGAGGTAGAATAGTACGAAAAAGCATGTGCTGTCCATGGATCATCTTTTTTATGCCAGTGCTTCAAACTGCCACCACAATGAAAACACACTGTTTCATCGCCATGACCAGTGTAAAAGTACCTTGCTTCAATTTGTGCATCCAGTCACTGCTTAGTAGCAAGAGGCCACCATCAACTGATACTAATCTAGCCTCCCGCATGCTGAATTTAGGCCACACTGGTCCTGACATGATTTCAGCTGAGCTGTATTGAAGCATTGACTCTGGAAAGGAATTTGGACATATTTCCAGTTTGCACAGGTCTACCTCCTACATATAAATGGGTCTCCCAGTTAGCAGTGAAAGCTGTGCTGTTTCTGCTGGAGACATGTACAACAGGGAGTCGGTTAACTTTCTGGACCCTGTGTGCACATCAGTTTACATATTAGACGATTTGGATTTTACCACATACAGAGAGGCTTGCGAAGGACACTGGATGCAAGTAGCAGAAGAATGCTGGCACTTTGATTGTTGTATTGATGATGTCTCCAAAATTACTTCTGTTCTTAAAGAGGAGCACAAACAATATATGTTAAATACTTACATGAAGCGTGCAAGAGAGATTGTGGAAAATGGGAAGTTAATAAATAAATAAATAAATAAATACAAAGTTGTGTTAAAAAAGTTATCTATTTGTGGAGTACCTGAAGGTACTTTGTCGAAGCAACCAGTCTAATGTATATCCTCACACCATAGCTGACAACCTGCATTTTTCTGTGGTAGCTGTCCCAGACAGCCTTCAGCACTGAAACTTTAAAACTGTAAGACACATACAGATGCTGGCTGCTAGATAAAATATATATGCATCACTTACGTAGAAAACATACCTCATCTAAGGTGACAGTCATCTACAAAGAGCTGTGGCAATAGTTTGATTCTTCTTGGACAAGTATTAAGTTGACATTAGTGAAGATCACCATGCAATGGGGGTGTACACAGTGGATTATCTGCCTGTTCAGGATAGTTTTCCAAACATAGATGGCTGGAAGTGGAACGGTGGCATTCTGTTTGGGCATTGGATGGGGGGGGGGGGGGGGGGGGGGATGAGGCAGCACATTATATTCTGGCGTGTGGGTACAATATGTTATAACCAATGGTGCAGCAAACTAGGTCTAAAGCAGACAGAGGAGCAAGGCATCTGGTGTCACTCCAGGGAGGCAGAACCACCACAGAAATTTCAAGTTAATTATTACGTTATGTGCAGTTTGTAAGGCTTGAGATATAGGTGCAGGCATCTATCTTTAACATACTTTTATACCATGAAACCCATGAAGTGTGCAGTTTTCTTGACGAGTATGGGGATGGGGCTGTTTTAGGTAAGGTATGTATTCTATGTAAATCACGTATTATTATGTATACTATCTAGCAGCCAGTGAGCATCTATCTGCATCTTATGTTATTAATGTTTAACAAACTTATTGTGCTCTGCCACTTATTTTAGTGTGTGTTGTCAGTGGCATTTCCCATATTTTCCAGTATTTATCCATATGCCTTTTGTAAATGTACAAGTATAAATATGCTTTTAATGCACAAGGAGTGGTTTGCTAATTTTTTAATACCATCCAACTTTGATACAGAGTCCCAACCTAGCCATTGTATCTATTTACTCATCCAAATGGAAACACTAAGTGCCAGAACCAATGCTATAACACACACCTACACATGTACATGGATGCTGTTGGAGGTAGTGTGTTGATGTTATTCTGCTGTAAGCACACACAATGCAGTTACGCTATTTCATGTGATGGCTTCCAGCAGAGGCCCCTACTTCCTCCCTCCACCGATGCTGGAGACGTCGTTGGAGGCAGTGGCCGCAGCATCCTGGGATTGGTTTGGTGTTGCATCGGAAAGGTGGATCTGTGGGTGTTAGGTGTTGGATATTGCTAATGGTGAATCCAGCATGTGGTGCATTACGTGATATTGTTCGGGCTGCATCCGGTACATCCGGGGATATTATTCGTGATGAATCCACCTGCACAAAGTCTGGGGTAATGCTTGGGGTGGATCTGTTGCACAATAATTTGTGGCTAATGTTTTGTATGGATCCACCCACATATGATCTGAGGTATCATCTGAAAGGTGGATCCATCAGCACTACATCTGAGAATATTGATCGGGTTGGATCTAACATTTGATACATTCCGAGATATTGTTTTGGGGCAGATCTGCCTGCACACTGTCTGGGGTAATACTTCAGGTGGATCTGTACATGCAATTATTCCTGGATAATATTCGGTTTGGATCACACATATATGATCTGGGGTAGCATCTGAAATGTGAATCATCCTTACATTAGTTCCAATGCTGCTGCCGCTGCCCCCAATGATGCCTCCAGTGTTGGGGGAGGGAGGGACTGGGGGTCCCTGTTGATAGCCAACATGAGAAATAGCATAAATGTGCTGTGTGTGTTTACAACAGGATAATGTCAACACACTGCCTCCAATAGCAATCCATGTCCATATGTGGGTTTGTGTTTTAGCATTGGTTTTGGCACTTAAGTGTTACCGTTTGGATAAGTAGGTACTCTGAGTTGGGACACTGTATCAAAGTTGAATGGTATTTGAAAATGGCAAACCACACCTGGTTATGTAAGCTTTAAGAGCATATTTATATTACATTTACATATATAATATGGGAAAGAAATGGATAAACATTGAAAAATGTGGGAAATGTCACTGATAACACACACTAAAATAAGTAGCAGAGCACAACAAGTTTGTTAAACATTAAAATCATAAGACACAGATAGATGCTTGCTGGCTGCTAAATAGTATACAGAATACATGCCTTACCTAAAGCAGCCACATCTCCATACTTGTCGAGAAAACCACAGACTGCATGTGTGTCATGGTATAAAGATATGTTACAGACAAATGTCAGCATCTGTATCTCAAGCCTTGCAAACTGCAGATCATGCATTAATTGACTTGAAATTTCTGTGGTAGTTCTGCCTTCCTAGAGTGACACTGGATGCCTCGGTTCTCTGCCTGCTGTACACCTTAGTTGCTGGACCATAATATCATGTCGTCTTATGTTTGTCCCTCATAAAATGGTGCTTGAGCACAATTTAAATGTGGAAATATATACGAGGTGCTATCCAGAATTTTCAGGACTGGTGCTACCATCTGTTGAAAACCTTACCTTTGGACTAATGGTCACCATCACCCTCAAAGTAGTTCCCATCTGCACATACACACCGGTCCCAGTGCTTCTGCCACTGATCAGATGTTTTCTGTAAGTCCTGCTCTTTGAGGGTGTTTATCACTGCTAGCAGTGCTTCTTGAATCCTTTCTAGAGCGTCGAACCGACAGCCTTTAAAGTTGAGTTTCAGTTTTGGGAATAGTGCGAAGTCGCAAGGTGGGTGGGGTACAACCGCCATGTTGTTTTTTGCCAAAAAGGTCCCGGTGAGCAATAGCGTGTGTCAGGGCGCGTTGTTGTGATGCAGCAGCCAGTTCGCTTGACGCCAAATTTCAGGCCGCCGTTGCCCTTTTTCACAGAGCCTTTGCAAAACTTCACAGTAGTACGCGGAATTCACTGTATTGTTGGGTGGGATGAATCTTTTGTGCACATTTCTCTTGGTATCAAAGAAAACGATGATCGTGCTCTTCACTCTGTGCTTCACCTGTCTCGCTTTTTTGGGTCTCGGAGAGCCCGGGCTCTTCCACTGGGACGATTGTTTATTTGTCTCTGGGTCATAACTGTAAATCCAGCTCTCGTCGCCGGTGATAAGCCGTGACAAGAAGGTTGAATCATCCTGAGATTCACACAGAATTTGATACACACGTGCTGTTCTGTTCGCGGATCCATCATATTAGTGCCGCACTCCAAACAGAGTATCACAGAAATCACTGTGGACACACAACACGTCCTCCCAGCTGAATGCCACTCTGTACACTATCTTATCAGATATGCAGCTCTCGCCACCTATTGGTGCAAAGATCTGCTACTCCTACTTTCCAGATGGTAGCACTAGTCCCGAAAATGTTGGATTCCACTTTGTACTTTGAGGGTCTGCGGTAACTTACTTCAACATAGGTCTAATTAGTTACGTTCAGTCTGTTTATATTTACCTGCTTAGCTAACACTTATTTTTCTGCAGGATAGTTTTCCAGCATCAAATTATTAGGCCTACATTCTAAAATGTCAGTTGTTATTAGACATGGAAGTTTAGCACTGAGGCGCATACTTCAGAATTTTATGGACTAATTGGGCAAATGAGTGTATATATGGAAATTTAACTCTCACTTTTTTATGTTGCTGAAGTCCTTTTCTTTTTTCAGTATTGTAACATCACATTAACTGAGTCCTACAGTGTTTTTCATGTATTAACTCCACTAACAAAGTAAACATTTCACTTCTTGCACTGGCGACATATTTTTTGCAGCCATTTTAGAATTTTTCAGTATCTTAGATGTGGAAAATAATTAATTTATGACTATCAGGGATGGTACAAGTGCTTAGTTTTCAGTAATCACCACACGAGTGCCAGCAGCCATCATTCTCCTAGGCAAGGTGAAGAGCAGATACCCTGAGATTTTTCGAAGGATGAAGCACCTTGTCAAATTCAGCTTTGGTGATCTCGAATTTGTGCAGTGGTGGGGACCGTAGACATCAGAAGATGATGGTCCGGAGGTGGTGCTGATATAGTGCAGCAAAACGTGGTGAATTTCATTTTTCTCCCAGTATTGCTGTCGGTGAGGTGCCAGCTAGTAATGTTGGGAAGCAGGTGATAGTGCCCAATGTAGTCTGCTCCGATAATGGGGTCAGTGATGTAGGCAGAAGTGAAGGCCCAGGGCAGGTCCTGTTGCAGGCCGAGGTTGAGGACACGATGATGTACTCCGTAAGTGGTAATAGTCACATTATTCCCTGTTGTCAGGAGGATGGCTGGGGTGGTGCTGGGGTCACATTTGATCTGCCACAGGAAGGTACACAGTTCTGAGCTGGTGTTGATGAGGAGTGGTGCAGTGGAGTGAGCTTCGCCCCTAAACAGGCAGTGGGAGATGGAGTGACAACTGGGCACACCTAATCCCTGCAACTGTTGGCATCAGTGTGCCAAGAGCAGGGGTCCATGCAGTTCGCAGCGTCGGGGTCAAAACACTTGTGGTACCAGAAAAGACCGGCCATGTCGCGAGAGGTGTTGGCAGGATGGCTAGTGCTGCGGTGTCATTATCTGTTACAATGCCAGCGGCTGGTGCTGCATGGAGGGTGGCGGTCAGAATAGAGTAGGGCCACAGTTGCCTACAGCATTGCCATGTCGACACTGAGGAAGTTGATTGTGTCATATACTCCCAGCTGCTGGGCTTTGTGCTCTGGGCTGGCAGGGAGGGGAGCTACTGATGATACCATCAGTGGCGTGTCGAGCAGAGAGGAGGATCTCCTGGCACGATGGCTGGCAGACTGATGGTCAGCAGATTGTGCAGCGCGGGGCTGAGGCTGGCGGATGTTGTATAGGAAACTGTCAGAGACCATATGTAGCTCCAGCAGGCTTCAGAGGAGGCACAGGAATAGCAAGGGTTGCTGATCCCAACTGATTTGCTGCATGTCAGATGACATGAGTTGTCCACGAGGCGGCACCGGAATGTTTTGTAGTGGTTGGTAGCTGGGGGCGATGAGATGATGATGTAGACCTCCATCACATATGTCGGCTCGAGCTGACTGACCACCATACTTGGTGGCATCCTGGGAGATACTGCAATTGGCAAAGATGGCATCCACCAAGGAATACCACAGGCGTGGGTTCCACAGATTGAAGGATGACATATGATCTGTGGTTCAGCCAGACAGAGTGGCGGTAGCATTCGGGGATCGGGCATCGAGCATCAGCGCGTTAAGATCAGGAGGGATGGCAGAGGGGGTGTTGCCAGAAGCAAGAATCAGTGAGGAATCGTTATGGAGTCTGATGGTGGGGGCTGGGCTGCTGTTGAAGCATTCAAATTCCATGAGATGTAAAGTCAGCTCGATGATGATGTCTTGTGGCACTGGAGCAGTAGCTGAGTGCAGTGAGGCATTGGTTCAGCTGGTGGTAAATTCCATGTTTCTTAAGTTGCACATGGTATGACAAAACATTCACAAGAGAAACAATTCATGATGCGAAGCATGCTATTGTCCGTAGAACAAGGTGTGTGGGCACTGCAAAAAGAACAGTTTCCTTACACAGTTATTCAATGACTACACTACTAGCAAAAATGAAATAGTCTCAAAATTTGCAAATGCTGAAAAGAGCCACTCACCAATGTGGTGGCACTAGATAAAGGCACGACGTGGTAGATATAATGACACTGTGTGGTCTCTTCCCAGATATTGCCAACACAACACCATTAATTTTCATTGCGAGAAGCAGAATTAATTGTATGTGGTGGAAGACATGGTGCAAATCACCCATTTGCATACCCGCCTATGTAGCAGGCTTAGCGACAGCACGGGCAATATGTGTCTCGAACTTCATGATAAGCATCACCATTTGCTGCGCCTGTCGCAGTGTGGAACTGAAGACGATGTTGGCACTGTGAGGAGCAGGTGAAGACTGAGAGTAAGGCTAGGTTGGCAGAAGTCTCACTAGGGACTGAGCTGATGTTCTGTGGTGATAGCCAGCGACCTTAGTATACCAGTATCACATCGCATGAAAGGATTGACAGCTTTGGACAGAAGTAAACATGCAATGGAATAAACTCACTACCTCAGCAGATAGTGAGTTAGGAATGTATTGAACAGCTAAGACAGGTGTGCAGCCAAAGGCCACGGTACTAGAATGGATATTGTGAATTTAATTAGTGTTTTGAAAGATATATGCGTACTACAAGTTCTTGAATTTACGCCACAAACGATTCATATTACAAAGTTTTGGGCCTGGAAGACCTTATCTTGGCTTGAGTTACTCCAGAATATATGATGTGACCTCATGTACATCTACATTTACATCTATATGTCTAGCACATTCTGAACTGCATATAGTAATGTTTCCCAAAGTTTGGCAGTGAATTGGCTAGAAACCATTTACTTATATTCACTGAAAATTTCAGTACCAGCTTTTTCTAACATTAAATTCGAATTGGTATTTATGACAATGTTTTTGTCATCTGTAAGCAAAATAAACTTATTACCTGATAACCTTAGTGAAGAAAGGACACTAATATATGCAAACAGAAGTAATGGCCCTAATTAGTTTTGATTTGAATGAAGGATAATAACTTAATCCAGGACTCTCCAAACTGACACCCTTTATTTATGATAGAATAAGAGTTGAACCACATAATACAATTTACTGTGGCATTAAAATATTGTAATTTAGTTAGAAGATGTATTTGATTTAAACAGTCAGATGTCTCTGACAGAACACAAATCATACCGATAGCCTATGATTTATTGTCTGACTAAAATAATTCTCAAAAGGTGGTTTTGCTGTTGATGTGGATGCCTGCTCTTCATAGAATTACTAGTCTTGGAAACAAATGAATCAACCTTGTGACATATTTTGCATATTTTCACTCAAAAATGTCTTATAGGCTAATCTTTTGGGGTAATTCATCACTTAGAAAGTACTGATTGCGCAAAAGTGAACAGTAAGAATAATATGAGGTGTTTTCTGGAGGTACCTCTTAAGCGTTTTAACTGCACCATCACAATAGTTATATTCGCTAATGAAATTTGTCATAAATAATCCATCACAATTTGAGAAGAATAGTCATATCAGTACCTGGAACACTAGAGGAAAAAATCCAGACAAGTGCAAGTAGGACTCGTGCAAAAGGGTTCTGTACTTAATTACAAGTGTCTCAGGAATTGAGAATTTTGATGATTTTTGCCTGTTATCAATATCAATGCTGGGAAGATATCAAAATATCTGACGTAAATGATAAAATGTTTTGATTGTGTGGATGTAGAAGCTTTTAAACTACTTCATGCTGCCAAGGGACCATGGACTTCAGTACGTGACATAAGTTTCAACTTGGTACGTCCATGCATGCTGACTGCGTGGGTACCCTGGGACTCCAGCACCCACATACACAGTCTTGCGGGTGTGCTGCACCCACAAAAAATTTAGTTGGTAAAAACAAAATAAAATAAATATTTCTCACTTGCCTTTATCAAAAAGTAATGAAACATTAAGACACTGAGATGGAAGTTAAAATTTCTTATCTCTAGAACATATGTTTGTTTCAGATGTCTTTGTGCAAAGGCAACCAAGCAAGACACTCCTCCATTTCTTGCCTTTCTGTGGCCAAGTCAAAGGCACTCACCAGAATAAGAGTCACTCTATACTGTAAATGGAACCCTGTCTTTTTCACTTGCTTTCATATTTCCTTACAAATGACATGTTACAATACGCTCATCCATTCATCAACAATTGTTCTAAAATATCTGCTTGCCAGTACTGAGCAGTAATAAAAAATCCAAGATACAAGGAAGCTGATTGTTACAGGCTATCCCAGTAGTTATTTTTTTTAAATATAATAGGTGGTGTGGTTTAAGAGTTCGTTGAAATTGTTTTCGCGTAATCTGGATTGTTATCATTTTGTTTGTTGAGACAATGGCTTTGAATGATGCAGGAGCTTATATTGTAGACTGAAGGGATGTTACCGCTTTAATAGCTAATACAAAGGAGACCCCTCTGCTGACAGGATGCATGGAGCCAAAGCTCCTTGCCGGGCAGTTCTCAAATGCTACATGATTACTGGAAATGTATGGCAAGGTGAAACACAATATTGTGTATTACTTCTATTTATACTTTCAAATTCAAACAGTTTCCTGGTCGCTACGGAAAAATTTGTCATACGTTTATTATCATCATCATCATCATCATCATCATCATCATCACAGGTGGATATTACTAACACTGACAATAGTGAAAATCAAATTCAGCCAAAAAATAAGGTACCTGAGAATGTGTCTTTTGAGCTAGGGCAGTCTTAAGGTATGCTAATAGTACCAGTATGTGTTACCTTACCAAACCACGGATCTTTACAACACATCATAAAACAACAGTAGTCATTTAAAAAAAAAAGAGATTCCCCAGAAGACGTGTACTACATTCTGCCATTGATATGCAGCCACAGGAATTTTGGAAAGTTGGCACCCTTGGATCCATCTACCCATTTCTGAGAAAAAGGATTCTTAAAACACACACACACACACACACACACACACACACACACACACAGTTGTGCTAGACAATATAACACTTAGTACAGTGGGTGTATCTTAGCTGTACTCCTGGAAGGGACAAGATGGTACTACAACACACACAATATCAGGTCACTTTATTACAACTCGAAGAATATTTTATACTTAACATTGTAACAGTTCATGTCCACTGAACATTAACATACTGCTTGATATAGAACAACATACTAAATTCTTCTCACAGGGTACAACTGATGATAAACATGCATGCAGAGTTCTATCCAACACAATTACCACATTGGTGGCTCAGTAGAGAGATGATGCTGTCATCTTCAGCGATGATGGCCGACAGGGCTGAGCAGCACTGAACTCACATGTAAGTGTGTTGATGCGGGAGCATGTGCAGACTCTTCTGAGTGTGTCTATGCCACCATCTCTCGTTCATCATTGCCTCTGGCAGTGACTGACTGTTTTGTGGTTCCATTGTAAGGTTCCAACCTTGCCTTGGCACCTTGCCCTTTGGACGACATTGCAAAAGTGGTGGTGTAAGGGTTCTGTTTTTACCAACTGAGATATGGAACCCTAAAAATTACCTGTGTTACTGTTATTTATTATTAAAATTGTCAGTGTCTCAGAATGCTTAACACACAGCAACAAGAACCTTTGATCATTTGTCCAATAGCATAAAATGTATGACTGGTTGCAAAGCAAGTTTTAAATCAATCTGAAAATCATTTCTCCTGGGCAACTAGTTCATTCCATGGACCAATTTCTATTTAAAAACCTGTAGCCTGTAGAAAGCACGTACTTTTTAAGTGTAATAGCATGAGTGGAACTATTAAATATGTTCATTAATGTTAACACTAATCATGTATACTTATTCTTAAACTGACTTGTTCCACATTATTTTGATAAAAGAATTGTTCACATGACCTATGAAACGTGGAACTAACTAACTCACTCACTCACTCACTCACTCAAGATACTAAGTCCAGGGACACACAGAAGACCAGGATAAAAGGATACTTTTCTTGCTATAAGTTGCTCGTGTATCTTTTGACACAGGAGCCCCGTGATTTTCTTATTTAACACATGATTAGATTTTCATTAGCATGCTGGAAGAGTGTCTGCTTCTGAATGCTAGTGTGCTGTGCTGCCGCCCCCCCTCCCCCTCCCCACACACACACACACACACACACACACACACACACACAAAAACAATTTCTGCTGTTGCCAGATAATTGAAATTGTGTTTTTTGAATTTCATTTCAAGATTATTTTTGTTATAAATATTGTCCTATCTCTTTTGCATTTTCAGTTTAATTGACTGATGTGTTTGATGTATGTGTAACATGATTTTTTTTTTTTTTAAGGACGATTCCAGATCACAAACGGATTGTTAGACTACGTGGGTCAGTAATAGACAGCTCATATGGCGGAGGCTGTACACCGTCAGTTCTGTTAATAATGGATCGTCTTTCACGTGATCTTTATTATGGCCTACGGTCTGGACTGTCGTGGGTCACAAGACTTCAGATTGCGATTGATGTTGTGGAAGGAATCCGCTACCTGCACTCACAAGGATTGGTACATCGTGACATTAAGTTAAAGAATGTTTTGGTAAGCATTCCTACAGTTTTACTGTGTTTATTTCCTATTTTAGCAAGTTAAAGTTTTGATTAGAGCATCAGATTGAGGCATTGAAATTCGTCTTTGTAACTGTCCTTGAATAACTCACTCACTGAATAAAATTACAGTGTTTAATCCAGAGCTCCATGTGATCTGGAGTATTGTGAGCAGATAAGACTCATAAGTATGTCATTGTAAAGCACACATTAGCTCATTGTGTTAACTCATTCATGAGTTGTATTAATATTTCCCATTTTTGACAAAATTAGAAGAAACAAAACTTTCGTAGACATGTTGGAAATTTTGGATTTATGTGCATGTACTCCATACTACTTTAGAAATAAATGTATAGATAAAATGTGAGTTGTGGTTTCCTGTGAATATTTAGTTAATTTTGGTAATGGCTTTCAGCAGCGAATAGGAACTTGCATCACAAAACCTATGGAAGCAGTGACAAAGTGACACGTCGTGTAGTTTGGACTATACAAAAGGCAATTTGAAGTGCAGAAACTACGTAAAAAATGTCGTGCAGTGTTTGTTTATTATTATTATTATTATTATTATTATTTTGTCATTCAATTTTATGTTGGCAGCTACAATTTAGTGTATGGAATTTTCTCAAAGTTGACTAATAATGGGAGTAAAATAGACACCGGTTTTGACATAAATTTCACCGTTCCCTTGCTTGTAGTGAATTTGCAACTTGGTAGCATGACTACTAATTTG
This sequence comes from Schistocerca americana, assembly GCF_021461395.2. Taxonomy (NCBI): domain Eukaryota; kingdom Metazoa; phylum Arthropoda; class Insecta; order Orthoptera; family Acrididae; genus Schistocerca; species Schistocerca americana. Next base: position 933,942,579 of record NC_060130.1, read on the forward strand.
ACACACTTGTTATAAATTCAACACTGGTCATAAATTTGGCTTCACAGTAGAGTCTTAGTGTTGTCAGAGGTAATTTATAAGTCACAGTTCCAACTCAAGTTAGTTTCTGTGTGATTTAGGATGCTTTCTCAGTAACTGCTGAGGTGAACCAAAAAATTTCTTTATTCGTTGAAGTACAATCTTATATTCCTACACACCTAACTATTGGCAAGTGTGGAGTCCTTCTAATTTGAAAGTTTGATTTTTATTTGCCAGCAATATACCTTTTAGTAGTAAAAAAAGTGTGTTACGGCCAGCTGCCTTTGTCGAGAAGTCCTCTGAAACAACTACCAGTATCATCTGCATATGCAAAGACAGAACCCTTTTTGCCACCTTTGGAACAATTTGATCAGTAAACAAATTTACTGGGAGACTACTAGCATTGTTTGTATTTATTTAAGTAGATTCATACAAAATGTTCATGTGTGAATCCCTCGCAGTTTTGTGCTTACTGTCATGTGAGAAATGAATACTTTTAACTTCAGTGAACTGTTACTTCTTAATGTATTTAAAACCAATGAAAGTTTAAGTATGATGTGAAAAGTGGCAATTGACTGTAAATAATTAAAAGTGTGAGGTCATCCACATGAGTACTAAAAGGAATACGCTAAATTTCATTTACACAATAAATCATGCAAGTCTAAATTCAATTAAATCCCTAGAGATTAGAATTACAAATAATTGTAATTTAAATGATTGCAGAGATAATGTTGTGGGTAAAGCAAACAAAAGACTGATATATTGGCAGAACACTTAAAAAGTGCAACATGTGTACTAAAGAGACTGCTTACACCATTCTTATCTACATCAGAGGAGACTGATAGAGGACATCAAAAAAGTTCAGATAATGGCAGCTCATTTTGTATTATCCTGAAATAGGGGGAGAAGGCCTTGGACATGATACGTGGATTGGGGTGGCAGTCATTAAAACAAAGGAATTTTTCATTGCAGCAGGATCTTCTCATTAAACTTCAGTCACCAACTTTCTCCTCTGATTGCAAAAATATTGTGTTGGTGCCCATCTTCATAGGAAGAAATGATCATCACGAAAAGTTAAGAGACATTAGAACTCTCACAGAAAGATGTAAGTGCTTATTTTCTCGTGTGCCATTCAAGTGTGGAACAGTAGAGAAATAGCTTGAAGGTGGTTTGATGAAACCCCGTCAGTGACTTAATTGTGAATTGCAGAGTATCATGTAGATGTATACGTGTATGTATATAATGATACAGAATTTTGATTGCAATTGCAAAGGTGATATGCACTTTTGCTTAATAATAATAATAATAATAATAATAATAATAATACAATGGGAAAGTTTGTGGAAGTTGAATTACAAATATACCAAAACCTGTAATTATTCATAATTCTCGTAAAAGAAGACTCGCAAGGAAAATGGACTTTGGTCATTTTAACACTGGTACATTTTCACTAATAATGCCATAATTTTCTATATTAGAATGTTATGACGGTACTGCTGAATACCGTTTGTGTATTAATTGCCTGGTACTTGTTATATTATACCACTCTGTATTTCTAATTTTTTTCTACAAGAATGCTGGAATGGGATTTGTAATTGTCATCTGTCATATTGTTTTTTGTATTGACATGCCATTTCATACATAAGATTACTTAGTATTAATCATAATGATCAGTAATATTTAAGGTTACTACATACATTTTATTTGCTTCAATTTTTAGCTCGATAACGATAATCGTGCCAAACTGACTGATCTGGGTTTTTGTATTCCTGAAGCTATGATGTCTGGCAGTATTGTTGGCACTCCTGTTCATATGGCTCCTGAATTATTGTCTGGCCACTATGACAGCAGTGTAGATGTTTATGCATTTGGCATATTATTTTGGTATATATGTGCTGGCCATGTGAAGCTGCCAAATGTTTTTGAAAATTTTCAAAATAAGGAGCAACTGTGGACCAGCGTCAAAAGAGGTAGGAGCAGATGAAAGTGACAATTTTTGGTAGCAAGTAGATATCTGAATAATCTAATAAAGTGAGGGGGATGTTCAAAGTAATCAGTAATATTTTAGGGCCTATGTTTCTTAACTGATTTCATTACAAGTTCTCCATTTCACCCATTTCACAGAGTTAATTTTAAGCATATTGGGTTCTGAAGTGCAGTGGTCATGTATTTTACTGGTGTACTACTTATTCAAATCCCCAGAATGGGCCAATTACCAACATAATCTACCTTTCCAGATTACTAGAGCTGTTTGTAAATGGCGGGAAGAAGATTATCATGTGTTCAAAGTACTTCCTCAACCCTCGTATTCTTCACATCCTAATCAAATGGCTTTGTTCTTTCGATATAATTTTTCACCTAAACTCATTAGTTCTGGTATTGAAACAACTTTGATCTTTTATTTTTATTTTATTTACCTGGATTAGTTGTTTCTTGTTTATGCTTTCAAATTGAGTTAATTCTTACATTTAATTCATTTTCTTACACTGGTATGAACCTTTATACAAATTGGAGGTAAGTTCTGTCAACTTCCAGGAATTTGTAATCACACACACACCATTTACAGCCCAGTTTTGCTTTTTAAAACAGAAGTGCTATTTTTTGGCCAACATAACATCTCAAAATTTTACTAACAACTCCCTCTCCCCTCTACCTCATCTTTTGAACAGCACATTGCAAAGCATCACAGATACGCTCAATAATGTTCATGTCTGGAGAGTTCCTGCAGCAATTCTCTGGACATGTGGGGTGTCATATTGTCCCGCTGGAATTTCCCAAGTTCGTTGGTACGCACAAAGGACATGAATGGGTGTAGGTGATCAGACAGTATGCTTACTTATGTGTCACCTGTCAGTCATACCTAGATGTATCAGGGATCCCATATCACACCAACTGCACATGCCCCACACCATTACAGAGCCTCCAACAGCTTGAACAGCCTCTGCTGACATGCAGGGTTCATGGATTCATGAGGTTGTCTCCATACCCATACACATCCATCCACTCTATACAATTTGATATGAGACTCGTCCGACTAGGCAACATGTTTCCAGTCATCGACAATCCAATGTCGGTGTTGGCAGGCCCAGGTGAGACGTAAAACTTCACGTCAGGCAGTCATCAATGGTACACGAGTGAGCCTTCAGTTCCAAAAGCCCATATACGATGTTTCATTGAACAGTTTACATGCTGATGCCTTTTTAAGGCCCAGCATTGAAATCTGCAGCAATTTGCAGAAGGGATGCACGTCTGTCACGTTGAACAATTGTCTTTAGTCGTCATTGGTCCCGTTCTTGCAGAATCTTTTTCCAGCCGCAGTGATGTTGGAGATTTGATGTTTTACCGCATTCCTTTGCAAGGTGATCAGCGAGAAGAAACACATTTGCATCTCGGAAGACTCTTGGATTCCATTTAAAATGGAAGACTCTTGGATTCCATTTAAAATGGAAGACTCTTGGATTCCATTTAAAATGGAAGACTCTTGGATTCCGTTTAAAACGGTCTAAACAGTACTGAGATAAGATGTTAGTTTGTAGTATTTGTGTTTCATTGTCATTCACTGAATGCTGCACAGTATATAATTTTTTGTACAAAATGTGCTATAATCTCTCTTGTGATACATCAGTGGTGTCACCTGATTTGTTCACCTTTAATCACCGATCCTTCATTACTGTAATTTGCAGTTCCTCAACATTTTAATATATGGTATTTCAGTTTACCCATTTTGAAGAAAAATACAAAGCACAACTACTCTAAAAGGACATAGGAAAAAAGGATTTCACAGTTCAATTGATTTACATTATTGCAAAACATGTATCATCATAACAAAAAATTTCAGTGATATCGATGTTCACCTCTTATTTGAAAATTGGCAAGGCATTTAAATATAGCTTTATTATTAGACAGTTTCTCTGCCTATGAACTTAGGTATGTTATTTGTATCATTTCAGCCACAGGACCTTGTAAGATCACAGTTACAATACTGCTAATGATCCTATTGTTTGACATTTCTTATGTGGAACATCTTCCCTGTTGTAAGTCAGACTAGTTCTTGAACTGCTTAGTACAGTGGTTTGAACAGGAAGGCACTGTGCCCCTACTGTAATACCTGTTCCTTTTTGCCCAGTGTATGTGCTGAGTGAGAAGCAGCAATAAGGGAAGTGTTCTGGACTAAAGCAGAATTACTTGGAAGTGATAGATGTGTTATTCTTTAGAAATTGGATAAATGCTTGTTGGATAAGACACTATGTTCCCAGAAAGTTCAGGGTGAGATGCCACTCCAGTCATTTTATCTCTCAGGGAATGGTTTTTGATAGGTGACTTTACAGGTTTGTGATTATGTCAGTAATCATGAGAGGGGAAAGATGTTTCTGAAGCACAGCATGGATTTGTTGTTTTTTAAAGTCACCCTTAAGAACATATCAAACTGCACAGTTGACTGCAGAATTCTTCATCTGACCTAACTGTTTGACAAGTGTTGCATCCACCTTTTCACACTCATCATTTACATTGATTTATGTTTGCTATTGTACCACCATAAAGAAATGGCTAACATTTTTATTATCTCCTCATTATAAACTTACATTTAACTCTACTCTTCCTGTCTTCATATGTAACTGCATTATTGTCTGTTTGGAGTGATCTGTTTAACTTTGAAGTAACATTTTCTGTGTGTGTGATATTCAGCAGAACATCTTGGTTTTCACTTGCTTTGAGACCATAATTTCAGAAGAGGCATGGCTACTATTATAGTTTTTTGCTTATTATCTCTTTAAGTCAGTTCTCAGGATTGTTAGTAAAGCACTGTAACTACTTTTCATAAACTACTTATTGTTTATAAAATTTCAGTTGTTAGGGACCATAGCTCGAACATGAATTTCAGTGGTTTGTGTATAAAGGATATATGTGGAAGCATCTGTTTGAACATTGAGTGCTGATAATGCACCTGTTTTATTTTGTACAGGTGGAATTTCCTCTACACTGTCTACTAGATCATTGCACATTTCCCAGTATGATATGGGAATTTTTGAGTTCAGTTCCCATGCTTGCAGAAAATAAGAATGAATTAAGTATGGGTCTGCCTTTATGCAAGTACAGAACTATTGTTTTACTTTTTTCTGAGACACATACATGAAGGTTATATTTAGGGTGGGAAATATAGTACATCAGATTTGGGTGTGTTTAAATTGTATATATGCTTTACCATTCATTTTACGTTGTGTGTGTGTCCTGTGGCTGCCAACTGAAATCAGTCACAGGTCTAACTTAGTACACCATGTCATCTTTAAACATAAGGGATGTTGGAATATTGCCTATATTGAATTTTTTGTTTATAATCCAATCTTTATAATATATGTTCTGGTAAAAATCATGATATGTGCCCCAGTTTGCCCTTTCCATTGCTATATTTAGCTTGCCCTAAGCTGTAACTGCTTCATATTTGTGTGCCAAACGTATTTTTGTTGTTTTTGTGTAGTTGGACTGACCTGTGCACATCGGTAAAATTTTTGTGAAGCTTTGGTTTGGGGAACAATTTGTTGTGGTTTGTTTTTCATTGGATTTTTTTAAAATCGTTTCCTCAAGTTTTCTCATGCCCATTTGTGAAAACTGTATCCTTATGTTGTTGCAGCTTGGACATATTTCACTGAACTATTTCAGTTTGTGACATGCTTTTGACTGTCATTTGTTTCGCTGTTTTGTTTTGGTTTGACAGATGCAAAATTTGGATTTGTTCTCTTTGTTTTCTTTTGAATTTGTGTGTGTGTGTGTGTGTGTGTGTGTGTGTGTGTGTGTGTGTGTGTGTGTGTGTTTGCCAGTTTGTTTGCTTAAAGTGTTGAGTTTTGTTGCAGTGTATTCTTTGGTCATTTACAACTTTTTTGCCCTGTGTGATAGCTTTTTGAATGTGATAATTTTCTTCTGTTGTTAAAAAAGAGGTACAGGTGATTAATGTGTTTCAGGATTTGGAGGTCTGTTTCTATGCCGTTGTGGTGGTGGTTCATTTTTAATGAGGTTGTCTGCAAATGTGGGATGTGTGCTGTCACTTTTCAATGCTCTTAAGTGTGCAGAGTTTCTTATCCTGAAATTTCTACATGTCTGCTTGACAAATACTGAATCACAGTCTTTGCAGGTTAGCTGGTACCTACCTCCTGTCTCGAGTTTATTTGCGACCATGTTGGGTACTTTTAATCTTTTCTGCAGTGCGTTGTTTCTTTTATATGCTACATGTGTACCATGTTTTCTCATAATATATCCTACTGTGTGTGTTATTTTGTTGTCAAATTTCAATGTGTACAATGTTTTCCTGTTGCTTATGGTTTCTTCATCTTGTGTGCTTCATGTGTTCTCAGTTACGTGGTTCTTACTGGTGCTTTGAGCTGTGGTACTCCTATGTGTGTTCAGTGTAACTTTTGTTTCTATTTTATGGTTCAATTCTCAATAGTGATTATTTTGTAACCATTTTCTGTGACAGTTTGTCTGACTGTGTTAAGTTCTTTTGCATAGTTCTATTTGTCCATTGAAATTCTGTTAAGCATGGGTAGGGGCTATCTGAAGATGGCCTGTTTGTTGGCTTTTAGGTGGTTTGCCATGTTGTGAATAATTGAACTGGCTGATGTAGGTTTTGGAAATATCTTGATCACTAAATACTTCATTTTATGATGCATTTTGAGTAATCGTCAGATAATTGTGACCAAAATAAACATGAAAGGTAAAATTAGGAAAGCTTATATATAAATACTACAAGCCCAATGTAACATTTGGAATGAATGTACACATTGAGTATATGTACACTACAGGCCATTAAAATTGCTACATCACGAAGATGACGTGCTACAGATGCAAAATTTAACTGACAGGAAGAAGATGCTGTGATATGTAAGTGATTAGCTTTTCAGAGCACTCGCACAAGGTTGGCGCCGGTGGCGACACCTACAACGTGCTGACATAAGGAAAGTTTCCAACCAATTTCTCATACACAAACAGCAGTTGACCGGCGTTGCCTGGTGAAACGTTGTTGTGATGCCTCGTGTAAGGAGGAGAAATGCATACCATCATGTTTCCAGCTTTGATAAAGGTGGGATTGTAGCCTATTGTGATTGCGGTCTATTGTATTGCGACATTGCTGCTCGCGTTGGTTGAGATCCGATGACTGTTAGCAGAATATGGAATCGGTGGGTTCAGGAGGGTATTACGGAACGCCGTACTGGACCCCAACGGCCTCGTATCTCTAGCAGTCGAGATGACAGGCATCTTATCCGCATGGCTGTAACGGATCGTGCCACCACGTCTCGATCCCTGAGTCAACAGATGGGGACGTTTGCAAGACAGCAACCATCTGCAAGAACAGTTCGACGAAGTTTGCAGCAGCATGGACCATGGCTGCGGTTACCCTTGATGCTGTATCTCAGACAGGAGCACCCGCTATGGTGTACTCAACGACGAACTTGGGTGCACAAATGGCAGAATATCATGTTTTTGGATGAATCCAGGTTCTGTTTACAGCATCATCATGGCCGCATCCATGTTTGGCGACATCGCGGTGAACGCACATTGGAAGTGTGTGTTTGTCATCGCGATACCGGCACATTGGAAGTGTGTGTTTGTCATCGCGATACCGGCATATCACCCAGCGTGATGTTATGGGGTGGCATTGGTTACACGTCTCAGTCACCTCTTGTTCGCATTGATGGCACTTTGAGCAGTGGATGTTACATTTCAGATGTGTTACGACCTGATCCCTGCAGAACCCTACATTTTGGCAGGATAATGCATCACTGCATGTTGCAGGTCCTGTACGGGCCTTTCTGGATACAGAAAATGTTTGATTGCTGCCCTGGCCAGCACATTCTCCAGATCTCTCACCAATTGAAAACGTCTGGTCAGTGGAGGCCGAGCAACTGGTTCGTCGCAATACGCCAGTCACTACTCTTGATGAACTGTGGTATTGTGTTGAAGCTGCATGGGCAGCTGTTCCTGTACACGCCATCCAAGCTCTGTTTGACTCAATGCCCAAGCGTATCAAGGCCATTATTACGTCCAGAGGTGGTTGTTCTGGGTACTGATTTCTCAGGATCTATGCACCCAAATTGGGTGAAAGTGTAATCACATGTCAGTTCTAGTATAATATATTTGTCCAATGAATACCCGTTTATCATCTGAATTTCTTCTTGGTGTAGCAATTTTAATGGCCAGTAGTGTACTTACATTGTGCTTAGGAAAACACATACAAATGACCAATAGAAGAATAATATAAACTCTCATATGCAGTTGCCATTAAGTATATTTTCAGACAACATTATTTAGAGATGTCAAATGCCAGACTGAAAACAGCAAACTTGAGAACCATGTTACTTCAACTTGACACCAAATGGTGTTGATCTCCAAGATCGAAACATACCAGAACATGGCGTTTACAATATACGCAATGCTGTAAACAACATTTACCATTACATTTGTTTTTTACAGTAAGTGTCATATTGTCAATGAAAGAATAAAACAACATAGCATATGTTATGAATAAAACCTGTCATGGGACATCTACAAAGAACATACAGCACACCAGACGCAATGTCCAAATATTCCATTGAGAGACAGCAGTGTCAAGGCCATCATTAGAAAGAAAAACAATATGCAATTTTTAAATTATTTTTCAAACGAAGTGAGCAATTGTCAATCTATTGAGACCACAGATGGGCCATGTCAAAAAAACCACCTCATAAATAAAAAAAATAATAATTCTAACTGTGTTAGGGTGGACTAGGAAAAGATAGAGATAGGTGTGGGGTGAAGGGGGTGAGGTGGGAACTCTAAGGACAGGGAAAGGACAGATAAGGTAGAAGTAGGGTATGGGTGTTGGGGGGCAGGGGTGAGGGGGAGGTGAGTAGAAAAATAGGCAAGAGATGGTGCAGGGAGTGGGGGGGGGGGGGGGGGGGGGATGAGGAACTGGAAGGAAGGGCAGCATGAAGGGACAGGGGGGAACAAAAAAGGAAGGGGAGAATGTTACATTGATGGTACAATTTCATATAATAATACTATATTAAAACATAATGACCATGTTTTTTATGTAATTACATTTTAATATAATTTTTAATATTATTACATTTATTATATAAATCTTTCCCCAGTCCATTTCAATCGCACGTCCAGCCATCCTGATTTAGGTTTTCCGTGATTTCCCTAAATCGCTCCAGGCAAATGCCGGGATGGTTCCTTTGAAAGGGCACGGGTGGCTTCCTTCACCGTCCTTCCGTAATCCGATGAGACCGATGACCTCGCAGTTTGGTCTCTTCCCCCAAAACACCCCCCCCCCCCCCTCCCCCCAACCCCCCAGTCCATTGATATTTATTTTATTTTTTGGCCCGTCTGTGGTCTCAGTAGGCTGACAGTTGCTAGCTTTGTTTGAAAAATGATTTAAAAATTGTGTATTGTCTTCCTTTATAATGATTGCCATTACATAGCTGTCTCTTGATGGAATATTTGGTCATTGTGCCTAGTGTGCTGTACGTTCTTTGTATATGTCATAAGACAGGTTTTACTCATAATGTGTGCTATGTTTTTATTTTTTCATTGATGATATGATGCTTATTGTTAAAAGCGGATGTAATGTGGCAAAGGATGTTTATGACATTTTGTAAACTGTAAATGCTATGTCCTGGTATGTTTTGATCTTTGAGATCAATGCCATCTGGTACCAAGTTGATGTAATACTGTTCTGGAGTCTGCTGCCTCCAGTTTTGAAAATATGCTTAACAGCAATTGCACATGAGAGTGTGGCATTTTTCTTATTTTGCTCCTTTGTATGAGCTTCCCTAACAATATTGTAAATACATCTACTCAGCATGTAGTATTGTTCCCAATGTTACATGATGCTTGTAGTATTTATATATAAGCTTTTCTAATTTGGTCTTTTGTGTTAATTTTGGTCACAGTTATCTGATGGTGATTACTTGAAATGCATCATAAATAAAGTATTTAGCTCAAGACATTTCCAAGGAATTACTGCATGCCAAGTTTGAATAGCCACATACCTTAAAAATGGATGACTTCATCAGTCAAACATGAGGAATTAGGTGGGTTTTCTTTCTACACGGAGTAGTGTTTCTGATCTTTGTTTTCCATTTTGATGTGATGGAAATTTATTTATTTATTTTTGTCTGTTTCTGTTTCAAGGGTGAAGTGTATTTTTGGGTAGGCGGTATTGATGTCTGTGTAATTGTAGTACATGGTCATGTGTTTCAGCTACCGTGCAAATTATGTCATTAACATAGCAGTACCAATATGCCCCCTGCCGCCGTTGGATAAGCAGCTGAGCAGCAAGTCGTATACTCCTAGCTCACTCATTTGTTACATAGTTTAATTCTTAATTTCTTTGCGTGTTTTTGGTACTTGCATTGTTTAATTCATAAATTTCGAGCGTATTATAGTATTTGAGAGTTGTAGCATCGCGTTTTAGTACCTGAATAGTGTAAATTCGCGTAGTCGTTTGTCTACTGTTTTGTTTTGAACGGCCAGTGTCGGTTGGTCGCAGTCAGTGTGCTCCCTGCCGCCGTTGGATAAGCAGCTGCAGCAGCAAGTCGTATACTCCTAGCTCACTCATTTGTTACATAGTTTAATTCTTAATTTCTTTGCGTGTTTTTGATACTTGCATTGTTTAATTCATAAATTTCGAGCGTATTATAGTATTTGAGAGTTGTAGCATCGCGTTTTAGTACCTGAATAGTGTAAATTCGCGTAGTCGTTTGTCTACTGTTTTGTTTTGAACGGCCAGTGTCGGTTGGTCGCAGTCAGTGTGCTCCTTGCCGCCGTTGGATAAGCAGCTGAGCAGCAAGTCGTATACTCCTAGCTCACTCATTTGTTACATAGTTTAATTCTTAATTTCTTTGCGTGTTTTTGGTTCTTGCATTGTTTAATTCATAAATTTCGGGCGTATTATAGTATTTGAGAGTGTAGCGTCGTGTTTTAGTACCTGAATAGTGTAATTTCGCTTAGTCTCCTTCCGCCGCCGAGCAGTGTCAGCAGTGCGCAAGTAGCAGCATTACTGCATTTACTAGGCAATCTTGTATTTTAATAACCGTTTAAATTTTGTCGATTTGTTTGCGCTCTCTGTAGATTAGTTCAGACGTTCTTAGCAAAACAGTTTTTAGCATGGATAGGGACTGCAACTGCTGTGTTCGGATGCAGGCTGAGTTGGCATCCCTTCGCTCCCAGCTTCAGGCAGTGTTGGCTTCGGTCACACAGCTTGAGGCTGTTGCCAATGGGCATCACTGTGGGGGTCCGGATGGGGGTTTGTCGGGGACGGCCAGCTCGTCCCACGCATCCCCTGATCGGACTACGACTGTGGTTGCCCGGGATACTGCCTGCATTGAGGCTGATCCCTCACCTGTGGTAGAGTGGGAGGTCGTTTCAAGGTGTGGCAGGGGGCGAAAGACATTCCGGAGGGCTGAACGGAAAGCCTCTCCAGTTTGTCTGACGAACCGGTTTCAGGCTCTGTCTCAGGCTGATACTGATCTTCGGCCTGACATGGCTGCTTGTCCTGTTCCAGAGGTTGCCCCTCAGTCTGCAAGATCCGGGCAGTCGCAGAGGGTGGGCTTACTGGTAGTTGGGAGCTCCAACGTCAGGCGCGTAATGGGGCCCCTTAGGGAAATGGCAGCAAGAGAGGGGAAGAAAACCAATGTGCACTCCGTGTGCATACCGGGGGGAGTCATTCCAGATGTGGAAAGGGTCCTTCCGGATGCCATGAAGGGTACAGGGTGCACCCATCTGCAGGTGGTCGCTCATGTCGGCACCAATGATGTGTGTCGCTATGGATCGGAGGAAATCCTCTCTGGCTTCCGGCGGCTATCTGATTTGGTGAAGACTGCCAGTCTCGCTAGCGGGATGAAAGCAGAGCTCACCATCTGCAGCATCGTCGACAGGACTGACTGCGGACCTTTGGTACAGAGCCGAGTGGAGGGTCTGAATCAGAGGCTGAGACGGTTCTGTGACCGTGTGGGCTGCAGATTCCTCGACTTGCGCCATAGGGTGGTGGGGTTTCGGGTTCCGCTGGATAGGTCAGGAGTCCACTACACGCAACAAGCGGCTACACGGGTAGCAGGGGTTGTGTGGCGTGGGCTGGGCGGTTTTTTAGGTTAGATGGCCTTGGGCAAGTACAGAAAGGGCAACAGCCTCAACGGGTGCGGGGCAAAGTCAGGACATGCGGGGACCAAGCAGCAATCGGTATTGTAATTGTCAACTGTCGAAGCTGCGTTGGTAAAGTACCGGAACTTCAAGCGCTGATAGAAAGCACCGAAGCTGAAATCGTTATAGGTACAGAAAGCTGGCTTAAGCCAGAGATAAATTCTGCCGAAATTTTTACAAAGGTACAGACGGTGTTTAGAAAGGATAGATTGCATGCAACCGGTGGTGGAGTGTTCATCGCTGTTAGTAGTAGTTTATCCTGTAGTGAAGTAGAAGTGGATAGTTCCTGTGAATTATTATGGGTGGAGGTTACACTAAACAACCGAACTAGGTTAATAATTGGCTCCTTTTACCGACCTCCCGACTCAGCAGCAGTAGTGGCAGAACAACTGAGAGAAAATTTGGAATACATTTCACATAAATTTTCTCAGCATGTTATAGTCTTAGGTGGAGATTTCAATTTACCAGATATAGACTGGGACACTCAGATGTTTAGGACGGGTGGTAGGGACAGAGCATCGAGTGACATTATACTGAGTGCACTATCCGAAAATTACCTCGAGCAATTAAACAGAGAACCGACTCGTGGAGATAACATATTGGACCTGCTGATAACAAACAGACCCGAACTTTTCGAATCTGTATGTACAGAACAGGGAATCAGTGATCATAAGGCCGTTGCAGCATCCCTGAATATGGAAGTTAATAGGAATATAAAAAAAGGGAGGAAGGTTTATCTGTTTAGCAAGAGTAATAGAAGGCAGATTTCAGACTACCTAACAGATCAAAACGAAAATTTCTGTTCCGACACTGACAATGTTGAGTGTTTATGGAAAAAGTTCAAGGCAATCGTAAAATGCGTTTTAGACAGGTACGTGCCGAGTAAAACGGTGAGGGACGGGAAAAACCCACCGTGGTACAACAACAAAGTTAGGAAACTACTGCGAAAGCAAAGAGAGCTCCACTCCAAGTTTAAACGCAGCCAAAACCTCTCAGACAAACAGAAGCTTAACGATGTCAAAGTTAGCGTAAGGAGGGCTATGCGTGAAGCGTTCATTGAATTCGAAAGTAAAATTCTATGTACCGACTTGACAGAAAATCCTAGGAAGTTCTGGTCTTACGTTAAATCAGTAAGTGGCTCGAAACAGCATATCCAGACACTACGGGATGATGATGGCATTGAAACAGAGGATGACACGCGTAAAGCTGAAATACTAAACACCTTTTTCCAAAGCTGTTTCACAGAGGAAGACCGCACTGCAGTTCCTTCTCTAAATCCTCGCACAAACGAAAAAATGGCTGACATCGAAATAAGTGTCCAAGGAATAGAAAAGCAACTGGAATCACTCAATAGAGGAAAGTCCACTGGACCTGACGGGATACCAATTCGATTCTACACAGAGTACGCGAAAGAACTTGCCCCCCTTCTAACAGCCGTGTACCGCAAGTCTCTAGAGGAACGGAGGGTTCCAAATGATTGGAAAAGAGCACAGATAGTCCCAGTCTTCAAGAAGGGTCGTCGAGCAGATGCGCAAAACTATAGACCTATATCTCTTACGTCGATCTCTTGTAGAATTTTAGAACATGTTTTTTGCTCGCGTATCATGTCATTTCTGGAAACCCAGAATCTACTATGTAGGAATCAACATGGATTCCGGAAACAGCGATCGTGTGAGACCCAACTCGCCTTATTTGTTCATGAGACCCAGAAAATATTAGATACAGGCTCCCAGGTAGATGCTATTTTTCTTGACTTCCGGAAGGCGTTCGATACAGTTCCGCACTGTCGCCTGATAAGCAAAGTAAGAGCCTACGGAATATCAGACCAGCTGTGTGGCTGGATTGAGGAGTTTTTGGCAAACAGAACACAGCATGTTGTTATCAATGGAGAGACGTCTACAGACGTTAAAGTAACCTCTGGCGTGCCACAGGGGAGTGTTATGGGACCATTGCTTTTCACAATATATATAAATGACTTAGTAGATAGTGTCGGAAGTTCCATGCGGCTTTTCGCGGATGATGCTGTAGTATACAGAGAAGTTGCTGCATTAGAAAATTGTAGCGAAATACAGGAAGATCTGCAGCGGATAGGCACTTGGTGCAGGGAGTGGCAACTGACCCTTAACATAGACAAATGTAATGTATTGCGAATACATAGAAAGAAGGATCCTTTATTGTATGATTATATGATAGCGGAACAAACACTGGTAGCAGTTACTTCTGTAAAATATCTGGGAGTATGCGTACAGAACGATTTGAAGTGGAATGATCATATAAAACTAATTGTTGGTAAGGCGGGTACCAGGTTGAGATTCATTGGGAGAGTGCTTAGAAAATGTAGTCCATCAACAAAGGAGGTGGCTTACAAAACACTCGTTCGACCTATACTTGAGTATTGCTCATCAGTGTGGGATCCGTACCAGGTCGGGTTGACAGAGGAGATAGAGAAGATCCAAAGAAGAGCGGCGCGTTTCGTCACTGGGTTATTTGGTAACTGTGATAGCGTTACGGAGATGTTTAATAAACTCAAGTGGCAGACTCTGCAAGAGAGGCGCTCTGCATCGCGGTGTAGCTTGCTCGCCAGGTTTCGAGAGGGTGCGTTTCTGGATGAGGTATCGAATATATTGCTTCCCCCTACTTATACTTCCCGAGGAGATCACGAATGTAAAATTAGAGAGATTAGAGCGCGCACGGAGGCTTTCAGACAGTCGTTCTTCCCGCGAACCATACGCGACTGGAACAGGAAAGGGAGGTAATGACAGTGGCACGTAAAGTGCCCTCCGCCACACACCGTTGGGTGGCTTGCGGAGTATCAATGTAGATGTAGATGTAGATGTAGAATATAGTACTTTGTACAATTTTGTCATGTGATTACTTCCACAATGGTTAATACTTCTTGTTTCTTTGTTTGTGGAAGAAATTTTGTCTCTCATAGTTGTATTTCTGTTATTTTGATTGTTTATTCAGTTTGTATAAGGCTGTACATTGATGTGATCTCAAATGAGAGTAGTGTCGCTATATAGGGTACATTCATATCTTTCATCTTGTCAATTGGGTCATTGGTGTTTTCTATGCTTCTGTTTGTATAAGTGCAGTGTTTTTGTAGAAACATGTGCATGTATGGCTAAATGATATGCTGGCACAGTCTGATTGGAACATTGGGCTTGTTAATTTTTGGTAAATTTTGGGTTCTTTCGCACTTTTCTTTTTATTTGGCATCTTTCATGTTTAACAGTTTTTGTATGTCCCTTTGGAATCTTTGTGTTGGGTCGCTTTTTAGTTTTTTTATTTGGCTTTCTGTTACGTACTTCAGCTTTTCCGTGGTGTAGCCCTTCCCTTTTCTGCTCTTGTGACTATTTCATTGTGTGCTTTCAGTTTTTTGTGTATCTATATAGTTGTTCTCTCTTCAGTGGTGGTACTGTTGTTCCAATAATCTGATTTCTTCTGCTATCAGTTCTCTGGCTAGCCCTGCATTGAAATTTCCTGTATCTTTCCTTTGCCTCAATGGCCAGAGACAGTGGTCATGTGTGTTGGAATTGTGCTTGCATGAATGTGTGTAAGTGTTTTCTATATTAGAAGGACCTTGAGGACCTTGGCTGAAAGCTCACATGTATAGCAGATAATGATGTTGTTTCCTTTTTACCCTGTTTTATTGTATATTTATTTTTCTGTAATTATGTTTCTAATTGCTCTTTGTGTAATATGTGTTGAGATTGTGTTCAGATCCCTTTTGATGTAGTTCTTCTTCGTGTGTGGAAAACTGTATTTCTGATACATTAGGAACTCTGTATGTTGTGTATGCTGGTGTCTGTTGTTCGTGTTGTGTGGGTTTATTTCAACAGTTTCTTTAGTTTATGGTCTTATTTCTCAAGCTGCTTTTCTATTGCCGTTTCTGTGTGACTTTTCACCTACTCAGTAATGTCATAAAGTATTGCAGACTGTTTAATGTGAATGCCTAGTTGTAAGTGTCTTTGTGTTGTGTGGTGTTGAGCAGTCATTTCTTTGAGTACATATGACTGTTATGCACACAAATTTTCCCATCTTCCAATTTCTTTTTGCCATATCTCCCCCCCCCCCCCCCTCTCTCCCCCCCCCCCCTCTCTCTCTCTCTCTCTCTCTCTCTCTCTCTCTCTGTGTGTGTGTGTGTGTGTGTGTGTGTGTGTGTGTGTGTGTGTGAGAGAGAGAGAGAGAGA
Source organism: Schistocerca americana (assembly GCF_021461395.2). NCBI lineage: Eukaryota > Metazoa > Arthropoda > Insecta > Orthoptera > Acrididae > Schistocerca > Schistocerca americana. Next base: position 933,958,964 of record NC_060130.1, read on the forward strand.
GAGAGAGAGAGAGAGAGAGAGAGAGAGAGAGAGAGATTATATTATGTATCAATATATGTTTAATCATTAGGGACTTTCTTCTTCCTTTTATCATGTTGATTTTTTAAACGCTGTTTGTCACAATGATTTATATTTTTCCCTCAGCTTAATCTAGGATTAATGATATGGATGGATGGACTGACATCTCATACTCATTAGGGTCTCTTGAAGCCTACATGTGCATTACACATTATCTTTTTGGCACGGTCCTATTGGAGGTGGTTTACAATAGATTTTTTCAGCTTATGAACATATCAGATAAAGTGTATCATGTGGATGGCTGTAGTGATTGCACGTGAAATGTACTGATGAGTTTTCATGTTACTGATAATTGTAGAATGAAAAGGTGGGGGAGAGTGCAACATGGTGCTCACACTTAACCTCATCTCTCAAAAGATGGCAAATATGCCACTCAGTTTAATAATTGCATGTTACTCACAGATCACTATCAGGACCTTCATAAAACTGCAATTCATAAGACACCAAAACATTGTCACAAATTTCGGCAACTAGAACCTGCTTTCTACCACCTCTCATTCCCAACCAAATTCTTGTGATGAAAAAAATTTTCTACCAGCAGAATATAAATGAACTCCCTTTGAATAAAGCTCATTTGTGTAGCCATGAGTTAGAGATTGCAACCACAGAATCAGAGAGAACTTGATTTGAAACTTCCTGGCAGATTAATATCAGTGCACACTCCGCTGCAGAGTGAAAATCTCATTCTGGAACTTGATTGATTGATTGATTTTTTTTTTTTATGCAGTAGGTCTGACCTCTTTGCTTCTGGTTAGCACCAAATGAAGTTGTGCAGTGGTTAGCACACTGTACTCTCATTCAGGAGGATGATGGTTCAAACCTGTGTGCTGCCATCCTGATTTAGGTTTTGTTGATTTCCCTAAATTGCTTCAGGCAAATGCCAGGATGGTTCCTTTGAAATAACATGGTCAATTTCCTTCTCCATCTTTTCCTAATCTGATGGGACTGATGACCTCACTGTTTGGTCCCCTCCCTCAAATCAACCAACCATCTTTCTGGTGAGTGTTTTATTTATCAATAATAATAATAATAATGATAATAATAATGATAATAATAATAATAATAATAATAAAGGTTACGAATAGTTATGTGGATGCTAGCAAACTCATTTCTACATCTCTTAATTCCTAGAACCCACTGACAATATATACAGTAACTGTGAACCATGTATCAAAAGAATAAAAAATTTGGTTGCAAAAGAGAGTGTATCTGTTAATCTCCATTGAAAGCTGTAGAATATGTCCAAAAATCTTGACCAAAATAAAGTTTAATGTGCATACGTATACCAGGTTCAGCTAGTCTTCTTTATCAGAGGTCAAAGCATTTATCACCCTTAAGGAATGTGGCTTGGACATTTGGGTGCACATTTTTGTGTTACTTCCTCTTAACTCCTCCGTACAACTCTGCATTGTGTACTCATAATGGAATAATTATATAGCTATCTGATTGTTGTGTAATTGTTGTGTATGCCAATTGATGGCTTCCATGTCGTCTGGTGCGGCAGAGGATTATTTTTTTTTTTTTTTTTTTTTTTTTTTTTTTTTTTTTTTTTTTTTTTTACGTTATAAATGATAAAAATACTTGATTTATTTACTTATTTTTCCCTTTTGTTCCTGAAGGTATTCGACCGGAAAGGCTGGCCCATTTTGATGACCAGTGTTGGCATCTTATGGAGCAGTGCTGGTCAGGTGAACCGTCCAGGAGACCACTTCTGGGATACGTTCAGCCTCTGCTCGAATCTATTCTCGAACAGTATTCCCGACGATTCTCTGAACAGCTCACACCAGGTCTGGTACCATTCCTAATTGTTCTGATCGAGAAGTGTTCCAGTGTTAATTTTTATTACATTAACCCAGCTCCTTTCCTTAAAAAAGCCACATATGTATGCTCCTGTGGGTCATAATGACTGGGTGGTATTTAATGGCATTGAAACTTGTTATAATTTTAAATTTAGGTTCTATTTACTCATCTGTGGTTATGTTTGTGCTAGGAATAAATAGTTTCACAATTATTTACACCCACTTTGTCCACTCGTATAGGTGCTAATTTGTCATTTGCTCTTCATACGCTTTGATCAGACTTGTCATTAAAGAATGATGCACATGAGATTCAGCAGAATCATTTCTTTGATATTACAGGAAGAAAGATGCATCTACCTGTGTCTGGAACCCATAGACAGACTGTTGAGTCACTATGTGATTTATACACACCAGCCAGTTTTAAGGAACCCATATAGGCTTAAAGTGTAATTTTATTTAAAGGTGTGTGTGTTCTCTAGCAAGCAAAGTCTGCAAATGCTTGCTGAACTGTTTCCCTTAGAACACAAACTTGGGCAAATTTGCACAAGCAACTCGCTTTGGTAGTTTAATATCAGGAACCCCACTAGAGTTGTGTTATGAGACCGGCAAGTGGAAGTTTACATTGTGATGGTTAAAAACAACAGCTTACCACCACAGTTGTATCATTATTATTATTGAAGAAAAATTGTGATAAAAACAAAAAATTAAGAAGAAAACGGAATGTTTTGGGTGAAGAAATGGAGTTGGGTGGGGGGGGGGGGGGGGGGAGGGGGCATACATATTTAAGTTAACAAGAAACACTATTGAATGAAATAGAATCAGAGGACTTTGCTCAAACTGAAAACATTCTGAAAATGTTCTATGCAAATTTTGAACATCTCTCTTCTGTTGTACAATCAAATATTTGAAAACATCATACAATAACATGACAAGCTGTATCACCAAGAGATGACCTGTTAATCACTCTTCAGTTTTTGCAGACAGTATTCATAACTTTATCACAAACCTGAATTAATTTGTGTTTCTGTTCAAATAACTTATGGGGATGCAGCCGAGTGACCCCTTCAACAACCACCAATATGGAACTTCCTGGCAGATTAAAACTGTGTGCCGGACCGAGACTCAAACTCGGGAACTTGCCTTTCGCAGACAAGTGCTCTACCACTGGCCCACGAAGGGCAAAGGTCCCGAGTTCAAGTTTCAGTCTGGCACACAGTTTTAATCTGCCAGGAAGTTTCATATCAGTACACACTTCGCTGCAGAGTGAACATTTCATTCTGAACCACAGATATTTCAACAGGTGCACACAGTGTCATTTTCATGGCACAAATTCAGCAAGGAAGTGCTGTACAAGGGAATTCAAAACCTCTGTTTGCAGAGCATGTCTGAAAAGATTCTCTCTCTCTCTCTCTCTCTCTCTCTCTCTCTCTCTCTCTCTCTCTCTCTCTCTCTCTCTCTACAGCAACAGATGATGTAGCATTAACTCTGGCTCTCCGTGCTTTTTTTTCCCCCAAGGATGAGAGCAAGATTCCATTGGGAGTATTTAAGGAAAAACTTCCACCTATGTTTAGAAAGTCACTTCCTAATTTAATGTAACTTATTCTTACTAACACTATCCCAATTTTCTGCAATAGCAGATTTGCTCGGCTGTTATGTCAGTACATTGATCCTCCACAGTCCAGATGGTCTGACCAGTGAATGATGTGCCATAACTGCAAGAAATACTATTAACACCTTCTGTACGCAAACCAAGATCATCCTTTATGGAGTGTAAAAGGGCCCTAATCTTAGATGGTGGTCGAAAAACACATTCCACATCATATTTCAGCAAAATGTGATCAGTTCTTTTGGAAATGTAAAAAGGCGGTAGATTTTGGTGCCACATTGGTATTATTACCACTCGCCCATTGCACGTTAGTCAGTAGTGAAATTTATCTCAACTCACATTGGACATGAAAATGACCTTCGTCATTTAATTTAATCAGGAAAAGAGGACAGTATAGGAGCGGATATAGCAAATGAAATTCCATTCCAAGTTATTTTGGACAAAATTTGAGACCCAGTGCCTGATTCAAAACTGGAAAGAACACATCTGTTGACTAAAAATGATTTATACAACATTAAACAATGTCACAATCTGTGCTCTACATCTGGTGGACATCAGAATTATGAGACCAGTGTTGAGGCACAGGTGAGAAGTAGACTGGAGTGAAAGTCCGTGCATGCTGTTTCACAAACTAAAGACATTCTGAGGGAGCTGCATCCATAGGTGAAAAGTTCAGATTTTGTGTTAGTAATAATGAAGACTGTGTAAGGTGACATGTTGAAGTTTGCAAATGACTGGGTGTGTGTTGATGGTGTGCATGGGCTTAATTACTACTGTGTTAAGTTCATCACAGTACTGGTATTAGATTACATGAGACAAGAATTCCCCATTTGCCTTTCACTTTTACAATAGCATTGTTATCAATTTTTTTCAGTGTATAGAAGTGGAAACTGGGAAGATCACCCTCAAGGCCTTTATGTGTAGATTTAGCAGAGCCCTTCTATAATGCTTGCAACTCTAAAATGGATGTTCCAAAACTGCAGACTCAGAAACACGTGAAGCACAGTCAATCACTATATCTCTACTCTAAGAAAGGCAGATAGCAGGTGATGTCACAAAGAATGTAGAAATGGCAAGAAATTGTGGTTGGTTATTAGGAAATTACAATTTATTAAATCCAAATTCTAAAACTAGTGTATAGTGCAATCACAAGTAAAACATGATGTCCAACTTCTCAGTTCTGTGTGTCCTGTGTTTCATTTTTCCCATTACTGTCATATTTATTTATGGATTTTTTAAAAAAAATTGTGTATTGAAATTACTACAACAGCTATCGTGTCAATAGATTAGATGTTAAGGTTACCATGGCTCTGCAGTACAGTGACGTATTTTGGAAAATAGCTAGTTACTACTGAGTGGATCATATATTCCAGTCACTTCACTACTTCTTACCATTTTGTGAGATAGTGCAGTATATCTTGAGATGAATTACTAATCATCTGTTGCATGCTTTTGTTTGTCATGGCTTCTTCCAGTGATATGAGCCCAGTTTTTTTCCCAAAAATCTACATATCCATGTGGCACAGAGAATGGCTTTTGGTTACGGCACAATCCCAAAATGTTTTTAACAAAAATATTGAATAGGGCATCTGTTGGGAATATTGTAACAGAATTTAACTATTAATTCAGCCCAACGGTGTATGGTAGCACAAAATTGTTTAATGCTCTAGTTCATTAAAGGTGGCAGAGTTTAATTAATAACACTTGCATGACAGGATGGCACTAGAACAGAAATGTGGCACCATAATAAGAAATGACCCGTAACACTTATTAAAAGTATGTTACAAAATGGTATTTAACTATAGTGCAGTTTGATGTGTGGTGCTTTTGTCCTATGCTAGTATAAATAATTTTGCTGTCTCTTGGCAGTCTATGATATTGTCACTATGGCTGAATGTAATTGTGCAGTCACTTTCTAATTGTATCTAGTTCTCCATAATTAGTGACTGCTAAGTCAGAATGTTATCTCCCCAATGGAACTTACTCCATAGTGTAATTGTAGGTACTATACTGAACTGGCTACAAGCACTGAATTGTTCATCTAATTGCAATATCAGAACTGTGTGTTTGGATGTCCACAGTGTCCCGTGTTTTGTGCCTGTCAGCAGTAGGATTTCTGTGTCTGCCAGTACAAGATGGAAGCAATATAGTCCACTGTTCACAGTACTCTTTTGCGACTGGTAGCACTATCGGCATTTTCAGACATCAAATCACTCTGAAACATTGATACACTCATCTAAGTGCTACATAATGAACCTAAGGGACACCTCTTGACAATGCTGGAAGAAAGTAGCATTTTTTTACAAACCATTTACAAGAGCCTGGCAATACATTAAATTATCAGAATGACTATATTAACAGTCCATTTTTTTAGAAACTTTGAGCCCTCCTCCAACCGTCTACCTTGACACAATGCATGTGTGAACTACAACCCTATTTACTAAAAAGAGACAATGGTGGTGCATTGGCTCACACATAATTCTAGCTGCAATCTGGCATGCAGACTGCCTTCTGCATATGCTGCAAAACTTGTGCACCATACAACGCCACCAAGCAGAATTAAGTACAGTTAAACTCTAAATGTCGCATTCTGTTCCTGCACTCTTAGGTACTTTACAGAATTCCAGTTTTACAATTTTTCATCTTTCGGAGTTATATCAGCCATACGATCGTTGTCACAGCAGGACACATTGCAGGAATTCCTTGCAAATTTCACCATGGTGTAGTTTATATCTATCCTACACCAGCATTTGGAATGAACATTTGGGCAAGCATAGGCATAACCTGTAGTGACTTGGTTGTGCCACCATTGCCTCAGTTGCCTGGTGGCATTATTTCTTGTAATTTTTGTCAGATGTATGGTCATAATTCCCTTTATATAGTCTCCAGGTGATGTTTTTACATTTGAAAATGACGATGTAGTTCATTGAAACCAGTAATGTAACCCTTTTTCCAGAATGAGATTTTCACTCTGCAGCAGAGTGTGCGCTGATATGAAACTTCCTGGCAGATTAAAACTGTGTGCCGGACTGAGACTCGAACTCAGGACCTTTGCCTTTCGTGGGCAAGTGCTCTACCAACTGAGCTACCCAAGCACAACTCACGCCCCGTCCTCACAGCTTTACTTCTGCCAGTACCTCGTCTCCTACCTTCCAAACTTTACAGAAGTTTCAAAGGTCCCGAGTTAGAGTCTCGGTCTGGCACACAGTTTTAATCTGCCAGGAAGTTTCATATCAGCGCACACTCCGCTGCAGAGTGAAAATCTCATTCTGGAAACATCACCCAGGCTGTGGCTAAGCCATGTCTCCGCGATATCCTTTCTTTCAGGAGTGCTAGTTCTGCAGGAGAGCTTCTGTAAAGTTTGGAATGTAGGAGACGAAGTACTGGCAGAAGTAAAGCTGTGAGGACGGGGCGTGTGTCATGCTCGGGTAGCTCAGTTGGTAGAGCACTTGCCCGCGGAAGGCAAAGGTCCCGAGTTCGAATCTCGGTCCGGCACACAGTTTTAATCTGCCAGGTAGTTTCATAACCCTTTCTTTTTAAAGAAAAAAATTTATATACTGTGGCTATGCCTTCACTTGTGTAGTTTCAAATAAAATTTTATATGGTTGATGTCAATGTGATGTAGAATTATGGAACATGTTGTATGCTCAAGAATTAGGACGTTTTTGGAAGATGAACATCTCCTCTATAAAAATCAACATGGATTTCACAAACAGAGATCCTGTGAAACTCGGCTCACTCTGTTCCTCCATGAGATCCACAGCGCAGTGGACAATGGCGCTCAGGTTGATGCCGTGTTCCTAGAGTTCAGTAAGTCATTTGACACCATACTGCATTCCCATTTAATGAAAAAATATGAGCTTACAGAGTATCAAAGCAGACTTGCAATTGGATTCAAGACTTTATTGCAGATAGAACTCCAAATGTCGCTCTTAATGGAACAAAATCGACAGATGTAAAGGTAATATCCAGAGTACCAAAGGGAAGCATGATAGGATTGTTGCTGTTTACAATATATACTGTATAAATGATCAAGTAGAGAGTTTTGGATGCTCTTTGAGGCTATTTGCAGATGATGCAGTTGTCTGTACCAAAGTATCAACACTGGAAGGCAGTAAGAATTTGCAGAACGACCTGCAGAGAATTGATGAATGGTGCAGGCTCTGACAGTTGACCCTGAACGTAAATAAATGTAGCATATTGCGCATACATAGGAGAAGAAATCCACTACTGTACAGCTACACTATTGATGACAAACAACTGGAGACAGCATCTACCGTAAAATATCTAGGTGTAACTATCCAGAGCGACCTTCAGTGGAATGACCACATAAAACAGATAGTGGGAAAAGCAGACACATGACTCAGATTCATTGGAAGAATCTTAAGGAAATGTAACCGATCCATAAAAGAAGTTTGCCCGATTCTTGAGTATTGTTCATCTATCTGGGATCCCTATCAGGTACTACTTATACAGGAGATAGAGAAGATACAACGAAGAGCAGCGGGTTTCGTCACAGGATCATTTAGCTGGTGAGAGAGCATTATGGAGATGACAAACTAACTCCACTGGCAGATGTTACAAGAGAGATGCTGTGCACCATGAAGAGATTTGTTATTGAAATTTCGGAACAGCACTTTTCTGTAGGATTTGGACATATTACTCCTCCGCCGCCGCCGCCCCCCCCCCCCCCCCCCCCGCCCCCCCACGTATATCTCACTTATTGACCACAAACAGAAAATTTGAGAAATTAGAACCAATACAGAGACTTACCGATAGCCATTCTTCCCATGCACTCTTCATGAGTGGAACTGGGTTGGAGGGATCAGACAGTGGTACGAAAGTACCCTCACCCACACCATTAGGTTGCTTGTGGAGTATGATGTAGATGTAGATATGTCATTCAAACCCACAAAAAACATAGTAAAAACCTAATTTGCAAATAATTTATGTTTTGTAGTTTGTTAAATAATTATATTACTTAACTAGAATTACTTACTCACGCATGCACGCGCGCGGGTTAGTAGCCACCCTTGCATACCGACAGTTAGGAGGGCCTTAACTTGTATTCTGCACGAGAGATAAGTTATACTATAAATGATGGTTGCCTTAACTAATATGTGAAACCTATAGAGAGACTTTTAAATGTAATAAAACACTCAAGGAACATTATTTACTATTGTCCTTCCCACAAGAAATATTTCATTGTGGATCTGTGAAATGTAAGTGAAGAATAAATGAATGTTTTCAGTCTATAGTTTTCTTTGTTTTTGTTTAAAAAGCTATGTGAATTGTTCATTCTGTAACTTATTTATTTTCATGTAAACTTTTGCAGTTCTAGACTTTCTGTAGAAGAAACCATTTTCATTTGTTTCATAGATTTCTATGTTCTATTTTAGAATGAAGAGCTGAAGTTTCAAATATATGCCAAATATACTTAGATAAGGATGAGGACCATGAGGAGGAGGAGGAGAAGAAGAAGAAGAAGAAGAAGAAGAAGAAGCTCGTGATCTATCGCAGCCCATTGATAGGAGGAATTTGGTATGCGCTGCTGCTCCTGTTGGGTCATCTTTCTTCATAATAAAGTATCTAGACTGGTGAAGTTTTTTGTGGCTTGTGCGTTATGAGAACTGTGTCCCTCAGTGCAGTAGCATTTTTATTGATGACTTTAGGTTGTTCAACCAAAAATCAGTATTCGTTTTATTACATTTTATTGCAGTTGATGCAAAAAGTGAAATTGGAAGATGCTACATCATCAGCCTTGGTGATTTACATCAGATTCAATATTTTTTCTGTATTTATTTTGTTTATATCTCATGTGCTACTTTCTCATTTAAGAGTCACTCATTTTTCCTGTGTTTTAATTGCAACAATAATTTAAAAATACATCTAACTACATTTAGTCTCCATTATGATGTATGACAGCTGAACAAGAATCTCTTCCCCCCCCCCCCCTCACACACACACACACACACACACACACACACACACACACACACACACAGACAGAGAGAGAGAGAGAGAGAGAGAGAGAGAGAGAGAGAGAGACTTAAATTTCATCTTAAAATGTTTAGGAGTTGAAACTGTACATATTAATATGTAAAAGTTTAATATTTATTGACAAAAAAATAAAATCAGTCTTAGATATGTGGAAAAGAGCTATATTTTCATAAGCATTTCATTTTTTCCATTTGGAATGCAAGTGCTTCAGAAATTAAGTTGCCTGTGCTACAGTGTGTTTAGTTAAAACAGGCATTTACGTGTTTTATGTTTACAGCACTTCCTTGGTTGATTATACTGTAATTAATGTTAAAAAATATTGTCGACTTAAGGCAGGAGAAATTTAACTGGTACACCTGAGACCATCTGTAATGGCAGTACTGTCTTTAATCACGTTTTTCACTATCGTAATTGAAACCTAATCGAGAAAAGAAAATTTTGCCCTTATTTGGGTGTGACAATCTTTCAGTTTCCAGAAATCTTTTATGTAACAACAAATGGGCAAAATGTCAAAAGATACTGACTTCGTAGAAACACTTAAAGATAAAAAGTTTATGCCACATATCTTAAGAGGCTGTATTTCAGAAAGAGTCTGATATTTAGTTTTGTATCATTATATAAAATGCAGACATGAAAAACCATATACACACCAAAATAATTATTGTGATGTTGCTTCAGTCTCATCATCATGGTTTATAAATTGCATACACACTTTTTTCTGTATATGAAATTTGTGTAATAGCATTAAGTTACTTTTGCCTTAATAATATTCACTTGCTTGTTTTCAAATGGTACTTAGATTTTATATGCAGTAAAATGATCACTGTTTTAACTTATATGCTTCCATTTTTATTTCCAGTTTTAATGTTACAAGGCCTGTAGAAATACTCTACAGTGATTTACTCACTCAGATCATAATAGTTGTGAAGCATTTATATGTTTTTCTTTCTGTTTGACTGTGTATGCAATACAGAATCACTCTGAGTACAGAAATGTCAAACGTGAGCTTATCGTACGTAAATTTTGTGGATTTCATAGGTCAGGTTTGACTGCAACATGAAATGATGATTCATTAATACAAACTTCCACAGTTAATGATAAAGGACATGAGAGAGACAGATTTTCTTCTTCTAATATTGTACTTTAAAGCCTAAAATCAGAATATAAATTATCAGTCCGTGTAATTCAGTTGAAATGAACTACCAGAAATAGTATGTACTTTGGCAATGAACTGGTGTCCTTCACTGTGTATATGTTGTGTTGTCCTGTTACTCAGATGAACTTTTTTTAAAAAAAATGTATAACTTACGTTGTGATTGAGAAATCATAAACCACTTGTCCATTTCTAGGAAACTGTAATATTTATTACAATATTTACTGTAAATAAAGTACTTTTACATTTCTAAAATTGAGATGTTTCCTCCGTTAACTCATTTCAAAAGTTGTTTTCAAACTTAATTTGTTTGCCTGTTTGAAGCATTATTTCATTAACTTTTATTAAGTTGTACTATAATGCTTCAATTCATTTATTTTTCCTGGGAAGCATTTATGTGCGGTCATCACTATTTACTTTATTAGCGGGATTGTGCCCAGTGAACTCGCACGTCTCACAGATGGGTGTAGGAATTTTGCCCATTCTTCCTGCAGTCTGATAATGAAAACAAAATCCTTGTCCCCATTAAAAGTGCTAAGTTAGTGCATGCATAGCACATATGGTAGCATTATTTGGCCATATTACCAAATGTGTAAAATTTAAGTTTCTGTCTCATGTATTTTACAAAATACACTCCTGGAAATGGAAAAAAGAACACATTGACACCGGTGTGTCAGACCCACCATACTTGCTCCGGACACTGCGAGAGGGCTGTACAAGCAATGATCACACGCACGGCACAGCGGACACACCAGGAACCACGGTGTTGGCCGTCGAATGGCGCTAGCTGCGCAGCATTTGTGCACCGCCGCCGTCAGTGTCAGCCAGTTTGCCGTGGCATACGGAGCTCCATCGCAGTCTTTAACACTGGTAGCATGCCGCGACAGCGTGGACGTGAACCGTATGTGCAGTTGACGGACTTTGAGCGAGGGCGTATAGGGGGCATGCGGGAGGCCGGGTGGACGTACCGCCGAATTGCTCAACACGTGGGGCGTGAGGTCTCCACAGTACATCGATGTTGTCGCCAGTGGTCGGCGGAAGGTGCACGTGCCCGTCGACCTGGGACCGGACTGCAGCAACGCACGGATGCACGCCAAGACCGTAGGATCCTACGCAGTGCCGTAGGGGACCGCACCGCCACTTCCCAGCAAATTAGGGGCACTGTTGCTCCTGGGGTATCGGCGAGGACCATTCGCAACCGTCTCCATGAAGCTGGGCTACGGTCCCGCACACCGTTAGGCCGTCTTCCGCTCACGCCCCAACATCGTGCAGCCCGCCTCCAGTGGTGTCGCGACAGGCGTGAATGGAGGGACGAATGGAGACGTGTCATCTTCAGCGATGAGTGTCGCTTCTGCCTTGGTGCCAATGATGGTCGTATGCGTGTTTGGCGCCGTGCAGGTGAGCGCCACAATCAGGACTGCATACGACCGAGACACATAGGGCCAACACCCGGCATCATGGTGTGGGGAGCGATCTCCTACACTGGCCGTACACCACTGGTGATCGTCGAGGGGACACTGAATAGTGCACGGTACATCCAAATCGTCATCGAACCCATCGTTCTACCATTCCTAGACCGGCAAGGGAACTTGCTGTTCCAACAGGACAATGCACGTCCGCATGTATCCCGTGCCACCCAACGTGCTCTAGAAGGTGTAAGTCAACTACCCTGGCCAGCAAGATCTCCGGATCTGTCCCCCATTGAGCATGTTTGGGACTGGATGAAGCGTCGTCTCACGCGGTCTGCACGTCCAGCACGAACGCTGGTCCAACTGAGGCGCCAGGTGGAAATGGCATGGCAAGCCGTTCCACAGGACTACATCCAGCATCTCTACGATCGTCTCCATGGGAGAATAGCAGCCTGCATTGCTGCGAAAGGTGGATATACACTTTACTAGTGCCGACATTGTGCATGCTCTGTTGCCTGTGTCTATGTGCCTGTGGTTCTGTCAGTGTGATCATGTGATGTATCTGACCCCAGGAATGTGTCAATAAAGTTTCCCCTTCCTGGGACAATGAATTCACGGTGTTCTTATTTCAATTTCCAGGAGTGTATCAAAAGGTCATTGAAAAATTATTCTTACTTCAGTTTGAGTTTGTTGGCCCATCTTTTTTATAAAAATGGAACCACATTACACTTTTCCTGCATATGCTGCACATGATTGTATGTGACAAAACTGTGAGCATTTCCTTGGCTTCTGTAACATGATCCCTGAGGGTCCTCGATTCACGTGAGGACAGTTTTATATCACAAGACAAATGCATACACTAAGTAAGTTTCATTAATTAAAATTAAATTCCAGTTTACATTTCTATTTCTGTTCAGCCAAGAACCTGACAGCTTATTTGTAGCATTTTAACGATGAGTTTACGAGAGAGATATAAATGGATTCCTGCAGCCTCTTGTTCTTGGATGTAAAAGGGCAACATATTGCACCTATACTGCATCTAGAAAGGCCACACAAGCGTACCCTTATTTACACACATCAGGCTGTCCACTGACTGTCTGCGTAAGTACACAAAACACGGAGTATCACAGACGTGAAAGCCTTTCATTCAAATAGTCTCTTTCACGTATCGTGTTTAAAAGGAATGGTTATTTGTCGTAATAGTGCCACCAACTGCTATGTGAAAGAGAGCATAATTAAATGGGTGAAGAATATGAGGATGAAACAAACCCAACAACAAATCATCAATAGGTTGGGAATATATTTAAAATGATGATTCCTGTTAAACTACCAAGAAGCAGTTTTCATCTGCCCACAAAACTGCAGGTGCTGATAGGTTGCAGTAAAGATAATGTACACCTGCAAGAAAGTGATTTGCTCACGAGTCCATGCTACCAGCTTGGCTTACAATCTGTTCAGGACCTTTGCTTGAATGAAATGATGCACACAGTAACATAAAAGTAATATTCCAGATCTTGGACTTTTATTATTTGATCAGCAATAAATTGATCAATATTTGGTTTGGCTGGCCAGTGTGGCCGAGCGGTTCTAGGCACTTCAGTCCGGAACCGCGCGACTGCTATGGTCGCAGGTTCAAATCCTGCCTCGGGCATGGATGTGTGTGAGGTCCTTAGGTTAGTTAGGTTTAAGTAGTTCTAAGTTCTAGGGGACTGATGACCTCAGATGATTAGTTCCATAGTGCTCAGAGCCATTTGAACCATTTTTTTGAATATTTGGTTGTCAGAAGGTATCATCAACTGTGACAAATCTGCCTCTTGCATTGGTAAGGGTGTTATGCTGTAACAAATTTTATGAAAATCTATTATCTCAGTGTATATACAGTTAACTACCAGCATGGTCTTCCACTCAGCTGGAAGGAAAAGTGACAAATGTTCTGTGGAGCCTCACAAAAATGAAATGCAAAAATGTTTTGACCATGGAAAGATTTGAATACAGACATGGGTGGACTCTACAAAGGGTCCTACATTTAAGGTATCCACAACAAATTTTAATGAAGTATACAAATTTTCGATGTCGGTTTCATTTCTTTTTTGTCAGTCTTTGCGTATGGCATTTTTGGGCAGAGCATGTGAACATGTCTGCAATAAACTGTTCATCTACTGCCACTGAATTGACTAATTTGAAAAAACTTATTTTTGAATTAGGGGCACATATCCAGTAACCTGCATAACACGTAGCCCCTCCCTTCCTCTTCAGCCAAGGTTAACATACCATGATAGGGACTGCATGAGACACTGAAGATCCATGTACACTCACCCACTGCCAACAACTCAGTGGCATACAAGATGTGCAGAGTAGCATTGAGGTCATGTGATCTTCAAGCTATGAATGCATCCTCATGTCTATGAAGTGTTCATCATACCATTTCTGGGTGGAGGGGGGGGGGGGGGTTTGCAGTGCTTGCCAGAGTTTATGAGCAAGATGCTATAGGTAACAAAAATGATTTATATGATTAGACTGTAGGTTCCTGTATCACTCATTGGTTGTATTGTTAAACCTGTTTAAATAGGCGTTTTTATGATCAAAATGAACTACTCAAAGTGCGGGTACCTTTCATGCCTGACCATGATGCGAGTGTCTATGATGTCAATGATCTATAGATTGTGCCGAGTGTGGAGTTCTAAGTTTCTGAGTATGGGGCACATCCACAGAGACAAGGGACTATACCGGTGTCTGCTACCATCAGAAGTTATAACCCATTATAGTTGAACTCACTTGTGTTATAGAAATGGATTTTTTGTATTCTTAATCTTTATTACGTTTGCTTTGTTTTCATGGCAAGTTATGCAAGGCTCTGGTACTTTTCGTACTAGTGTTCTCCTACAAGAGAGACAAAATATCTGAAAGCAGAAAGTATTTATATTTTATAGAGGAAAGAAACCTACACTGTGCATAATTAAGAACATAAATAGATAAATGTGGTTTAATGAAAATGATTTAAACAGTGAAGAAGTCAGAATTACTGGACAAGAAAAGTAATTTTCATTGTTGTTTGGCACTTAGCAAGTAAACAAGATACGAAGGATAAAGCAAGAAGGTGCTTTTTACTGAACTGCACATATTGTTTTGATGTGTTTGCAACTATATATTTTCTCGAGCAAATAAATGTACATTTTCTGAAATATTTGGATGACACTTTTCCTGTTCTTTCAGTTCTCAGAAGTGAACAGTTTACAATACAACCTCTGACAAACACTTCCATTTGTAATTCTGCTTTGGACATTAATAAACTTTATTGTCAATGCTTGTTCCTACAATTTGTTACTATATTTTGAATTCTCTGTAAAAACAATAGTTCCTCATAACTTCACTTTCACCACTCAGATGCCAGACTGCACAGCAGACAGCTCTCTCAACATCAGCAATTTTGGCACTGATGTATAAATGAAAATGACCACTCAAACAGACAATACTCAGATCGGGAATAAAATGCCAGGGGTGCTGCAGTAGATGCACTTGTCTTGAGTTGTCAGTTGAGACAAAGTCAATTGTGCGAAAGAGGCTTCACAGTCATTTCAGGGAACTCATTTAATCCCACATAAACACCCCCCACATGCTAATAGCTCCACCACACACACACACACACACACACACACACACACACACACACACACACACACACACACACACACACCTAAGTGGCATCCTTTTACCTAAGCAGGGTGAATCACCTCACAGTTTTCAATGTACTTGTGCACAGTATTCTGCTTGTACCAGTGTGTACTGTGACTCATCAACCCGCATAACCATTTTTCGTGCTTTGAGCATCTGTTGGAAGTGTTCTTGGTTCCATTTTAATATCTCTGCTCTTAAGGTGTGGTGAACAGAGGTACATGTGAGGGGTTGTGGCTGGATGCATAGCTATTCACCAGTTGTTGTTATCTAACTGTGAATTGACAAGTGGTTTGAAATCTGGTCTGTCCACTGCTATTGTAATCCATGATAATCACCGGTGACCCTTGTCAAGAGTATGTCGTCGCCAGTAACAGTAGACTCAGATGGTGTCAGTTTTCCAATACTTGTGGGGCTTGTGGCACACCATTACATTGGAGGCATGTGAAAAGTGTGATGCCTACATGATATTGGAGACTGTGTCACATGTATTTGGTAATCAACATTGGAACTTCATGTGCATCTAGAAGATTCCTTAATTTTAATTAAATTAAAGGTGCACTTGTACAACTTACAGTATTTCCTTATTTTTTGTGGAGAATCTATTCATTGAAGGACTACAAACAAAAATCTTGCAAGAAACAGCAGAGGTAGTTAAATTAAAAAAAAATTCCAGAGCCTGACAACTTGAGTACCTGGAGCAAAGTGTGAAAACAAAAATCTATTAGAAAGCAGCAATTGAAGGTGGGACAACAAAGATTAGTATGTGGTGTAATTTTTGCCAGTAGAGTTTCGGATCCAAGCCTCTCTCTCTTCAGGCTATAGGTTGACAAATCAGAGTAATTATATAGCTTCCAGCAAGGGCAACTAACAAGGAATACTCCAATCCAACATGTTGAAACCCTCCCTGAAAATTTTTATGGTGGAATAATAGAACAAAAGAAATGCTGTGTCAAAATTTTAAGTGCTAAGGCACACTGCAAGTATTTTTTAAAAATTGTTGAATTTACTCATTTTTGTCGCATGAGAACCGCTTATGACAGCGGTTTGTACAGCCCTTCCTGTCTAGCGCACAGTCAGCTGTAATGAGAGCATAGCGCTGCATAATGCTAATGTCCTGAGTGATGTGCTCCAATTTGAAGCACCTAAACCAAACAAAAAATATCACATACCGTTAATGTTTCGGGTAATAGGCAGTTCATATCAACAGCTAAACTGTTGAATATGTAATACATATAAAGGTGACTAGCCAAGGACAATAAATCAAGACCGTGTTTGGCGTTACATCACAGATGACTTCATTACTTTAATTTATTGAAATTAAATATTTCTTAAAAATACATCATTTTATAACAATCCATTATGATAATTTTTGAGTAATGTTTATTTTAGTAACAGTGAAACAGTTTCTTGTTTATTCCTCCTAGTTGTGACAATAAAGTGAAGTATCATTTGAATAATGAAAACAGACATTTTCCTTACACCAGGCACACTTGACGAAAGAAAAAATTAATACTTTCATGCACATCATTGTAATTACTCAAGGTTAATTAAAACAATTTGTAACGTATGCCAATGCAAACTTATAATGCACATACAACTGAAATTGAAGAATACTGTTCTCCTGGCAAACCTCAAATGTCACAGAGATACTGGAAATTGTACAGGGTGTCCCACTCAAACCTCCCTGATTTCATGGACGCAGAAGAGAAAAACCACAGTAGATACCACAATGAAAAATGCACCACATTGTAGAGCATCTCAAAGAATTTATATTCCTGTGTCAGAAGTGCCAAGTATTGTCACCAGAGTGCAGCATTGTCGCATGAAGTGAAAATGGTGACTCCACAGCAATATGCGCAAGCAGTAGTGTGGTTTGCAGAAAAAAAATCGCTGATTACTGTGCAGAGAAATTATCATTGTGTGTATGAATATGACCCACCTGATGTGAAAACAATTAAGGAATGAAATAGGAAGTTTCTGGCAAAAGGAAGTGTTCTGAAATATTCTGGCAGTGCACATTACGGAGTTTCAGAAGAGGCAGTGGAGGACATCAGACCACCATTTCTCAGAAGCCCACGTAAGTCAATTCATCAAGCATTTAGGCAACTTGATGTGCCTTGATCAACATTGCATCGTGTAGTTGACCAGCATCTTCGTATGTGTGCTCACAAAGTGCAAATTCTGCAACATCTGATGCCGAACGACAAACCGTGCCGACAACATTTTGCTGCAGATGTGCTGCAGCGTATTGATATGGATGCCAGCTTCCTGGAAAGATGTTTATTCTCAGGTGAGGCAACCTTTCATCCATCAGGAAGGGTTAATAGGCATAATGTTGGATTTGTGGTTCACAGAATCCGCACGTTGTCATTGAACATGTGTGTGATAGCCCTAAACTAAACATCTGGTGCAGGCTAATGCACGACAGGGTTGTTGGACCGTTCTTCTTTACAGAACAAACAGTGAATGGGTCAGTGTATCTGGACATGTTGGAGCAGTTTGTGTACCCTCAGATACAAGCCTTGCAACCCAACATCATTTCTCAACAAGCTGGAGCTGCTCCGCATTGGTCAACAGCTGTTTGCAAGTTCCTGGATAGGAAATTTCCCAATCGTTGGATTGGATGCGGAGGATCCATTGTCTGGCCACCACATTCACCTGACGTTATGCCACTTGATTTCCACATGTGGGGATTTGTGAAGGACCACATGTATGCAACCAAAGTGGACATATTCCTACATTGCAACATTGTATCACTAACATGATTGCAACAATAACAGAGCAAATGTTAAAAAGAACTTGGCAAGAAATTGAATAGAGACTGGATATTCTTTGTGCTACAGATGGTTCACATGTAGAGGTGTATTGATGATAAAGAAGTAAATTCTTTGAGATGCCCTGTATTGTCTGATGGTTTCCTTAAAACTTCTTTCCACAGTCAAAATAATTCTTTATTGAGTACTGCTTTGGTTGTTCTGGATACAATCCAAATTATATCAACAGGCTTTTTGTTGTCCAGAAAAAAAAAAAGTGGTATTGTCATGACAATGCCAAGAGTCCAACAAAAGCAACGAATTAATTTCTGCAACTGGTCAGAAACTATATGAATTTGAATGGTAAAACTTATTCTTTGATATTTTTCTAAGTATTGAAAAGTCGATTATTAAGATTTTTGCCACTAAACAGCCCATTTTTAATTTTTACCCTAATATGTCTTGGGATCCCCAAAGACAGATATAAAGCTGTGGAAATAGTAATCCACTCAAACTTATCATTGTCATTTTTGTATATGAATGTGTCATAGCTGCAACTGATTGCACAAGAGACTCTGTCTTTTTTTCACCTGGAAATGATAAGGTGCAGTATACTCACAGTTCTTTCACAAAACCTGAATCACAGATTAATGGCATTTCCTCTACACTTTTACTTGAAGTAAATTTCATTTTTTTGTGATTTCTTATACTGTGTGATTTCGTGAATTTGCTTAATCAGGTCGAAGAAAACTCAACTGTGATTCAGATCCCCATCAGTAATGTTGCACTGCAGGGTAGAGATTCTTCTGGAAAACCTGGAATCCTCAGGGAATTACATTATACCCAGAAAACTCAGAGAAATCTCAGGGAATTTCAGAAATTTAGTAAAATCTCGGGGAATTCTATGTTTTTTACTTAGCATTGTAATTTAATTTTATAGAGCTTTATAAATCACTAATTTTAAAATACAAATCCATTTATTATTGATATTTCAACCAAACATCATAGGGTGTTGTAACCAGTATCAATAAGGTGACCACACATTTTTGCCAGTGTATTTTTGGTTCTTATTTCGAAACCCAAAGTTGGCTTATGTCGTTTGTACTTCTAGTTAGGATTCTTCAAATCGCTGTCTCAGGGATATTGGTGTTCTTGAGTTTATGGAACTTTAGCAGCAAGAAATAAGTTTATGGATGTATTTGTATGTGATTTTATAACTTATTTAAAACTTATTGATTTCACAATATGTGAAGTCTGACAGCCCACGAGATTCTTTTATTTGTTTTCTTTCTTTTTGTTTCGCAATTGCGAAATATAATATTCATGCTGAGAACCACAAATACACTGGCTATGATCCATCCGTCATGTTTACATTGGCAGTATATGAGTTAGACTGAAAGTTGTTTCGAATGCATCGGTGTTTTACCATAAATATTGGCCAATGTTGCCACCAATGTGCGGTCGAAGGGAACAGAGACTTACGTTGCAACAGTGTTTGACGTGTAACAAGTGTATTGTTACATAATGGTTTTCTTGAAGTTAATATGCTCCAGTGATTAAATTTTAGTCACATATCAATTACAAGAAAGGCGAGGTAAAAATGTTGTTTTCAGTATAATATTTGTTACGTGTTTACAAGGTGTTTTCACTGCCAACTTTAGCAAATATGTGTTTTCAACATATGATCTGAAGTCAACATAAAATTTATTACCCACCTTAAGTAAACTAAAATTGATAAAGCAGGTATATAAACACAAAGCTAGCTAGATTCGCATTCACATGGTATCTGCACATGCGCATTTAAATCCCATTCATGCTGATCTGAACTTATTTTACAGTTTTTCTTTCCCTTTTTTTCAGTGTTTGGTTCATTATCCTCTAGTATGTTCTCTGCTTGTGGTTAAATGTTTGTTTTTGGAAAAGTTTGTTTAAATTTTTGATGTCAATAGATCATTATTGTTTTGCATTAATGAAAGGAGGTAGATAGGGTTCAAGGTCATTATGAGTTCTGAAGCTGCATATACAGTGAGCTTTAAGCTTGTTTTCAAAATTTCCTTGTGGTTGCTGCTTGTGGACATTGTTCCAAAATGTGTTGAAATACGGAAACAAAGATCTGCAGCTATTTCGGTAGGGATTGAAAGAAACAATTTTTCAGGTGGCTAATACATGTCACCAGCTCACCACTGCACGCCACTAGCACATGTTTATATGTTGCATTGTTTTTGGAGTACAGAGTTGGTCGTTGTTGTTTTTTCACTTGTTGTAGTGAGTTTGTGATGTGTCTATGATTAGTAATCAAAACATCCTCAGTCCCAGGTACAAAACCTACCACTGCTTAAATTTTGATTAATAATTAACATTGGCAACTGAAGAGTTCTGGCATAAGAAGTCACCCTCATTCTGCCAATGGCATTGTCAAAGAGGACGAACGAGCGGACAGAGGTTCAGGGCACTCTCTTGTCCTTGGGGTGGGAAACTGCCCCTCAAGGCAGAAGAATCAGTGATGATCAATGGCATGAGGATGTAGAAGGCAATGGAAACCACTGCATTAAAGATATATAACACATATCCACAGGACATGTGGCCTGTAATTGAAATATTGTCATGATGATCTCTCCATTGGCAAAAGATTGCAGACTAGTCCCCCATTCAGATCTCTGGGAGGTGTCTGCCAAGGGGGAGGTGACCATGAGAAAAAGATTGAATAACAAGTGAAAGGATAACGTTCTATGAGTTTGGGCATGGAATGCCGGAAGCTTGAATGTCATAGGGAAGCTGGAAAATCTGAAAAGGGAAATGCAAAGGCTCAAGCTAGATACAGTAGTGGTCAGTGAATTGAAATGGAAATAAAACAAGGATTTCTGGTCAGATGAGTATAGGATAATATCAACAGCAGTAGAAAATAGTACAACGGGAGTAGGATTCATTATGAATAGGAGGGTAGGGCAGAGAGCATGTTACTGTGAACAGTACAGTGGTAGAGTTGTTCTTATCAGAATCAACAACAAACCAAAACCAACCCTGATAGTTCAGATATACATGCCAGCATCGCAAGCTTAAAATGAAGAGAAAGAGAAAGTATATAAAGATATTGAAAGGATAATATGGTACGTAAAGGGAGATGGAAATCTAATGCCGTTGCAGGGGAAGGAGTAGAAGGAAAGGTTACAGGAGAATATGGGCTTGGAATAAAAGAAGAGAAAGGCTGATTTAGTACTGTAAAAAATTTCAGCTTGTAATGGCGAATACTCTGTTCAAGAATCGTGAGAGGAGGAGGTACACTTGGAAAAAGCCACTAAGGAATGAAGACATTTGCTTGAAGTTCTCTAAGGCTATATTTGCAGCAATAAAGAATAGCTCAGTAGGCAGCACTGTTGAAGATAAATGGACATCTCTAAAAAGGGCAGTCACTGAAGATGGAAAGAATAACATAGTTACAAAGAAGGTAACTGTGAAGAAACCATGGGTAACAGAAGAAATACTTCAGTTGATCTGTGAAAGAAGGAAGTACAAAAATATTCAGGGAAATTCAGAAAAACAGAAATACAAGTCACTGAGGAATGAAATAAGTAGGAAGTGCAGGGAAGCTAAGACAAAATGTCTGCTTGAAAAATGTGTAGGAATCAAAAAAGAAATGATTGTCAGAAGGACTGAAAGAGTGTATAAGAAAGTCAAAATAACCTCAGGTGAAATTAAAAGTGGGGCTGGTACCATTAAGAGTGCAATGGAAATCCCTATGTTAAATGCAGAGGAGAGAGTAGATAGATTTAAAGAGTTCACTGAAGGCCTCTATGAGGGGGGAAGATTTGTCTGATGTTATAGAAGTAGAAACAGGAGCTGATTTAGGAGTGGTAGAGGTTCCAGTATTAGAATCAGAATTTAAGAGAGCTTTGGAGGACTTAAGATCAAATAAGGCAGAAGGGATGGATGACATTCCATCAGAATTTCTAAAATCAATGTGGGAAGTAGCAACAAAATAACTATTCATGTTTGTGTGCAGAATGTCTGAGTCTGGCGACATACCATCTGACATCCATTTGGAAAAATATCACCCACCCAATTCTGAAGACTGCAAGTGTAGACAAGTATGAGAATTAGTACACAATCAGCTTAACAGCTCTTGCATCCAAGTTGCTGACAAGAATAATATACAGAAGAATGGAAAGAAAATTGAGGATGTGTTAGATGATGATCAGTTTGGCTTTAGGAAAGGTAAAGGCACCAGAGAGGCAATTCTGACATTGTGGTTGATAATGGAAGCAAGACTAAAGAAAAATCGAGGCATGTTCATAGGATTTGTCGAACTGGAAAAAGCATTCGACAATGTCATATGGTGCATGATGTTCGATATTCTGAGAAAAATAGGGGTAAACTATAGGGAGAGACGGGTAATATACATTATGTACAAGAGCCAGGAGAGTGGATGACCAAGAACCAAATGCTCGGATTAAAAAGGATGGAAGTAGTCTTTCACCCCTTTTCTTCAATCTATACATCAAAGAAGCAATGATGGAAATAAAAGAATGGTTCAGGAGAGGAATTAAAATTCAAAGTGAAAGGATATCAATGATACAGTTTGCTGGTGACATTGCTATCCTCAGTGAAAGTAAAGAAGAATTACATGATCTGCTGAATGGAATGAACCGCGTAATGAGTGCAGAATATGGACTGATAGTAAATTGAAAAAAGATGCAAGTAATGAGAAGTAGCAGGAATGAGAACAGTGAGAAACTTAACATCAGGATTGATGGTCACAAAATACATTACGCTAAGGAATAGTACGATGTAAGCAGCAAAATAACCAATGACAGATGGAGCAAGGAGGACATCAAAAGCAGAGTAGCACTTGCAAAAAAGGCATTCCTGGCCAGAAGAAGTCTACTACTAGCTAACATAGGCCTTAATTTGAGGAAGAAATGTCTGAGGATGTACATTTGTAGCACAGCATTGTATGGTAGTGAGACATGAATTGTGGGAAAATCAGAACAACAGAGAAGAGAAGCATTTGAGATGTGGTGCTACAGAAGAATGATGAAAATTAGGTGGACTGATAAGGTAAGGAATGAGGAGTTTCTGCACAGAATCAGAGAGAAAAGGAGTATGTGGAAAATACTGACAGAGAAGGAACAGGATGAGGGACATCTGTTAAGACATCAGGGAATGACTTCCTTGGTAAAAGAGGGAGCTGTAGAGGGCAAAATCTGTTGAGGAAGACAGAGATTGAAATAAATCCAGCAAATAATTGAGAACTTAGGTTGCAAGGGCTACTGTGAGATGAAGAGGTTGGCACAGGAGAGGAATTCGTGGTGGGCCGCATCAAACCAGTCAGAATACTGGTGATGGAAAAAAAATTGAGTTTTTCCAAAGGAATGGCGTGGTCAATGCAGAAATTTGTTGAGTTATTACATATTGTTGTACCAGGCTGAGGTCTGCTTGTTTAGTGTGAAGCAAGCATTAAAAGAACAGCACAAAAATAGATGCTCTGCAGATAATTTCTGCTACATCATTGTCTTGTCACTTTTATAAGCAACCCGGAAAGTAATGACACTTTTGGGGCAGTAATCTTTGATGATCTATGCAGAATCATACCAGCTGAATAAACATTTGATATTATGCATATTTAATGATGTTTTTTTTCATTTAGTTACCATTACATTAATCTTCAGGATTTCCACCAATGCTATCTGGAATTCAGAATCAGTGGACAACATCCAAGTGAAGTTACGAAAACCAGAACTGTATTCTGTATTCAGCTCCTGTAGCGAGTTATTGCTGCCAGTTGTTCTCTAGTATGTTTTCATCCACCAACAATGATGAACTTTCTTAGAGTATTAATAGTTCAGCACCAAGTAACACACAGTTTCCTCATCAACAGGCATAACGTAGCAGAAGATATAAAAACTATATGACAAACAGTGTTACAGATAATGGGAATACACTGCAAGAAATCATTGCCACAAGTGTGGACAGAGAAAAAGATGGAAATGTATCACGAAATGCCACAGGAAACGTGCTTCGAGCACTAATGTTTCCTGGGACAGTATGTATGCAGCTTAAACATGATAATGGAGAGAGAGAGAGAGAGAGAGAGAGAGAGAGAGAGAGAGAGGGCGAGGGGAGTCTAATTTCAAGACATTTTATAAAGATATTTGGAAAAGTCACACAAGTTTAAAGGACTGACTTGAACCTGTGCCTGGTCAACCCCCTTTAGCTTATTGCAGGTACTGCTGTAGCCAAATATCTTTAAGTAATATGGGACACCAGGTGCTTTTTAGTCAAAGGAAGGGGGAAAAGTGTACATAACATGCTTTAAGTAAGAGAACATCGTTGCAACTTGAAGTATTTTTTCAGCGAAAAAAGTCAACTGCTATTCTGTCACCTAATACTTCTGAACCACACAATTCAGCATTGTCGTCTTCAGAATTAAAGTATCTCTGTTTACCTTCAACAGCAAAATGAGCATGCCAGCTTGCAGAATTTGTATTAAAAGACGACGTAACGACACCAGAAATTCTCTGGTGTGTTGAGACAGTTATGACACACAAGTCAGTTTGGGAGACTGAAAAGGATGTTGCTGTAATCTCAAGAATGTGTAAAGATAGTGCTGTAGTTAAGATGCAACTTAAGCAAGATAAGATAGGATAGGATATGTTCTTATTTTCAGAATTGTGCCTTATTTTAATCAACAGTTGCTTGGGTTGCTGATTATTTATATTTTATTGTTCTTGGTTTTGATGAATCACTGAATGAAATTGTGGGACATTCACAAATGGATGTAAATACAAGAGTTTGAGATGAAGATAAAAAAAATAGATAACAACAAGATATCTTACTTCCTGTATTCTTGGTCGTTCCATAGCTACAGACCTCTTATCTTCTTTCATTGATGTGGCAACAGACATACCAAAGGGAAAGATTGTCCATATTTCAATGGATGGGCCGAATGTGAATTGGCTGTTTGTGAAAGGATATAAAGCACATTCGGCAGAGATGAAACTGCTAGATATTCATAGCTGTGGGTGTCATTACATGCGTAATGGTTTCAGAGATGCAACCAAGGCAACACATTGGGACATTGCATTATTTTTTTTTCAAGGACGTGCCAGCCAGGAGAGCATTATATACTCAGTATTCTGGCTCCACTGTTTTTCCAAAAAAAATATTGTTGTATCAAACCACTGGAGAAATCCTCTGTTGTTCTAAGAGCAATTGACACAACACCAAACATGAAGAAATTTCACAAGGGTGTGAACAAGGATAAGAATGAACCAAAGAGTGAAAGTTTTTGTTGGTGAGTAAATTTATTAATGATCTGTTGCTTTGTGCCAAACTTGCTTTTTTCAAGTCATTAACCTGTGGTATCGAACCTTTCCAAATACAGTTTAAGACACATGGTCCGTTAACTCCATTTATCCACATAGCTTTGGTATCTACAGTAAAAATGGTATTAAGACATTTTATTAAGAAGAAACCACATCAATCAGGTTAGCTGCTGTCAAGGAAGGAAAAAGTCTGTTACCAGCAAGAAACGTAATTCTAGGTTTTGATGCCCGTAAAGAATGAAAGAAACCACTTCAGATGTAAGAACTGTCAATATTCTTAAGTTTCAACAAGAATGTAAGGCAAGTCTACAAACACTTGCCAGTATGTGTCTTGGCCCAGGTTTTATTGTGTCAAACATCAGTTTGGCAAAATCACGTCTTCATAAGCTGCTTTGTATTCTCATAGAAAATAATCACCTAAATGGAACTGCAGCAGATAATGTAATGCATGGATTCAAGGATCTGACTTCTCTACCACATGTTATCAATTCTTTTAAAGAATACAGCTGTTCTGAAAAAATAGTTAATCATTTCTGGTAGGATATACTTAGTGATAAATACCAAAATTTGATGGTTGTCATGAAATTAGTTTGCAGTCTTTACCATGGAAATGCTAACATTGAAAGGGGCTTTTCTGTTTGTGGTGAATGCCTCTTTGAAAACATGTTACAGGAAGCAAATATCTCAATATGCTTCAGAACTTTCTTTTCCCACAGTTGGAGACTGATTTGAATGACTTCATTTACTAACAGGATGGGGCACCGCCACACTGGCACCTGGAAGTACAGTGCTTCCCGGCGGGGTCAGGGATTTTCTCTGCCTCGTGATGGCTGGGTGTTGTGTGCTGTCCTTAGGTTAGTTAGGTTTAAGTAGTTCTAAGTTCTAGGGGACTTATGACCACAGCAGTTGAGTCCCATGGTGCTCAGAGCCATTTGAACCTGGAAGTGCAGGAATTTTTAAACGAAAAGATTACTGAATGATGGTGTGTCCAATATAGGAGGCATTGAAAACTTGGGTACTACAAAATCCCTTACTCCCAGCACAAGGAATGCACACTCAAATAATGTAGAATATCATGATCAGTTCAAAGAACACCACTTTGCAGAGGAACAGAGCATTTTAGAGAAAAGAAAAAAAAACTTGGAAGTGAAAGAGTTGGAAACAAAGCCTTTGAAAGTTTTAGAAAGTGCTACAAAACAAGTGTTCGCACTTGAAGGACAAATAAAGGCTTTAAAAATTAGATAACTGCATTATGACGGTGTATTTGTTTCATAAATAGTGAAAATATCAGAAAAAATCAAAATTTTGGTCCTCTACCAAATTTCTAAATTGACATTTTGTGTGTTTCAAGTTGGGACTTGAATGCTTTAAGAAGTCCTTGGGACCAGCATAAATGAAACATTTAAATTATAAGTACTGTGTAAGTACACATTATTTGTTATCGAAAATAGTATTTACAGTGTTTTATTTTTTGCAGAAAATTGTGCAGGTTGTATCAAAAAGAATCATCCTATTTATCACTTCTGTATTTACGAAACTAATAAACATATACAATGAATTTCTTTTTGATGAATGGGAAACTCAAAAAGTTTTTTTTTTCATACCTTTTCATTAGTATTTCATATGCCCTCCTTGAGGTGCATGGCATCTGTCAATGTGGTATTCAAGTTGTTCCCACACTGCAGTGAGAATGTCTTGAGTTACAGCTTCTACAGCTGCTGTTATGAGATGTCTCAGTTCATTCATTGTTGTTGGTAATGGAGGCACATAAACAAAGTCTTCTATAAACCCCCACAAGAAATAATCACATACCGTCAGGTCCAGTGACCTTGGAGGCCAGTAATGTAAGGCTGAATATTTTGGTCCAGTCGACCTATCCATCATTCAGTAATCCTTTGATTTAAAAATTCCCACACTTCCAGATGCCAGTGTGGTGGTGCCCCATCCTGTTGGTAAATGAAGTCGTTCAAATCAGTCTCCAATTAAGCGAAAAGAAAGTTCTCAAGCATATTGAGATATTTGCTTCCTGTAACAGTGTTCTCCGCAAAGAAAAATGGACCATACACCTTTTCCCGTGAAACTGCACAAAACACATCAAAGTTTGGAGAGTCCCTCACATGTTGTACAACTTCATGTAGTTGTTCTGTACCCAATATTCTCACATTATGATGGTTCACCTTTCCATTTAAAAGGTATGTTGCCTAGTGAACGGATTTCTGCGAACTCCTTGGGAAACTATGGGGGATGCATTCAGTGTCTGTGTCAGACACTCGGGGACAGCCCAGCGATTTGCCTATACACAAACAACCTGTTTCTTGGAATTGTTCATGCCATTGTCTAATGCTATGTGGTGTAGGGGGATCCACACCATACCTAGTACGAAAGTCATGCTGAACAGTTTTTACTGACTCACACTGCTCAAAACGTAGAGCACAAAATGCTTTCTGTTGTCCCAACACCATTATTGCTAGAACTGAAGAGGGCACACACTGCTGCTACCTAGCAGGAACCACATGAAACTCGAGAGTTTGCTCTTTCCAACAGTATGTTGTCATCTCATATCTCAAATAACATAATAGTTACGATTTTTTAAAATCAAATGATTCTTTTTGACACACCCTGTATTATGTTGTATAAGCCTGCTTGATTTTAAATAGATTTCTAACAATTTAATAATTTTTCTTTTGTTGTGAGTGGCCTTTTGTCAACAATTTTTAACCATTTCATTGTAAACCTCCTATAAGAGTATTGTTTTTCTCTAATCTACACAACACAACACGTAACACTTCAAACATTTTTTTATGCTATTAAGTACCATTCCTTTCTATGTGAGTAACATTACTTATTAATTTCTGTAGTGATGATATATGAGAAAGAAATGAGCATATTCACCTGGAAATTTGTAATACGTACCTGGAAATTTGTAATACTTACCTGGAAATTTGTAATACTTACCTGGAATTCTCAGAGATTTTTTTTTTCCAGGTTTGATTAGCCACCCTGCACTGTCTCTCACAAGCGTCTCTAAATAGTTCATCTTAAGAAAACTCCTCTAAAGAACTGTTATTCATGTTATTTATTCAAGTTTAGGGGTTTATGTTGGTTATTAATTGAGGGGGGGGGGGGGGGGGCGCAGGGGTGTAATGAGACTTTGTGGCCACCCTATACAGTAAATCTTTCGGATAGTTTTTCTTTCACAGTTTTGAAAGTTTCATTTGGGCACATATTTACTATTTAGTGTCTGTGAGAATGTAGAGTCTCATGGCAGTAACACTGAATAAAAAGTTCTCGGATTTTTAGGTGCATCAAGTAATTAAAATTACATGAGCTTTAGGCCAAGCGCTCCTTGGCCATTGTGAAGTGATAAGAGTGCCAGTGGGCTACTGGTATAACCCTTACTTACTCTAGCTGCCAACTTTGACCAGTGGGTGCCCATGGCATTGACATGTATGGGCATAGTTTAACTCGGTGTCCAATGCGCCTTCTCCAACTGTGCGACTGCTGGTTGCTAAGCCGCAGGCCACCATGATTTTTATTTCGGTGACTTCTTTAATTACACTATCCCAGTGAGCCACAATGGATGTTACATCAGATTTTATCTGGTGTCCATTTTCTAAACCATGCTCACCTAAAGCATATTTCTCGGGTAGCATAGACGATAAAACCTCTCGTGCTCCTTCCTCCGTTGTCCCACATTGCATACTGTTTGTCTGATGTAAGACTGGCCACACTCACAAGGTATCTTATAAAACCCAGGTGTTTTGTGACCTGTTGTGTCTTTAACTGGTCTCAGTAGTTGATGGATTTTAGTTGGAGGCCTGAAGATCAATTTGATCTTGTGTCATGCCAGCAGGTGGCTTATCTTGTCTGACACAAAGCCATAGAATGGCAAGAAAGCAAGTTTCTTTTCCTGCTCCTTGTTGGTGTTCTTGTTGTGAGTTTTGCTTTAAATGACTGTGGGACAGGTTATCAATGTCTGATGCCATTCTTGTCCTATGCACCGATGTTTGTAAAACAGTGTACTTCTGTGCCAGGTGATGATGGCTGATGGCATGTAATTACAGGTTGGTGTGGGTGAGCTTTCCGTAGATGCTGTAACCGAGGCATCCATTTTGCTTGTAATGGATGAGAACCTCGAGGAAAGCAATGCATTGACTTTTTCTACCTTCATGGTAAACTGGATGTTACTGTTAATGGTGCTGAGGTGTCCCAAGAACTCGTCATCTTTCTCACATCTGTGGGACCAAATGACAAATGTGTCATCAACATATCAAAAGAAACAACTAGGCTTTAATGGTGCTGTGTCTAGGGCAATATCCTCAGAATTCTCCATGAGGAGATTTACAACAGATTGAGCTAAAGGGCTACCAATGCAACACCGTCCATCTGGTCATAACACTGGCTGTTATAAAGAAAATAAGAAGATGTATGAGTGTGCCTAAATAGCTCAACCACTTCACTTAAAAAGAACTGGGATACTATGTCCAGACAGTCTTTGACAAGCACATTCGTAAACAGTGCTAACACATCAAAACTGACCATAATGTCACCCTCACTAAGTTGAAGATGGTTAATTCAATTGATAAAACCAGGTGAATTTTTAATCTGATGTTTGCAGTGTCCTACATGTGGGTCAAGGAGATTAGACAAGTACTTCACCAGCTTGTATGTTGGTGAACCAGTGGTGGATATGATGAGCTGGAATGGCATCCTGTCCTCGTGGCTCTTAGATAAAGCATAAGCAGTAAGTTGTTTAGGTGCCTGTGGCAGAATATTCTTGACCACATCGTCTTCCGCCAAAGAGTGCTTGAGAAGTACGGGCATCTTTCTTATTGTTCTCGATGCTCGGTCACCTGGGAGTTTGCGAAGAGTATCTTCATATAGTTGCGTGCAGAATTAAAGAAGCCATTAAAATAAAAATCACCATTAATACCTTAAATAGAGTTGGTGGCCTGCAGCTCACCATGGTATTGGATTCAGCTATCGCACGGTTGAAGTGGGAACATCGAAAGCTGAATCAACATATTCCCATATATGGCAATGCTGCAAGAACCAGTGCTGCGACAGCCGGCAGCTAGTGTATACAAAGGGTGTACCTGCAGCCCACTGGCAGTCATACCACTTGTCAATGGCCAAGGAGTGCTTGGCCAAAAGCTCATGTAATTTTAATTACTTGACACTGTTGGAAACCTGAGAGCTATCTGTTCTACTTAGTGTCTGTATTTCTTACATTAATACAGATAATGGTCAGATTTTACGAAGCGAAATTAGGTCTGCATGTTGCTTAACATTAAGCATTAAACACAATGCATGTTAATTCAGTATTAGCTCCATTGTCAACACTTACATTACCATACAAGGAACTGGTAATTATTATGGCTATCAAATAAGTTACAAATTTGTGTGAACAGTAACTGCAAACAGTTGTTTCAGAGAAACTATCAACAAAAACTGAAATTTGCTTTATGAATTATGATCGGGCCAAGTCGTGTTATCTGTTTAGTGATGCACCATCAACCAAGGATATGCACCTCCCATGTTGCACATGTGCAGGCCACTACATATCCAGTAGGGGTATATATTTCTCCATCCATTTGGCAAGCTATGAGTTCGGCAATTTTTGACATTTTTTAAAAATACTTGCAATGCATCTCAGCAGCTACTATTGCCTTGTGAGAAACAGAAAAGAAAGAAATGAAAAATTTATTGGGAAGAGTCTAGAATCCTATAATCAAACTGTAAATGAAGCTAGTTTCCTTTGTAGGCCAACTTGAAAATTTTATAAAAATTCTGAGATTCTCCTGACCTCGAGGGAAAGGGAGCCTGTCCCCCCCCCCCCCCCCCACATACAATATTCAGACCAGATTTGACAGCCAAACCGTACCCCAGAATGTGCTGTACCCACAAAATGTGGGTGGGAAGCAGCAACTGTTCCTACTACTGTTTTTCTGTGTGAAAGATACAACCCTCTATGAAAAATACATATATATCTTCTTAATGTGAACCTAGTAACAACTTAGGACAATGGAGACAGATGCACTTATAAACTTTATATACAAAAACATTCCTTTGAACCAGTCTATTAATTAGTGAAATCCCTATTAAAATACCTACCATAGTTTCTAACATTATCTGGCACATACAGGAAGAAAAACGTGGTGGGGGACTTTAATTTATAATATGTAGAGACAATATTGTAATTCACTCAGTCAAATGCCCTTTATAGATCACAGAACATATAAGTAACCTGTAATTTATTGCTCATTGGTTTAAGTACAATTCCACTGTGTGTTTAAACAGTGTCTTATTGTTAGAACCCTTCAGAATTTGGAACTTTGACTTTGACAGTTACTTGATTTTTAACGATATGGTTGGTAAGCTGCTTGGATATTACCTTGTGGTGACACCCTCACTAATGTTCATGCCTGCCTGCAGATGACAGGAACACTACAACAGACGATGTGTGGGCATGTGCCAGACCAAACCATATGGGTGTAGTGAGCCCCGTAGAACAGCTTGGATTCTCTCCATGGCCCCCTCTTTGCCATAGGAAGGTTTTTTCAGGCAGAGATTGTGGCTGGAAATTTTTACCTCACGACTGACTCTTCCCACGTGGATGCTGAGTGAGTGACACATCGGATGCCATCACTGAGTGATTTGTGCAGCGTGTAGTCATGTGCCAACCGAATTTAACCACTTGCCACACAGTCCTCCCCAATAGCTGTATGAGCATTCAAAAGACCATGTATTTGTAAGTTGGCTTTGTGTGATTACATGGCACGAGCATTGCAGACTACTCACAGTATCATTGAGAACTAGGGGGGCTACCTCTTTTAAATAACCAGCCACTCGCAGCTCCCTTACCCAGACAGTTATTGCAGGTGTAACATCGGGCATCGCTTTTTGATTACTATCAACATTAATATTAGCCAGGATGGGAGTCCGGTACCCTCTAGAGCCTGCTAAATGATTTAATGCATATGCCCCTGTAGTATGCAAAGTCTGCACCCCTTTTCATGCATGGAGATAAATCTTGTGTCCTTCCTGTAATGGTGGCTAAACATCAAGTGGTATTATACAGTATGCGTCTAACCCACTGTGGTAGATGGGTATCCATGCTACTAACTATATGGCATCTCTAAGATCAGGTTGTTGTACCCCGTTTTCTTTGTATTGAGTTTCTGTAAACATTGCCTTCCATCTAGTAACACTGAGTACTGTTAACTCATGCAGACTGAACTTCCTGTCCCACTCAGCGTCCCAACCCAGGCTACATTCCACGACTGATCGTGAGCCCTCCTCCCTCCTCTCCGTATGTCCCTGTTCATCTGCTTCAAGCTGCCCCTCCTTTCTCTCATGAAGCCAGTGCCCTGCTACAGTGATTTGAGTCCATTGCAGAGCACCCTCAGTCTGATATTTCTATAGCCATGACCCCTGACGTGCAAGTGCAAATGCCCAGGTTTCAGGCTTTCAGCAATCATTGCGCACAGCTTGCAGGGAGCACTGCTGCTCAGGTGCAAGCCACCCCTCCAACACTCCAGACATTCCCTTAATTGCTTGTGGCATAATATGCAACCCACTGCAATCCAACAGTTTTGGTATGCTGAAGGACCACTTAATATCACTGTTAGTGTCATCCAAAATGCAGTGAATGCACACACACTTTTCGTCATAAAAATGCACTGATATGTGGCACTCACAGCTTCTCCAACACTTATGCACACTCACTGAACCCATCATAATGACCGAAAAGCTGTTATTCCCAAACTAGGTCACAAATCTGCCTGCTGCAGTCCCCACAGCCCTGGTCATATGTGATTGCATTAACACTGACGCGGCAGTTGATAGGGCAGACAGGGTCTCTGAAACACTCTACCCCTCCTTGGCATAGGACATTTTTTCAGCTGCCACCTAAGAAACAGCACAAGCATTTGAGAGTCCTGCACCACTGCACTCTGAGGCGACTGCACAAAAGCCCGTGCCCTGAACTGTCCAAATGATGGACAGTTTCGACTGATGCAGACCTTCTGGCCCACTCTCACCCTACTGCCCCACTCAACATCGTCACTGAAACCAGCTAGTCTGCCTTAGGTGCTGTCCTCCAGCAACAGGTTGGAGACATCTGGCAACCACTGGCCTTCTTTTCAGTGAAGCTGTCTGATCCACAGCAAAAATGGACCACATACAATTGTGAGCTCTCTGTTTATGAGGTAGTCAAATACTTCTGACCCACAGTAGGACTTCTCTTTACTGTCTCCACCAACAACTGTCCTCTTATGACAGGGTTTTATTGGAAGGAATGCCCCAGATATTCTCCATACAGTTCCGCCAGCAACTCATGACAGACATCTGGCACATAGAAGGCATCAATAATATCGTCGTGACTGCCTCAGCATCTCCTGTACTATTACCTCCCCTCTAGACTACAGGGCCCTGGCCTTTGACCAATCCCCGGAACCTGACTTACACAAACTGCACAGTGACCCAAACATGGGCCTTGTCCTCCAACCATACAAAGCTCCCGGCACTGACCTTCATGTCTGGTGCGATTTCCTTACACATTCCAACCACTTGACTGCTCGGCAAACCATATCCAAACCTACCTTCCCCTTGACTTCCGCAAACCAGCCTATGACCACCCCTACGACCTATCACATCTTGGTGCACATGGCGCTCATGTGGGGGTGTTTCTTCTGGCCAGAATTCAGCAGGATTATAGCAACTAGCCCCATTCCCATATTCCATGCCACGCACTGAGGTAGGTTGTCATGTACATGCTCCGACTGCTGCTTTCCCTCATGTGGAACATAGGTTCTTACACGTGCACATTGATGTTGTGGGCTCCCTCCCATCATCAATTGGTTACCGATACATACTCACCATGATTGACAGGTTCACTTGCTTGCTGGAGGCCATCCAAATCCCAGACACTTCAGTGGATACCATCACTAAAACTTTAGTTGACACACAGGATTCACATTTTGGTTACACCCACTACATAACTTCGGACCGCAGCTGGCATTTTACATCCTGCCTTTTCATAGCACTCGCCAAGACTTGCAGCACCTTAGTTCACTTCACAACAAGCTACCACCATGCCACCAATGGCATTGTGGAGTGATTTCAGAGGACTTTAAAAGCCGCCCTCACCTACCAAAGTATCACGTGGTCTGCCACCCTGCCACTGGGTCTCCAAGGTTTGCAAGTTGCCCACAAGGCCAACTTGGGGGCATCCACTGTGGAGGTTATCTAGGGGCAGCCGTTCACCTTGACAGGTGATTTCTTCGAGCCACACTCCTTGCCTGCCACTGCCTGTATTCCCACCTTCATGCACCATCTGCAGGACTGCACGGCCCACTTACGCCCGAAACCACAACAGCACCATGAAGAATGCAGATTCTTGCTCTACCGAGTCCTGCAAACATGTTCACTTGTCACGCTTTGCATAGACAACGGCCAGCCGTGACACTTCCCGCAGTACTTGGG
Organism: Schistocerca americana; assembly: GCF_021461395.2. Taxonomy (NCBI): domain Eukaryota; kingdom Metazoa; phylum Arthropoda; class Insecta; order Orthoptera; family Acrididae; genus Schistocerca; species Schistocerca americana. Next base: position 933,994,245 of record NC_060130.1, read on the forward strand.
TACTCTCATCATCCAGAATCGTGGGGGAGAGACCTTCTCTCTGTGCCTCCACAGCACCATGGCCACAGTTACCTTCGGCTGGCTCAAGCTGGTGTTTACTCTCTACCTCCCCAGTCCCTACACAAATCCAGTGGTCAAGGTTGAGCTGTCATCAGCTGACAACAATGACACCACTGCAGAGACTACCATCCCCGCCGCTGTCACCAACATGGTGGCCAGGATCTGAGACCTGGACACTGAACCCACCCTACCACCTGCTCTGCTGCCACCTGTTCCAGAAGTGCTGCCCACAACGGGTAACTCACCACTGTTGTCAGACAAAAACCCAACGCCCAGCCAGTGGCCTGATGTGCTGGCTTCAATGCTGGTGGACCTGTTGCCCTCTTTGCAGCACTATTTTCACTTGCCACTGCCTGAAATCCAATATCAACATGCAATCCAGCAGCAATACAGAGCTAGATCCTCCAGCAAGGTGTGAAGACAGCAGCTGCCGATGGTGCCATTGTGTGCCAACATACGCTACATCTCACATGCTAGTCGCACAGTGCACTACCTCCCGTGCACGATCTGCCCAGACACTACCTCACCTCCCCCACCCCCCCCCCCCCCCCTCCCTCCGCATGACCCCACCACCACATCACCACAGACCTGCGCACGCCCACCAGCTGCAGGCACTGCCAACCCCCACCGTGGCTGGCAGTGCAGCAGGGCACTACTCCTTCACTGAACGGGTTGCACGACATGTTTAGAGCTGAATACGACATCGCCACCTCCACCGTCACACCACTGGGTCGCAGACCTTCACCGCTGATCCTAGTTCCACCAATGTTGTGTTCCTGTGCCCCCCAGTCTGCCGATTGATGCCAGGAGCAGTTCTTCAAACTACAACCCACTGTTTCCCTCTCACAGGAGGGGAACTGTGTGGTGACATGCTCCCTAATGTTCATGCCTGCCACTCGTCTGCTCAAGCAGATGACACAAGCACTACAGCACAAAATGTGGGCATGCAGCAATCCATTTGAATGTAATGAACACCCTTAACATGACTTGGATCCTCTGCCCAGCTACCTCTTTGCTGTAGGTGGGTTTTTCCAGGCAGAAAGTACTGCCAGAAGCTTTTACCCCACCTCTGACACTTGTCACAGTGATGCCAAGCAAGTGATACCTTGGACACAATTGCTGAGTGATTTGTGCAGTGTGTAATCAAAAAACAACAGAACTTAATGGCTTGCTACACACAGATGTATGTGCATTCAGAAACCATGTGCTGTTAAGTTGGCTTTGTGTGACTACATGGCATGAGCATTGCAGACTGCTCACATTATCATGGAGAACCAGTGGGCCCACCTCTTTTAAATAAATGGGCAGTCACAGTCCCCTTACCTAGACAGATATTTTGGGTGCAACATCAGGCATTGCTTCTTGATTACCACCAATATTAGTATTAACCCAGAATGGCAGTCAGGCAACCTCCAGAGATTTAATGTGTATTCCCCTGTAGGATGCAGACAACACACCCCTTTGTGTGTGTAAAGATAGCTGTTGTACCCTTCCTGTGATAGCAGCTAAGCATAGAGTAAAATTATGCACTGTGCGCGTAACCACTGTGGTAGACAGACATCCACAATAGGAACCGTTTGATGTTGCTGGGATCATAATATTGTACCTCATTTTCTTTTTATAGATGTAAATTTTACATGAATGTGACCTTCACCTAATTACACTGGGAACAAAACATTGTACTTTGTGTTCTCCAGGTATAGATGTGTATGTTCCATGTAATATATGGGTTTTGTTTTCTTATTCTGAGAGTGTAAACTTTTTGCATATCCCAATTCAGCTGCGATAGTGGTGAGATGTATTGGGCCCGGACGCAATAGATGGACCATTGTGTACATTTGTCCACTGCTGCATATTTGTATAATCTCGCATCAACATATTGCTGTTAGCATTGTAGGACATTAATTTATTGTTTAACTTCCCTGTTGTAGGTAGATTTCATTGCAATAAATGGACCATTTGAATGCTAGAGCATTTAAATTGTTTTCTCTCCTTCTTTACCTGACATACCTACCACTCAGCAGTTAGCTTATACGATAGTCACTAGCAAAACAAATGAGGAGTAAATGAATTCCCACAACCTTTTCTAAAATTGTCTGAGTTTGTCCACAAAACATAATTTTATACATCTGGTGGCACAAAGAATGGTCTTTGAACTACAGACTGTTTCCCAGGGATGTGTCCTTCACATCTGGAACTGTTGGCAAAATCTAGATGCCTTGCAGTTGCAGTTTAAGAAAAGCAACCAAAAGACAACATCAAGTGTTGCTACTGCATGTTAATGCCCACCTATGCTCTGCTGATTTCACAAAAGAAGTTTATATGGGAAGTCATCCCTCACTGCATTTATTCATCTGATCTTGTGCCCTCAAAAGTTTACTTGTTTTGTTTCTTATCAAACAAGAATATTACATTATGGACAAAAATTCATGTCAAGTTTTGCTTGACTATGTCTTTGTCTCTAAACTATTAGGTTTCATGAAACTATCAATCCCAAAATGTTCTATTGTTAACTGACTGGTTACACAAAGGTACTAAATTCAGACAAACATTCTTTAGTTAACTCTGCTGATATTTTCCATAACTATTAAAATTCTTTTGTTTGAAAGATTTCATGGTGGAAATTACTTCTTCTGGTGTCATGAGAAATGCATACCAATAACTTAAGTTATTTATAACAGATAGTCTGAGATAGTCCATGGCCACATCTACGGGATGTGGTCATGAAGTTTTAATTATCACCATAGAAAAAGAAAGTTATCAAACTAACCTTTTACTTGTTTGGAGGTATGGTGAATTTAAGGTGGCAATAAAACTGGCCATCCATAAGAATGCAAAGACCAGCCATCTGTATGAACTGACAACACTGCAGAAAGTAAATTTTTCCTTGTCTTCCAGTTGAGGTGTTCGGGTAGTGTATCTGCACTCAGTCAAGTGCTAAACAGTATGCAGTGTAAACGCAACATTGAGAGTTAAAACCTATTCCTTCCTTTATTTTTCAAACCAAATTTCATTTGTCTGTTTGAAGTATAAGTCTGGTAGAAGCACGAAGACAGTTTATTTAAATTTCTGACCTTCCACTAATAGAAGACCCTTCGAGAAGCATTTTGGGGAACAAAGTCATTGGTCTCTGTCCAGATCAGGACGATTTCTGCTTGAGAGTTTCCTCTTGTTGCAGCAGACATCAGCCACCTGTCACTGGCCATCTGATGCCATCTATCAGCTTCACAGGTGATCATGATGCACCACACTTTGGATGTATGATCTACATCATACATTCCCGCACTCACATTGATAAGCATAAACTTATTTATTATTGTAGTTTAACATGCCATAAGGCAGAACACAAAGTTTTTTTTTCTTAATTTTTCACAAAAAATATCTTCAATAAACTGACTGAACATCTTGCAGTAACAACAGTAGTGTGACATTTATTTATGCACCATATTATGAATAATGAAGTTCTAATCTTTCACTGCATTTAAAATTTACCTGAGAAGAAAATAAACAAGTAAATTAGGTAGTGCATAAGTTGTCGACTTCTTTGCCTTGTTGGAACATGAGTTAATATAAGTGTGTTTATCAGATATCAACTTGTCAACGGAGGGGGGGGGGGGGGGGGGGGGGGTTGGGGGGGGCAAAGGGGCAAAGCAGCAGAGGCAACTTGACACATTTGTGCCATATATCAGATGAATGACATTGAAGAAATTGTTTTCTCATTTCAAGTAGGACTGTTTTGTTGTGGATTATTTGCCAGATTCAGTTTGACCCACATAAGTGCATCTGATAATTGATAAATGTGATGGACTGTGACCACTTAACCTTTGTGAAACGCTTTCATTCAGTGGGTAAGGCTCAAAAGTTGAGAAAAAACAGAAGGGAGGAGGTCTGGGATTTATTGTCTCATTGGTGATGAATTCATTAAGGATGCATAACTTCAGATTGGGAAGGAAATCAGTCATGCCCTTTCATAAAGAACCATACCAGAATTTTCCTTCAGCAAATTGGGGAAAGTGTGATAAACCTATATCAGGATGACTACATGGAGACTTGAGCTACCATATTCCCAAGCAAAATGCCATATGCAGGGATAGTGCATGTTCTAAAATCACTTGGTGGCCATACATGGTTTTTTTGCTTAAACCTTTCGTGGGCACATTTTTATGAGTTTATTACAGGTGACAGTTTGTAGTTCAGTGACTTGCGATGAACCACCTATGCCATATGATGCAAAAACAAAAGAATTTTTAGGCACCCATGTTTTTGAAAATTTATGTGGGAAGATGGCTTCCCACAGAACGCAAGATGATACTATCAAATTTTTAGCAATTTTTTATTTTAAATATTGACACTGCAAAACAAAATAAAAAATATACATCACTGCAAGATTATCTTTTACTCACAAAATATTAACAAAAATTCAATTAGTGGATGTTACGGAACGGTCTGAATCAATGGAGAGACGTCTACAGACGTTAAAGTGACCTCTGGCGTGCCACAGGGGAGTGTTATGGGACAATTGCTTTTCACAATATATATAAATGACCCAGTAGATAGTGTCGGAAGTTCCATGCGGCTTTTCGCGGATGATGCTGTTGTATACAGAGAAGTTGTAGCATTAGAAAATTGTAGCGAAATGAAGGAAGATCTGCAGCGGATAGGCACTTGGTGCAAGGAGTGGCAACTAACCCTTAACATAGACAAATGTAATGTATTGCGAATACATAGAAAGAAGGATCCTTTATTGTATGATTATATGATAGCGGAACAAACACTGGTAGCAGTTACTTCTGTAAAATATCTGGGAGTATGCGTGCGGAACGATTTGAAGTGGAATGATCATATAAAATTAATTGTTGGTAAGGCAGGTACCAGGTTGAGATTCATTGGAAGAGTCCTTAGAAAATGTAGTCCATCAACAAAGGAGGTGGCTTACAAAACACTTGTTCGACCTATACTTGAGTATTGCTCATCAGTGTGGGATCCGTACCAGATCGGGTTGACAGAGGAGATAGGGAAGATCCAAAGAAGAGCGGCGCGTTTCGTCACAGGGTTATTTGGTAACCGTGATAGTGTTACGGAGATGTTTAACAAACTCAAGTGGCAAACTCTGCAAGAGAGGCGCTCTGCATCGCGGTGTAGCTTGCTCGGCAGGTTTCGAGAGGGTGCGTTTCTGGATGAGGTATCGAATATATTGCTTCCCCCTACTTATACCTCCTGAGGAGATCACAAATGTAAAATTAGAGAGATTAGAGCACGCACAGTGGCTTTCAGACAGTCGTTCTTCCCGCGAACCATACGCGACTGGAACAGGAAAGGGAGGTAATGACAGTGGCACGTAAAGTGCCCTCCGCCACACACCGTTGGGTGGCTTGCGGAGTATAAATGTAGATGTAGATGTAGATGGATCTACACACAAAGCAACACTGTCATGTGAGGATATTATTCTCGTTCTTCTTTTCTTGTACTTCACATATGACAACGTCTATACTTCACAATTTTCTTTGGCAGATGTTCACCCACATTTGAAAGTCTGAGTACATCAGGAACACAAATGCTGCCTGCTTTCTTTTGAAATGAATACAGGTGGACATCCATGTTGTTTCCTTGATGAGAATTCTGACAGTAATTCTCTTGCCAACTCTAAATGGAATGTCAGCTGATCTCCATTTCCTAAGACTGTTGCATGCATTATAAACACATTCACATTGGCAGCATCAACCAGAAAATAAAAAATTCTGTACCACCATTTTAGCGACTGCTGTCCAACTTCATATTGTTGTCGCTTCTAGTTGAAGAGATCCACACCACCCATTACACTGTTGTACAATGTTGTGGCACTTGGACAAGCAATGCTACATCTGGAACCATCTCTTCCTTTTCTGGAAATGAATGTTACATCCTTGGGAGATGTTGCTGTAGACAAAACTGTTACTGTCTTTGTGTCTTGCCACTTTATCACAATGACTGAATCTTTTACCTGCACCTTGCACTCGCCTCGTGAAAGTTTGTCATTTTTCGTCATCATTTCTCGAACTCATTTTCTGTTGATTCTTACAGTACCTACAAAACATATTTCATCATCCAGAAGTGTTTTCACTAGAGTGTACTCTCTTAAGGGGCATATAGTGTTTTATGCTCGACCTTCCCTTGAAAGGTATCATAGCTTCATCAACAGATAATCTGCCTGAATGATTATATGCCTCTAAGAAATTAGCACTTGGGCATTAGTCAGGGGCCTCACTTTACATAGTTTATCATATCAATGGGCACCCTTCCCCACTGCCTTTGAATTATCGTTCAGATGAAGGTTTTCTAAAATTTTTTTGAACTGTTTTAGAGTCATCACTTTCGACAGTGTTTCAACATGCAGAAGCGTATCTGAACTCCAGTAATTTGATAAATGTGGCAATTTGTGGATGCCCTTAACAATAAGCAACCCAATAAATCTTTTTATTTCAGACATTGCATGTTTCAACATGCAGAAGCGTATCTGAACTCCAGTAATTCGATAAATGTGGCAATTTGTGGATGCCCTTAACAATAAGCAACCCAATAAATCTTTTTATTTCAGACATTGTCGTGTCCAGCGAGTTCTTTGTTTTTACAGGTGATTCAGAGCTCAGTCGAAAATTGTGTCACTCTTGGGATGCATACAAGTTTGTTTGCTCGACAGTAATTTGAATGATATTTTCATTGAAGATCTCAAGAAAATACTCATATAGACGATTCATCTTAGAGAATGCTTTTTTGGCAATGTTAAGCTTTCTCTAACAGAATCTATGTCTAAACACTTAGGCAATGTTTCATCCCAATCAATTTCAGGACTCTCATCACTATCACTCGAAGATGGAATTTTTTTCAACTGTGTGGAAGAACCTACGGAGACTGAACACGCTCCATGGCCTGAAACATCGTCTCCTACTGAAGGCACTTGTTGTTGAAAAGTAGCAGGAGACTGTGAGTGGATGCTCAGCATATTACTCTTCTCATTATTGAAACATCGTCTGATTCGATGTCAGAAACTGACTCATTCTCAGAACATGAGAAGAGATATTCTAGCATCTCTTCCTCTCTAGTAAAGTAATTCTGAAATTAGAAATACCTAAACTAAGTGAATATGCCTAATAACACATCAGTAAACAGGCCTATTGTCTACACTAAAGCTTTGAAATAGTGCAAGACGTATGGCCAACTTGAACTGTGGGAGCAAATATTCCACATGCCTACGACATACTTTTGATGTGTTAGAATCGACTAGAAAATTTCTTTCATGCGTTAACATGAAGCAAATTGCATAAAATATCAAATAGGGGAAAGTAGGGGAAACGTGCACACCTAAGCGGAACTTTTTTTTAAAAAAATTTTGACTTCGTTAAATAAAGTTTGTTTTATACCAAAACTTAGAGCAACTATTTTAGTATCTATAGAAAATTAAGATAACCCAAAATATTCAAAAATAAACACACCAAAAACAAAATTCCAAGATACTACCTAAGTGCACGGTTTCCCGAACGTCGGGGAAACGTGCGCATCGGGTGGGGTAATTGTGTGCATGTTAGAAGAATTGATATGCAGTAATACCTGGAGATGAAAATAAACAATACAAGGTTTGTTCCAAAGATTATATTGATAAGGCACATATTAGATTAGGTTAAACATAAGTTTTAATCAAATTTTACAAAATTTAACATAGTTCAGGACTATTGGTTTTCAAATAAAATGCGAAGTTTTCTTTGATGTTAGGCGCCTACAGATTTAACAAGTTAGATAAGTCTTTCACTGTATATATCACATATAAAATCTTTAGCAGAATCATTTGCAGTACAAGCTGCATGATCCCATCTTCTGCACAAAGTACATCTGTACCATAGTCCCTGTCTTTACTATGATGTCCACAAAGTCCACAAATCTCGTCATGGGCTACTTGAAGTGCACCAGGGTCAAACAGCTCCATGTAAATATTATCGGACTCGTCATCATTACACAGTGGAACTTCGTCAACATCTGAATCGTCTGATTCTTCTTCAATCATCTTCTTTTTTTTTTTACCTTCTTTTGTAAGTGTTTCTTGCCAAAAGTTTGATTATCCTTTTTCTTGTTTTGAAGTCTCTTCTTATCCATACTTTCTTTTGCATTAGGCTTAGGCCTATAGCCGAGATTAAGCTTTGTAGTAACTTTTATGTTTTTATTGGCAATTCTTTGCTGTTTCACCTCATCTTTTTCCTTTTTTTTTCTATATCCAACTCAAGCTTTATTTTCATGGGTGTGCTAGTTAGTATTTCAGAGTGCTGCTTTTGTCTGGGCTTTCTTGTTTTAACCTTGATAGGCTTAGGCCTATCAGATTCCTAATTTAGGTCAAAAGCTGGTAGACAAGTCATAAACTTCTTATGGCTTTCAGTAAAACCTCCCGTGGATGTTGAGGAAGTAGGGTCATCAAATAGCCCCACAGATGGACTTGTAGCAGTTGATGGGGTCTTATGTGCTGCAGATGTTGAAGAATTGTCACAATCTGTGGCTGCTTCCACTTTTAGCTTGTCTAGTTTTTGAGCTGGGGCAAAATCAAGTTCAGAAAACTTGTCGGGGTTGTATGGGTGAATACCAGCTGCACAGAAGCCAGATAAGGCATTTGACAATGTAGCAACTTTAAGAAAAGCATTCTTCACAAGTTCAGCAACTTCGTACTGAGTAATTCCCTGTTCGTACCATGAAAAGGTCATATTCTCTAGAAAGAGCATTCTTCTGAGGGCCGAAAAAGGTTAGGTCCAAGAGTTGTAGGTGGTGGAACGTGTGTGGTGGCAGAGAGACCATGTGGATGTGGTTTTCTCTACGAAACTTGTAAGACTCAATGGAAATGTGGCTGTTGTGGTTGTCCTGTATGAGGAGCACTGGTTCATCAGCTGTTGGGCGAGTATGTTTTTTAAAATGAAGAAGCCACTCATTGAATAGTTCTGTGTTGGTCCACCCATTGTTGGAACAACAGTAAATGGCCCCATCCAGTCAATTTTTCTGAAGATTTGCACTCATTTGTTTTCTTGGATAAATCATCATGGGAGGTATGAAATGACCTCCAGCACTCATACAAAACGCACCAGTGATGGTCCTGCCCCTCTCAGCGGAAGTTGCAGCGCCTACCCTCTGTGAGCCTTTGGTAGCAAACACCTTAGAACACTTCTTTTGTACAACGGTTATGCCAGTTTCATCTTGCTTGTACATTTTTGTGGTACAATATTCAGTTTTTCTTTTAAAGTTAGCAGATTGTCAAAAAATCGAGTAACTTCTTCCTTGCTGAAAGCAGTGATTCTATTCACATTAGTATTTGCCGGCTGCCGCAGTCTGATGGCCGGGTGGTGCTTAAGAAAACTGTACTTCCAATCTTTGTCGGCTAAGCCACTCTCTTTGTGGAAATTGTGGTTAATACCATTCTCCTCAACGTAGTCGTATGCCAATTTCTGCAAGCCTGTAGGTGTTAGGCCATAGAACAAGTTGCAAAGAAGAACGATAAAATCAACCATTTCTTGCTCAACACTTTCTGGAATAATAGACTTTCGCCCCAAACTTGGCTGTGTTACCTCGCTAACGGGCTTCACGGGGTATTTTCGTATTGTTGATTCTGGTATTTTGAAGCTCCTACCGACTTCTCTGATTTTCCTCCCATCTGTACTTACTGCGTGTATTGCTTGTTAAACATGTCTGCAGTATAACTGTACTGCTCTGTTTTCCAGACATACTTTCTCGGCATGTGAAGGGGTGAATGGGGGGGGGGGGGGGGGGGTAGAAAGATCTGTTGGTGGCCTGCTGGTATTTAACTACATGAGGGGGAAACGTACACATCGGTGCACACCTTTACCCCATAGTGTCTTGGAAATAAGTTTTGGCCACAATTTTCTTAAAACTAATTACAACCAAGCAGGACTCACGTCATAACATACAGGCTTTAACTATGTCACAAGTAAATTTAGTCAACGTAATAAATAGAAACTCACTGTCTTAAATCCCGAGGACTGCAAATTAGATCACAACATTACGTTTCACCATTCGCAAACTCACTGAACGCGGGACTGTAATGGCGGCCCAGTGACCAGATGAAAATAGTTTGCTAACCTGCCGCTAGGTGTAGCACTGGTTACAAAGTTCAACAAAGCTTTTAAATCAGAGAAACAGCGATGCGCATGTTTACCCGCTGCACACGTTTCCCCTGCTTTCCCTTAAGTATTGTGGAGTTACTTGCAAACACCATTGTCTGCGGATATACAAACAAAATCATGAAATTACATCAAAACGATGTCTACTTGCCACCAGATTGAGCACAACAGACATATAATACTCCGTCAGTTGTTGCCAGAGCGACTGCTGGCAGCGGCGCGAATTTTCACGTGTTTCTAATTATAGTCTACAGATGGCAGCACCGGCTAGACGTGGGCATGTTGAGTCCTTGGCCCCAGGAGGACATTAAAATATGTGGGAAGATATCTTTCCATTGTCCATGTAAGTGTTAAATGTTATCAGCTGGCACATCAGGCATACCTACTGAATAACTTTAGGCCTACTGCAGACAAAATATGGAACCTGCATGATAATGTCATAAAAACAAATTAATGGTTTAACCCTTTAAAAAATCACAAGCAATAGTCAGTATGACTTCACAAAACATAATGTCACACAACTGGTGGCAAAAAGAGTGTTATGTTCTACAAACCACTTCCCAAAGGTGTATCCATCACAGCTGGCATTTGTTGCCAGTATCTGAGACACTTTGCAGTCACAATGTTACACAAATGGTGAAGAAGACTGCAGCAAGTGTTGCTCTTGCACATTAAAGCCCACTTACACACTGCTGTTTTCACAAAACAGAAGTCATCAAATGAGAGGAATGGAAACGTGAAAAAGAGAAGAAAGTGAGGTTGTTAAATAAAAACTTATTTCCTTCAGGAGCAACTGTTATAAAGGTTTAGTTACAACATGAGTTTTTGTTAGTGTCTAATGTCATTGTTGTGCTATAGGAATGGACTGAAGAAATTACCAGCATTTCCAAGCTATGGTCATAGAGGAAAGAACTGCAGTATCCTGAAAATAGTAGACATCAAGCAATTTCACAAGTATAGCTAAAAAGTGGGAAATGTACCAGAAATTGGTTTCTGATGATCTAAATGTTACGCAGTGATTGTTCTGGAAAATTTTTGTCACCAATTTTAATATCAGTTTTAAAGCCCCATCCACAGATGTTTGTTGTTCTTACCTGCAACTAACCGAGAAAATAAAGCATGAGATTGATGTGGGAATACGGAAGCGTCTGATTCCACCCGCCTGCTTTGACCCATGACGTCACCAATATGGTGGAAACGACCAGTCACAACTACTCCCATATCGTGCCTATGACGTCATTACATAAACATGACAACTGTCATGTCTCGAGAGGGAGTGTGATTGACACGAATTGTATTCAGGGATCTTACCTCGTTCCATATTCTCGAAGAGTAGAAGTAGTAGCTTTAACTATGCTTAGTGTGCCCCGCTGTCCACTAACAGCCCTATCTTGCTCTCTATTTTATCTTGGCTATTTAGCTGTATGTAGTCATTTTTTCCAATGCAGTTTGCTGTACGTACTGTTCCTGACGTAATGGGCTGCTGCATTACATTTGCGGTTCGTTTCCCTGCTTCCTTTTTTGCTGTATGTTTGCCCAACGAGTCTCGTTACAGTCACTAGCATAGTGTCCTGTGCGATGACATGTGAAGCACG